>NC_064645.1:617526868-618132582 GCF_023864345.2 Schistocerca serialis cubense
TGAACGCAGATAGAAACCTGAGATAAATTTTAACTTATGCGCCGAAAAAAAAGTCCATTCTGATGTCAAATATGAGTCGGCGGCAACAAAAGGCATTTTATGTTCTCTATTACACGGTGACGTAGCATCACCACACTGGCATCAGTATCTTCTAAGAGCATCTCTAAACAATGAGCTACGTGGTCGACTTCGGATCTCGCACGCTCCGTTAGCCTCTTTTTTTTGAGAGCTTGTGAACTGCTCGGTCTGTGTATCTACCCTGCCAACAACCTTAGGAGAACTGTGTGCTGCATAGCAATAACAATGAATGCAGCAACATGCTCGCAAAAGTATGGGACGAGTTTCACAACAGCATGTGTTTGCCAAGTTTCAAGTGGAAGATAAAGCGAAAAGTTGCGAAAGGTAAATGAAAATGGGATCGGTTGATAGGACACATCCTGAAAGTTCCTGGCAGATTAAAACTGTGTGGCCGACCGAGACTCGAACTCGGGACCTTTGCCTTTCGCGGCCAAGTGCTCTAACATCTGAGCTGCCGAAGCACGACTCACGCCCGGTCCTCACAGCTTTACTTCTGCCAGTATCTCGTCTCCTACCTTCCAAACTTTACAGAAGAGCAGGAGAGCTTCTGTAAAGTTTGGAAGGTAGGAGACGAGATACTGGCAAGGTAAAGCTGTGAGGACCGGGCGTGAGTCGTGCTTCGGCAGCTCAAATGTTAGAGCACTTGCCCGCGAAAGGCAAAGGTCCCGAGTTCGAGTCTCGGTAGGGCACACAGTTTTAATCTGCCGGGAAGTTTCATATCAGCGTACACTCCGCTGCAGAATGAAAATCTCATTCAGGACACATCCTGAGGAATCAAGGAATCGTCAGTTTGATAACGGAATTGCTTGTGTGTTTGTTTGTGTGTGTGTGTGTGTGTGTGTGTGTGTGTTTGTTTGTGTGTGTGTGTGTTGTGTGTGTATATGTGTGTGTGTGTATATGTGTGTGTGTGGTTGGGTGGGAGGGGTGAGGGATTTAAAACTGTAGAGGGAGAGCCAGGTTTCAAAACAGTAAGGAGGTTCAAATGAATGTAGATTTTGGCAGTTATGCAAAGGGTTCTGTGCAGTATAAACGAGCGTCCGATTGAAGACAACAAGTGGAAACTTTTATCCATAACGTAATTATAAAATGTACCTCTAAATTACACTGAGGTGACAAAAGGTATAGGACACATCCAAATATCATGTCGGACGTCTTTCTCCCGGCTTTGTGCAGCAGCTCGAAGTAGCATGGACTCAACACCGTTGGATGTCTCCTGAAGAAGTACTGGAAATGGAAATTTGTGGTAAGGTGTTATGGGACCAAACTGCTGAGGTCATCGGTCGCTGGCCGGCCGCGCTGGCCGAGCGGTTCTAGGCGCTTTAGTCCGGAACCGCGCGACTGCTACTGTCGCAGGTTCGAATCTTGCCTCGTGCATGGATGTGTGTGATGTCCTTAGGTTAGTTAGGTTTAAGTAGTTCTAAGTTCCAGGGGACTGATGACCTCAGAAGTTAAGTCCCATAGTACTCAGAGCCATTTGAACCATTTCATCGGTCGCTAAGCTTACACACTACTTAATCTAACTTACGCTAAGGACAACACACACCCATGCCCGAGGGAGAACTCGAACCTCCGACGGGGGGGGGGGGGGGGGGGGGTGAAGAAGTATTGAGCCATGCGCTGTCTTTATAGCCATCCAGCCATCCGTAATTGCAAAAGTGTTGCCGGTGCGGGATTTTGTGCACGAACTGATCTCTCTATAAATGTTCGATGGGATTCATGTCGGGCTATCCGGGTGGAAAAATCATTCGCTCGAATTATCCAGCATGTTCTTCAAACCAATCGTAAACAGTTGCGGCCCGGTGACATGGCGCTTAGTCATTCATAAAAATGTTGCTGAATATGGTAGCCGAACATGACCATTTCCAGTCAATGATCAGTTCAATTGCACCACTCCATGTAAACACAGCCCATACAATTATGGAACCACCACCAGCTTTCACAGTGCCTTGTTGACAACTTGGGTCTGCGTCACACTAGAACCATACCGTCAGCTCTTACGAACTGAAATCAGATCTCATCTGCCCGGGACTCGTTTTCCAGTCTTCTAGTGTCCATCCGATATGGTAACCAGCGCAGGAGAGGGTCTGCAGGCGCTGTCGTACTGTTAACAAACGCACTCACGTCGGTCACCTGCTGCCGTAGCCCACAATGCAACATTTCGCCGCACTCTACTAATGGATGCGTTTGTGGTACGTACCTCACTGTTTTCTGCCGTTACTTCTATGAAACCTCCACTTGGGAAAATTTCTCAATTACTATGCTGGAAAAACTCTTACGTTATTTGATTTTCAAACAGCTGAGCAGAACTGAACGTACTCAGACATTTCTCTCTTTACTTATTCTCAAAAATGGCTCTGAGCACTATGGGACTCAACTTCTGAGGTCATTAGTCCCCTAGAACTTAGAACTAGTTAAACCTAACCAACCTAAGGACATCACACACATTCATGCCCGAGGCAGGATTCAAACCTGCGACCGTAGCGGTTTCGCGGTTCCAGACTGCAGCGCCTAGAACCGCACGGCCACTTCGGCCGGCTTACTTATTCTGATCAACACTAAACTGACACACAATACTTTATTTAATTTTTTTTATTATTTTGTTTTTTAGCGGAACGCAATCTGACTTTCAATAATCCCTACAAAAGAATGGCCCTGACTAACAATAACCGATACCTTTCATGAATCACTTACCTCACAAAAATTTTCGTCACTCAAACTACTGCAATACAGCGTGCGCCAATACTGCCAGCTGAATAAAAGATTCAAACTACTGAAGGCACTAACTACTGATAGGCACAGTTAGCAAATGAAAGATTTTGATAGAGAACAAACAATGTATTTACCTTAATAATATTCAAAACTCATCATAAATATATCAGTTCATGATATGCAGTATTACAAATTTACTCTTTCTGATGGACACACGTCCAGATCGTCCGCTCTCAAAATTCTGCCATCTCTCTCCCCACATCCACCACTGCTGGCGGCTCACCTCCAACTGCGCAACGCTACGCGCTGTTCACATCGAACTGCCCAACACTGTAATAGCGAACATTCCAACAATGCCAACCAGCCACAGACTTCACACAGCACAGTCAGTGAATTTCATATAGAGCGCTACGTGGCGTTACCAACATAAAAACCTAAACAGCCTACTTACACTTCACGCTTGCCTGTTAACACTGACAACTCTACGCAAATGCCGCTGCTCTCGGTCTTTAAATGAAGGCCATCTTTCACTGTGTCGTCCGTGGTGAGAGGCAACGCATGAAATCTGGTATTCCCGGCACATTCTTGACACTGTGGATCTCGGAATATTGAATTCCCTAACGATATCCGAAATGTACCGTGCCATGCATCTATAAATTAAACTACCATTCCGCGCTCATAGTCTGATAATTCCCGCCGCGCGGCCATAATCACGTCGGAAACCTTTTCTCGTGACTCACCTCAGTGCAGATGATACATCCGCCAACGCACTGCCCTTTTATACCTTGTGTACGCGATTCCACCGCGACGTGTATTGTCTGTATCGCCACCCCTTGCTGTTGTCACCTCACTGTTTACGTGCATTCGTATAAAAGATATAACCTCGCACAATAGGGTGGTTCCTTAGTTAGACCTATGCCAAGATTCTGTCTTCATTCACCTAGTCGATGTGCAATCGGATTACCCTTCTTGAAACATCCTGTACTATCGATTTCTTCTCACCGATAACTGTACGAACCTAAGGGCAAGCTGTTGATGCTCTCAATATTCTGAAATCAGGTCATCAGCCCTGATTGTGTCGTGTACTTTTTTTGTCCTATCAGACGGGTCCTTTGCGTCGAAGAACTGTGCCGTAGGCCTGATGCTGTCTGTGCAAGGTTACTAAATAATAAGGTTGGGCAGTAAGCGCTCTGCTCTGCCATTGGCTGGCCTAGTGACGTCAGTGTGGAAGCAAGCGCTCACAAGCAGACGACACGGCATGCGCGTTTACGTCAAGTTTTTGGCGGAAGATTTTGTTTATAGCAGAATTGAGATTTCTAAACTGCTTTTCTTTTGCTAAAATACTACAGTTAAAACTGATGAGTTATATTCTTTCGCTGCTTATGCCTTACACATCGGTAAAATATCAGATCACAACCACACTGACACACACTTGAAATTCGAAACCTCTGCTCAAATAAATCAGAAACTACTCATTCAATCGCACTGAAATGAATTTACTTAAGAGCTCGAAGTTGCACACACTTGTTTGTAAGAACAGCATTCCTTCTTTCTAATGCCGCTATAGTATTCATCAAAGTAACTTTATCTGTGTCTGTACATGTGCTCTTATTATGATGTTTCTTATTTGGTGGCCGGCCGAAGTGGCCGTGCAGTTAAAGGCGCTGCAGTCTGGAACCGCAAGACCGCTACGGTCGCAGGTTCGAATCATGCCTCGGGCATGGATGTTTGTGATGTCCTTACGTTAGTTAGGTTTAACTAGTTCTAAGTTCTAGGGTACTAATGACCTCAGAAGTTTAGTCCCATAGCGCTCAGAGCCATTTGAACCTTTTTTTCTTATTTGGTGACAGCTTTTCCAGAGTTTCCATAGATCTCTTATGCAGTTCTCGTTTCTTATACCGTTTGGTTCTGTCTTCTGTTGCGGGTGACGCATTGACAGTCGCACTACTGCACGGCAAATTGCACGAAGGAACTTCATCTGGCTTGAGCATTCTTTTTTGGGGCAAATTAAGCAATTCAAACTGTAAATCCCTTAAGTAATCTATTTCTGCGAGATGGCGAGAGCATATTCGTGCATGCGTAACATTTACACTGTCTTTCCTACATTTCGACAACCATAGTTTTTGTAATGTTTCATTACGCTGTAAACTGTGATACATTACGTCAGCTCCCTTTGTGCTCCGGTTGTAGGAAGAACAGCCCGTAACAGCACAGCCTGGCATTGTAAAAATTAATTTTCTCACTCACTTGCAGATTCTCCAATAAGAATTTCACAGGACGAACCATTAACTACAGAGCTGGCGAACACAATGTTGATTCCGCTGTCCACTATCGCTAACTATTTCAGTTCCGAATCAAATATCAATTACAGCAAAAACCGTTAACACTCCCGAATTCCGAATGTTTCCACTGTTGACTGAGTACCTCAGAAGAAAGAACTAAATCAAAATAATCCTTCAAACACAAAAGAACACAACAACAACAATTACACACAATTGGAACTGTGTACTGTTTGGCACAGCTGCTTCCACCGTGACGTCATGCTCACAACTGAGAAAACACGTTGCTTTCTGCGCAGCGCTTTTTTGCGCCCCCATGTGTCTGTGTATCTCTCTAATTTGTTTGTTTCCCCTTTCCTTTCTTTCTTTTGTTTTCCAATTTTTTTGTTTCTCGCTTTGCAATAAAGAGAGTACCACAACAACCGCTTTGAACGGAAAGTGCTTTTTATCATTTAAAGGAGGAAAGAGGGCCGTCGCCTGATGATTATGAGAAAAGACCGAAGGATTTCGAGACAGGATATTCCGACGTTTTCTCCCTTTAGCTCGTTATTTATTTACAAGCGATGGTAAGCGAGCGACGCACGTTTTCCCGCAAACACGCAGAACACATGCGCGACATTGGCAGCCGGCGGCGCTATCAGAGGCCTTATTTTTCGCACAGCTACGGCTGCGAGAAAAGCAGACAATTCCAACACTGCGTCTGTTTGTTACTTTAGTTTGGTTCCGTTTGTTTACAAATACAGACGTTATTTACATATACAGCGACAGTGGATTTAATTCCTTAGACAATAAATTGCAGGCTACTGGTGTATTCAGTGATCTATCAAAGGCACTCGACTGTGTAAATCACTGTATCCTTTTACATAAATTACAAAACTATAGTGTAACATGAAATGTCACGACTTTGTTCAAGTATTATCTCTTTGACAGGAAACAAAGGGTGCCACTAAGACAAAGCTTTGTATTATTTATTTACTTGTTTAACATGATTTGATTAGGACCGTCTGGCCCTCCCCTACATCGGAACGGGGCTTCAAACATGCAGCGCTTTTTTACATCGTAACTTTCTAAAAAATACCAGTTTTAAAACAACAAATAGTATTAATATGATTTGAGTGTCTATAGCGAGAATGTAAGTAAATAATACTGGCTATGAAGTAATAAAGCTGAGACCCTTAGAAGTAAAGGTGTATAAGTAACAAATGTTAGTTTTGAGTAAATGACGTTCAAAGTTGAGATACTCCAGAAAATTCCAGAACAAAATTAAGGAAAAGGTAATTATTTGCACGCTTTTGAAGCTTTATGGCCTACCTTATCTAGAACAAACAATGCTGAAATTTTGTCAGTTAGTAATTTTTATTATTAATTAAAAGTAATTGATCACAATGACATTAATAAGAACACTTTATGGCAGGCAGTAACTTGTCACTTGAGTTGAACATGACTATGAGTCTACTCAGAGTCTGTTTCTAACATCCTGTCTATGTTCATTTTCTGAATAAGTATCAAATTCTTCATGATTCTGATTAACTGGCTTCAGAGTTCTTGCAGCTTCAAGGTGTGAAAGTTCCTGGTAAAATTCGTCATGTAGTAATGGCATAAAGGAAAATAGAGTCATTAGGTCTCTGTACTTAGGTTTATCATTATTTATTTCTAGAGCAGGAAGACACTGATGTTTCTGCCGCAACGATGTGATTTCTTGTTACTAACATTTAAAAAACTTCCATTTCTTCAGAGAGAGATTCTTTGTAAAACAAGGTCAAGGGTGACTTCTTTTGAAAACGCAATCACTGCATTTTTCTCCAACCTTTCACTCAGTCCTTGAGTTAATCAATGAGTCCAGTTAGTGTGATGAAATCATTGTCTGTCATCTGGACTACCTTAAATTTCGTGCTGGCCTTGGAAATGAGCAATGTCCACTCGTCATATACAGAAACCGAAGAATTTTTCCCGGCAACCTTCTCAATAATTCCAAATTGTCGGTAGCATTCCATATAGGAATAATCAGAAATCATGAATTTGTGATATGCACTTTCAATGTGTGTATTATTGGTAATGTAATATCAAAACTTTACAATGTATTTACTTTTATGTTGATCCCCCTGTGTTGTCACTATAGGCTATGATGTGTTTAACTGGTGTGGGCAATCTACGTACATAATGTAAAAAACTGGAAGCATTTTCTTGGCATCTACAAGCAGCTTGGTTCTCATGCCAAATGTCCATTGTTGAAGCTCCAGAGGCTAAATCGTGTGTACAAGAATTGTAGGTCCACATCTGTTTTGCATGATGTGTTCTGCTGCAAGAAAGCACAGGTGTTGGGAGTGTCTTCTGTATGTCAAACACATTGCTGTTTGCGAACTATAATATTTTAAACATTGTTTTTTGCTTTTCCTCGTTTTTTTGATTCTCTAGCTGCCTGAGACAAATGTAATTTCTTTTCAGAAGTCGTTATCTGAACATTTTTGGGTCTCCATTAACTAGAAATTCTGCAACCTGCCACACGTAACACAAGTATCAGTACAAAGTGTCTGGAAATCCAGATTTAAGGCCATATTCGACACAAATCTATAGTAATTATCTTTAACAGGTCATAAATTATTTTCTGTATAACACTATTTACAGAGTTCGGACTTTTCCACAGATGAACACTTAGTTTTTATAGTTTGTAAACATCTGTAACATTAACTAATTGTGTAGGAAATAAAACAATAACAATAAATCACGAAGAACCAATATAATAATTTTAAATTAAGCAGCTTTTGTTAAAGAATCAGCGAGGGAAACAAAGAGCTGTTTGCTACCACTTGGTAGCCAAGGGTACCAAAGAAAAAATGAGACTGTCTTAGCAGTTTTCTTTTCAGCCACTAGATGTCAGCACCAGACTGCTTCTTACTTGTATCTATTGGACACGCAGATTTGTGTCTGCTTTAACTACTGAAATCTACACTTACCTCCAAAATTAAAAATTTATCACTTGGCTTCTAAGAGTCTGTGTTATCACTAGCAGTAATTCTACTATTGCTGCTACCACTAATAACACTAGTGAACAGACATTCTGCCTCTGGGATGTATACATCAACTAGTATGTATTTTGGTGTGTAGAATCCAAATGTACCTTTCAAAATGTTCTAGCACGTACCATTTTTGAGTTTTTAAAGGTTTTTGTTTTTCGTATTCAATATTTAACTTTTTGTTGTTCTTCTGTTTTGATATTTAATTGTTTGTTTTTGCTTTGCAGAGGAGAGCTAGAAGATCTACAGATCGTCAGTAAATGGTTGGTGTGGTAATCCAGTGGTGTGAAGGAGATCCTCAGTGAGTGTTTCGTGTGAAAAATAGTCCAAACGTTTTATGTTTAGAACTTACACTAAGAAAAATGGCAACTAGGAAATCTCGTTGCTGTCTAAACCATCTGGACAACTTTTATTATGTGTGTGGGAAATTCACTCCAAAATCCCAAAAAAAAACAATCACTGATTTGGTTTAGAAGGCATGTAAATTGTATTTTGATTGCCCTGTTGGTGATCAAGATAAAACTTTTGCACCTCATATTGCCTGCATAACCTGTACTGCAACCTTAACCGAGGGGTTGAAAGGGAAACGCCGAGCCATGCCATTCGCTGTTCCGATGGCGTGGTGTGGGTCTAATGACCATTATTCAGACTTTTACTTCTGTCTTACAGATATTTCTGGACATTCAAGCAACACTAGAAATAAAATAAAGTATCCAAATGTAGCATTTGCCTATGTCCCATGATGAGAGGTTCCCTGTTCCTGTCTGTAACTTGTAAGCCACGGAACCAGACACCATGTCAAGTGAAGCAGAAAGTTCTGAACATATAGAAGTGTACTGCCCTCATTATCATGACACTTCGCCTCAGCTCTTTAATCAAAAGGAATTGAACGATTTGGTTCGCGATCAAAAACTTTCGAAACAGCAAACTGAACTCTTGGGGTCGGGACTGCAACAACGGAACCTTTTAGCTACAGGGACAAAAATTTCCTGTTTCAGATCAAGAGGTGCTTCCTTCGCTCAGTATTTCGATATGCAGAATTTAATGTGTGTATGTAGAGATGTCAATAGTCTGATGATGCAGCTAGATGTACAACATAATCCACAGGAGGGGCGACTATTTATTGACTCCAGTAAAACCAGCTTGAGAGCAGTACAACTGCATAATGGCAATGCATTTCCATGGGTACCTTTGGCTTACGCAGTAGACATGGAAGAAACTTATGAAACCATGACTTTGCTGCTAGAGGCAATCAAATATAAATATCATGAATGGCAGCTTTGCTGTGATATAAAAGTTGTTGTACTCCTTACAGGTTTCCAGGCTGGATTCACGAAATACTGCTGCTTTTTGTGCCTTTGGTACAGCCGTGACACCAAAAACCACTATACAGTCAAGCAATGGCCTACAAGGATGTTCCTAGAAACGTAAATGTGAACAATACCAAATTGGTTGAGCCCGATAAAATCATTTTGCCTCCCCTTCGTATGAAGCTGGGCCTTATCAAGAACTTTGTAAAAGCTCTGGATAAAGGTGAGGCCTTCAATCACTTAAAAGAAAAGTTTCCCAAATTAAGTGAGGCAAATCTGAAAGAGGGTATATTTGTTGGACCACAAATAAGAAAATTGCTGAAAGATACAACCTTTGATACCAAACTCACAGATATCAAATCAGCTGCTTGGTCTTCTGTTAAAGCAGTTGTGAAGGGCTTTTTGGGTAATAGAAAAGACAAAACTATGTTACCATTGTGAATGATATGTTGGACAACTATAAGAACATGGGGTCTAGAATGTCGCTTAAAATTCACTTTTTACATTCTCACCTCGATTTCTTCCCGGAAAATTTGGGAGCCGTAAGCGATGAGAATGGTGAACGCTTTCACCAAGACATTATTACTATGGAACAACGTTACCAGGGCCATTGGAACCCTTCGATGATGGATGGCTACTGCTGAGGTCTTGTTGGGGAGAGTGATGAAACGGCAAACAAAAGAAGAGCTGAGTCATCGCATTTTTCAAAAAGCAAAGACGATTAAAGATGAAAATATCTTCTGAACGAATTTGGACCTTTTATTCGCATCATTCCCATATAAACATACAAAATAGTATTGATTTCAAACGTTCTGAATGTGTATTTTTGTTTGAATTAATTGTGTCAATTTTCGCTATCGCCATTTTTTATTCTGCTGTTTATCTAGGAAATGTGACGTCATAGAGAAAAATTGAATTTACCAGTTGTATTCAGCACCCCGAAATTAGGTAAATCCACCTATTTACAAACCAGATGCAGAAAAAATGTGTAAATTTGTTAACTATTGTAATGATTGGTCCGTGTTGCGAATCGACCTATCGCACCAGGCTGTCGTGTGCACTTATCTTTGCCTATAGGGCGTCCATGGCAGTTCGACAAAGGTCTCTGGAGAGCCTTCTCTCTCGCAGACAGTTGGCCGAGGAGGTGGTGTTGGGTAGCTGGAAGGCTCGTGGGACGTACTGAGCACCTGGCGGTACTGTGTTGGCTGCAGCGCTTTCGAAGACGGGCGTGGGGCCGCGCTGCACCGTAGTTAGTGGTGTCACCGGAAGAGGGGCCTTTTCCACCATGGCCTAACGACTGCTGCTGCATTCCGCTTTTAACCTGCCCATGACTGCCTGTTAGCGAGGCAGGCGAGCCGCCTTTACTTAGGATGGGGCCCCTCCACGCCCACACTAACGTGGTGACCAAACCAAAAGTTCTACTCTCACCTCCATATAACGTGTTAGTTTTTGAATCAGGAGTCACGGGATGCGGGCTGTGATGTTATCCATGCGTCTGGGTAAGATTACTCATTTACATGGTCCATCAGGAGATAGAAAGTGAACGAAAGCGATCGGATGGTAGCGGCTATAAGGGCAGAGGAAAAATAGTGCCAAGGCAAGCGCCAACGGAAAAAAACCTCTGCGACAGTAGGACGGGTCGTAAGGGCAGTAGCGGCTTGCTAGCTGCGACAGTGCATGAAAGGTGAGGTAATGTTAGTGTGCGGTATCGTGCATCGTTACTGAGCCGTGGTAACAATTGCTGTTTTGAAAAGCGTGCCGCAGCGCGTAGTGTAAAGCAGTCGCCCTCCGTTTCTGGCGGTGGCGCCGCTGTGGCAATCGCAGCTTTCGTGTCTCCCTCTTGTAGGAAAGGGGAAAGGTTGCCTGTTCACGTGCATTTAAAGGGCGCTATGAGCTCGCCAGTCGGTCAGTCTAGGTCAGTCTCTCGTCCCCAGCTTGCTAGTCTGTCTCTCGTCCGCGTTTCTGAGGCAGTTAGTGTCTGTCATCCGGAGTGCTAGTATGTCTTTCGTTAGGATCAACCATTAAAGCCGGCAAAATGAGAGTCTTTCCACTCCGCCAGTTGGAGAACTCGGCGAGTGGTCGCCCGGTCGGGGCTTAGTTCCTGCATCTGAGTCTGCGCGTTAGGCCGCCAGTCTGCTCGAGTTTGTTCAGGCAATGGTCATTGGCGGTTGGATCGATCGGTTGGTCGGTCGCGCACTGGGACACAAGATGGCTTGTCCGTCTTGAGTGTCGGCGCATGTGAGGTCGCCACGTGAGTCCAGTGGGCCGCGCCGCATAGCGAGGGGTAGTGGCTTCGCGGTCGACACGAGAGCAACAGGAGTCAGCCCACGATGTCGGTCTGGCCGGTGCGAGCTGCGACGCCGTGAGACGGGAGATTGGCGCGCCTTCCTGCGTCCGTTGAAGTGGCTGGCAACGGACGGTTCAGGAGAGCGATTTGGGGATGCTGCGCCAGGCCTTATCGAGAAATCGCAATTTATTAGAAGTTAAGTCATTGGTGATATGTTGTTACGTCTACTCTTGTTAAATGCTACTTGTTTTTTTGGTGAGGGCACCACCCGTTTTGCTTTGGGGTGGTCCCTCCATTCTTCTCCGTTTGCCCACCAGCGGGAAGGTGGTTGTTTATAAATTGGGTGGTCCGTTTTTCCCTTGTGGAGTAGGGGCGGGTTAGAGCAACCTGCGGTTTAGGTTGTTCAGTAATCTCCCTATCAATCTACTGTACGTTAGTAGCTGCCTCTGTCATGTTTGTCGGATTTAGTGTGTTAACGAATTTATTGTTTGGAGTGAACGGCCTAATTCCTGAAATATGTTTTGATCTTGCCTATGATCTTGAGAGGCGGTATCTGTGTACTATAGAGCATCTTAACATGTTTGGCCAACCTTGTAGAATTTTATATAAGATTGAATTTCATGGGCTTTTATTTAAATGATCATTTTGGTATATAAAGTTGCCACCCTTTCACCGTAAGACTTTTCTTAGAAGTTAAAATCAAGTTGCACCTTTGGTGGCAAAGTTAATAGTTTAATTTTTAGTGTTTTGTACCATTTCCATCCCTCCTACGGGGGTGCATAGTTCGTCTGCTTAAAGTAATCTGGCGTGTTGCAGATTTGCACCAGTGTAGTCTTTCAGAGGCTGTTGTGAGCGGTCGTAACTACCGCCGTGTCAAAAGGGAGCGGCAAGGTTCTCTACCCGAAAGCTCATACAGTCAAAACTTGTCTCTTTCTGCTTCTGAATAAATTGTAACTTGAAATTTAGAGGGTACTTTCTGATTATAATTTGAAATCTGTTTCTTTTAAATTAAAGTGAATAAAATTCCCATTTGTTAAAAGGAATTTGCTTATGATTTCATCAGTTACTCCCTGGCAACTACTTCCATGCTTACATAGTGTGATTAAATGTGTTAATGTTCTTGATGAATCGCTAGTAAATAAAATACATTCTTAAGAATATTCTTTGAAAATAAATCACGGTTCAGTTACCTATGTCGCTGCGTGTTCGTTATAGCTGGTTCAGTCCGGATGCTGCATCTGGGCTCGTGTGGATTCCCATGGGCCTGCTGCAGTGGCCTCGTCCCTGTAACAGGGAAATCAGTGCGGCAATGCGTGCGTTGCCATTACGCCCTCTACTGCGCCGTGTCGTCACTGACTTGGCACAGCTTCATCAGGCTGGTGCAGAACGGCGGCGCAGCTCTGCCGCACCTGACAAGGAGACGGCAAGACCGTGGGGTCGGGGATTTGTCCGAAATTTTGTGTGGTGAAAGAGGACCCCTAACACCTCACGTGGTTAAAATATTAGGACGCACTACTCGGAAAATCCCGGGAAAAATCGATCCAAAGTTTCTTAGGTACCTTATGAGTATAAAATGTTAGCCCACTGCCGAGCCGCCGTCTGGCCTAGATGTTTAGGGCTCGGACTCTTACCCCAGAGGTCTCGGGATCTATTCCTCCTCTGGCACTTTTTTTTTCTTCTGTTTCATTTTCTTTTGTTAGTCCACCAATTATTCAGAAAGTTTCCCAAACCTATATTATCTTTAACGAATTAGTTACATTATTGAATAAAAATTATTTTCTTTTTGTCCAACAACACAATTCATGGCGGTGGGTTTTCCATTTTTGATTGTAAAATATATAAGGAGAATCATTGGGTTTTTAATCAGAATAACTAATTCGATTGGGAAACATTCAATTTTTATACATGTAATAATTATAAAGAAGAACTGCAGTGGTAATTATCGTAAAAACAAACAAAGCAATAATTTTTGCGACATCTTGCGCAACATATAAAAACGGGAATCATGTCTTAGAATATTGGTGACGATAACTGATGGTGAATTATAGAATGATTTTTTATACAGTCTTCCTGGGAATTAATATCTCGATTCTCCTGTAACAATGCGCTGCAATCTTGCAAGCAACAGAAGAAAAAAAAAAGTGCCAGAGGAGGAATCGAACCCGAGACTTCTGGCGTAAGGGTCCGACTGCTAACCGTGTAGGCCAGACGGCGGCTCGGCAATGGACTAACATTTTATACTCATAAGGCACCTAAGAAACTTTGGATCGATTTTTCTCGGGATTTTCCTAGTAGTGCGTCCTAATATTTTAACCACGTGAGGTGTTAGGGGTCCTCTTTCACCACACAAAATTTCCGACAAATCCTTGACCCCCGGATCGTGCCGTCTCCTCGTGAGCCTCGAACAGCTGCGCTTGATCGGTGAGCTGCGCCGCTTCAGCGTCGGAGAAATGCAGGCCGCACGCTCGCGATTGCGCGATGAAGGCTGCCCCTTCGGCTTCTCGGTCCCTTGCGGAGGTCGCCCCCACGGCCGTCGCCGTCGCCGCCGATACCGCTGGGGCGGCGTTTGTCTTCTTTCCACCCGTCACCTGGGGTGCTGGTGGGGCGGCCGCTGGGGCAGGCACGCGAACGTCCTTCTGCGAGGTTGCAGGGGTTCGAGCCCCTTCTGCTGCACGGAGGCGTTGGGCGAAGACTGCACGCAGTTGCCTCGAGGCCTCTTCCTTCTCTGCAGCCAAGGCCGCTGCGAAGGCAGCCCTCTCTGTCGCCATGACGGCTTTGAGGGCTGCAGTGGCCTCCTTCACGGCGGTGCCGAGTTCGAGGCCACGGTTCTTCTCGGGAGCGCGAGCTGCATCCCGGCTGCACGTTTCCGGGCGGTCGTCACCGCCCCTGGCAGGTGGAGCTGCTTCTGCGCCGTCCCTCTGCTGCGCCGGGCTGTTCTGCGCCCTACGTCGTTTCCGACGTCGTCTTCGCTTCTGCCGCTGCGTCGGTGCGGCCGCGGCCGCCTCGCCGCCCCCGGCACGGCTGCGTCTCGAGAAAGCCGCACAACCGCGCCAGCTGGCGACGTGCGGGCCGCCACACCGGACGCAAGCCGGCAGAACGTTGCCGCCGCGGTCGCAGGCGCGGCTGTCGTGCTCGCCTGAGCACTTGACGCACCGCGCCGCGTCGCGGCAATACTTCGTGACATGGTCCTCGCCCTGGCACCTGAAGCACTGGGGCTGGGGGCCCGTGGCGGTCGGGAGAGCTTCCGTCGTAACCGGGAAGCCCAGCAACTTCCGCAAGTCGAAGATGTCGCTGGCTGTTTGCACGGTCACGGCATAGAGCGGCGCCCTCTTCCTGTAGGTCCGGTTGTGCAACTTTGCGGTTGCATTACCAAACCTGGCTCGCAGCAGCCCTTCCCGGACCGCAGCCTCGTCACAGCGCCGAGGTAACCCCCTGAGGAGTGCCTCGGTCGTCTTCTTCCTTCCAGCGGAAGGTGCCTTCTCACGCGCCGGCGACGCGTCGACAGTGTGGTCGGCCACTGCGACCTCGATCGCCCTGTGGTCAACCACGTTTGGAGCCTGAACGCAGATCAGCGAGTCTGTGTCGACACACTCGTAGACCACCTCGTTCTTGGCGCAATTTGTAATTATGTCGAACAGCGCTGTCCACCCGCCTTTGCACTTGACGTACAAGGGGGGGGACAGGCCGCGACTCGTCCTCTCGGGAGTTCCTTGCTCGGTCCGCAGACTCAGTGAGTTGCACAACTGAAGGACCCTTCGTAGCAGCAGGTTTCGTCTGCGCGCACTTCTTTCCCATGCTGTGGGGCGCAGAACACGACAATCCGCAGGCGTTGTGAGAACAATCCACGACAATTTGCTTCCCGCGGCGCCCACAGCACAGAACTTCTTCACGAGGTCACAACGGCCGGTGAAACGTAGCGCGTCGCCGTGAAGGAGGCCACTGCAGCAGCCCTCAAAGCCGTCATGGCGGCAGAGAGGGCTGCCTTCGCAGCCGCCTTGGCTGCAGAGAAGGAAGAGGCCTCGAGGCAACTGCGTGCAGTCTTCGCCCAACGCCTCCGTGCAGCAGAAGGGGTTCGAACCCCTGCAACCTCGCAGAAGGACGTTCGCGTGCCTGCCCCAGCGACCGCCCCACCAGCACCCCAGGTGAAGGGTGCAGAGAAGACAAACGCCGCCCCAGCGGTATCGGCGGCGACGGCGACGGCCGTGGGGGCGACCTCCGCAAGGGACCGAGAAGCCGAAGGGGCAGCCTTCATCGCGCAATCGCGAGCGTGCGGCCTGCATTTCTCCGACGCTGAAGCGGCGCAGCTCACCGATCAAGCGCAGCTGTTCGAGGCTCACAAGGAGACGGCACGACCCTGGGGTCAGGCCGTTCTGGTAGGCCACTCGCTATCAGCAGAACGTCGAGGCTGCTCTACTCCCATCCAAGCCATGCTACGCCCAACCCAAATAGGGTACAGGAGTAACTTCTGAAATTTTCCCGGCGTATTTCTTCTTCTAATAATTTCCGGGTATGCAGCCGGATCCCGTCGACATTCTGCCACGATATTTCGGCCCAGAGACGTCCGGCCATCATCAGGTGAGTACACAACTACTGAAGAGCCCAGGTGCAGTCGCGGTATTTATGCCGAATCTCGCGCATGCGAAATGTACTGGCATCCTACAGCGCATGCGTCAGGTGTTGACATGCGCAGCATAGCCGAGTTGTACGTGCTGCCCTCGGTGGTGAACAAATCGCGTCAACGGCTTTCAGCTGGATAAAAATTGGAATCCTGTTATTAAAATTATACAATCACAGCGGAATCGACAGTGTCATTCGATACTCAATGACTAGATGAACCTTTTTTTTTTTCACCACCGATGGCAGCACGTACAACTCGGCTACGCCGCGCATGTCAACACCTGACGCATGCGCTGTAGGATGCCAGTACATTTCGCATGCGCGAGATTCGGCATAAATACCGCGACTGCACCTGGGCTCTTCAGTAGTTGTGTACTCACCTGATGATGGCCGGACGTCTCTGGGCTGAAATATCGTGGCAGAATGTCGACGGGATCCGGCTGCATACCCGGAAATTATTAGAAGAGGCTACAGGAGTCTTACTTGCCTGCCCGGGTTCCCGCTGTGCTACTCTACGCAGCAGTTTGTTCTGTATGCTTTCGCTGTAATGTTATGAGTAGGTTTCGGAAGTCGATGAAAAGTCTTTTATATCTGAGTATCAAAAAAACGAGGCTCAAGGAGTTGTGCATTCATTTTGAGTCACTGTAGGCCAGAAAAGGTGGATTTTGTGTGTCCCTTTTTTCGTTTTCGGTATATTTCGGTCTTATTTATTTACCTGGGTGTGAACGGTTTTCTCTCCTACTTCAATACCTTTCGATTACTTCTGCCTATTCTTTATTCGGACCACTATCTGGTCATCTCTAATACATGTATTCTGCAGTAAGCAGAGCCATCTCTGAAAGTCGAGATCCTTTGCACGTAAGCCGGCCGCTGTGGCCGAGTGGTTGTAGCCGCTTCAGTCCAGACCGCCCTGCTGCTACGGTCGCAGGCTCGAATCCTGCCTCGGGCATGGATGTGTGTGATGTCCTTAGGTTAGTTAGGTTTAAGTAGTTCTAATTATAAGGGACTGATGACCTCAGATGTTAGGTCCTATAGTGCTTAGAGCCATCTGAACCATTTTATTTTTGAACCTTTGCACTTAAGAACTTGATGATGCCTATTACACTGCAATGTAATCTAAAGTAAGGTTTTGGAAGTCTTGTTTCAGTAACCTTAGCGTGTTTCAGCCAAATACGACACCACTTTTACCACTTTTAATTCATTTTTCCAGGATGTGATTGCGAGTTCGCGGAATTCATCCTAAGTAGGCAAAATGGTTCGTTCTAAATTCCACATCTGTGTTTTAGCAGATACGAAGTTCGTTTTTCAAGTAACGTTAATCTAAAAAGTACATGTATGAAAAAAAGAAGCTTTCCTTTCATACTTACATTCTTCGCACTACGTTGCATACCCCCATAATGTGGTTATTAATATCCACTAAGCAATATTTTTTTCCTATTTCTAACAATGTTTGCCCTAAACTTAGAAAGCCTATTCACTGGCTTCAAGTCCTTAGCACACATTTGCACACATTCATCATCCAGTAACTCGTTGTTGTCTTTCAAAATACACTCCTGGAAATTGAAATAAGAACACCGTGAATTCATTGTCCCAGGAAGGGGAAACTTTATTGACACATTCCTGGGGTCAGATACATCACATGATCACACTGACAGAACCACAGGCACATAGACACAGGCAACAGAGCATGCACAATGTCGGCACTAGTACAGTGTATATCCACCTTTCGCAGCAATGCAGGCTGCTATTCTCCCATGGAGACGATCGTAGAGATGATGGATGTAGTCCTGTGGAACGGCTTGCCATGCCATTTCCACCTGGCGCCTCAGTTGGACCAGCGTTCGTGCTGCACGTGCAGACCGCGTGAGACGACGCTTCATCCAGTCCCAAACATGCTCAATGGGGGACAGATCCGGAGATCTTGCTAGCCAAGGTAGTTGACTTACACCTTCTAGAGCACGTTGGGTGGCACGGGATACATGCGGACGTGCATTGTCCTGTTGGAACAGCACGTTCCCTTGCCGGTCTAGGAATGGTAGAACGATGGGTTCGATGACGGTTTGGATGTACCGTGCACTATTCAGTGTCCCCTCGACGATCACCAGTGGTGTACGGCCAGTGTAGGAGATCGCTCCCCACACCATGATGCCGGGTGTTGGCCCTGTGTGCCTCGGTCGTATGCAGTCCTGATTGTGGTGCTCACCTGCACAGCGCCAAATACGCATACGACCATCATTGGCACCAAGGCAGAAGCGACTTTCATCGCTGAAGACGACACGTCTCCATTCGTCCCTCCATTCACGCCTGTCGCGACACCACTGGAGGCGGGCTGCACGATGTTGGGGCGTGAGCGGAAGACGGCCTAACGGTGTGCGGGACCGTAGCCCAGCTTCATGGAGACGGTTGCGAATGGTCCTCGCCGATACCCCAGGAGCAACAGTGTCCCTAATTTGCTGGGAAGTGGCGGTGCGGTCCCCTACGGCACTGCGTAGGATCCTACGGTCTTGGCGTGCATCCGTGCGTCGCTGCGGTCCGGTCCCAGGTCGACGGGCACGTGCACCTTCCGCCGACCACTGGCGACAACATCGATGTACTGTGGAGACCTCACGCCCCACGTGTTGAGCAATTCGGCGGTACGTCCACCCGGCCTCCCGCATGCCCACTATACGCCCTCGCTCAAAGTCCGTCAACTGCACATACGGTTCACGTCCACGCTGTCGCGGCATGCTACCAGTGTTAAAGACTGCGTTGGAGCTCCGTATGCCACGGCAAACTGGCTGACACTGACGGCGGCGGTGCACAAATGCTGCGCAGCTAGCGCCATTCGACGGCCAGCACCGCGTTTCCTGGTGTGTCCGCTGTGCCGTGCGTGTGATCATTGCTTGTACAGCCCTCTCGCAGTGTCCGGAGCAAGTATGGTGGGTCTGACACACCGGTGTCAATGTGTTCTTTTTTCCATTTCCAGGAGTGTATTTATGGAGTGAAGAAACTGATGGCCAGATTTACAGACGTATCGTAGAATACTCGAGGTTCCCAAAAGAAAGTTAACGTAAGTAACTTTTTATGCAGTTTGCACTGCGAGACACCATTCGATTTTTTGAATCTGCCTCATAAACACATGAAAATTTTTCCTGCTGGACTTGGCTTCTTTTTCGTGACTGGTATACATTCCCAGATTCTTAATTTCTCTTCAATCGCCTTTATGTTTGCTTTATTCATTTTGCTGCTCCCAACGTTATGATAAATGAGTTAGAGTGAAACTCCCTACGCTAACATATACCTGGCTATGCTGTACTCACGTTGGATTTATAGCGCAATCTGATGGCAGCCGCAGCAGGCTGAGCGGGTCACATGAAGCTTGCCGGGCTTGCGGCAGCCCAAGTTGGCCTTCTGTGCTCCCTGCTGTGCTTCAGTGCGCTTGTACTTTTTTTTTCCTCCATTGCGACAGGCTGAGCTGCCTTAATGCTTGCAGCGGAGACACGGGCAGGCGGGCTGGAAGGTGAATTCGTGCACCTCTGCTGCAACCGCCGTGCCACAGTTCTACTGTACGTGCTTCCACGGGACCGAAAGCTGCATGTTTCCGTCTCTCCATTAATACCCAGTGAGGAGCCTGAAGTTGTTGCTTACATTTAGCAGTGCAGCAGAGCTGTTGTAACTGCAATTATCATACGTTATGCTGGCAGAGTGCCTTGAAAGACGCACTAACTTGGGTAATTCTCGTTAATTGGGCGTACGTGAGAGAGTAGCTGAAACCTGCTGATTATCAACTTGCTGTTTAAATAGACTGATTTGTTTTATAAGTTTCAGCCTCCAGTGGTAAAACTTACTTCTAATTACATGCTTGTTGTTTATTGCGTTGGCCCTTTGGTGTGAGAAATTGATGAGGACATCTTATATTCAGCAAATTCTGCCGTTGTGAACAGCGCTAAGTGTTGTGTGACTTTAAACGCTCCGTCTGTGTTCTTGCGGCCAGCCTTATGGAGTTGGCCCAGCTTGGGCTCTGTAAGTATTAATCAAATTGTTTGTTTTAGACCGGTGGTGTGGGTCTTGCGACCAAAAAATTTTCTACTGCTTCCAAATGGGGCAAAACTGTACTAATTTATGGTAGCCCTCTGTTATATGATGTGATACCAGGGATTATTTCACTTTTCCTTTCTTATATTGTAAAACAGAGCGGTATTAAAGGCAGGGATGCAGCTGATCCATAAATCTAATCCCCTGAGTGTGAGAATCAGCTACTTGTTGCCACGCTATATTGCGCATGTTAATTTTATTTTGTCTGTAATAATACTCTTGAGTATGTTTCAGAACCAGTTAATTTGGACTACTTTGTCGCGTTCTTGTGGTGTGTCACGGGCTCTACCGCCCGGTGAGAAACGCTTGCAATACCAGAAGGTTCCTCAGAATACTTTGTAAACATTGACTTACAGTGCTGTATATAACAGTATTTCTTATTACAGTTGTTGTCTACGTAAGTTTTACCTTCAGATTTATTATTGCAGTTTTTACTTAAGTCTTTTCTTAAAACATTCTATAAACTGATTTAAATGTCACTGCATGTGCCTAGTTAGGGTTTAGGTGGGTGTTGCTGTGAGTTTACATACATTATTTCGCACGAACTTTGAAGAGTTGATGTTATTTAAAGCCTACATCAGTAACTATGTGTAATTTTATTCTCAAATGCTCATTGATGTAAAGAATGTTTGGTAAATTTCGTCATACCTAAATCTTTGCCTTTGAGTGCTCTTAATTTAGAAATTGGTAATTATACCCCGTGGTCTAGAATAGCGTCTTTGACCTCACTCTGCCAACGGCCTTGTCAAAGAGGGCGGAGGAGCGGACAGAGATTCAGGGCACTCTCTTGTCCTTGAGGTGGGTAACTGCCCCTAAAGGAGGAAGAATCAGCGATGATCAACGACATGAGGATGCAGAAGGCAATGGAAACCACTGCATTAAAGACACATTCCGTGTATTCATAGGACATGTGGTCTGTAACTGAAAAAGTGTCATGACGATCTCTCAATTGGCAAAACATTCCGGAATGGTCTCCATTTCGGATCTCCGGAAGGGGACTGCCAATGGGGGGGGGGGGGGGGGGGGAGGGGGGGGCGGGTTACCATGAGAAAAAGACTGAATAATCAACCGAAGGATAATAACGTTCTATGAGTCGGGGCGTGGAATGTCAGAAGCTTGAATGTGGTAGGGAAGCTAGAAAATCTGAAAAGGGAAATGCAAATGCTCAAGCTAGATATAGTAGTGGCCATTGAAGTGAAATGGAAAGAAGACAAGGATTTCTGGTTAAATGAGTATAGGTTAATATCAACAGCAGCAGGAAATGATATAACTGGAGTAGGATTCGTTATGAATAGAAAGATAGAGCAAAGAGTGTGTTACAGTGAACATCTCAGTGATAGGGTAGTTCTTGTCAGAATCGACAGCAAACCAGCACAGACAACGATAGTTCAGGTATACATGCCGAACGTCGCAAAGTGAAGATGAAGAGAAAGAGAAAATATATCAGGATATTGGAAGGGTAATACAGTATATAAAGGGAGAAGAAAATCTTATAGTCACGGGGAACTGGAATACAGTTGTGGAAGAACGAGTAGAAGAAAAGCTTACTGGAGGATACGGGCTTGGGACAAGTAATGAGAGAGGAGAAAGACTAATTGAGTTCCGTAATAAATTTCAGCTAGTAATAGAGAATACTCTGTTCAAGAGTCACAAGAAGAGGTGAGGGGTGACATGGGAAGACTTCAGTTACATTAAATTAAGGTCAGACAGAGATTCCGCAGTCAGATACTGGATTGTAAGACGTGCCCAGAAACAGATATAGACTCAGATCATAAGGTAGTAATGATAAAAAGTAGGTAGAAGTGGGATACAGAAGTACTAACGAATGACGAGACACGCTTGAAATTCTCTAACGCTATAGATACAGCAATAAGGAATGGCTCAGTAGACAGTACAGTTGAAGAGGAATGGACATCTCTAAAAAGGACAATCACAGAAGTTGGAATGAAAAACAAGGGTACAAAGAAGGTAGCTGCGAACTGGGTACCAGAAGAAATCCTTCAGTTGATGGATGAAAGAAGTAAATACAAAAATGTTCAGGAAAATTCAGGAATACAGAAATACAAGTCCCTGAGGAATGAAATAAAGATGAAGTGCAGGGAGCTAAGACGAAATGGCTGCATGAAAAATATGAAGAAATCGAAAAAGAAATGATTGTCGGAAGGACTGACTCAACATACAGGAAAGTCAAAATAGCCTTCGGTGACATTAAAAGGAAGGGTGATAACATTAAGAGTTCAACAGGAATTCCAGAGGAGAGAGTGGTTAGGTGGAAAGAGTACACTGAAGGTGAGCAGGAAGATTTGTCTGATGTGACAGAAGAAGAAACAGGAGTCGATTTACAAGAAATATGAGATCTAGTATTAGAAACACAATTTAAGAAAGTTTTGGAGGACTTAAGATCAAATAAAGCAGAAGGCATAGATAATAGTCCATCAGAATTTCTAAAATCATTGGGGGAAGGGGCAACAAAAGGACTATTCACGTTGGTGTGTAGAATGTATGAGTCTGGCGACATACCATATGAAATTCAGAGAAAATATCATCCACTCAATTCCAAAGACTGCAAGAGCAGAAATGTTCGTTAATTATCGCACAATCAGCTTAACAGCTGATGCATCCAAGTTGCTGACAAGAATAACATACGAAAGAATGGAAAAGGAAACTGAGGATCTGCTAGATGACGATCTGTTTTGCGTAAGGAAAGGCACCAGAGGGGTAATTCTGACATTGGGGTTGATAATGGAAGCAAGCCTAAAGAAAAATGGAGATACGTTCATAGGATTTATCGAGCTGGAAAAAGCGTTCGGCAGTGTAAAATGGTGCAGGATGTTGGAAATTCAGAAGAAAATAGGGGTAAGCTATAGGGAGAGAGGGTAATATACAATATGTACGAGAGCCAAGAGGGAATAATTACAGAGGACGATCAAGAACGCAGCACTTGGATTAAAAAGGGTGAAACACAGGGATGTGGTCTTTCGCCCCTACTGTTCAATCTGTACATTGAAGAAGTAATGATGGAAATAAAAGAAAGTTTCAGGAGTGGAATTAAAATTCAGGATTGAAGGATATCAATGATACGATTCGCTGATATCATTGTCATCCTGATTGTAAGTTAAGAAGAATTACGATATTCTGAATGGAATGAACAGTCTGCTGAGTACAGAATATGATTGGAGAGTAAATCGAAGAAAGACGAAAGTAATTAGAAGTAGTAGAAATGAGGTCAACTTAACATCAGGATTGATGGTCACGAAGCAGACGATGTTAAGGAATTCTGCTACCTAGGCAGTAAAATAATCAATGACGGACGGAGCGAGGAGGACATCACAAGCAGATGCACTGGCAAAACGGCCATTCCTGGCCAAGAGAAGTCTACTAGCATCAACCATAGGCCTTAATTTGAGGAAGAAATTTCTGAGGATGTACGTCTGCAGTACAGCATTGTATGGTAGTGAAGCATGGACTGTGGGAAAATCGGAACAGAAGAGGATCGAAGCATTTGAGATGTGTTGCTGCAGGAGAATGTTTAAAATTAGTTGGACTGATGAGGTAAGGAATGAGGAGGTTCTGCGCAAAATCGGAAAGAAAAAGGAATGTGCGGAAAACACTGAATGGAGAAGGGAAAGGGTGATATGACATCTGTTAAGACATGAGAGAATGACTTGTTTGGTACTAGAGGGAGCTGTAGAGGGCAAAAACTGTAGAGGAAGACAGAGATTGGAATAGATCCAGCAATAACTGAGGAGGAAGGTTGCAATTGCTACTCTGATATTTAGAGGTTGGCACAGGAGAGGAATTCGTAGCGGGCCGCGTCAAACCAGTCAGAAGACTGACGACACAAAGGAAACTATATCCTTTGGTTTTGGGTTCCATTATTTTAAATTTTCTGATTTTCCTTCGTATTAAAAATATATTGAGGCGTGTCAGTGATAATAATAATAATTATTATTATTATAATAACTACAGTAATGATAGTGCCAAACATATAAAGAATTTATAGGTGTACAAAGTAGATGTTTTCTGATATAGCGACCTCTGTGGAAAGGAAATTTAAGGAGACTGCACCAGCTAGGAATCATGGAGTATGAGGAAGATCTGGTTGGCAATAAGAATGTACAATAGTAGCGAGTGCATACGGGGGTAATGGTAGTTATTATTGTTGCTTCAGTAGGTATGTGATTAACTGTTCTCGGAAGCATTAAATGTTATTCCGTTCTCTCACATAATACGGGAGATTATTCCAGGGTCTAGTTACTACTACTGAGAAGGATTTCGAGAAAATGGCTGAAAGACGGAGTGGTACAGAAAGGATTTTGCTCTCTTGAGAACTGGTTGATGTATTACATCGACAGACTGACGTAATTTCACGTAAGTTTAACGTTGCAAAAACGACGGAAAACACAAAAATGTGCACTTATCTATTTAGTTACTGTAAATAATTTAAAATATAAATAACTTATGTAAATTAATTTCATGAAATGTAATTATTATTTCATAAATAATATTTCAAAGATACAGTAACAGTCTGCCTGTGGCTGATTGTAATACGTTTTTTGTGTTAGAAAGTAAGTGAAGAGCATTCCTGCTCGGACCTCTCTCTCTCTTTTGTCTGTTAGCCTTTATAATGATAGGACCCACTATAGCTGCGTTCCTTGCTTATCATTAATTACTCTTTCTTTTGTGTAGACAAATGAGATGTGTCATGTATTAGCTTTAGTACCAACTGCAATTAAATTAATGTAAATTAGTTACGTGTCATGAAGTCTCATTTCAACAGTTCTTCTAGTGGATATATGATACACAAAATGTTTTAATGATTTATTGTTACAGCCAATGACCAATACGACCTTAACGGATCGTGGCTTGGAGACGCGATGACTGAAAACAATTAGTATTCTGCCATTTATTCATTTGCAACCTGTTATAGCGTCACTGAGATTAATTTCCGATAATCACGAAGCGTTTTGCAAATGTGAATGCGAGCGCGGAACCTTACATGATATGGCCACATTCTCCAAGCTATGATTCCGTTTCGCCCGTAAATAACAGATATCGGCCTTGGAAAACTGGTGGTGGAATTGAAAGGCGTAATACATCTTTTCTAAATTTTATAGCACTTTTCTAGAAGTCAGTTTCACCACTGATAAAGATGCATCGACCTTCAACAATGGCCCACTGCTCCATTTAATTTTCACATTTTTCTTTCCAGTGATTTCTTTCAGTTTCTATTTAAATTCAAATTATCAATCACTTTACCAATGTTCCGTGAGCAGACGCGTCAGGTTGTTTCTGCCACGTTGTTCAGACAAGATATCAGGAACAACGTATGTTGATGAGACCATAGAGAAGACAGAGGGTATGGAAATCTGTGCACTTGTTAGCATAGCGAGGATACCTGTGTATATGATGGTGAAATGTGATGAAAGATGCCTCGTGATGACTGGGTGTTGTGTGTTGTCCTTAGGTTAGTTAGGTTTAAGCAGTTCTAAGTTCTAGGGGACTGATGACCATAGATGTTAAGTCCCATAGTGCTCAGAGCCATTTGAACCATTTTTGTGATGAAAGAGTGGAACATCACAGTGTAACGTATACAGGCATTCATAACCAATTCCAGGCGCCCTGAGCTTTCCTGAGAAAGGCAGTGCAGCATAGCATCGCTGCAATCAGTTATTGGAAGTATAAGCGTTTGTACAAGTTTCTGTTTCAGGTCAAGAAGGAAGAGTTTTTATTTTTTTGGGGCTCAAAGTGATGTTGATACCTTGTTACACATTACAGATATGTGCTCCGTCCAGTTTAGATTTTCATATATTATTACTTCTAGACTCTTTGCTGAGGAAGAGGGGTCGATATTCGTCCCATTTATGATTAAAGATGGTAGGGCTAAAGACCGTAGAGTGACCAAACAGCGCCGCTTGGGTTTTGAATGGTTAAGCTTTAACACTATATCCTGCGCCCCTTGTGATAGTGCTCACAGGTCGGCATTGAGGTTCTCGACAATTATCGTCAGGTTTATTGGTTTTACAGTTAGGTACAACTGGATGTCAGCAGCATATATATGGTATTTGCAGCAAGACAAAACTCATGACACATCATTGACGCACACTGAAAAGAATACAGGACCTAATACTTCCGCCTGATACAACTCTTCTCCGTCGTGAGTTTATGGATGATGATGTTTGGTTTGTGGGGCGCTCTAACGCGCGGTTATCAGCGCCCGTACAAATTCCCAACCATTGCTCAGTCCAATCTCGCCACTTTCATGAATGATGATGAAATGACGAGGACAACACAAACACCCAGTCGTCTCGAGGCAGGTGAAAATCCCTGACCCCGCCGGGAATCGAACCCGGTACCCCGTGCTCGGGAAGCGAGAACGCGACTGCGAGACCACGAGCTGCGGACGTGGGTTTATGGAGCTAGACGTGGCGCATTGCTGGAGAAACGTCAGGTATGAGGGAAACCATTGCACTTCACAAGAAATTTAGGCAAGTAATATGTCGAAGTCGACGGTGTCAAAGGCTTTGCTGAAGTCTAAGGAGCACATGATAGTCGCATCTTTTGCGTCCATGACAAGTTTCAGGTCTCCTGTTACGTTTATTATGACAGATATTAGAGGATATATTAAATTATCAATCTTCACCCAACTTGGAACTAATTACGTGTTGTGTCCGATAAGGTTCCCCCTTAGAATCCTAATTATCTCTTTTGTATGTTAATGACCTTTCAATAGTAACGTTCCCATATACCATGTTTATTTTGTTTGCAAATGTTACAAATATTGCACTAAATAGCTCATTAATTAGAGGTTGGATACATTGGTTAACGTAATTTTAATGGACGTTTATAAAGAACTTCTAAAAGACATCCATTCATAATATGCCTACAATATCACCACAGACAAATAGAAAAGATTGATAGTCTTAAATTTTTGAGATTGCGACTTAAATAATAAGTTCAGTTTGCATTTGATAACCGCGCAGTTGAGCGAACCAAACATCATCACTAAACTCACGATGGAGGCGAGTTGTATCAAGAGGCAGTATTAGGTCCTGTACTCTTTTCATATTTTCAGATATAACAATAAAACAGCTAGCATTCTTCACTTACTTTCAATTCATTGTCATAAAAGCACTCCGTCTTCAGGCCACGAGTGGCCTACCGGGACCATCCGACCGCCGTGTCATCCTCAAAGGTGGATGCGGATAGGAGGGGCGTGGGGTCAGCACACCGCTCTGCCGGTCGTTATGATGGTATTCTTGACCGAAGCCGTTACTATTCGGTTGTGTAGCTCCTCAATTGCCATCACGAGGCTGAGTGCACCCCGGAAAATGGCAACAGCGCATGGCGGCTGGATGGTCACCCATCCAAGTGCCGGCCACACCCGACAGCGCTTAACCTCGGTGATCTCACGGGAACCGGTGTGTCCACCGCGGCAAGGCCGTTGCCCAATTCATTGTCATATGCGATCATTTTCTGGAGTACCTCATCAAGCCAAACTAAAGCTTTGCGAGTCCAAAAGTGTGTGATACAAGTTATTGTATGGAGCCTGAAGCGATGGTGAAAATTTGTACCAAGGCCGGGGTTCGAACTCGGGTCTCCTACTCCCTAGGCAGGTGCACTAACCAATACACTACCCTGGCACAGCGGCTTTGTACAGTCCAAATACTCATTCACGCCTCAGCGCACATGATGTTGTTGTTGTGGTCATCAGTCCTGAGACTGGTTTGATGCAGCTCTCCATGCTACTCTATCCTGTGCAAGCTTTTTCATCTCCCAGTACCTACTGCAACCTACGTCCTTCTGAATCTGCTTAGTGTATTCATCTCTTGGTCTCCCTCTACGATTTTTACCCTCCACGCTGCCCTCCAATACTAAATTGGTGATCCCTTGATGCCTCAGGACATGTCCTACCAACCGATCCCTTCTTCTGGTCAAGTTGTGCCACAAACTTCTCTTCTCCCCAATCCTATTCAATACTTCCTCATTAGTTATGTGATCTACCCATCTAATCTTCAGCATTCTTCTGTAGCACCACATTTCGAAAGCTTCTATTCTCTTCTTGTCCAAACTATTTATCGTCCATGTTTCACTTCCATACATGGCTACACTCCATACGAATACTTTCAGAAATGACTTCCTGACACTTAAATCAATACTGGATGTTAACAAATTTCTCTTCTCTTTGCCCTAAACTCTGTAAGTAGGGTGCAGTTAGATGTGAACAGCGCGTAGAGTTGGGCAGTTGGAGGTGAGCCGCCAGCAGTGGTGGATGTGGAGAGAGAGATGCCAGAGTTTTGAGAGGTTGCTATGAGCGCACGATCTGGACGTGTGTCCGTCAGAAAAAAGGAAATTTGTAAGACTGGATGTCATGAACTGATATATATATTATGACTTTTGAACACTATTAAGGTAAATACATTGTTTGTTCTCTATCAAAATCTTTCATTTGCTAACTATGCCTATCAGTAATTAATGCCTTCAGTAGTTAGAATCTTTTATTTAGCTGGCAGTACTGGTGCTCGCTGTATTGCAGTAGTTCTAGTAACGAAGATTTTTGTGGGGTAAGTGATTCATGAAAGGTATAAGTTATTGTTAGTCAGGGCTATTCTTTAGTAGTGATTATTGAAAGTGAGATTGCGTTGCGCTAAAAATATTGTGTGTCAGTTTAGTGATGAACAGAATAAGTAAAGAGAGAAGTGTCTGAGTACGTTCAGTTTTGCTCAGCTGTTTGAAAATCAAATAACGTAAGAGTTTTTCCAGCACTGTCATTCTTTACATACAAAGGGAATGTTTCAACTCGAACAGCACTGCTGCGTAGAATGGCGTTACAGTATCTGTTTGTCTAGCGTGTATGTGAGGTGGAACGTGGGAAACTGCCCAGCCTTCACCTAGTGGTACGTGCGAAATCGCCTAAAAGCCACAAATCCAGGTTGACTGGGACACTGACCCCTCGTCGTTAATCCACCGGGCGCCTTCAATCCGGACCTAGTGTTCCTTCTCGTCTCAGAAGCGGTCGCGTTAACACACGCGCCTTCCCGGGAGGGTGTAGGGCAGACCTTCTTCACTACAAACGACGCTTAACACTCACTTCCACCAAAGAAACGTATGAGATCTATGAATGAGGAACCCGCCGCGTAATCCACTCCATGTGTAGGTCCAATGGGTCTAGCACGCAGACAGGTTGATTGGAGGATATCAACTGATCTTCTTCTAACCAAGCCATGGCAGTCACTGGCACGGAGACAGAACCAGATTTTATCAGAAAAAAAAAACAGACCTCCACCACCTATTAATCTATTTTACCAGCAACTACACAGACGGAAAAAAATCGCAGCACCAAAAAATAATGAATGTAGAGTAATGAAATTTCGAGAAAACATTTGTCTATGTAATACAGATAATTGATTAACATTGTAAGATCACACGTTAATGGAAGCACGAGATAAGCCATTGAAAATACGAAACGCTGATACTTAATAATCGGTGTAACTGACAGAAGGTTGTTTGCAAGCGCGCGAACGAGCATGCATTGCGTTATACAGGTGCCGAATGTCTGTTTGTGGGATGGAGAGCAATGCCTGCTGTTGTGGGCTGGCAGGAGAGCCAACCCGTATTAATAGAGGAAGCCGAAAGGCACGCGTTTAAGCTCACGCGGGCTGGCGTGAGGTCTGGAACAGGACAAGGAATTTAGACTTCAGAAATAAAGGAGGTAACTGGTGGAATACTTAACTTTAATCCGTTAATGTTGAACGTAGCTCTTGTCTGTACATTATTTGCAATATCAATAGTAACTGAACATGGCGCCTTGCTAGGTCGTAGCAAATGACGTAGCTGAAGGCTATGATAACTATCGTCTCGGCAAATGAGAGCGTATTTAGTCAGTGAACCATCGCTGGCAAAGTCGGCTGTACAACTCGGGGCGAGTGCTAGGAAGTCACTCTAGACCTGCCGTGTGGCGGCGCTCGGTCTGCAATCTCTGATAGTGGCGACACGCGGGTCCGACGTATACTAACGGACCGCGGCCGATTTATTTATTTATTTATTTATTTTTATTTATTGATTTATTTAACCTGGCAAGATTAGGGCCATCAGGCCCTCTCTTACATCCAACCAGGCATTCTACTTATTTTACATTCATATGTTTTAGTAGGCATGTTAAACTACATCTAGTACAAAAAGTGAAATAAACAATTTGAAAGGTACACCTGGAAAAATACATACATATAGAGTTTATATTCTTAGGTCACAAGTACTGTTATAATTAGACATTATTGAAGAGACAGATTTTAGATAGGAGTGCCGGCAGCACGGAGTATGAGGGAGACTCATGGTGAAGGGAGGAGAAGAATAGAGACATGATGAAACATAATTAAGGAAATATAAAGGAGAAGAAGATTGCGTGGCTAATGGAGAAAGATGAAGAGGAAGGCATCTGAGGAGCAAGATAGGAGAAGCTAGCTTTGCTATTTGACAGATGAGGGGATTTAAAGGCTACTGTAACAACAACAATTGTACATATAGTAATTTTTCTTCTGATTTTCGATGAATTAATGTAAGCAATGTTTTGATTTCATTTCTTTTTCTTTTCGTGTCTTTATGTTAAAGAAACTGTAAGCAACTTTCGATGTGAATATTAATATTTATGTCAAATTTCAAGCAATGCTATAACAGAATTGAAGTGTAACCCATGTTGAATCTATTGTAAGATGTTTAAAATTGTAATTGTGGGCCTGGTCCATACGTAGGCAATGTATTAGGATATGTGGAATGTAAAACCTTTGGTGAATACCCTGTCTGTAGGGGAGCGGTAAGAGGTGGATGGCAGGCGAGCGCGGGAAAATGCACACGGGCGCTGCACGGCATAACGGGCTCAGCAGAGTTAGTCGGAGTTGGGCATCGGTCTGAGAAACACGTTCTAGATCGAGGAGGCTCTCCTGGAAAATGTGAATTCGTTGAGCCTCGGATGTGCTGTTTCCGACGACTATACAGCATGGCTATATTCCATAGGCACTAAATGGAAAAGGATTGCGACGCTAAGAAGAAGCAAAGTGCCGATACATCAAGAGCCATAGCTGTGATTGTACATGTGCTGTGCGCCTTGCCATCTCGCCGCCCGCCAACCGCCGCATCGACACGAACAGGTTGAAACATTTACTACTGTATTCGTGTGGACCAGTGTTAATTTTGATCCTGACTGTTCAATAACAACTTAACTTTTACCAGAATTGTCCTATCAATTAATTATCCTTATCACTAAACTAGACAGGGTCCTTTCCACATGTTGTGCAATCCGAGTGTCCCGAAATGAAGATTTAAAGTTTATGTTAATAAGAATTACCTGCAGACCTATCTATGCTAGAAAGATGTTTAAGGAGCTTTATTGTTAATGAAAATATAAGCAAAGAACAAAGGTCTGACAAAGTTGGAAGATAATTTTGGAATTGGTTTAGTAATGAAGCTTAAATAATTTGAGACAAAAATAATGGTAGTTAAATGAGGAAGTAATAAGACAAAAAGAGTAGTAACTCATATATTGTAAATCTTGAGTGCTTAATGCTTCCAATAGTTAACAGTTTCAACACAGTGATCATAACAGTTTCAGGGCCCCCCTCCCCTCCACTCTTTTCTTTTCTATTCATTTAAAGTCTGAAGTGTACTGAACTGATTTGACCAGCAAAGTTAAAGTCAATATAAAACCTAAATTTATCAGTGTTTTACCCTTATTAAAATTGACATTGTTTGTGTGTTTCAAAAGTGCTATTTCTAGGGTAACCTATGCCCGATTTCAGTCAGATCAATAGACAAAACGCAGTTTGTAGTAATCATTATAGTGTAATGTTGTGTTTTTATAGCTTGTCCAAATTAGCACAGAAAGGGAAAATATTAGTTCAGTAGATTTTTCTGGTTCTAAAATTTACCATATAATGCAGTATTACTACGTGTTGTTATGCTTGTACATACATCCACTTGTACAAGAAAAAAAACTCACTTAATGCCTAATTAGGCTGGCGACCGTATTATTAACAATTGGTAGCATCTGCTGTGTATGTTTCTTGCCCGTCCTAACGTGTAGTTGCACTTTAGACTTGCTTGACGTATCATTGTTGTTACTGAGTGGGCGTAAGTCTGATTTTGCCTCCATTCGGGTACACGCGGTCAACATATTTACTAAAATCCTTTCTTATAAGGTGAAGCCCGCCAACTTATCATAGTACAGGCTTTAAAGAGCTAACGTACGCCCGAGCGTAGACGTTACACTACCACCTAGCAAGTGTGGTGTCTGGCGGTGACACCACACCTGCTGCACTTGTTAGGTCAATACACGGCCGGTTAATGCTGTTTGCGGATGATGCTGGCGTTGTCGTCCGACGATGCCCCATATGTGCTCGACTGGAGACACATCTGGTGATCGAACAGGCCAAGGCAACATGTCGACACTCTGTAGAACTTGTTGGGTTACAACAGCGGTATGTGGGTGAGCGTTATCCTGTTGGAAAACACCCCCTGGAATGCCGTTCATGAAGGGAATCACAACAGGTCGAATCACCAGACTGACGTACAAATCTGCAGTCAGAGTGCGTGGGGTAGCCACGAAACTGCACCTGCTGTCGTACAAAATCGCACCCCAGGCCACAACTCTAGGTGTAGGTCCAGCGTGTTTAGCAAGCAGACAGGATGGTTGCAGACCCTCAACTCTCCCCCTTCTAGCCAACTGAGACGGAGAGAGAGCCAGCTTTCATCAGGAGAAACAGACCTCCACCCTGCCCTCCAAAGAGGTCTAGCTTGACACCACGGAAATCGCGTATGGCGATTGTTTTGGGGTCAGCGGAATGCGCGCTGTAGGGCGTCTGACTCCGAGCTGTCCTTGAAGTAATCGAGTAATCGATTTGTAACAGTTCGCTGTGTCATTGTGATACCAACTGTTTCTCATCTTGCTGCTGCAGACGCGGTACGATGCGCCAGAGCCGTATGTCGAACACGACGATCTTTCCTCTCGGTAGAGCCCGATATCCTTACGACTGTACTTTCTCGTGACCTCTGTTGCCACCATAGTGGCTACATTCCTGCCAAGTCTTTCTGCAGTATCGCAGAAGAAACATACAGCTTTTCGTTGCCGTATTGCACGACGTCGTTCAAACTGAGGCAGGTTTTGACAATGGCGTCTTTGTCACATTAAAGGCATTCTTGATTAACATAAACTGACAGCGTCCGAGGTAACTAACGCTCACGATCGTTACAGCGTGTATTTAAAGTAAACCTTATTTTCATCCTCATAATCGGATGACGCGCGCTTTGAACAGACAGCACCTTTGAGGTATAGGAACACACCTACCAACTTTCGTCTATGTCGCACAACTCCTTCTACGAACTGCGATTTTTTTCTGTCAGTGTACATCTTGAATACTATAACGTCAGAAAACGCACAAAATTAGTGGCCACTATACAGAAATCTATTAAAGACTAGTATCATACTGCAACAGGAAACAGAAGCTCGTCAAAGCACAGTTATAGATTTTTATTATTCTATCGGTCGATTCAACACTAGTACATGGCACATGAACATTAAAGGTGGAGAGTTAGTAGCGCCATGTGCAATAAGCTCTGGTCGCCGTCACACACTTCACTATGGCGCTTCTCGTGATCTCGAGAGATAGGACAGAATCGGCCGCTAACACTCCATTGAATTGGAGTGGAACTGAGCTTTATTCATCGATCGCAGTGTCATGTAACAACACGAAATCTCCGTTAGATGGGCTACAAAACAACTTATCCTTGAACTGAAAGATCATTTTTTCAAGGACTGTCGAACTATACTAAGATTTTAGGAGACCGAAGCAAATAATTTTTTTAAAACATCTTCACAACAGTACTGAGTCTAGTCAAAGACTATCAGACTATACTACGACTTTATGAGACTGAAGCAAATAATTTGCTAAAACATCGTCATATCAGTATTGAGTACTGGTTACAGTTTTCCAGCTAAGCGAGAGCTAGCAATGAACATCTTCACCGAAGCTCAAGAAATTCAGCACGTTTATGTTGTAATAATGGTTACGAAGTTTCGAGACGACTAAGGTTTAATTTTGGAATATTATCCGCTCAGAGGACGCACAGTCAACAGCCTGCCTTATTGTAATATCCTTGACACCTACCTGAAGCCATCAATCAAATGAAAACGTCACTTTTGCTTTGCTTTAATATAATTTTTTCCCGTGATAATGTGAGGACGACACACTCTTCAATTAGAGACACCCTAGTCGAATTTAACAGGTGGTCGGCTAGGGTCTATCGTCATACTCCCCCTTTAAGCGATTATTTTTGTTATTTTACTTGTGGTTTATTAACTTCAGTGCGATTTGGTCCTCATACTTTTAATTAAAGCAAACGCATATAGAGGGAAGCTATCGGTGGGCTGCTGTCAGCCACCTGTTATATTCAAACAGTACTTGAAAAACTAACCAGACCGATGCGTTTTTATTTGATTGAAGGCTCTAGGTGGATGTCAAGGAGATTACAGTAAGATGTGTCGTTGACTGATCATCCACTGTGCAGATCATATTCTAAAATTGTGCCTTCAAAGTCTTGAAATGGCGTAACCATTATGGCGACGTCACAAATATGCAGAATTTCTTGCGCTTAAATGAAGGTGAAAATTGTCACTCATCGCTTTCTCGGTTGGACCGTGGCTGAGAAATAGACCCGCCTTTCAACATCGATAAGACGTTTTACGAAATCATGTGCCACATTCTCAAAGTGGTAGCATAGTTGGACAGGCATCGAAGGAGCAATGACAAAAACAGAGAAAGATTGTAGGGAGCACAATGTGCTCATGTGGGAGCGATCTAGATGATTGTAAAACAATAAACTGGTAACCAAGATAGCAGGAGTTCTTTTTATTCCATGATTATCGGTTTCGGCGAAACTAAAGCCGCCATCATCGGATCTAGGGAGGACAGAAAACACTACAAAAGTGGGCTTGGATTCCCCTTATATAATATGTATTCATATAAATTTAGTTACATACATTAGGACACATACAAGTTACAACATCATGGCAAACAATGGTGATGTTAATAGTTGCCTATAACACGCAGGCCTTACAAAATTGTTATATGTAGCACATAGGCGTCCAAGAGAGATGACATTATAAATGTTAAGTGTCTCCATCACACACAAGCGCAAGCTAGGTACTACCGCATCTCCGGCTCTGTTCTTACACTACAGGCCGCGTCGCGAGATGGCGCCAGCAGAAGAGGCGCCAATGGATTTCACAGCTCGCGTGATAACAGGGTCTGCGTGTGTGGCAACACTACGTCATTAGGGCTTGCACATAATTCTGAGATTGCCGAGTTACACAAGCACACATCTGTCTGGTCTTATATTAAAAAACATACCAATAAAATACACATTGCCTATGAGCCTATGGATGGAAATGTAATATAATGCGCATACATAGGGGCAGAAATCCATTCCAGTACGATTATGCCATAGGTGGTAAATCATTGGAAGCGGTAACGACCGTAAAATACTTAGGAGTTACTATCCGGAGCGATCTGAAGTGGAATGATCACATAAAACAAATAGTGGGAAAAGCAGGCGCCAGGTTGAGATTCATAGGAAGAATTCTAAGAAAATGTGACTCATCGACGAAAGAAGTAGCTTACAAAACGCTTGTTCGTCCGATTCTTGATTATTGCTCATCAGTATGGGACCCTTACCAGGTTGGATTAATAGAAGAGATAGACATGATCCAGCGAAAAGCAGCGCGATTCGTCATGGGGACATTTAGTCAGCGCGAGAGCGTTACGGAGATGCTGAACAAGCTCCAGTGGCGGACACTTCAAGAAAGGCGTTACGCAATACGGAGAGGTTTATTATCGAAATTACGAGAGAGCACATTCCGGGAAGAGATGGGCAACATATTACTACCGCCCACATATATCTCGCGTAATGATCACAACGAAAAGATCCGAGAAATTAGAGCAAATACGGAGACTTACAAGCAGTCGTTCTTTCCACGCACAATTCGTGAATGGAACAGGGAAGGGGGGATCAGATAGTGGTACAATAAGTACCCTCCGCCACACACCGTAAGGTGGCTCGCGGAGTATAGATGTAGATGTAGATTTTGGTCTTAACAGAACCACTAAATATAAGAAGTACAACTATGTAGCAGCCTCATGTAAATGAACCACAGTCACCAAACAAAACCAATATCAAAAAGTTATGCCACCTTGTAAAATCCCCTTAGAAAAAAATTAGTGAATTACTGTGCTGATAAACCTCTTACGTTATTTGATTTTCAAACAGCTGAGCAGAACTGAACGTACTCAGACATTTCTCTCTTTACTTATTCTGATCAACACTAAACTGACACACAATATTTTTAGCGCAACGCAATCTGACTTTCAATAATCCCTACAAAAGAATGGCCCTGACTAACAATAACCTATACCTTTCATGAATCACTTACCTCACAAAAATCTTCGTTACTCGAACTACTGCAATACAGCGAGCGCCAATCCTGCAATTAAATAAAAGAATCTAACTACTGAAGGCACTAACTTACTGATAGGCACTGTTAGCAAATGAAAGATTTTGAAGAGAACAATGTACTTACCTTAATAATATTCAAAAGTCATCATACATGTATATATATCAGTTCATGATATGCAGTATTACAAATTTACTCTTTCTGATGGACACACGTCCAGATCGTCCGCTCTCAAAATTCTGCCATCTCTCTCCCCACATCCACCACTGCTGGCGGCTCACCTCCAACTGCGCAACGCTACGCGCTGTTCACATCCAACTGCCCAACACTACAATAGCAAATATTGCAACAATGCAAACCAGCCACAGACTGCACACAGCACAGCCAGTGATTTTCATACAGAGTGCTAAGTGACGTTACCAACATAAAAACCTAAACAGCCTACTTACAACCTTCTGTCGACTGTACACTTATGTACTCGTAAAAGACCCTGTTCTGTGGTGTACGCGGCGGTCACCGGACCAGAACCAAGAAAACATAAAACGGTTGCGGAGGGGGGGGGGGGGGGTGGTGCGTGCCTATCGCCCTAAAATAGGACATTCTCCCCACATTCATAAAAGAGTTGAATGCGTTCCCATGCTTCTCTGTTGCTTCAAAGGGCTCTGTAGGAACCCGTCAAAAGTACTAAAGAAATTACGGTCTGCTGATTCGAGTTGACCATTAAGCAATAAGTTAAGGTGTCTTTTTTTGTTTCTAAAGCTTTGAATGTTTTCTATGTTTTGTATGTGTCCTAAGGTATGTACCTAAATTTATATGTCTACATGTCATATAAGTGGAATCGAAGCCCAATTTTATAGTGTTTTCTGTTCTCCCTAGATCCGATGATGGCGACTTTAGTTTCGCCGAAACCGGTAATCATGGAATAAAAAGAATTTCTGCGATCTTGGCTACCAGTTTGTGTCTTTACAGAGAAAGATTGAGGAGTGGGATAAAGTTTAGGCTGAAAAGATATCAATGAAAATGAACTGGCTATCCTTGGTGATAGTGAGAAGGAATTACATGACCGGTTAAATGGAATGAACAGCCCTCTGTGCATAGAGTATGGTTTGAGAGTAAACCAAAGAAAGACGAAATTAATGGGGAGTGGCAGAAGTGAGATAAACTTAACAGCGAAGTCGGGCGTCACATATTACGTGAGGAGACATAATTCTGCTATCTTTTAAGAAAAATGAAGCATGAGAGACGAAGCAAGAAGCATGTGCTAAGATAACTAGCAAAGGAAAATAGGGCGTCCTTCGCCAAAAGAGGTGTAGTGATACCAAACTTAGGCCTTAACCCTTTCTCTGCTGAGTGCGCACTTCCATATGCAGCCGGGACCCTCCATACGGCAGTATGACGGTCGCGATGTTGTATTGAGCACCGCGCCGACTGCTGCGCTGAGTCCTTATCGGGGCATGCTCTTTTGAATTCACATTAAATTATTCGCAACTGCAAATACAAACAACAGTCAGCTTCAGAACGGAATGACGACAGTGAAAACATGTGCTAGACCGGGACTCGAAGCCGGATATCCCGCTTATCGCGAGGGATCGCCTTACCATTTAGCTATCCGTGCACGACTCACGGCGAGGCCCGAACTTCCGTCAACCGCATGTCGAAAAATTGTACTCGTACTTCCATTGTGTGTATTCCCGTACGGGGGAAACATTTCACTTGGAAGTTGGTTGCCCGTTGTCGACGGATAAATGCGATACTGCAGTGCCAGTATTGCATGCACGTGCAAAGGAACTTTGCACCGTAATTCGGAATAACACAGCCATTCTAATATCATATTTGTCTGCCGACACCGGACAAGTGATTTTCAAGTAAAATTTCTCCCCTGTACGGGAAAAAACATAATGGATGTACGAGTACGGGTTTACGACACGTGGTTGAAGACATATAGAAGTTTGGGTCACGCCCTGAGAAGTACACGGATAGCTTTCTCGCGATGAGCAGGAAATCCGTCATTCCATCCTAAAACTGATGGTTGTCCATACTCACAGTTGTGAATACATTTAATGTATTTCATAACGGCTGCAGTCTCTGCATAGTCTGTTCCTTCGCACATGCATCGTAATTCAGAATAACACAGGCATTGCAATATCGTGTCTTCTGAATTTATTCGCCAATAAGCTCTTTAAATAAGGTGTACTTCGCGTATTCTATATTGCTGAAATTCATAAAACTACACTCATGCTCATAAATTAAGGATAATTCCAGAATGTGGTGCCACACAACGTGGCACTACACAAAACTGGTGCTAATAGCAGAGGCACATAGGGAACACAAACGACTCAGATCTGTAAGTCCACGGTATTAGTGATAAGTTGAGAAAACCGTCCCGAAACACGTGTGCTACAAAACGCCACTGTTTCCTACGCATGTACCCCGACATCAATATGGGATATGATCACCATGCACACGTACACAGGCCGCACAACGTGTTGGCATACTCTGGATCAGGTGGTCGAGCAGCTGCTGTAGTCTCCAATTCTTGCATCAGTGCTTGTCGGAGCTCCAGAAGTGTCGTAGAGGTTTGAAGACATGCAGCGATACGTCGACAGAGAGCATCCCAGACGTGCTCGATGGGGTTTAGGTCAGGAGAACAGGCAGGCCACTCCATTCGCCTGATATCTTCTGTTTCATGGTACTCCTCCACGATGGCAGCTCGGTGGGGCCGTGCGTTATCATCCATCAGGAGGAAAGTGGGACCCACTGCACCCCTGAAAAGGCGGACATACTGGTGCAAAATGACATCCCGATACACCTGTTACGGTTCCTCTGTCAAAGACATGCAGGGGTGTACGTGCACCAATCATAATCCCACCCCACACCATCAAACTACGATTTCCATACAGATCCCTTTGAAGGACATTAAGAGGTTGGCATTTGGTTCCCTGTTCACGCCAGATGAAAACCTGGAGAGAATAACTGTTTAGACTATACCTGGACTCGTCCGTGAATATAACCTGGGACCACTGTTCCAATGACCATGAATTGTGTTCTTGACACCAGGCTTTGCGGGCTCTCCCAGTGACCAGGGATCAGTGGAATGCACGTTGAAGGTCTCCAGGCGAATACACCATATCTGTTCAGTCGTTTGTTGACCGTGTGTCTGGAGCCAACTGCTCCAGTGGCTGCGGTAAGGTCCCGAGCAAGGCTACCTGCAGTACTCCATGACCGTCTGCGGGCACTGATGGTGAGATATCGGTCTTCTTGTGGTGTTGTACACTGTGGACGTCCCGTACTGTAGCGCCTGGAGACGTTTCATGTCTGCTGAAATCGTTGCCCTAGTCTTGAGATCACACTTTGTGGCACACGGGAGGCCGGTGCTACGATCTGCTGTGTTTGACCAGCCTCCAGTCGCCCTAGTATTCTACCCCTCATAATGTCATCAATATGTGTTCTTTGAGCCATTTTCAACACACAGTCACCATTAGCACGTCTGAAAACGTCTGCACGCTTACTCGCTGCACCGTACTCTGACACACACCAACACACCTCTGCGTACGTGGACTGCTGCCGGCGTCGCCGTGCGACGACCGCAGGTCGAATGCACCGCATGGTCATACCCCTAGGTGATATAAACCCGCAAACCGCCCACCAGAGCGTTGTTTCACAGTGTATCAGCATTATTCTTAATTTACGAGCATGAGTGTAGGTAACATTAAAAAGAAGCAGATTTCTGAAAGTTTTTCTGGTGCTACATACAGGGGGAATCACCCAACACTTGCGCGGAAAATATTTCGGACATTTTTTTTTGAAGGCACTATCGATACGCAGTTTTCACAAAATTGAACTGTAGGCAAGGGCGCGTATTCGTGGCAAATACACAGATTTTGAGAAGTCGACGATAGTGCAGTTTTTATAGCAGTTACAAAATCTTTAATGGGGCAGTGCCTGTTCACAGGAAAATCATAATAGTAGTGTCAATGAGAATGTCAGTGGTAGTTATTACAGGAAGCTAGCGAAAGTAATTTACGAGTTATCATATTGTGAACATTTTAAACACCGACAGGTGTTTCTTTCATCCTATCTTTATTTTATCGTATGGATAGGACCCCCCATCGGGCAGACCGTTCGCTGGGTGCCGGTCTTTCAATTTGACGCCACTTCGGCGACCTGCAGTCGATGAGGATGATAGGATGATGTTGTCAGCACAACACCCAATCCGTGGGAGGAGAAAATTCCCCGAACCAGCTACCGGGGGCGGACTTTCATCCTATCGATACTAGGCGACGATGCTATGTTTGTTTACATTGTGTTGTGTGTATACTGCGATTGTATTGCGACGATCCTGTCATTTATTGTACGATAGAGGACGTAGCAGGAAGTACATGAAGATTTCCCAACGCATAAAAAGCGGCCATGCTCAGGGTTTATAGTGAATATAGAAAGTAGGCCGTTCGTTCGTGTGCCGAGTAACCCGAAAGATACCCAATAGTCCTCAACCTCTTCAACATCTTCATGCAATCACAGATGATATGAAACGGTGTATTATTACGCCCTGCACTGAAATGGTAGAAAGTGTGCAGCAATCGTTGCATGGCAGCTGCAAACTGCTGGTGGCCATTTTGAGCACAGGATTTGAGGGTACCAGTGGTTTTTTACTTGGCAGACTCCACGGAGGTACTGCACTCACCTTTATTTGTATTTGTACCATTTAACAACATAACAACTCCGGACACTTCTACATCTAAATCTGCATCTGCATGGATACTCCGCAAATCATACTCAAGTGCCTGGTAGAGAGTTCATCGAACCACCATCACAATAATTCTCTATTATTCCAATCTAGAACAGCGCGCGGGAAAAAACGAACACCTACAGCTTTCCTTGCGAGCTCTGACTTCGCCTATTTTATGATGATGATCGTTTCTCCCTATTTAGATCGGTCTCAATAAAATATTTTCGCATTCGGAGGGGAAATTTGGTGATTGAAATTTCGTGAGAAGATTCCCTAGCAATGGAAAAGTCTTTGTTTTAATGATGTCCACCCCAAACCCTGTATCATGTCAGTGACACACTCTTCACTAATTTCCGGTAATTCAGAACATGCTCCACTTCTTTGAGCTTTCTCCATGTAATCCGTTAATCCTATCTGTTAAGGATCCCAGATGGCGCAGCAGTACTCCAAAAGAAGACAGACAATCGTAGTGTAGGCAGTTCTGCCAATAAAACGCAGTCTTTGGTTTGCTTCCCCAACAACATTCGTTCTTTAGAATCTAAGTTATTCGTAATGATAATTCCTAGGTATTTAATTGAATTTGCGGGCTGTACATTACATCGACTTATCGTGTAACCGAAATTTAACGGATTACTTTTACCACCCATTTCGATGATATCGTGCTTTTCATTGTTTAGGATCAATTGTCAATTTTCGCACCACACAGATATCGTTTTTAAATCGTTTTAGACAAGCAACAGCAGAGGGCCTACAACACTACAACGTTTGGGGAACACTAGTAATCGCTTATTTTACTCAATGACTTCCCGTCACTTACTACGAACTGTGACCTCTCTAACAGGAAATCACGAATCCATTTCACATAACTGAGACGATAATCCATAAGCACGCAATTTCACAAGCCGCTTGTGTGGTACAGTGTCAAAAGCCTTCTGGAAATATAGAAATTCGGAATCAATTATAAATCCCTTGTCAATAGCACTCAACACTTCGTATGTGTGAAGAGCAAGTTGTGTCTCACAAGAAAGATATTTTCTAAATCCTTTTCGACTGTGTGTCAACAGACCGTTTCTTCGAGGTAATTTGTAATGTTGGAACACAATATATGTTCCAAAATCCTACAGGATTTCAATGGGCCTATAATTAGAGTTTTACTCCAATTGTCTTTTTTGAAAACTGGTCTGACCTGTGTAATTTTCCAGTCTTTGGGTACGGATCTTTCGTCGAGCGAGTGGTTGTATGTGATTGTTAAGTATGGAGCTATTGCATCAGCATACTCTGAAAGGAGCCTAAATAGTATGGAGTCTAGACCAGAAGACTTGCTTTTTATCAAGTTGCTTCATTCCTCCGTGGATATATACTTCTAAGTTAGTCATGTTGGCAGCTGTTCTTGATTAGCATTCTGGAATACTTACTTCGTCTTCTTTGGTAAAGGAATGTCGGAAGGCTATCTTATGGAACTCTACTTTGGCAGCACGGTTGTCGATAGCATTTCCATTGCTGCCGCGCAGAGAAGCATTGATTGTGTCTCGCCGCTAGCATGCTTTGCATATGACCGGAATCTCTTTGGACGTTTACCAGGTTTCGAAACAAAGTCTCGTTGTGGAAACTATTAGAAGCATATCGCACTGAAGTCCGCTCTAAATTTCGAGCTTCTGTAAAATATGCTAATCTGGAGATTTTGCGTTTCAATTTGCCGTGCTTTTTTCTTTGTTTCTGCAACAGTGTTCAAAAATGGTTCAAATGGCTCTGAGCACTATGCGACTTAACTTCTAAGGTCATCAGTCGCCTAGAACTTAGAACTAATTAAACCTAACTAACCTAAGGACATCACACACATCCATGCCCGAGGCAGGATTCGAACCTGCGACCGTTGCGGTCGCTCGGCTCCAGACTGTAGCGCCCAGAACCGCACGGCCACTCCGGCCGGCAACAGTGTTCTAACCCGGTTTGTGTACCAAGAGGGATCAGCTCCATCGTTTGTTAATTTATTCGGTATAAATCTCCAACGGCTGCCGATACTATTTCTTTGAGTTCAAGCCACATCTGGTCTACACTTACGTTCTTAATTTGGAAGGAGTTGAGACTGTCTCTCAGGAAGGCGTCAAGTGAACTTTTATCTTCTTTTTTGAATGGGAATATTTTCCGTTTATTTTTGGAGAACTTGGGGGCTACAGTATTCAGTCTCACTACGGCAACCCTCTGTTCACTTATCCCTGTATCTTTTTTGATGCTTGTTATTAACTCAGGATTATTTGTTGCTAAGAGGTCAAGTGTGTTTTCACAACCGTTTACCATTCGCGTGAGCTCAAGAACTAACACCTCGAAATAATTTTCAGAGAATACGTTTAGCACAGTTTCGGATGATGTTTTAAGCGTACCTCCAGATTTAAACAAGTATTTTCGCCAACATATAGAGAATAAATTGAAGTCGCCACTAACTACGAGGACTAGTTGTAAGGTGCGACGGGGTGCGAAATGGAAACCACAATGAAAATCCGATGAATCTTTGCACAGATATGTTGGGCAGTGCCTCTAGTTTGGCCGTCCATCGCGTCACGTAGCTCTTTTCAGTTCTGAGCGCACAGTGAGCACGTAAAGACGCCTAGAACAATAGTGTCTCCTGGCAAGTACGAGGGCCTGGTGTGAGATTTCGCCTGATGTCATGCAGACCACATAACATAACTGTCATACATTTGCTTCTGCATGAAAATTCTCGGCCGCACTCTGACGGGGCATTGAAGATGCTCCTGAAGCGTTTTCAATGGGAAGTGTTTGATCACCCACAATAGAGCCTGTAATTGACTGTCCCTGAGTGAAGACAACGTTCTGGCACAGACAACAAGCTGAAGACCAGCGTAAAGAATTGGGAGGAAGCGCAGGCGGCTTGCTTCTAGGGCGAGGATATTGGAAAGTTGGTAGAATGCTACGACAGATGTCTAAATCGGAGAGGCGACTATGTAGAGAAGTAGCTGGAAGATGTAGCTAACCGTTGCAAATAAAACATTTTTGAATTTCACAGTGGTTTCTATTTTGCGACCTATCGGACCTTACTTCTCGATTAGGCCTCCTATAATTGTATGAGTCAGATACGTGTTTGAAATTAAACTCAAATTATCTTTGAACCTTTCAGCAATTGTATTATATGAGTTAGGAGGTCGGTAAAAGGATGTAACTACTATTTTATTCCGGTTGCCAAGGAGCACATGCGTGAAATTCTCATTCGTTTGTACTACAACATGAAACAAACAACTGTCGTTGTTCAGAGTTGAAACTACGATATCTCGTAAACTACTTGCACTATACTGCTGCAACCAACACCATTGACGTTCTAATTTAGTCTATTTTCATTATAGCACTCTCAGTAGCCATTGTTCTACTGAAATATTTGTACCTTTCTAAAATAAATACACATTGGAAACACATCATACCATTTTAAGTATGGGCTGCATAGGTTAGTCGCTACCAATCCGGTCTGTGAAATCCGCATATTAATGGCGGCTTCTATTATCAAAATATATGCAGTGCACGTTTTAAGTGCTTTGCTCCGTATTTCGAAACCAAGCACCGTACAGAGTCTTACATCACATTCTTTACAGCATTAATATGATTCCTTTTCTTTTTTTTTTCTTTTTTTCTTTTTTGCCGCTTATGATATATCTCCTTACAGCCCCGTGCTTGAAAGTGTCTCTCTCGAAGGCGTAATGGATTTCTTTCGTCTGATCGACAAGCTCCATGATTCATTTCCTTTTTTTTTATTTTTTATTTATTTTTTTTTTTTTTTTGCCGCTTATGATATATGTCCCTACAGATCCATGCTTGGGCAGTGCCTCTCTCAAAGGCGCAATCGATTTCCTTCGTCTGATCGACAAGTTCCCGATGCTGTCCTTTATTCGTGGAATGTTTCTAAAATCTCACTAAAGAGGCTACATGAAATTCGACGAATTAAGAATTCTTTCCATTACGAACCTTGTACGTAGCGCGGGCATTTACTGCGCACCTGTCGAAGGAGTGAAGAAAGAGTTTTCTGTACCATTTCAGCGTTTGGCGAACACATTCCGTCAAGCCAAGGAGTATGTCGTTTTGTTCATTGCAACAATAGATTTGTAATCCAGCACACAGCTTGATTTAAAGTTTTCGGTATTAGTTTGGCGGTTCATTTTCACAGCTGATTTCATTGCAGATGTCTGGCATGTCATCAACACAGATATCTCTCTTTTGTCACGCCACTTCACTTCAAAGCCGTCATAACAAGTGTTGACATAATTTCCATCTCTCCTCTTCGCAGTTTGGCTTCAAATTTTGCTGTATGTAGGTAGTGGAACAAAGCCGTTACGTTGACAAATAGTTTATTGAAAGTGGTGGCCGTCCCCCCAGCCCTGCCATGACATCATCCACCCCTTTCCACCCCCTCGAAATGGTGTGATATTTTGGCGGGAAATAGGGCTATTGCGGTACCTCCAGTAATCTAACTTACCCCATCCCTTTCCCACTCCTATAACGTCTCCCACCCCCTCCTTTCTTTCGAAATTACTGTAAATTTTGGAAGGAAATATGGCATTTGGGGTACTTCCGCTAACCTAACTCCCCCATCCCTCACCCTGTCCTATGACGTCACTCATCCCCCCCAACCACCACCACCGCTAGCACCACCACCAATGCTCCTTGGAAATGGGATGGGGAAACTGTCAGGCTCCGTCCAGTTGCTGGAGAGAGAGGTTAGGTTAGTGTACTTTATTCATTTTTGATGTGAAACTGAAGTAATGATCGCTCTTAATTACACATCTGTTTGCAAAGAGGTACTCGTCGAGTACATAAAATAGCAATACGACTCAAAACTGACGATTTCACACAACTGGTGTTATCCAGCTGGAAGAAATTCACAGTACCACTCGAAACTCGTAGCAGGCGGACTCGGAATAAATAGTAACTGTACAGAGGACGCTCCATTCACCTACAAGTAGAAATAAGTCTCTCTGCTTCACTTGTGAACGGGCAGGAACAACTGAAACAAACTCCTAAACTGTTTTATGCATAAAAATTACAATATTAAAAAGAAACGAGAACTGCAGTGATGTTAAAAAATCAGACTGCACATACCTGGTACTGATAATAACATTATGCTAAAGACTCCTGCACAAAGAATAACATCAGTTGTCTGTAAATTATAGTCACATGCTGTGGGACAGGACACTAAAAGCTTTGCAAACTACAGGGTGCTAGTACATGCGATAGTGGTTAAAAACTACTAAACATGATGCTGGTAATCGCGTATTTAAGGGGGGTCGTTGATGAAAAACACACACTATTTAAAAAATTCAACAAATCCACAGTTTTGGAAATATGGCAATGAAATTTTGTACCACGCTTTACATGAAAGTAACACATTTACATATAAAATCCTTTGATTACATATATTCAACTTTTTTTGGAATGAAGTTTGAAGTTTTATTTTCAAAAAATAATGTATGTTCCTTTTTCTCAGAAAGTATTCAAGAGATTTCTACAAAAATTTCTCTGTTTCATCTCTTTATATGTTGCCAGCTTCTCACATAAGGTTTTTCGAATAGGTCAGATAGGAGAATTTTCATAATTTTTTAAATTATAATTCCACAAGTACAATTTTAAATTCATGCAAAATTCCAAGCACTTTGCCCCATATCTCAGCTTGCAATCAGAATGTAAAAATTTGCTCTTGAGACAAGGTTTATTAGGTTTACAGAAATATGTGCACAAAATTTCATAATTCTAGCATTCATAGAATCTGAAGAAAAGGTACATAAACTTTAACAAAACAAACTTTTCAGGAAACGCAATTTAAAGTTCAACCTAACTTTTTCCCTAATGTCACTTCTTCAGAATGCACCACATTTGTACTCTGGGTCGTCTTTCCCTCCAAGGCTTCTCTTCTGGTTTCTTGTTGTCTGTCTTCTTTCCTTTACAAGGTCTTCAACTGACTTTCCAGCTGCAGAGATGCGCTGAAAATCTTTTTTTCTCAGGATGTCTTGCGTAAAATTTCCTATCTTGAAGCCCATTCTTTCTAATACCTTCATCTTACCGACGTTCCCACCATTACAATAACTGCATCATAAGTTGCAACTCTGACAACTGTAGCAGATGCAAATGTGTTTTTAGGGATCGTTTCCATATGAGTGACTTTAGAAACTCATTTGGATTTTGGGTTTTGCCATGAACACACTTTTTGAGAAGTGCAGGATGGGCCAAAGATGATCTATAAAACTAAAGAGTATGTATGACGGCCTTCTAGATGTATCCCGCACACGTTTGGTTAAAAGTAATATACAGAATCGTTGTTCACAGTTCTGCAACAGGTTTCAGTTAGTAATAGCGAATACTCTGTACAAGGATCACAAGAGGAGGAGGTAGACAAGACCGGGTGATACGGGAAGATTTCTGTTAGATTACATCATGGTCAGACAGAGATTCCGAAATCAGATACTGGATTGTGAGACGTACTCAGGAGCAGATATAGACTGAGATTCCAATATAGTAATGATGAAGAGTAGGCTGAAGTTAAAGACATTAGTCAGGAAGAATCAATACGCAAAGAAGTGGGATACGGAAGTACTAAGGAATGACGAGATACGTTTGAAGTTCTCTAACGCTATAGATACATCAATAAGGAATAGCTCAGTAGGCACTACAGTTGAAGAAGAATGGACATCTCTAAAAAGGGGCATCGCAGACGTTGGGTACGAACAAAGACGGTAACTGCGAAGAAATCATGGGTAACAGATGAAATACTTAAAGTGATCGATGAAAGAAGGAAGTACAAAAATGTTCCGGGACACTCAGGAATACAGAAATACAAGTCTCTCAGGAATGAAATAAATAGGAAGTGCAGGGAAGCTAAGACGAAATGGCTGCAGTAAAAATGTGAAGACACCGAAAAAGAAATGATTGTCGGAAGGACAGATTCAGCAGACAGGAAAGTCAAAATAACCTTCGGTGATATTAAAAGCAAGGGTGATAACATTAAGAGTGCAACGGGAATTCCACTGCTAAATGCAGAGGAGATAGAGGATAGGTGGAAAGAATACACTGAAAGCCTCTATGAGTCGGAAGAATTGTCCGATGTGATAGAAGAAGAAACAGGAGTCGATTTAGAAGAGATAGGAGATCCAGTATTAGAATGAGAATGTAAAAGACCTGTGGAGGACTTAATATCAAATAAGGCAGAAGGGATAGATAACATTCCATCAGAATTTCTAACATCATTGGGGGACGTAGGAACAAACGACTATTCACGTTGGTGTGTAGAATGTATGAGTCTGGCAACATATTATCTCACTTTCGGAAAAGCATCATCCCCACAATTCCGAAGATGGCAAGAGCCGACAAGTGCGAGAATTATCGCACAATCAGCTTAACAGCTCATGCATCCAAGTTGCTTACAGGAATAAGATACAGAAGAATGGAAAAGAAAATTGAGGATGCGCTAGATGACGATCAGTTTGGCTTTAGGAAAGGTAAAGGCAAGAGAGAGGCAATTATGACGTTGCGGTTAATAATGGAAGCAAGACTAAAGAAAAATCAGGACACGTTCATAGGATTTGTCGACCTGGAAAAAGCGTTCGACAATGTAAAATGGTGTAAGATGTTGGAAATTCAGAGGAAAATAGGGTAAGCTATAGGCAGAGAGGGTAATATACAACAACAGCCAAGATGGAATTATGACTGGACGACCAAGAACGAAGTGCTCATATTAAAAAGGGTGTAAGACAAGGCTGTAGCCTTTCACTCCTACTGTTCGATCTGTACATCGAGGAAGCAATGATGGAAAGAAAGAGAAAGGTCGAGGAGTGGAATTAAAATACAAGGTGAAAGGATATCAATGATACGATTCGCTGATGACATTGCTATCCTGAGTGAACGTGAAGAAGAATTATACGATCTGCTGAACGGAATAAACAGTCTAATGAGTACAGAGTAAGGACTGAGAGTAAATCGAAGAAAGACGAAGGTAATAAGAAGTAGTAGAAACGGGAAAAGCGAGAAACTGAACATCAAGATTGATGGTCACGAAGTAGACGAAGTTAGGGAATTCTGCTACCTAGGCAGTGAAATAACCACTGACGGACGGAGCAAGGAGGACATCAAAAGCAGACTCGCTATGGCAAAAAAGGCATTTCTGGCCAAGAGAAGTCTACTAATATCAAATACCGGCCTTAATTTGGGGAAGAAATTTCTGAGGATGTACGTCTGGAGCACAGGATTGTATGGTAGTGCAACATGGACTGTGGGAAATCCGAGGCAGAAGAGAATCGAAGCATTAGAGATGCGGTGCTACAGAGACGTTGAAAAATACTTGAGGACGAAGGCTGCAAGTGCTACTCTGAGATGGAGAGGTTAGCACAGGACAGTAATTCGTGGCGGGCCGCATCAAACTAGTCAGAAAACTGACCAAAAATGAAGTGAAAGGCAAGAGTGTAGCTTTGGAGTACATCGATGAAATAACCAAGTAAACATTCTCTCTTAAATCTGCACTGTAACTTCGATCAAACTAGAAAGCGTACATCACTGGTAGTGTTTCAATAATGATAAAACAAATGAAGGATCGACAAAAACGTGCACACATATACCCGCTGGATACAGTGAGTTTTATGATGCACTTTTCAAATGGCCCACAACATACAAAGAAGAGGAGGACAACAAATGAGAAGAGAAACTCTGTAAGTTTTTCTGAAGATTCTTATTAGTTTTGCACACTTCCAAATTCTAGCATGTGAAATAATCTTATAAAAGTTTCTTATGCTAGTTAGCTTATTTATTACAATTTTTAAAGTACCGTGATTGTAAAAGATGTAGTACGCAAAAAAGGCGTATGTGCAGTGCATATAAAGGACAATAATTGCCTGACACGTCACACGCCGTGGTAGTTTTCCATTCAGTATTGTGACAAAACATGATTGAATAGCTCTAGAAAAGTTTCACGTGCAAACTCAGTGTTTCCAGTCTTTTTGTTTCAAACTTTCTACGGAGGTCTTTGTCTACTGAGAATTTTCGCTTTTGTTAGATATGTCCTTTCTCCTTCTTACAGTTCTTAGGTGAACAGTGACAGCCACCACTTCTTCTTGAACTAACCACAAGGGTTCAGCCAGGAACATGAACACTGTTCGTACCTTGAAATTTTGATGTGGATGCGGTTACACGTGATAGAATTAATAGCTCAGGAAGAGTGATGTAAGATAATGAATTTCCTTAGACAAAGTGAAATCTCATATAAATGACAAAGGAAATTTTACAGTTCAGCCCTGGAACTGTGAATACACATTCGAAATGGACTAAAATCCCTTCAGTGCAGTAGCTTAGAACCACGACACAAAATTAACAATTCCCAAAACCTAAGACATCGTTTCAGGCTGAAAGAGCTGACTATGTCTCCTGAGACAACAAACTTAAATAGACTCGGATAATCATGTGTTATGAAGCAAATACAAGGGTGAACAAAGACCTACTTTTAACAAGCGAAATTTGCTCACGAACAGTAACGAGAAATAGTGGCGATTTTGTCGGAACTTATGACAGTCGGAACCTACTCATGCGTATCAAAATAACTGCAATGGGTGCAGCTGTAAGCGTCTCGAAACGTGCTGCTCAAAGCGTCAATTATACACACAAGGCAATGTCTGAATTATTACTTGCTATCAACGTAAAGTCCAGGCGGATGAGACGAGACTGAATCCTTTGTGGTTCAGACGGCATGCTGACGAAGATGCAGCGCGTGAGGGGAAAAGTCGATGCTCCAGTCGAACTTCGTAGTCGACGTAGTTATCTGCATAAAGATGAAAATCGACCTGATATCTATACGCCAAGCTCTCACCGTGGAGGGTGCGACGCGCAGCGCACGGAGCCGTTATGAACACGAACGCTGAGCAGCGCATGCGCAATGTCACCTCAGTACAGCTGTAAATAGCAGAGTTCTCCGCGTACTCGCCAGTACTACTACAGTAGTAATCACCTGAAGATGGCCAGAACTCTCTGCGCCGAAATATCGCGGCAGGGCGTTACTGATATCCAGCAGTTCTCCCGTGTTTTTGTGGAACAATCAGTACGCCGGGAAAGCTTTAAACAACACAAGTAAAAGATTGCTTAGGTGATCAAACCATGAAAGAAATGTACAGGGCTATTACAAATGATTGATGCGATTTCATAAATTCACTGTAGCTCCATTCATTGACATATGGTCACGACACACTACAGATAAGTAGAAAAACTCATAAAGTTTTGTTCGGCTGAAGCCGCACTTCAGGTTTCTGCCGCCAGAGCGCTCGAGAGCGCAGTGAAACAAAATGGCGACAGGAGCCGAGAAAGCGTATGTCGTGCTTGAAATGCACTCACATCAGTCAGTCATAACAGTGCAACGACACTTCAGGACAAAGTTCAACAAAGATCCACCAACTGCTAACTCCATTCGGCGATGGTATGCGCAGTTTAAAGCTTCTGGATGCCTCACGGTTTAAAGTTTATGGCCCCTTTTTCTTCTGCGAAAAAAACGTTACAGGACTCGTGTATCTGGACATGCTGGAAAATTGGCGCATGCCACAACTGGAGACCGACAGCGCCGACTTCATCTTTCAACAGGATGGTGCCCCACCGCACTTCCATCATGATGTTCGGCATTTCTTAAACAGGAGATTGGAAAACCGATGGATCGGTCGTGGTGGAGATCATGATCAGCAATTCATGTCATGGCCTCCCCTCCTCTACCAAGAAACGCCCCAGAACTGCGAGCTCACATCGACGATGCTTTCGAACTCATTGATGGGGACATGCTGCGCCGAGTGTGGGAGGAACTTGATTATCGGCTTGATGTCTGCCGAATCACTAAAGGGGCACATATCGAACATTTGTGAATGCCAAAAAAAACTTTTTGAGTTTTTGTATGTGTGTGAAAAGCATTGTGAAAATATCTCAAATAATAAAGTTATTGTAGAGCTGTGAAATCGCTTCAATCATTTGTAATAACCCTGTATTTATTTTCGTGCTGTTTACACAAAGCAAAACAAAATTGCAAATCTCAGAGCCGATTTGACTGGCGTGGACACGACTCAGTTATTAAGGGGAAGGAGGAGGGAACGAATCATCTTAACAGTCTTCATTATCGTTCTTCGTATACTGCTGTCGGTTGCAGGCGCTGAGTTGGTACTGCGTGTCGCCTCGGAGCTGTGCTGCTCGAGGCGGCTGCCCTCGTCAGCAATCGTGGCGTTCCGGCGGGGCGCAGGTAGGATCTGTGTGTTGTCTGACAGTTGTCGGCCGCGTGGGCGAAGCTGTGCTGTCACGGTGTCGGAAAGCGGATATTGGCGATGGGTCGAGGAGCGCCCATGTCCTCTCGCTTTCGCGATGCCTCCACGACTCCTTTCTCGCTTCTTTTCCCCTCTCAGCTCAACTCCTCTTCGAAATATTCTTCCTTTCGGCGTTGTCATTGGCGGCCGAAATTTTCAATGCAGCTCAATGACAGGTCGCCGTTTCATCGCCATGCCTCTCCATGCGGGGTGGACATTTCCTATCTGGCGTGGGCTGGCGAGTGCCTCGTGAATTGGCATCTTTCTCGCGATTCCATATTAAGACGTGAATGTATGCTTTCCCGGCGTATATAGCTGGCGAAGAGTTCTCGGGCTTCCAGACGGGTGGCGGTTGAGAGGTGGCATGAGCCCCCTCTCATATTTCTATCTTACGATTTTCGTCTCTAATTGCATGCGGTGAAAAGTTGCTATTCCTTCACACGCGGACTTCCCACGCAGCGTCTCTCGTCACCCAGGTGGTCCGGTGACAGGCGAGCTCTGCAGATCTCGAGAGGGTTAAGCCGACGAGTGTGAGGGAGTCGAGTGAATGCTTTCCAGACGCCGACATTGTCAAAAGACACGCCCGGAGGGGCCTGAAGTAGCGGCTGGGCTAGAGGTTCCGTTACTTCGCAGAAACTTAGCGAAAACACTTTCTGGCGGGCTACCAGCGAGGCGTGGGAATGACTTGTGTACCCAGGCAGTTGTGGCGGGAAAATTCCCGCGCTTTCTGCAAAATAGTAACTGTGATTGGCTTGCTCAGGGCATAGCCCCGTGACGTAGCAAAATAAGCGCAGAAATTGGCGCCAAGAATCTCCATTGGTGGAATGGTAGTGCTCCGGCAATGGAGTGGAATTTTCCGCCGGTTTTCGAGTTGCTGATTGGAACGTTTAACCACGGCCACTCTCGTGGGGGCGGGAATGTTCTGTGTTCGGCCTGTATGTGTGCTCAAAAGTGGTCGGCTCTCGCCTTTCGGTCGAGGACGTCGAAGCAACCAGCCATCGCCTCCGGTACGCCAGATCGTGTTCTGGCAGTTAAGAAGACAGTTTGGAAATGTATGTCCGCAGCACCGGCAGATAGGGATTTTCCTAGGTGATAATCAGAGCTCAGCAGAGCGCGCCTGTTCGTCTTTTTCTAACTTTGTTCTGTCTTGAGTAGCAGCAATTAATGTTGGGTTAGCTGTGTGTCTCTCTTAAGATTTGAGTGGCAAGGAATTGGCTCCACATACCACTTCGTCATAAACCTCACAATCTAGTTTAAGGACAACTTCACCTTCACAGCATTTGTTTGAGTATCCAGTTTGATGTATTATAAATGTTTCATGTGTTTTTGTTTATTATTTTGTGTTTAGTCTTAATAAATCATATTGTTATTTTGGACAGAACTTTCATTCTGTTAATCGGTAGAGCAACCCATCATTTCTCACTACATTAATGAAACCTTCCTTTATTTAACTTATTTATCAAATTAAATTATTGCAGGTGCCAAACTCTTTTCTACTCCACTTGCAGGGTTGATTACAGTCAGTTCGCGTATATTTTTTAATCCATGTGCAACATCAAAAGTCGGAGTTAAAATAGGGGGGGTTAGAGCATTATTTACATATGTAGATTCTAGAATTTAGTGTTAAATACACTCCTTGCCCCGGCACCTGGCATAGCCCAATGACAGATCGCCGTTTCATCGCCATGCCTCTCCATGCGGGGTGGAAATTTCCTATCTGGCGTGGGGTGGCGAGTGCCTCGTGAATTGGCATCTTTCTCGCGATTCCATATGTGAATGTATGCTTTCCCGGCGTATACAGCTGGCGAAGAGTTCTCGGGCTTCCAGCCGGGTGGCGGTGTCTTCAAACTGCGACGTTTCGCCTAGTGACATACTCATCATCTTCTGGCGAAGTGCCGAGACTTTGCGGATGCCGGTCCCTTTATACCTGCGGTGTGCCCCCCACCACCTGGCCGCGGGAGGCTGGGTCCAGAGGAGCCGGCGGGCGGGGTGGAGGGGGAAGCGGGTGCGCCGTTCGTGTCTCCGTCAGAGCATTCTGATCGCGTCTCGTGAGCTGGACGGTTCTTGTTGCGTTCCTGGCGTATTGCGGCTAATGCTGGATTCCGGGCCGCGCTCAGTTGATAGCCTTCGTCCCCGTTCACAAGATTTCTATTGATTCAGCAGCTCTTTCGTCATCGGCGGTGGTCGGAAGACGGTATTTATGTTCGATTTTCTTAATAGCCTCCCGATTTTGGCTGATGTGGGCCCCAAATATGGAAGAAAGGCGAGTCTCTTGTTAACAAGAGCTGCTGGGCTCAGCTAAAGACCCACTCAAACAAAACACACCTGGTATATACAACATTGCCTGCGAATGTGGTGTGCAGAACATTGGTCAGACGCAGCGCTGCATATCTAAAAGGTGCGAGGAACACATCAGGCATGTTCGACTTGGACAGATAGAGAAATCTGCTATAGCTGAACATAGCATCAAAGAAAACCACACCTTTGATTTCGAAAAAAACAGGGTGCTGTGCCGAGCCGGGAGCTATTGGGATAGCGTCATTAAAGAATCAATAGAAATACGGGTCCACGAGAATCTTGTGAACAGGGACGAAGGCTATCAACTGAGCGCGGCCTGGAATCCAGCATTAGCCGCAGTACGCCAGGAACGCAACAAGAACCGTCCAGCTCACGAGACGCGATCAGAATGCTCTGACGGAGACACGAACGGCGCACCCGCTTCCCCCTCCACCCCGCCCGCCGTCTCCTCTGGACCCAGCCTCCCGCGGCCAGGTGGTGGGGGGCACACCGCAGGTATAAAGGGACCGGCATCCGCAAAGTCTCGGCACTTCGCCAGAAGATGATGAGTATGTCACTAGTCGAAACGTCGCAGTTTGAAGACACCGCCACCCGGATGGAACCCCGAGAACTCTTCGCCATCCATATTAAGATGTTTTCCAGCATGCCGAGGCTGTTGGGAGAGCTACACACCACTTCCTTCTAGTCGTTCTCTCTGCATGAGCCCTGGACAGACTCATGTTTGGGCTCTGTCTCAAAATCTGCCGGCGTCCGTGATTTATAAGGAATATCCTCACTGTTGAAAAAAACATCTCGTTAAGAATGCTGGCTTCTTTCACACACCTCCCTGCGCCAACTCCCCGCAATTTTCTGTACGCTCCTCCCTGTACCCGTGTGATGCTGGAATTGTCGGCACATCCCTGCTTTCTAAAGCAGGCAAAATGACTGCCGCGAGGCCAGAAGGACTCAGATGCTGTCGCGCATACATCCTTGGCATTCCGTCCTAATGGCTGCAGGTGTCCCTCAGTTCTTGGCACGCTTTTCGTTGTCACACAGGCCCTTCGCAACACGTCCCTCCTTCGTCCAGCTCCCCACTGCGTGCTTGCAGAATGAATGCAGTGTCCTCTCCTCGGGGGCTCGCCCCAGGGTGTCCGGCTCCCTCTTCCTCCTCAACCACCCATGGCGAGTTGCCGCAAGTGGCCATGTTCCGATGTATTGCAGTATGTATCTTAAATCATTTTTTTTCTTACGAAGTAGCATACATATTTCATGTGTTTTCACTAGGGGAATTTCATACTGTTACATGAGCATTTTGGTGTTGAATAAATTCTCCTTGTTGAATGGCTACAAAGTTGATTTGTTTGCCCGTTCTCTAACAGTTTTGGTCTGGAAAAAGTAATTGCCTTTTATGTTTCTAAACTGTGCTTTTCATGAAAAAATAAATATTCATTTGTAAGGTGTCTATAATTTCGCACCTTACAAGAACTCATCCACATACTTTGCCGTGATCCACAAACACAATTAGGTATCATGTGATAGGTTGTACATCGTATATATGAATATATAAAGGAGACTGACATTGTCACATTGTTGTTGTTGTGGTCTTCAGTCCTGAGACTGGTTTGATGCAGCTCTCCATGCTACTCTATCCTGTGCAAGCTTTTTCATCTCCCAGTACCTACTGCAACCTACATCCTTCTGAATCTGCTTAGTGTATTCATCTCTTGGTCTCCCTCTACGATTTTTACCCTCCACGCTGCCCTCCAATACTAAATTGGTGATCCCTTGATGCCTCAGAACATGTCCTACCAACCGATCCCTTCTTCTGGTCAAGTTGTGCCACAAACTTCTCTTCTCCCCAATCCTATTCAATACTTCCTCATTAGTTATGTGATCTACCCATCTAATCTTCAGCATTCTTCTGTAGCACCACATTTCGAAAGCTTCTATTCTCTTCTTGTCCAAACTATTTATCGTCCATGTTTCACTTCCATACATGGCTACACTCCATACGAATACTTTCAGAAATGACTTCCTGACACTTAAATCAATACTGGATGTTAACAAATTTCTCTTCTTCAGAAACGCTTTCCTTGCCATTGCCAGCCTACATTTTATATCCTCTCTACTTCGACCATCATCAGTTATTTTGCTCCCCAAATAGCAAAACTCCTTTACTACTTTAAGTGCCTCATTTCCTAATCTAATTCCCTCAGCATCACCCGACTTAATTAGACTACATTCCATTATCCTTGTTTTGCTTTTGTTGATGTTCATCTTATATCCTCCTTTCAAGACACTGTCCATTCCATTCAACTGCTCTTCCAAGTCCTTTGCTGTCTCTGACAGAATTACAATGTCATCGGCGAACCTCAAAGTTTTTATTTCTTCTCCATGAATTTTAATACCTACCCCGAATTTTTCTTTTGTTTCCTTTACTGCTTGCTCAATATACAGATTGAACAACATCGGGGAGAGGCTACAACCCTGTCTTACTCCCTTCCCAACCACTGCTTCCCTTTCATGTCCCTCGACTCTTATAACTGCCATCTGGTTTCTGTACAAATTGTAAATAGCCTTTCGCTCCCTGTATTTTACCCCTGCCACCTTTAGAATTTGAAAGAGAGTATTCCAGTCAACATTGTCAAAAGCTTTCTCTAAGTCTACAAATGCTAGAAACATAGGTTTGCCTTTCCTTAATCTTTCTTCTAAGATAAGTCGTAAGGTCAGTATTGCCTCACGTGTTCCAGTGTTTCTACGGAATCCAAACTGATCTTCCCAGAGGTTGGCTTCTACTAGTTTTTCCATTCGTCTGTAAAGAATTCGTGTTAGTATTTTGCAGCTGTGACTTATTAAGCTGATAGTTCGGTAATTTTCACATCTGTCAACACCTGCTTTCTTCGGGATTGGAATTATTATATTCTTCTTGAAGTCTGAGGGTATTTCGCCTGTTTCATACATCTTGCTCATTGTCACATACGTCTTGTAAATAATTGTTAACTCTTATTGCATGAAAGGTGATGGAGTGTCTTTATTATAAAAACGGCGTAATGAATGATTGCCTATAGAGGTTGGAACGCCAGTGGAGATGAAACGCAAGCTATGGGTGGAAGGCCCGCACAGGTGTTGGTCCTGCCTAAACACAGGAAGTAGCTAGACGGACGTCGTAGCACGTAAGCGCTGGAGCACAATAGAGTCGCGACCGTTGGTTTTGTCGCCGAACCGGAAGGATTATATTTCGGAAACTACGAAAATCTTGGACGCAGGTGAGAGGAACGAAGAAGCGGCACCTCGGAAACCACGCAGGCTGGGTTATTTCCAAGGATTTTTACTCATAAGCGTACCATTGTGCGAGTGTAGGTTTATCCTCGCAAACTTTCCGCGCTGGACGACAAAAGACTAAAATATGGTGTGTCAGCGTTCGGAAGAATCTGTAGAGAGGGAGAATATTCCGTGGTCTCGGAAATATGATTCGTTTTCAGACTTACGAGGGTGGGGGGCCAAAACTTGCTGGGAAGCCAGTGTTGGAGGGACGCAGTCTTCCGTTGTGAGCGCCCGTGTGTGACGGTCGCTCGGTATCAGCTTCTTGTTGGCATGGACGGACTTGCTGTCTTTGCTCTCAAGAGATTTTATAGTTAGAACGGTTAGGCAGTGTACTGTCATGAACTTACACGATTCTGGGCTTCGCTTCCGGGTTGGAAGTCGTCGTTGAGTACGCAGCATTCAGTGACTGAGAGCACTTCCGCCTATACTTACGTTGAGACGTTATCTGAGCTCCGTCCTTGTGGCTGGGAGTTCGCGTTTCTCGTCTGTAGAACACTGAAAGGAGAAGACAGTATTAGAGTATAGTAGTCACAGGACCGCCTTCTGCCGTCCTACTCTTTGAAAGAGTTTGTTTTGTGGCTGGAGTTCTTCCATCAGTCCGACGGCGCACCGGGCGCAGTACATACGGTGATATTGCTAACTGCTTTGGCTTATTAGGGGCTATAAGGCTAAACAGCTGTGAACACGTAGGATTTATTTCCACTGACGTTGTATTCCGTTGTACATCATCTTCAAAAGTAGTGTCTTCTTGTGTTTGGTACATAGATGATATCTGTCATTTAGCGTTATTTATTTTACATCACGCAGTCATAATAAAAGGGCAGAGTTGTTCAATTGGTCAGTAATATTAGTTAGGAAATATAAACATTTGTAATGAAGATTGTTTTTAATATACAATAAATGTATAAGCAGCAATAACGTTTATCATTTAATATAATTAGTTCCCTTAATCATTCATTTCTGTTTAGGTTGGAATTTATATGTTAAAGAGCATTAAGAGATCCTAAGATCTGCTTCAGGGGGTAGTCAGACAGGGCCAAATCTTCATTTTATCGTTTATTATTCTTCGTTGCGCACATTCATTTTACACCCGCCTGGAGTAGCACATTGGACATTAAATAAAATAAAAATTATGTTAGCAACGAGCATGAACCACTCACAGCTGATCCCAATCCTACCACTCCCTCTAGTGGCATAGGATTTCGGATGGAATGTAGAATGAAAATATATGAGGTCACAATTACATCAGAATATAGTGCTCCAGTTGATTCTCTAAGTGCAGTCTGAATTTTTTGGGTTAAATCGGGAGTAAATTGAAGACGTTCACTCTAAATTTGTTCACCTCATATGTGTTGACCGTAGTTGACAATACGTTACTAAAACCTTTAACAACGAGGTTAATAACAATGGGTCTTATGTCCAGGCCGAAGAAGATCGTTGATTGCAACTTAGCAATTTTGTGACACCATGCGTAATTTTGTCCTCCTATTCCGAGGGCATAGATATGAAACGAAAAGAAAGGGTACAGATAAGGATGGAAGATGGGGTGAGCAGTAATGCAAGAAAGCCTATACATCTATATCTACACTGGGAGCCTATTTATTTAAAATGCAATGGTAAATTCTACGAACAGGCTGACGCCCTTGCTATGGGCTCACCCATTTCGCCAGTTGCAACTGACATTTTTATGGAACATTTTGAGCAATAGACATTAAGCAGTGCTCCTTTGAAGCCTTCTTGTTGGCTCCACTGTGTGGAAGATACATTTGTTATACGGACACACAGCGAAGAAGAACTTCATGCGTTGCGCAATTTCTTAAATGGAATTCAACCCAAAATCAAATTTATCTTGGAGGTTGCGAGTGAGGTCGGTCTCCCGTTCCTAGATGTGTCGGTATGTGGAAGATTTGATAACAGACTAGGCCACAGTGTATAGAAAGCCGACTAACACACACAGGTATGTAGATGCCACTTCGCACCACTACTCAGCCCAGAAGCAGGCATTGCTCAACACACTGTCTTCTCGTGCCTTCCGTATCAGCGATGAAGACAATTTGGAATCGGAGTTGAATTTTTTAAAGAGGACATTGATGGCATGTGGATATGATAGTTGTTCAATCGACAGGGCTTTTAGGCGAAATATTAATCTCGCTAGTAAGAATGACGAGGAACCCCCTTCTCACATTTAGGTTACCGTTCGTTTCTGGGGTCACTGACCGCATAAGCAGAATTCTAAAGAAAGATGGTATTGAGACATCTTTCTCTAGTCAAAACAAAAGATCCAGAATGAGATTTTCACTCTGCAGCGGAGTGTGCGCTGATATGAAACTTCCTGGCAATTAAAACTGTGTGCCGGACCGAGACTCGAACTCGGGACCTTCTGCCAGGAAGTTTCATATCAGCGCACACTCCGCTGCAGAGTGAAAATCTCATTCTGGAAACATCCCCCAGGCTGTGGCTAAGCCATGTCTCCGCAATATCCTTTCTTTCAGGAGTGCTAGTTCTGCAAGGTTCGCAGGAGAGCTTCTGTAAAGTTTGGAAGGTAAGAGGCGAGGTACTGGCAGAAGTAAAGCTGTGAGGACGGGGCGTGAGTTGTGCTTGGGTAGCTCAGATCGTAGAGCACATGCCCGCGAAAGGCAAAGGTCCCGAGTTCGAGTCTCGGTCCGGCGCACAGTTTTAATCTGCCAGGAAGTTTCAAAATAAAAGATATTTTCCGACGAAAAATGGATGCACCTAATTGTCTGCAAGATGTAGGCGTCTATCATGTGACATGCGGCTGCGGCAAATTGTATATAGGGAAAACGGCAAGAACTGTTACAGAACGCATTAAGGAACACGAACGGCACACGCAGCTAAGCCAAGTGTAAAATCGGCAGTAGCGGAACATCATGAGAACTGTCGCTCTGACATCGATTCTAATAACGTTCGTGTGCTGGCTAAGGAAACAAACATTTATAGAGGAAAGGTCCGGAAGCGGTTGACATTTCCAAGAATCCATCTAATTTCAATAGAAAGGACTGCTATAGGCTTCCGGCATGCTGGCTCCCCACCATCAAGCATGTGAATATGCGACCGCAGTGTGCGAGCGACATAAACGACGCGCTTTTGGGTAAACATTACCCCTCTTTTGCCCTGTCCGTTTCGCATCTAACCAATGATGACGGCTAATAACGTCCCTTCTTCTGCAACAGTGCGGGAATATTAGCCTATGTCGATGGCCCACCAATGGCGGCCATAAGAATTTTAACCGATACTGCCACTTCTTCAGCACGAACGCGTGAAAAGTCCCCTTTATAAGAGAACGCGACACCGATCTCTGACACTGTTCTAGCAGTAGTGGACACCGGAAGATGCTGAGGAAGATCCCAGCAGAGGGGTCGAGACGTCGATTATTTTAGAGAAAATGTGACGTGGCCTAATAACCCAGATTTTAACTTCACTGAAGAAAACTTTCTTCGATGATAGAATCTTCTGAGACGTTAGACCGCGCCGAATTAATTTTCAAACTTATTCACTGCTCCACGGCTATAAGAATCCACGGCTGCCCGTGGGTGACTGAACACTGTACAAAGACAGTATCGCGTTCACTTATAAATGGCCATTTCTCCGTGCTTTTACTGAGTAGTGGAGTTGCTGGTTGAAAAACTTCCGGCTGCTGTTAGTGGAATGCCGTTATTCGGTAAATGCTGAATGCAGATATTGACAGAAGGAGGGTATCCCAAATATTATTCTTGTTGTGCCGTCTCGGTTGTTTCGCGGTACGTGTTTACGTCTCTCACCCAGGGTTGGCTGTTGACTCCCGTCTTCGTGGCTACCCGTTATCACAGAAGTGAACTCCCAGCCGTGGAGAGCGAGAGACATGGACAGCTATCATGAAATAACCGAGGTAGCAGAACAACAATAATATTTTGTATTCCCTTCCTCTATCTACATCTGTTTATAATGTGCCACCCAATAACCAAGCAGAAAATCATGTTTGTTTATAGGCTACTTGTCCTGTTTGCTGGTAGTATTCATAAAGAAATCTTACTTTAACATAATCCAAAAGTTAATCCAGGGAAGAAAAATCCATTTCGGTGTGCTGTTCGATGTTGCGAAAGAAAATTAATGATTGTGTACTGATTTAATAATTCAAACCACCAGATAAAATTATAACGCATCACACACTATAAAACCGATTCATATCCCTGTAATGAGTTTACATGAATAACTGGAAATCACTATTAATGACCGGGTTCAGCTAAACGTCATTTGTTCATACATGAATAATGTAACTACAGTAGCTTTTTGTCTGCAGCTGCTTGCTCTTGAGTCGAAATAGTGAGCTTTTCGGTACAGGAGCACTATTTCATTATTCATTCATTGTTCTAGCGAGTCGAAAAGAATAATTCAAGGAAACCTAAATTTCTGTTTATATTGTGTCTGGATATCTACTCATTCACGAGAAGGGATAAAAACTGCGCGAAGTACGCTCTCGCAACTTGTTCCATTATATCGTCCGTATGACGATGGTCCACCAATACCAGCCTTCGTCCGGTTTGCCGTGAGGCTGGCGCATCGCGCACTGAAACACACTAAATCACAATTTCGCACCGCATTTCCTAAAAATAACCCCTTGTCCTCTATAATTCCTCCCTCGTACGAAAAGAATTCGTCCCCGAATTCAACCAAAAAGTCAAAACAACTACAGTTCACTTCACACCACAAAATGCGATTGATTCACTATTTACACTGTGTTAATTCACTTCTATCCTCAGTATAATATTTGTCCATAAACATTACTCAGTGTTCTGCTGCAGTGCCTCACAACTGTTCAGTGATTTTGTCTGGACCCTTATCTTAAAGGTTGGAAGGGGTGGGATTTGGGCTACCTTCCTCTTGAGCCGGTATTACACTAATCCTACAACAAAGATAAAAATACAGGTGGCAGTGGTTGATGATCCAATAACTAGTAAGCTTATGCCGATTACGGTACTCAAGCACTCATTGAGAAAGATGTTCCATAGTTATACGTCCATCCTGAACTGCTAGCATCCGGTCCAAAGAGGTGAGCACAGTCGGGTCTAATGCGCTATTCAAAAGAGTGAGATTTTCTTTCGTGACGAATTGCACCGGTTGGTCGGGTACATAGGTCAATGTGCGTGTTATGTTCATGATTATAGCTCCAGTAATCACGGCTAGTAAACGGAAAGTTGGCCCTGAAATGTCACGCTGTGTGCCGTTAATTAACAGTCCCTGCCTCTGCAATTCTATTCTTTGCGTACTCCCTTGTTTACCCTGCTCGTAACAAACGCAAATAACGACTGTGTTTTCCATTACTGAAAATAGCCAATGTGGACCCACTTGCTGAAAGAACTGCACTGTGCCTGCTATAATTTGCTTAGGGCACTCTGCGACTGGTTCTTGAGAGCGGAATAGAGAATACTCACATTATTTGGGAACAGTGTGTACCAATTTCGCGGGGCAGATGGTAACTGGAGCTGTTCGACAACGCAGCGAGTCTTGTGCAGTGACAAACGCGTGAGCTTGTCTGTTACGTGCCACTAACAGTATTTCCCGTACGGTTCATTGTACGAATTTCTCCAAAATTTCCCACTTCACTGGATATTTATGCAAGGCATAACATCCAAATTGACAATCCTTAGATGTTAATGGTATTATGATATGAATTCTCAGCAGGGTACCAGTCCGCATACTGGTAACAGTGGCCATTTTGTAGTACAGAGATGAGTGTTCGTCTGTTAATGTCGTCAGTAGCTCCAAGGATGCGGGCAATTCCGACTGAACTTTCCATAATCCTTCCCGAAGTTGTTCCGAAGGTAACAGTACCGGGGTTAGGTGACCGCACATTGCGTGCAACAAAGCCTCCTGTAGTTCCGTGGCTTCTATGCATGCTTCCGTAATACTATCAGCAAGAAAACGGAGCAGCTTCGCCATTATCAGCTGTGAATCGATAATATCCAACCGGTACTTGATTATACCCAAGTCGTGATTGGTTGTGTCGGCTGTGGCCTTAATGTGGGACATCAAGGTCGCGGCCAAAGCTCGCAATTGGCGCGTATTATTAACTACATCTTTCTCCAAACTCTCTAATTGGGTTGTGTGAAGATCTAGCATTCCCTGGTTGCTATTCACATTATCCTGTAACTGCTGTAGCGTTTCATTAATAATTTTAATATTTTCCGCGTCAGCGGTCCCAAAAACAGTTTTTAGAACTTTTAGGATACGGCCACCTGCGTCTAACCATCCTCTTTTCCTACGGACGTGCGGGATTAACCCTGCAGTTTGCCGCAACTGAGCTTGTAAGCGTGCAAAAACTGATCGTAGTAGCTGATATTCCCCCTGTGTGTCATTAAACCTTGACTGATTAGCCACCATGGAATGAAGTTCATTAAATGTACCCTCTAATTTACAGATTTCGCCTTCAACCGCCCAAGTATTACATTCCACCCTTAAGGTCCATTGATGTCCGGACATGATTACGTCCCCTTGTCGCGAGAACAAAACACCACTTGATATAGGACGTACCTTCAAGGCTTCAGCTAAGTTGCAACAGCAAAACAGAATAATTACGCTGAGAGATAGTGCACACCTTCTCTCTTCCCTCTTCAGCGCAACCCATGACGCTGGAAGTGCTGTTCTTACCAGAAAGTCACGCCTCCTGAGAAACAAAAGAAAAACAACTCACATTAGCTCTTCCTTTTTACGTGTGGCCTAAGAGCATAATAGCATGTCTGACCGCTTCCACAATTAACTTGGTTCTCTTGTTTATCTACTCCTTTCTTATTCTTTTTCTTAGATTCATCTTTCTCTCCACTAGAAGTTACTGCAGACAATGAAGGAAGTTCCTCAAAATTCCCCTTGAAAGGCCTGATTCGGCTCACATGCACAATAGTAGAGCGAATTGGAAGCTGTAATTTGACATTCACCGGCGATATCATCTCGATCACCTGTGAAGGACCTTGATAATGGGATACAAATTTTTTCGTTTTGCCTTTTGGCACATACGGATTAGTCATCATCACCCATTGTCCTACATGATATTTGGGTAAAGCCGCCTTTCTATATGTGAACTTCCTGCTGTCTCTCTAACGCTTTGGTGTTCATTTTTTTCACCTGCCACCAGATTGTTTTCAACTTTGTGGATAAATCCTTAACAGCGGAAATATCGGTTCCAGGTGGGGTCTTGAGCAATTCAAACGGAGATGGCATCTTCTGACCGAACAGTACTTCATACGGAGACAATCCTGTACTTTCATGCACTTTTGAGTTATACGCCGCGGTTACAAACGCCAGTAGGGTATCCCAAATGTTGTGTTGCGAATTTACATAATAATTTAACATCGTAGCTATTGTACGATGAACTCTCTCGGTCCGACTATTAGCCTGCGGGTGTAACGCGCTCGTTCTCGATTTCTTTACATGTAACAACTTGCATAACTATTTCATCAAATAGGACATAAAGTTTGACCCTTGATTTGTAATTATAGTTTCAGGTGTTCCGAATTTCAATATCCATTGGTGTACCATGGCGTGAGCCACTGTTTCGGTTCGCTGATCCGGAATAGCTGTCATAGACACATAGCGCGAAAAATGATCTATTATTGTTAAAACATAGCTATTACCCGCTGGTGTTTGCACAAACGGTCCTAAGAACGTCTACGCCCAGTAATTGGAGAGGTCTATCCGCTTCCGGTAGTCGTTGCAACACAATTTTCTGATGACTCAATTCCGCCCGTTGAGCACACAGAATGCCATTCTTTACGTACTGATCGACATCTTGCCTACGCGTTGGCCACCAATAACTCTGTGCTACCCTCCAATCCGTTGCTCTTCGACTCGAATGACCAGAAAACATTGAATCATGTGCTTGCCTTAAAATTTCGCTCCGCAATTTTTCTGGTACGACTATGCGTGGACCATTCCTAGTTTTACGGTACAATATCCCGTCTTCCACGACGACCTGTCGCTGCGAGGTAAATCGTTGACAATCTGTGTCGGCGGTTTGTGCCTCCACCCATTCGTTCTCATTTATTCCTGTGCATTCCATGGCGCATACTTTACGACTCAGCCCATTCGCGTTTCCGTGCGATTTACCCGGTCGATGAATCACTTCAAAATCGTACTCACTAAGACGCAAAGCCCACTTAGTTAATCTACTTGTTGGGTCTTTAAGTCCTAACAACCATTTAAGTGCTGCATGGTCAGTAGTCACCTTGAAACGTCGTCCATACAAATAACACCGGAAATAGGTTATTCCGAAAATTAATGCCAATAACTCCTTTTCGGTTGTTGAGTAATTTTTTTCTGCATTGTTTAGCTGTCTGGAAGCATATGCTACCGGGTATTCCTGCCCATCTATTTCCTGAGATAATACAATACGCAAAGCAAAATTGCAAGAGTCACAAGATAATATAAACTGTTTACTAAAATCTGGAAAAGCCAAGACCGGACTAGATGTTAACAAATGTTAAGTCCCATAGTGCTCAGAGCCATTTGAACCATTTTGAAAACAATGATGTCGTCCAAATATACCATACACTGATTAGGTTTCAGCCCTCGTAACACGCTATCTAGTAACCGTTGGAAGGTTGCTGGAGCATTTTTGAGTCCGAAAGACATTCGCCGATACTGAAAATGACCTGTAGGTGTTGAAAAAGCTGTCTTTGGTCGGTCTTCCAGGGCGACCTCCAACTGGTGGTACCTGCTTCGAAGATCCAAGGTCGCGAATTACCGACACTGACCCAAATTACCCAGAGTTTCAGTGGTGTTAGGCATTGGGTATGCATCCGATACAGTTTTTTGATTCAGGAAACGATAATCACAACAAAAACAATATGCCTTACCCCCATCAGGTGATTTTATACCCACTATTACTGCAGGAGCGGACCAGGGCCTACTACTAGTTTCTATTAACCCTTCCCTAAGCTGTTGATTAATAAATTCTTCCATGACAGGCTGAAAACTTTTTAGAACACGATACGGACGTTTATACACCGGTGTTTCATTCCCAGGGGGGATGTAATGCTGAACTAACGGTGTGACGGGCAGTGGGCCATGAGAATTAAGTAACTCTTTATATTCCGTCAAAAAGTTCTCCATGACTTCTCTGTCTTGCCCTTCTAAATGTGCTACTTTACCCTTCAGTGCGGACCAGCTGACACTCTCCCGGCATTGTGTAATCTGCTGCGAAATCCTTATCCAGTTCATCTTCCCCTATTATCTCCTGATTCGCTACTACGGTACCCTGTGCTAACTGCACCTCTTCAAGGCCAAAATTATCAACACTGACAGGCACAACATTTTTTCCTTCTATCTCCCGCACGTAGGACACGCTACGGCGCGTGAAACACCTCATTTTATCCAGCGGCTCATTCTCAGACAAAGGTTCGACGACACACAACGTATTTACTGGCACGCTAGCCCCATCTGCCCAGATTATTTTCCCTGTACCCTTCGGTATAGTATCCCGCGAGTTAACCCTAAGGGACCTCGTACGCAGTTTAGGTGGTCCACCCGTTGACTTCACCTGTCCCCCACCCACGCCACTTAACGCCCAGCGTGGTGGTTTTAATTCTACTTTACCGAGTACACTTCTACTCGCTACGGGTACCTGAGACCTGGTATCCAATAAAAATTTGCACGGTCTGCCCCTCACCAAACCGGTCAGAAAAAGTCTGCCACTGATTCTGCACTAGCATTAATCCTTACCAGGGGTGTTGCACAGTGGACACACCACCCACTGCCCTGTTTAACTCAGGGGGGTGGGGGGAGGGGGGGGGGGAGGCCCACCTTGCGGTTTCCTATCATGTTTCTACCAGGACCCATTGCAATTACGCTCCCGATGACCCCAACGTCTGCACATCCTGCACTGCACTTCCTTGCAATCGCATGTAATGTGTTCCATCCGACCACATCTGAAACATTTTATTTCTGCATTAAATACTGCTTTCCTGTCCCGCGTCTTTGTTATTGCTTCAACTTCCTCTAATGCCACAGCGATTCCAACTGCCTCATTGAGAGTATTAGGGAATTCCATCCTAATCTTGCGGGAGGTTTCGGGTTGTATTCCCCACAAAAATGCGTCTAGTGCCCTCTGCTCAGCTTCCTGCAGAATGGCTTCATTAACCCTATCGGAATCCGTTAGCTCTTAGGTATTAACATTAATTTTTCCAATTCGATCTACAAAAGCTTCTATTGATTCCCCATTCCTTTTATACATCCTATTCAATTGTTCCCGATAATATCTAGACGTATTTTTCCTCCGATATCTTCCCAGCAGCCCTTTTTTGAATACTTCAAATGTCCAAGCATCCATTAATTCTTCATGGCATGTAACGTACGCTCTGGCATCCCCAGTTACTTTCAACTTAGCCACATGCAAAAGTGTTTCTGCACCCCAATTTCCTAATTTAGCAGCCATGCTAAGCTCCTCAAAAAAAAAAAAAAAAAAATCATAACATCCTCTGCATGGGGGCTTAATTAAATAAATATGAAATGCAAATATTTTTTAAATTTTTAGTAGCTGACTGTCCGATTACGAAGTCTCGTGAACGGTTGGCCCTGACTAGTTTTAGTACGCAATCTGACTGCGTAGAATAACAACAAGGCATGAAAGAAAATTTTCGTTAACACAATTAATTAATTAATTAAGTCCCCAGCAACTATAAAACCTACGAAACCAAAACACAAGTGTAATTTTTACCATCATATGTATTGACGAAAAGCACTCTGATCATTACAATATTTCCATTCGAACAACATCTGCTGTCTAGCCCATCAAACAACTGCATAAAACATGGAACAAGCACTCCTTACTACAACATCTCAACACCGACTCATTACTACCACATCTCGATAAGCACTCTCCACCACCTCTTCTCGACAAGAACTTTTTACTACGACATCTCAGCAAGCACTCTCTACTACGAGTTCACGACAAGCACTGCCAGTGGAGGCGGCTGAATAATACTCTTTGGCGGAATCTCTGGCGCTGTGGCTCAGTGTAGCCACCTTTCATATGCCCCTCCTCCACGGGCCAGAATTTGATGGTATTTTTGCCAGCATTGGTGGTGAAAATACCACCAAATTCGTCCAAAAAAATACGGACAAAAATAAAAGATAATATTAATACGTAAATATCACATAATTAGATAAAATTTTGGCTTTGCACTGACCTTTCAATAATCTAATATATGAAATACAGTAAGCAATACAACTTCTTTCATACATGTGACTTTACATAATAGTTTACACAATACACAAAAAATCAGTTTATACAAATGTTCACATAAAATGCTTTGAATGACTCAAAAAAAAAAAAAACAAGTAGTTGATAGTTCCAGCAGTAGCACCCAGCAATGTTGAACAGGTGCAGACACCAACAAGTGACATCATCTCAGTAGAAGCAGTCCATCAGTGGCACCCAGTAATGTTGACAGGTGCAGACAGCAACAAGTGATATCTCATCACTGGTCGAGCAGCTCCAACAGTGGCACCCAGCAATGTTGAGCAGGTGCAGACAGCAACAAGTGATATTATTTCAGTAGAATCAGTTCTATCAGTCGCACCCAGTAATGTTGAACAGGTGCAGACACCAACAAGTGACATCATTCAGCAGAAACAGTTCCATTAGTGGCACCCCACAATGTTGAGTAGGTGCAGACACCAACAAGTGACATTATTTCAGTAGAAGCAGTTCCATCAGTGGCACCCAGCAATGTTGAGTAGGTGCAGACATCAACAAGTGACATTATTTCAGTAGAAGCAGTTCCATCTGTGGCACCCAGCAATGTTGAGCAAGTGCAGACGCCAACAAGTGACATTATTTCAGTAGAAGCAGTTCCATCTGTGGCACCCAGCAATGTTGAACAGGTACACACAGCAACAAGTTACATTATTTCAGTAAAAACAGTCCATCAGTGGCACCCAGTAATGTTGAGCAGATGCAGACACCAACAAGTGACATTATGTCAGTAGAAGCAGTTCATCGGTGGCACCTAGCAATGATGAGCAGGTCCAGACAGCAGTCCATAATATTCACTATCACTAATCACACCGTTCATCAGAGTTTATAAGCAGAAATTAAACATGTCCTAGTGGCACCAATCATGTAGAAAAGGTGCAAGTAACAGTCCATAATATTCACTATCACTAATCACACAGTTCATCAGCAGAAATTAAACATTTTTAAGTGGCACCCATTATGTTGAAAAAGTGCAGGTAACAGTCCATAATATTCACTATCACTAATCAGACAGTTCAGGCATGAACAATAGTTTGAATGCACACACAATTGCTTTTACAAAATTATTCTCAATGCTCTTACACTAAACATACAAATTATAAGAAACACACAAATGATATCAGCTAATTGTCATATTAACTATTGCAAATACACAAATATCAGTAAACCTATAATATTTATGGGTGTCAGTGCAAGCCACAACAAACAAGTAAAATAATATTTAGGAGATAGGTCGGTACCAAATTTGGGATAGGAAAGGAAAACACACACAACACACTCACTCATCTTTCATCCTCATTAAGTACTACTGTGTAATTGAATAGTGTTAACTGCGTAAATGCAATTCTGTCAAAATTTGATGTTCATCATGTGTATCAAGTAGTAGTGGCATAGTGTATAACAGTCAATAATAATTAGTCAACGTCATAGTCATCATGTCAAGACCAATGTTTGCCAAGCCAAATCTAAATGTACGGTTGCTGAACAACTGTCAGTGTGCCAAGATATGCAATTACTTCATCTCTCCAAAAAAAAAGTATGTACTGCTTATTGATTTAACAAAGTGTGTGTAGACAATCTTCCTTCCACTTTAGTGTTCTAGTCTGCCATCTTCATCCTCCTTGTTCCATATAAACCAACAAAAAAAATATGCTCCTCACTTACTTTGCCTCTTATCCATCAAAACTCCAATAATCATCAGCATCACATAATCTTAATACTTCAATAATACCTCTTACGTCGACACATATAAACCTTATCATCAATATCATTTACCTTACCTCTTGTCTACCAAAACTCCAATAATCATCAACGTCACACAATCTCAATACCTCAATAATACCTCTTCAATACGTCGATACATATAAACCTTATCATTTCACTTCCATAACAACTCTTTCCTCTAGTCAGTCTCCTCGAACAAGTACAGATAAAATTCTAGTGCAAACTTCAGTTCATCATCCCATACAATCCGAAGACACAATGTCCACACACAACCTCTGTGTAGTCCACCTGACCCATATCTTCTACTCATTATGAATTATAAAATACATTTTGGTTACCTTGTCCATCATTAAATAAAAGAAATGCATACATGACCTCTAACAGACTTTAGTTCGAATAGCTCTCAGTAATTAAGTACGATTACGGAGTGTGAATGATCATAATATTTCACAGTGTGTACACCACTTCAAGAATCATGGCAGAAGCAAACATGTGGAGTATTTTTTGTGTCAAGTGTCACTTGCTATTTCAATTGCTCACGAAGAATGCAGTGTAATAACTGTCAATGGTCTAACCCTAGTGTTGGTATGTCATGTCGTTAGCTTCCTATTAGCATAAATTTCTACAGCTTCCATAAAACCTCCAGCTCATGTGACTTCTATGAAGTTTCTTGTACTAATGTCGTTCGTCGAATTCTAGCAGTTCATTTTCTTATCTTAAAAATATAAGGCACTGAGCGTAAGCAAAACATGCAATAGCGAGTAAATATACCAGTAGAGAACAGAATGTCAACAAGTGAATGCAGCACAATTCTTACAACGAGGCTGTGCCAAGCGAACAATCTATAATTAATACAATAGTGTGACCTACACTCTATGTTCGTACACAGTACATCAGCATTTCTATATACCAAATTAAAGAGTAGTTATGACAACAAACAGAAATGTGTAAATATACAATCCATACGCACAGCAGCAAACATATATCTTACATAATAAACAGATCATTAGCATCATATCAGCATAAGCAAATAAATGTTCATATGTAATCTTAATAAGTAAACATAAAGGCGCAAGCAGATAAATCACAAAGTGTAACCTACATACATAATCACAGTCAGCACAATTAATCAGGTGACAACTATAATTTAAATAAATAAGCACAGCAGGCACATAAAAAAAAATAATATGACATCAGTGAAAAAGCATAGCAGCCAAGCGATGCATAATATACATAATTAACAACCCTGTTCATTAATCAATCATTCTCAAAATCAGTTAATGTACGCAAGCACGTCGCTTCACACGTAAATTCATAGAACATGAAATTAGCACAAAGTATGAATCACGTAATCGCGAGCAGCAAATTACGTCTAAAGTACGTACCTAAGTGGAAATATGTTACCTGAAAAATAAACTCAATTAATAGTTACCTTTTTAGTTTAATACCTTCTTCTTCGAAATTACATTCTTCCTGAAATTTTCTCGATGGCAAGTCCTCTTAACGTCGGACACACACAGAATTTACCTGAAGTTCTTAAATATTTTATACAACTGTATCCTGAAAAAAACTGAACGTTAATAACAATATTTACCAAGTCATTATTGCTTTTTACTGAATTTAATCGGAGAAATTAGATCGTGTATTTGTTTACGGCTGTCAGTGCATTCGCACTGAGCGCTCGATCAGCTGTAGGCGCGTGACGTAGGAAGTAATTGTTTGCGGTCAACGACTGCCTTGTGCGGCGCGCAGACTTGACTGTTGCTTTGAGTATGTGCCGCCGCCAAAACACAGTGCGGTATCCTTGTATTCTCTGCATGTTTACATGTAGCTGTTAGTTTCTCAAAAGTATGTCATTCCACAAAAATTTTAACGTTAGGTATATGATGTATTTCCTTAGAGCGCCGAGATTTAAGAGTTCCTACTTCAACAGTGTTATCATGTATAATTTTGCGAACTCTATATGGACCGTTATAAAGCAGAAAAAATTTGCGACACAAGCCTTTTCCTTTGTGAGACAAACGATGAGACTTAATTAACACCTTTTGACCAAGTGACAAAATTTTTAAACGACAAGGACGTTTAGCTGATTTCTCTCTTCTAACAGCCGCAGATGCAATATTTTGCAGAGCCAGGTTCACAACTTCAGAATGCCGCAGTTTCCGTGTAGGCGGAAAATGAACGATTTCAGAAATGCGATTTGTCGGTGCTTTGTTTTTTAATATCAATATAGGCGGTAAAGAAGTTGAATCATTAGGGAGTTCATTCAGAATGTTTTGAAAAATATGAAGATACTGATCCCAAGTTCTGTGATTCTGATGTCAATAAAGACGACACAATTTATTGATTTCCTTCATCATCTCTCTGAAGCGTTAGATTGAGGGTGAAAAAGTGAAATGAAGATTGGTTTAATTTTACGACGCCGTAGAGTACGAAGCCAAATTTTAGAGCGAAACTGTTATCCATTATCTGATACAACCTTATCAACATGACCCACTTCTTTAAGAAAATGTTTAATGAAAGCGTTAGATACTGAACGAGCTGTTGCTTTGCGTAAAGGTGTAAAACACACATATTTTGATGTCAATTCCACTGCTACTAAAATGTACGCAAAACCATTAGTAGAACGAACCACTGGACCGAACAAATCGACTGCAGCCATGTCCTTTAATTTCGCTGGAATGATAGGAAACAACGGTGCTCTATGAGAAATAGTTGGCGGCTTAGCCTTTTGACATAATTTGCATTTGGCAGATCGAATACGTTTTTCCATATTACTGAAGTAGTAATTTTCTCGTAATTTATGAAAGCATTTTCTGGGACCAAAGTGTGCATAACTGAAATGTGTGTACCAAATCAGTTTATTAGCCCACTCATCAGGAATACAAACTAACCAAACAGAGTTGTCGACCGATTTTCGTTTAAAAAGAACTTTCCAGATAGTTCGCAAAAACGAGGTGTGGCCAAATTGTCCAATCTAACAAAGCGTCTAAGAAAATTAGAGACACCAAGGAAACTACGAACAACACGTTTTGTGGTAGGAACAGCATAATTACGAATAGCGTCTAATTTCTCTGGATCAGGAAGAATACCTTCTGTAGAAATAATGTGACTGAGAAATTTCACCTGAGAACGACCAAATTCAGATTTTTCCAAGTTCACTGTAATGCCAACTCTTGCAAAGATACGTAATAATGAATCCAAAATTTTGTTGTGCTCACTCCAACAATGTTTAGCAATAAGAATACCGTCAAAATATGAAGTAACATTGTCACGAAGATAAACAGGTAAAATTTCGTTTAAACTACGAATGAATGCTGCTGAAGGTACAGTAAGTCTAAATGGTAATTTCCGAAATAACTTTTAGGTAAAATAGTCATATCCGGTTATTCTTTACCGATTCTCTAGATAGATTGATAGTCGAAGAATTGTTTTGACAGATGCAGAGAATAGTAAAAGAGTAGGCAGCGGTGCAGAAAACTAAAAGGGAAATAGCACCACTACAGCTCGGGGCCCTATGCACGCTACGGCACATATTCACTTAGAGTAGTGAATCCCCTGAGGACTTTAATAGCCGCACATAATTTCCAGTTTGTGACTTAGTGGCCAGTTTCGTGGAAGTGCGTACATAAATTGATCTATCCATGAACATGGATGTATGTCATTCTTAGAATTGCGAAAGATCTTAAATTTCCGAACAGTTAAGAAGTGTTTATAGTCAAAGTTTTCTCCTCGTGGCGACAAAGACCTACCGCGACTGTTCCAGTCCGAATGTCGATTATTGTCAAGTTCACGCGCCTGGCGCTCTCTTGTTGCTTCTCGTAAATGAAATAAATTATTTTCTTCAAAGCCCTCTACTATCTGTGATTCTAAATTTCTTCTGCTGTCGATTTCGCCTTCAATTTGTTTGACTTGCTTTCGTAATGCCTCAACTTCCCTTTTAACGCGTTCATTAAATTTTCCGTTTTTCAACATGCTCATTAATGTTCTGGTACTCTTCGGTTTCTGGAAATGGTAATGGAGCTGTATCATCCGAATCTCTGTCCCCATTTAAACTAAGACTTGTCAGTTTATCTGAAATCTTCTCAACTCTTTCCGATAAATCACCTATTTGTTCTTTCTGTTTATTTACGTCTTCCGTAAGTGTCACGACTCGGGTTTCAGTATTAACGCATTTGGTAGTTAACTGTTCATACTGTTGTGTTAGGTTATTTATTTTGTCATTTGGTACGGATTCCTCGATTCTTTCAAATATTTCTTCCTTATTGTGTGCACGTTGTAAATTTAACTCTGAAAATTTCTGTACTGTCGCGTGATCTTTTTTTTTCCCGTTCTCTGTCCTGTTCCTCTTGTCTGATTTCTGTTGAAATTAAACTATTATTGTGAGCATTCAAAATCGGTTGTACTTCTTCTCTAATTTCTTTCTTTGATTCATCTTTCATGTTTTTGAAACATGTCCCTATTCGTGAGGCTAACTGTGTTTCCATTGTTTCCATCTCGGTTTTAATTGTTCCTATTTGTGAGCCTAAACGTATTGTCAAAGTTTCCATCTTTGTGTTAATTCTTTCTATTTGTGAGTCTAACCGTGTTTCCATTGTTCCCATATCAGTTCTAATGGTTCCTATTTGTGATCCCAAATTTAATATTGCACTCATCAACTGCTCCATATCTTCTGTCGTTAATCTCGTATTCTGAAAATTTTTTGATTGTGAAAAATTTTGAACTGTTTCCGGACTATTTTCCCTGCTTATTAAATTGTTTTCAACTCCATTATTCATCATACTGTTATCCTGTGTTGGCGAGTTCGCCATGTCAACAATTTCGTCATTCTGACTATCCATCATTTTTGCCTTTTTCATCGACCGCGTAATCATTTACAAAATATACAAAACTCGTCACTATATGAAAATTACACACAATGACACTTTATCTCCAACAATACCATTCACACGAAATGTTTTTATCAAACACGATTAACGAACAATTGAAATAATTGCACTAAATTGTCAAACCCGAAGACAAGACAACAAAAATTAAATTTTGAAATACCATTAGAAGAATGACAATTACCAAATCTACACATGCAAAATAGACTACAATTACTAAACTACAAATTACTACAACAATACTACTGTCTACTATTTTTACAATCAGAATAATTCCAAGGGACGATCCGAAGCAGCGGTCGCCACGTGCATGGGGGCTTAATTAAATAAATATGAAATGCAAATATTTTTTAAATTTTTAGTAGCTGACTGTCCGATTACGAAGTCTCGTAAACGGTTGGCCCTGACTAGTTTTAGTACGCAATCTGACTGCATAGAATAACAACAAGGCATGAAAGAAAATTTTCGTTAACACAATTAATTAATTAATTAAGTCCCCAGCAACTATAAAACCTACGAAACCAAAACACAAGTGTAATTTTTACCTTCATATGTACTGACGAAAAGCACTCTGATCATTACAGTATTTCCATTCGAACAACATCTGCTGTCTAGCCCATCAAACAACTGCATAAAACATGGAACAAGCACTCCTTACTACAACATCTCAACACCGACTCACTACTACCACATCTCGATAAGCACTCTCCACCACCACTTCTCGACAAGAACTTTTCACTACGACATCTCAGCAAGCACTCTCTACTACGAGTTCACGACAAGCACTGCCAGTGGAGGCGGCGGAATAATACTCTTTGGCGCAATCTCTGGCGCTGTGGCTCAGTGTAGCCACCTTTCACCTCCCCAGCTTTTTCCGAGAAAGTGGTGACCAAAGACGCAGCGTTAGTGTCAAGAATTACTGTGTTAACAGGAAACCGTTCCTCGCTCGCTTCTTTAGACCGAGCAAGCTCTATCTCAAATTCAGACACTTGCTCAAGTAGCTGCTGAATAGCCACCTCGGCTGATACAGACTGCTCCATCACTACCAGCTATCGAATGAAGACTACAGTAAGCCCATAAAGAAGAACAGGAAGGGAAGACGGACTATGCTTGTCATGTTGCAGGAGTTGCTGATCCATTGTTGCCCTTCTCAGGTGACGCATACCCTCGTCGATTACCAGCCACAATTTCCTCCAAATCCAGGGAGAAGACCACTACTGTCACCGATTGTAACAGGAGTGTGTGATGTGCAGGTTGTCCGACTGACACCACTTGTAATAGGATAACCGAAGTAGGTGACGTGGTCAGGATTGTAAGGCGTGGCTGGGAATAAGAAGGTGGCTGTTTTTAGCAATCTTCGTCTTTATTGTTGGTTCTGCCAATACATTTTCTGGTAGCTCAGCCCCACCACTTGTGTAGTGGTGGAGACATGCTTGTGTACGCAGCCCAGGGAACGCGACGCCATGCTCGGTCAGCAGCTGCGCAGGTGGTAGGAGGTTAGCGGCACGAGGCCCGGCCCAGCTCGCCCCCTGCAGACGCGGCGGCTCGTGACGATGCTGGGAGTCGCCGGTGCAGCAGCTCGCAACGCCCTCCGAAGGCCGGTCCTTGGGGACAGCGTCACTGATGACGACGACGTGACAGCGACCGAACGCCCAATCGGTCGAACCGAATGCCGACGCTCACCTCTGATGCCCTTAAATAGTGCAGATCGCTGCTGAATCCGCCGGTTACGCGGCGGCGTGTTTATTAGGAGGTTCTCGACGAGTTGGCTAACGCAAACGCGCCACACGCGGCCGGCGCCTGCGTAATTCTGCTAATGCTACGTTCTGATGGCTGCCGCGCACGTACACACATACCGATGCTTGTTGCAAAACAGTGTCACCTGCATAATGCGCTGGCCGGCCACCATTTGCCGTGAGGCTGGCGCATCGCGCACTGAAACACACTAACTCACAATTTCCCACCGTATTTCCTAAAAATAACCCCTTGTCCTCTACACAGTAAACCTCTCCATGATGCACATCGCCTTTCTTGTAGCTTCTGCCGCTAGAGTTTGTTGAGCATCCCCGTAAAGCTCTCACGCTTTCTGAACGTTCACATGACGAAGTGTATACTTCTTCATGAGATCTTCTGTATCTCTTTTGTAAATTCAGTGTGATAAGAGCCCGAAACTGATCATAGATAGTCAGGAATCGGTCGAGCCAGTGACTTGAAAGCCACTTATTTCGTGAATGAATTACATTTCCTTAAGTTTTTTCCAGTGAATCTCATTCTGGTGTCTTTTCTACAGTTTGTTTTACGTGGTCATTCCACTTTTGGTTGCCCCGGATGGTTACTCCGAGGTATTTTACGATAGTCACTGTTTCCAGCAATTTATCGCCAATTATGTAAACCACACAGTCGTGGAATCCTTCACCTGTTTTTGAGAAATGTAGCTCTGGCCACGGATCCTTGCGAGACCATCGGTACCGACCTACCGCCGTGTCATACTCTGCTGATGGCTTCATTGGATGTGGTATGGCTGGCCGGTGTGGCCGAGCGGTTCTAGGCGCTACAGTCTGGAGCCGTGCGACCGCTACGGTCGCAGGTTCAAATCCTGCCTCAGACATGGATGTGTGTGATGTCCCTAGGCTAGTTAGGTTTGAGTAGTTCTAAGGTCTAGGGTACTGATGACCTCAGAAGTTAAGTTCCATAGTGCTCAGAACCATTTCAACCATTTGATGTGGCATGGAGGGGCGCTCTCCCGGCCCTGTCAGTACTTGGTCACGTAGATCCTCAGTTGGCGTCCCGAGGCTGAGTGCATTCTCGTCCTGTGCTCCCACCCAGGAAAAGTCCATGGCAGTACCGTGAATCGAACCTGGCTGCTCCGTATTGCAGTCAGTCGCGCTGACAAATTAGCTACGGAGGCGGGCTAGTCCTCAATGCACCGCAGGTCTTTCTGCATTTCACTACATTCTTCTGGTGTTGCAGCTGTTGCACAATTGAGTAGTAAGTAAGTGCAGGAATAAAATTTTGTTAGAAACCGACTGAGTCGTCACTACGTGAGGCGCTCGTGCTACCTATGCTATGGTATCGTAGCTGAATGTCAACACGGAGGCCTGAAGTATGAACAAGCTGGGAGCTCGTTTCATCAGACTATGCAGGAGGGAAGCTAAGAACAACTGATTCAGTACTTTGACAACAGTACGAAGCAGACAGAACGCTCTACTGTACAAAGCTAAATGTGGTACCTTCTCCAAGGACGCAAACGTCGCATAAATGAGCGCCCGGACGTTAAATACTAGAGCAACCGAAAGCTATGGCAGGCTCAGAAAACGGAACCACACTCGCTTACCAGGGCTGCAGTGGGCGGGGATGGGAGGGCCACGGAGGAGGGGAACCACATTATCGCCTGCTGTAAAAACTTCGGTCCCCTCAAGCCCATTCTCAGAGTGAGGCCATTCCATACAGGTGATAGGTACTGATGGAAGACGTACTCTGCTGAGATGCGGGTTGCTCTGGTGAATTCGACAAGTGTCTACCTTCCTGCAACAAGCCCACAGCCGTCCAGCTGCAGTCCTGCCAGCCACAACAGTGGCTGACTAAGGACACGGGTGATACGCCCGCTAAACCCGCTGGGGAGAACAGGTAATAGGATTGTGGAAAGGGCCAAAGGTTGAGGTCAGTTTCTCCTTCCAATTGTCATTTATTGTAATTTAATAACCTTTACAACCAAAGCTGCACGTAGCCGGACCTTTACCGAATGCAACTCTTTCACTGATGAAGGCCTCCAAACAAGAAATCTTAACAAATCAACAAGATAAAAATCCAGTTAAGATAGCAATAAAATAATTAAAAAAAGCAAACATGTGCAGAGTGCAGTACAAATGGCTGAGAGCCACAATTAAATTTCAAAATTTTAGAATATATTACCACACTCTTTTAAAGGCAGAAGGCCAGAATATTTGACAACAAGAAATCTTAAAAATCAAAAAGATTAAAATGAAATTAAAGAGGTAAATCAAACAAATAAAAAAAACGTATCGTGGCTACTTGGAAAGCCTTAACGCTAAGCAGATAGCACATATGCGAGGTGCAATACCAATGGCTGAAGGGCACAATTAAGTTTCAAAATTTTAAAATATATTACCATAATCTTATGGTACATATATTACCATAATCTTCTAAAGGCAGAAGGCAGCAACGTTTAAGATTGAGAGATAAATTTAAAAATTAATTTTACAAAGTTCTTAACAAAATTAAAAAAATAACCAAGTCTTGAATTTAAAGTAGCTGGCAACAGATAATTAAACACTGGCGACACTCCGAAGCCTCCAGGGAGGTCGGTGTGCCCTCGTTCACTTAGGCGAGACAGGTGGTGAGCCCAACTATACTTGATCCATCAGAACCCGACCAGGGGACAACCACGGACCGACCGACACAACGACTTGCTTCCCGTCAGTCAGTACATGAGAACTCAAACTGGAAAGGATACAAACGTGATAATCCACAATGCAGTATGTATTAGCTGTCGTAATTACGCACCATGTTGGACAGCGACAACAGGTGAGGAAAGGACGCTGCCTGAAATTACGTTAGTGACCAGGGTGGGTAACCGGAACACTAACGGCCACTAGGCAGAAAATTCCGCTGGTACACTAGAATTTGAAACACAGTAATACAGTTAACTTCACTCAAAAAAACACTGCCTGAATTTTACGTCAGTGCCCAGGGCAGGTAACCAGAACACTAACGGCGGCAAGACAGAAAATTCCACTGGTGCACTCAAATTGTAGTCGACCACGATAGTTAATGGCACCGCATGGCGGCTAAATTTCAGCAGTAGAAACACTCGGTATTGCTCACAGGAAAACCTCCCCAACAGCAAACCACCGAAACGAACTACCACAACATGAATGGTCGTGGCTTGGATAGTTGAAACCCCTACTCAACTTTGACGTCGTGGGTCGATGGACCACGAAGCTCGTAGCGATCGGACAGCTCCACACACACTCCGACACTGCGCAGGGGCTGCCAGCGGCCCCAGCCGACTGTACCGAGCGGAGATGACTTTTCTCGTCCACAACAACCGACCGACTCCCCTTAGAATGCCGACAACATCCAAAATAGTCGTCAGTGGAAATAACGCCAATTTCACACACAAGCTGACAAAAACTTGCACGAAGAACTGAACGATACCCAACAGTAACTAAACACACATGAAGACAAATCGGGAGTCTATGAACACACACACACAGCCGACTCACGAACGATCGGCCAGCCAAAACACGTCGTCCGGTAGGACGACCGACCGACGATCCACCAAGACCGTGGCCCGGCTGAAGTGATGCGTGGCGGCAATGGTCGGCTGAGCCATGTCGACGCAGGCCTCACTGCTGCTCCAACCCGACTGCACTAGTGCCGCACTGCAACTCCCCGACTGGCAGGTCCGGACTGCGCTCCAGACGCGCTCCAACTGACTGGCCGACCCGAACTCGCGACGCGAACTCCACTACTACAGACAACGACCGGGCAGCAATAGCAGTCGAGCAAAGATACTACGAGAGGGGATATATCGATACGTTCTGCTAACGCCGCTCACGGTCAGGCAAAGCAGCAACTCAGTGACAGTAGTAATTTAAATTAACATCTACATCTACATGATTGCTCTGCAATTCACATTTAAGTGCTTGGCAGAGGGTTCATCGAACCACAATCATACTATCTCCCTACCATTCCACTCCCGAACAGCGCGGGGGAAAAACGAACACCTAAACCTTTCTGTTCGAGCTCTGATATCTCTTATTTTATTTTGATGATCATTCCTACCTGTGTAGTTTGGGCTCAACAAAATATTTTCGCATTCGGAAGAGAAAGTCGGTGACTGAAATTTCGTAAATAGATCTCGCCGCGACGAAAAACGTCTTTGCTTTAATGACTTCCATCCCAACTGGCGTATCATATCTGCCACACTCTCTCCCCTATTACGCGATAATACAAAACGAGCTGCCCTTTTTTGCACCCTTTCGATGTCCTGGGTCAATCTCACCTGGTAAGGATCCCACACCGCGCAGCAATATTCTAACAGAGGACGAACGAGTGTAGTGTAAGCCGTCTCTTTAGTGGACTTGTTGCATCTTCTAAGTGTCCTGCCAATGAAACGCAAACTTTGGCTCGCCTTCCCCACAACGTTATCTATGTGGTCTTTCCAACTGAAGTTGTTCGTAATTTTTACCCCCAGGTACTTAGTTGAATTGACAGCCTTGAGAGTCGTACTGTTTATCGAGTAATCGAATTCCAACGGATTTCTTTTGGAACTCATGTGGATCACCTCACACTTTTCGTTATTTAGCGTCAACTGCCACACCATACAGCAATCTTTTCTAAATCGCTTTGCAACTGATACATAGTGAGGTGGAAGTACGTTAAAAACAGGGTGTAAAATACATGAAGGCCGGAACACAAGCCACGCACGGCTCAACGGGCTGTGCTGAACTTCCGTCGATGAAAAACCGATCTGTCCTCCTTTAAGCTCCTCAATTTGGGCGCTGGGTGCCCGTGTGACCGTTACTGGGGCAGTTCAAGCACCACCTTACTAGATGTACGCTGGGACCGCCAATTGGGCTGTCCTTCCTGTTACTCTCGAGTCTTCCGCCTTTACAGCATCTCGGCAACTGACTATAGGGGCATACAGTATTCTGGGAACGAGTCTGAAGGCAGCTTGACTCATCGAGAGCTCTGAGGCTCCAAGAGATGTCCACAGCCACGCCGGGCTGCGGAGACGCCCTCCTACGGGACGCGGCACTGACGACAGACAACGCCAGAGCCTGCGCTCAGGAAGTTCCCCCACCCGCCACTGTCGCCCCACCTCGCGCTTTCAATAGCGCAGACTCGGCATAGTCGCTGCTAGGCAGCGCTGGGAAGAAGACACAGTGACTGTGAAAGTCTCGCCGATAGATGTTAGTTGAAGATGCTTCATTAGCGTTCTGGCGCTCCGTAGGATCAACCGACCCTACTCTCTCGCCCTCCCGGTAACAACACGACCCTGGATTGGGTCGTAACACCGCTTTCCTACAGAAAACAGGATCGTCTATGAATTGCCTATTGCAGATTCTGATTTTATCCACAAGATCATCGTAAACTGCAACGGTTCTTAAATATTTCCTTATGGTGTTACTGAAATTACTTTTACATCTGTCATTTTCATCCAGTTAACAACAATGTGTTCAGCTCTATACGTCGGCAGTTCGGAGTTCACTCTGGTCCAGTACTCGGTAAGCTATCCGTTTGTTCAGTAAACAATAGTGTGGAACTGTATACAGTTGCCCTCTGGAGGTCGACAAACACTGCATCAACCTGTGCGGCTTTGCCTTCTGCAATCCGGGCTCCTCGGACTAACAGTTCGGCAAGATCTCTGTTTGAGGAATCAGTGTCGATTGTTAGAGAGGTGATTTTCCATCTCCAGAAAAATCTTAATTTGTGAGCGTAAAACATGTTACATAATTATACAGTAGAATGTTGACAGCCACATATTTATGTAGAAACAGAAGTAAGACTTCAAACGGCCAAGATCGCTATTGGGCAGCATTTATTGTGATGACGAGTTTCACCAAACTAAATGAGACGTGGCGGGACTGGCGGCAGTTGTACACTCCTGGAAATGGAAAAAAGAACACATTGACACCGGTGTGTCAGACCCACCATACTTGCTCCGGACACTGCGAGAGGGCTGTACAAGCAATGATCACACGCACGGCACAGCGGACACACCAGGAACCGCGGTGTTGGCCGTCGAATGGCGCTAGCTGCGCAGCATTTGTGCACCGCCGCCGTCAGTGTCAGCCAGTTTGCCGTGGCATACGGAGCTCCATCGCAGTCTTTAACACTGGTAGCATGCCGCGACAGCGTGGACGTGAACCGTATGTGCAGTTGACGGACTTTGAGCGAGGGCGTATAGTGGGCATGCGGGAGGCCGGGTGGACGTACCGCCGAATTGCTCAACACGTGGGGCGTGAGGTCTCCACAGTACATCGATGTTGTCGCCAGTGGTCGGCGGAAGGTGCACGTGCCCGTCGACCTGGGACCGGACCGCAGCGACGCACGGATGCACGCCAAGACCGTAGGATCCTATGCAGTGCCGTAGGGGACCGCACCGCCACTTTCCAGCAAATTAGGGACACTGTTGCTCCTGGGGTATCGGCGAGGACCATTCGCAACCGTCTCCATGAAGCTGGGCTACGGTCCCGCACACCGTTAGGCCGTCTTCCGCTCACGCCCCAACATCGTGCAGCCCGCCTCCAGTGGTGTCGCGACAGGCGTGAATGGAGGGACGAATGGAGACGTGTCGTCTTGAGCGATGAGAGTCGCTTCTGCCTTGGTGCCAATGATGGTCGTATGCGTGTTTGGCGCCGTGCAGGTGAGCGCCACAATCAGGACTGCATACGACCGAGGCACACAGGGCCAACACCCGGCATCATGGTGTGGGGAGCGATCTCCTACACTGGCCGTACACCACTGGTGATCGTCGAGGGGACACTGAATAGTGCACGGTACATCCAAACCGTCATCGAACCCATCGTTCTACCATTCCTAGACCGGCAAGGGAACTTGCTGTTCCAACAGGACAATGCACGTCCGCATGTATCCCGTGCCACCCAACGTGCTCTAGAAGGTGTACGTCAACTACCCTGGCCAGCAAGATCTCCGGATCTGTCCCCATTGAGCATGTTTGGGACTGGATGAAGTATCGTCTCACGCGGTCTGCACGTCCAGCACGAACGCTGGTCCAACTGAGGCGCCAGGTGGAAATGGCATGGCAAGCCGTTCCACAGGACTACATCCAGCATCTCTACGATCGTCTCCATGGGAGAATAGCAGCCTGCATTGCTGCGAAAGGTGGATATACACTGTACTAGTGCCGACATTGTGCATGCTCTGTTGCCTGTGTCTATGTGCCTGTGGTTCTGTCAGTGTGATCATGTGATGTATCTGACCCCAGGAATGTGTCAATAAAGTTTCCCCTTCCTGGGACAATGAATTCACGGTGTTCTTATTTCAATTTCCAGGAGTGTATCTCTGACATGAGTACGATAGAATTTCTGGTGGAGAGGTTTGTCTTTGGGCTTTGTCCGGCTCGAGATATAAGAGAGTGCCGACCGCGAGTAGGGTCCGAGGACACAAGGCTTGGAAACGTTAGGCGGAGGCGCGCGAGTTGGTTGGTTGTTTGGCTGGCGGACAGAAGCGAAGACGGCGTGCCTGAGGCCGGGCGGCGGTTGTCACGTGGCTGTACTGGAGTCGGCGGGAGTTGGCCGGCGCTGTGTATTCTCTGGCAACCTCGTGAGCTGTGGATATGCCCGCTTCCTTGGAGAAACACGCTGTTATGGTCTTGCGAAGTGATGGTTTGACACTTTCGCAAAATCGCCCCAGCATCAGGACACCAAGTTAAGTACGCTATTTACTAAGGGCGCTTAGTTAACTGTCATTGTGATCGCTCTTGGTACAGACGTTGCAAGACGTGTGACATTATGTTTGTTCGATTTCATTCGAGGTCTCTTCCTAGACGTATGGCCGGCCGTTGTGGCCGAGCGGTTATAGGAGCTTCAGTCCGGAACCGCACGACTGCTACGGTCGCAGGTTCGAATCCTGCCTCGGGCATGGATGTGTGTGATGTCCTTAGGTTAGTTAGGTTTAAGTAGGTCTATGTTCCAGGGGAATGATGACCTCAGATGTTAAGTCCCATAGTGCTCAGAGCCATCTGAACCATTTTTTCCTAGGCGTATGCACTGCTTCTGCATAGTATTGATGTATTTACAGATATGTGTTATGAAGTTTTAGTGAGTGTTTGTTTTCCTGAGTCAGTTCATTCCTCACTCATAGTGTTGTTATCAAGTATTGTTTCTCTTAAAGGAAGCACTTGTGAGTGAAATTATTGTTTAGCCTTGATTTTACAGGGTAATTTACTGGTCAATCTTAAATGTTAAGTTTAAGAACAGTTTTTCTGCTTCCTGTTGTCGGGTGTGGTTTGTGTTTCAGTGAGCTGAGGCAGTGGGCAAACGAAGCACAGGGTTTCCCTTTAGATGTCTGGCTTTTGGCGGTGTACTTCACCTGAGCTCGTGGTCCTCTTCAGTAGCCTTGGCTTGGTTCACATTTTGGTCTACTTGACGTGGGGTTACAGACGGAGCTGCGTCTTGGTTGGAAGTTAAGTATTACTTCTCTCAGTCAGTTCCACCGTTCGTGGTTAAACTTCGGCCTTATAAGCTTGGACCTTGCTTCCTTTGTAACACACTGATCATTGTACAAAGTTGTTACTTTCTATGCCATAAAGAATCATCTCACAAGTTGCTCGCTCTGGAAGATTGACAAGTTACTTTTAATATAAATGTGTTTTGAGTATTTCTGTAAAGCTGGGGCTCCGTGTCAACTGGTACAGTTGTGTGCATAGTTCCGCGTAGTCATCGCGTACACAACTTTCCCAATAGAGGGCGCCCCGCTAAGCACAACAGCGCAGGCGCAGCGCTCGTCCGTCTCCACACTATGAGATGGCGCTGTCTTAGAGACGGACCAAATTCTGCTTCCGCCGATCTGCGTATTAATGTGTCTCGCAGCCAATGAGATTGCTGCTAACGTAGAACCTTTTCTCCTCGCGGATCACACTCACGCAATGATACCTGAACGCTCGAGGTATTATAATGAGTGTACAGACCTTCGATTAGTCAGTCTGCATTAGTCTGTACCAGTCTGCATTAGTCTACATTAGTCTGTACCAGTCTATAGTCAAGTTTCAGTCTGTGCCTAATAAGATTATCATATTCCTGTACAGAGCCATGAAGAGAAATGTATAGACACTTGGTCCAGTATCAGAGATATGTGAGAATAAGATTAACGTACCAAGACCAAAGGAACTTCAGATCGTCAGCTGTAAATAGCATCCAGAACTAAGTTAAGTAATGTTTATGCTGGTTATTATTTTAATAAATGTGTGTGAAAATGAATCAAGTTCTGTTTAAAGTTAGTCATCGTCAATCTGCTACTCTAAGCGTGCAAGTGGCATTTCTATCGTCTGACCTAACGGCAGAAGATAAACACGCCACGATAAGACCACGAGACATATTGCTGACACTCGCCTACTTCGTTAGAGCGACAAGTCAAATAATCTAATGGTGTGTGTACCGAAGGTCTTACAGTACGCACACCACAGTTACTTTACATGTATAGCTTAGAAATGAAAAGGGTTTTAAACGTGTCTTAACTAGAGTTTTGTTAAAGTAATGGCTAAATTCAGCCTTAGTGGCTTTTGTCAATTTTGGGTGGGAGATTGTGGGCTAATAACTTGTTAATCTGGTTATGATCTTATGTAATGAGTTTATTGAATATTTCGTATGACTTGCGGTTCTTAATGTTTATGGGAAATGTTTTATAAACTTATGATTTTATGTAATGAATGTCTCTTAAAAAAATCTTGCCCGAGTGGCGCCTGTTAAATCGTTTTGAGGAGTTAATAAACCCATTGGAATTGAAATGTTCACTTTATTGGGTCAGCCCTTCCACCCCCTTTAGATTTAAAGGTAAAACGAAACAGCTGTTAAGTAATAACGTTCCACTAAATTGCTGTCATCAGATCTGCAAATCATAGATCAACATATTCAAACGCACTGGGCTCAGATGTAAAGGGCGTAATGCAGTTTTACAAGAAAGTGGATTATATCAAGGAATGTAACATGCCTTCTGCAGTACGTTTCACTAAATCTTGATCAAACGCACATTATACCACGTCGTATCACAGAACGATAATTCATGAACATGCGAACAGTAGTATATCTGTAACTCAGGCATAAGAAAGCTATTACATAAAGCGATGTACATATTGCATTGATTATACAGGCTCTCTTTCGTACATTAGCAGACTGAAGACTCAGATTCTCAAGTAAACATCATAGACGTTCCAACCAGCCACCAGGTGGCACTATGGTAATAGTTAAACAAAATTGCGTCGTCATATACATTATAAAGAAACATACGATGCGGGAATGTTACACTACAGACATACAATAAATAATCTAAATGAGAGTGTGTTACATTTAATTTGTTATAATAATTTTAAATTAATTTATATAAAATTAAAAACCACAATAAAAAACATAACAGGGGGTACTGCACCTTCAATATATAGTTTAATGCACAATTAGTGAAGCCAGTCATATGGCATGTTCGTATTATAAAAACAAATACAATTAAAATATACGTGTCATAATATATAGGCAGCATAAGGCCTCGACAACCATACACTGTTGTTAGATACCTTGGTGTAATGAAGCAAACATGAGAGAACTACAAGGGGAACATCAAATGTTCTACTAACAACTAACACAAACACTTCATAACTGGTGCAGTAGTTAGCACATTGGACTCGCATTCCGGAGGACGACGGTTCAAACCCGCGTTCCACCATCCTGATTTAGGTTATCCGTGATTTCCCTATATCACTTCAGGCAAATTCCGGGCTGGTTCCTTTGGAACAGCACGGCCCACTTCCTTCCCCAATCCTTTCCTAATCCGGTGGGACTGATGACCTCGCTGTTCGGTCCCCTCCCCTAAATAAACAAACCAAACCACGTCATTACAAGTGCAACAACCACAAATGGCTTTATACAAATCCCAGTATTTACGCTATCAACATATAGCTCGACGTTTAGGTACTAGCACGGTGCTCGAGGACTTGTTGTGAAAGACACGGGTGACAAGACCACATGAATAAATAGCGTAATCCTGAAACTTGCTATATAATAAAATAAAAATAAACTTTCTGTATAATATGATCAATTATTCTACTCATACAAACCATTAACAATTCGTTAAAAACGTAACAGCTACACAAACAGAGTTATGTAGCTTGCTACACACAATTCACACTGCATTAAGCTATCAATTTGTAGCCTGAGGTTTAGGTACTAGCATAGTGCTCAAGGTCTAAGTGTGAAATAGGAACTGACAGGGAGAAAAGGAACGAATAGTATAATCCCAAAAATAGTCATGTCATAATGTTTAATATTCCAATACCTACCTATATCCGGATCCTGCTCCAGCTACTGTCGGGTCTGGGTTGTTACTGTGGAGTTTTTGGAAATGTTAGTTGCAGAGGGTGGCCGGATGCCCTTTCTGACGCCACCCTGTACCCCCCAGCTGTCTGCATCTAGTGTAAGCCGTGAAATCGTGAGAATGTTTGTGCAAATGTCTGCGAGTCGTGTAACTGAGCCGGGACGTGGTGACCAGCCCGGTATTCACCTACTGGGATGTGGAAACCGCCTAAAAATTTCATCCAGGCTGGCGGGCACACCGCTCCTCTGGGCGGATTCGATCTGGGGCCAGCGTGCCTACCCGAGTCCAGGAAGCAGCGCATTAGCACTCTCGGCTAACCTGGTGGGTTAATAGTTCTATAGATCACGAAAATTAATAACTACCAAAAACAATATATGATCAGTGTGTCGTCCAATGTCTGCGTGATAAACAACCTAAGTGCACAAAATAATGTTTGAGGCCAATGTGTTACGATGAAAATCGTCAAACCAAGGGGCAAAACAATGTCTTTCCAGTGTGGGTTTTCCACAGTTCCAATGTATGAGTCAAAGGGGATCAATGTTGAAGAGCTAGGACACCTTAACTTCCGTGAAATTATAGAAGCCCATCATATTGACTAGAGAAAGCTCTTAAAAACAAATCACAAAAGATCATCAAAAACAGTAAAAGAATTTCCCATTAGATTCTAATTAGTCATTCAATAAACTACTCGAAACTCTTTTCTTATAACTATAAATTCGTTGATTTTCTTAGATATCTAATCTATTCCCTTTGGTAATATCATTTGAGACTGTCATGTTACGACGAACATAAGCAGTGCTATGCTTCCTGTCTCTGAGATGATCTCCGAAAGTGTTTTCTGTATGAGTACTATTGTGTCCCTTACACCTCGAAAAAATGAATTAAATTCTTTTCAAAATAAGAACACTGCAGTCTTTACAATTTATTTTGTGAACACTCGTTCTGTTGTATTTGTCTTAACATTATTATAACAAATTAAGTATCATACATTATGACTTGTATTATGTATTGTAAGTCTGCAGTGTAACATTCTTAGATCATTGGTTTGTCTTTATACTTTATATGACACGTCATATATTTGTTTGTAACTACTATTACAGTGCCACGATGGCTGGTTGTAACGTTTGTGATGTTTACTTGAGACTCTCAGTCATGTACGAACATGAGCTTGCATAATCAGTGCAATATGTAAGTTGTTTTACGTGATAGCTATATTATGTTTGACTTGCTGATATACTGTCGCTCTCATGTTTATGAAGTATCGTTCTGTGATACGACACGGTATAACACGCATTTGATCAAGAGTCAGTGAAATGGCTGCAGAGGGTATGTTATATTCCATGGTATAATCCACGTAAAATTGTATTACGCCCGTTTACATTTGATCTCAGTGTTGATCTATACTTTGCAGATCAGAAGATGGTAACGTAGTTTGCTGACACTAGTCACCACAATAAATACTGTACAATAGCGGTCTTGGCTGAAGTTGCCCTTCTGTTGCTACATTAATCTAGATCGCCCCGAGACTATACTGTATTTACGTGCATTGTTTGACGACCTTTCATGGAAATGGGAATGATCTACGCTTTTTTCATCGTTTGTTTCCCTTCGTCGTTCCAGCGACCTATGATGGACTATAGCTTGAAACGGAGTAAGTTCTTTCGCCAGACCTCTGTAGTCTTTTTAGCACGCTGCCGGGCGCCTCATTAGAAAAGAGATACCGAGGACCTTTGGTATTTAACACAGGACACGGAACACAATACGCTGATCAGAAACTGTACGCTGCCGTCTCCCTTCACCTTCTCACACGAGTGGCAGCGATGGAAATATCTGTAGATCAGAGTTTTAAATTTTTGTCTCCATGTCAGTCCATTACACGTTCACCCTGTTTCCATTACATTTCATCTGAAACGGTTCGATTCTCTTCTTTCTCATGATTTACTTCTTCATAATTGAGTTTCCAGACGTAAATTCTGAGAATTTTTTTTTATCAAATTAAGGCCTGTGTTTGATACCAATAGGCTTCCGTTTATCAGGAGTCCCCTCTTTGTCTGTGATTGGCTGACTTCTTACATATTGCTTACATCGTCAGTCCTATGTTATTTCGCTTCCAAGGCAGCAGAATTCATTTACTATGGGGTCTCTAATTTTGATTTATTTATAGATTACTCTGCTACTTCGTGGTAGAACGACTCCATATTTAAAGTTGAATAACAAGTACACAGTTTTTGTTCTACTGATATTTGATTCACACTAGTTTGTTAATGTTGAAGTTACATTTTACGCAATGTCCAATGTTAAGCACATAAATAATTAAACTACGCAATATTACAGATTAAATGATATTTTTTCTGATACTGTTAAACTGAGCACTTTTCGTTTATATTAGTCAGCAAACATATTTTTTAATATTTTACACTAAACTTTAGCCAATGGACAGTATTATACACAATGACTAGAGTACATAATCTTACATTATTACAGGTTATATGATATTAAAGTTTGCGAGGTTGTGACTATGGGATCATAACCATATAAACTGTAATAATGAAATATTATATATTCTAATTATTGTGTAAAATACTGTACGTTGGCTAAAGTCTAGTGTCCAATGTTAAAAAAATATGTTTGTCTACGTAAATTAAAAGTATTCAGTTTAACAGTATCACAGGAAAAAGTTCATTTAGCCTGTAATATTGTATAGTTTAATTATTTATTGTGCTTAACATTGACCATTGTGTAAAGTGTAATTTCAAAATTAAAGAAAGTAGTTAAGAAACTACTGTGATGCACAATACTCTATGCAAGTGATTTTATCCTTGGCAATAATGTTCGGTTATCTAAGAACCAGTGTCCCTTATAGATGTTAGTCAGTTGTTTCCTGAAGATGGGCTATAAACCAAAAACTAGTTCGAAATAAACAGAAATCAGTAGAACAAAAACAGTGCGCTTGTTATTCAACCTTAAAAACCTAATTATGACCTTAAGTTCGTCGCTAATCTCATATACAAGTCTCCATAAGAGTTTATTTGTTGTTTTGTTTAGTCTTATTCTGGTTCTATGCAGAATAGACTGTTCGTTCTGTTCAACATATCCTATAATTCCTTCTTCACTATCACAGAAGATAGCAATATCAACACCCACTCGTATGATCGGGGTTATTTCAAACTGACTTGCAATCCCACTTCTCAACAAATGTTTTATTTGCTTCATTTCTTCTTCAGTACAGAGGTTGAGCCACAACTCCTACCCAGTCTCCGTCATGTTCCATGGCCTACGCCAACTTTGTGGAAGAGCATGTATTCCCTGCTGGTAAAAGTTCTTGTCCTGTAGGCGTAGCCATGTTTTCACTGAATGTCTGACACTCTCGTCATCTTCAAAGTGTGTTCTCCGTAGAGAATCTTTACGTAGCCCAAAGAGATGGAAGTCCGAGGGTGCCAGGTCTGGACTGTATGGTGGATGAGGCAATGATGTCCAACCCAATTTGGCGATGTGTTCCCGGGTTCTCAGTTTGGGCGTGCATTATCGTGTCGGAGCAAGATATCTGCTGGTTTCTTGTCCGATCGAAACCGTCGGAAACCGTTCTTGAGTTTATTCAGAGTCTGAATTGATGATTGACCCTCTTGGCATCATATCCACGAGAATAAAGACATCACAATCCCAGAGGACTGTCAGCATGACTTTTCCAGCAGGGGGGAGGGGGGGAGGGGGGGCGTTGTCTTGAATTTCTTCTTTTGTGGTGAATGAGGATGATGACACTGCCTTTTTTTTTCTGGCGCAAAGTGGTGCAACCAACTTTCATCCCCCGTAACGATTTGTGACAGAAAGGCCTCTCTGTCGGTCTCGAAACGCTCCAACAATTCAGATGAAATAGTCTTTCTTTGAATCTTGTGGTCGGCTGTGAGCATTCGTGGAAGCCATCGTGAGCACATCTTTAAATATTCGAGAGTCTCGATCACTGCAGACGCACTTCCAATACTGACCGACAACTGCTGAGCCAATTGTCGAGTTGTGATGCGCCGGTCGGCACGAATAATGCCACCCGCACGGTTCAGCATGTCTGGCGCAGTGTCGGTGACAGAACTTCCTGAGCGTGGCTGATCATGGAGATCCGTTTCTGCATTTCCTGAGGCTGTAACATTCTTTAACCCATCGCCCAAGTGTACTATCAACTGCGGCACCGCCATACACCGCACACAAACGTTTATGGATATTAACCACGGTTTCTCTTTCTGCACACAAGTGTTCGGTAACAGCACGCTGTTTGTAACGTGAGTCGTATGTAAACGCAATTTTGACGCTGTACTGCGGCTCTGCCATCCTCCAGAACGGTTCGAAACTTCACCTGCGCGCAGAACAAATATCAAATGTGAAGCATGTAATATCCACGACAATATGTTATATCCACGAGATGTTAATATGAACTAAGTGTACAAACTTCAACCAATATTATCGATACTACGTATAAAAAGACTGTATCGTGTAAAAATGACGATAATTATTTCATTATTTCTGTAATAATTTAATTTCTGTGTGAATTAAAACTATTATCAAAGAATTACATTCATAGACAACGTCAATTATATTTTTTTTGTTATCTGTGATTATTGTGGTTCGGTTGTTCTAACCGATGAACTGTTGGGACGTGAGACGTGTGAGGTCTGTAGAGACAAAACCTGTAACTATATATTGTTAATTATCATTTGAAAAATAGAGTCGCTATTGTCTAGACGTGGATTTGTATTTATTTCAATTACAATCCAATCTAATTAATGTTTTTTAAGTGTTAATTTTCAGCTCAGCAGTTAGGAGCGCAGCCATTAGCGCCAGTAACTTACAGCGGAGTTTACTAGTAGCTGGTAGAAAAAATATGTCGGTATTTATCATTGAAAATGATTTTAAATGCTGAAGAATAGAGATAAAAGGCTTAAAGAGTTTTATCTAAATATATTACCTTGATAACATAAATCGAGAATAACAATAGACAAATTGACTATCGTCTGTCTGCCGCCACCTTAGCAAAAATATCTCCGTGGCACCTTTGAATCGAGAATTTTAACAAACAGAAATAAATGAATGGAAATAAATGTGCACCGGTGGTCCCGAATCTACTTTAAAAGACAGAATTCAACTTAGATTGAATCTTTAAAAATAGTGTTCACAGCACGTTATGTAGTATCAATTTCTTATTTGCTGATGTATGAAGCCTAATTATTTTGGACGATTTACATGAAATATTTTAATAGGAGACATACATCAGTGTTATGCGCGGGTAGTATTTTGTGACTAAATGTTCCCTTTGCTAGGGAAAAATGCATCCATCTTAAGTAACCGTTGTGTAAAATCTGATAAATGATATGTAATTTAGTGCCACTCACACGACTTTACAGACAACATTTCTACACCACGTCAAGTGGAGATTTCTTTAGCAGAGTGACAAATTTTAGCTGGGATAATCATTTTTGAGATCAAACTAATTGTTATGCTGAAAATAGGTAACTGGTTTTATATTTTTTATCTACCAGAAATATCATTTATAAGTAATTAAAGTCACGAAATATTATAAACCGGTTACGCCACAAGCACCAACAAGGGCATTCGTCCATGTACACACCTGGAAATTGAAATAAGAACACCGTGAATTCATTGTCCCAGGAAGGGGAAACTTTATTGACACATTCCTGGGGTCAGATACATCACATGATCACACTGACAGAACCACAGGCACCTAGACACAGGCAACAGAGCATGCACAATGTCGGCACTAGTACAGTGTATATCCACCTTTCGCAGCAATGCAGGCTGCTATTCTCCCATGGAGACGATCGTAGAGATGCTGGATGTAGTCCTGTGGAACGGCTTGCCATGCCATTTCCACCTGGCGCCTCAGTTGGACCAGCGTTCGTGCTGGACGTGCAGACCGCGTGAGACGACGCTTCATCCAGTCCCAAACATGCTCAATGGGGGACAGATCCGGAGATCTTGCTGGCCAGGGTAGTTGACTTACACCTTCTAGAGCACGTTGGGTGGCACGGGATACATGCGGATGTGCATCGTCCTGTTGGAACAGCAAGTTCCCTTGCTGGTCTAGGAATGGTAGAACGATGGGTTCGATGACGGTTTGGATGTACCGTGCACTATTCAGTGTCCCCTCGACGATCACCAGTGGTGTACGGCCAGTGTAGGAGATCGCTCCCCACACCATGATGCCGGGTGTTGGCCCTGTGTGCCTCGGTCGTATGCAGTCCTGATTGTGGCGCTCACCTGCACGGCGCCAAACACGCATACGACCATCATTGGCACCAAGGCAGAAGCGACTCTCATCGCTGAAGACGACACGTCTCCATTCGTCCCTCCATTCACGCCTGTCGCGACACCACTGGAGGCGGGCTGCACGATGTTGGGGCGTGAGCGGAAGACGGCCTAACGGTGTGCGGGACCGTAGCCCAGCTTCATGGAGACGGTTGCGAATGGTCCTCGCCGATACCCCAGGAGCAACAGTGTCCCTAATTTGCTGGGAAGTGGCGGTGCGGTCCCCTATGGCACTGCGTAGGATCCTACGGTCTTGGCGTGCATCCGTGGGTCGCTGCGGTCCGGTCCCAGGTCGACGGGCACGTGCACCTTCCGCCGACCACTGGCGACAACATCGATGTCCTGTGGAGACCTCACGCCCCACGTGTTGAGCAATTCGGCGGTACGTCCACCCGGCCTCCCGCATGCCCACTATACGCCCTCGCTCAAAGTCCGTCAACTGCACATACGGTTCACGTCCACGCTGTCGCGGCATGCTACCAGTGTTAAAAACTGCGATGGAGCTCCGTATTCCACGGCAAACTGGCTGACACTGACGGCGGCGGTGCACAAATGCTGCGCAGCTAGCGCCATTCGACAGCCAACACCGCGGTTCCTGGTGTGTCGGCTGTGCCGTGCGTGTGATCATTGCTTGTACAGCCCTCTCGCAGTGTCCGGAGCAAGTATGGTGGGTCTGACACACCAGTGTCAATGTGTTCTTTTTTCCATTTCCAGAAGTGTATATTAATGGCTTTTTTTAAAATGAGGGGCATTACTTATTGAACGACCCTGTATAATGAGACACAGTTACTACCACTGCGGGAGTAGCTCGGAATAGCGTCGTTCTACCTAAATTCCATTGCATTCACTGAGCTCATATATGAGGGAAACGTTGATAGCATTGGACACCCCTGTGTGATCCGGAACAGACAACTCGACGCCATGTCAGGCAAAACCGCCCCTATAAAAGCTGATGTGGAGTGTTGTTTTGTGGGTAGAGAAGCACTAACAGCAGAATGGGTCGGTCAGGAGAGCTATTGACTTCGAACGTGGACTAGCCGCTGGATGTCACCTGAGTGACACATCCATCAGGGACATTTATGTCCTTTAAAGCTACCCAGTCGACTGTTGGAGATGTGAAGTGGGAACGGGAAGAAACATCAACAGCTAAATAAAGACAAGGCAGACCTCGTGTGCTGACGGACAGACGCCATCGAACATTGTGGAATGTGGTTGTAAAAAATCGCTTGAAATCAGTACAAGGAATCACTCATGAGTTTTAGAGATTATATTAGATTAGTACTTGTTCAATAGAGCATTAGTACAACACTTCGTAATGATGTGGAACGTGTCAGGTTAATAAAAGGTGTCCATACAAGATATTACATTACACAAAATATTACATGACACTTTTTTTTGTTTTTTGGTGGGGGTGGCGAAATTACCCACTTACTATATCCAAAAATCCATCTAATGAGTGGAAGGAGTTACCATTCAGAAATTCTTTTAATTTCCTTTTAAATGCTATATGGCTATCTGTCAGACTTTTGATGCTATTAAGTAAGTGACCAAAGACTATTGTGGCAGCATAATTTATCCTCTTTTGAGCCAAAGTTAGATTTAACCTTGAATAGTGAAGATCATCCTTTCTCCTAGTGTCCCCAGCAGAGTTCAAGTCGATATAAAGGCGAAGGATTCGATGTTATCAAGTTTCTCTTCTTCAGAAACGCTTTTCTTGCCGTTGCCCGTCCACATTCTATATCATATCTATTTTGGCCATCGTTAGTTATTTTACTGTGCAAATAGAAAAACTTTCTACTAATTTAACTGTCTCATTTCCTGAGCTAATTCCCTCAGAATACAGTATAATGTCCATTAGTGTTTTCTGCAGTAAGTACCGTGTTTGAATGGATGAATATTTGTTTCTGAATAAGGCACAGAGTACATATGGTCGACATTTGCGCTCTTCTGCAGACATTTTCAGTGCAGTGTGGATACAAAGATAAATGAGGTAAGACATAGGAATTCGTTAACTTTGAAGGTAAGAATTCAATTGAAAGAATATGTTGCAAAAATCTGACTGCAAGAAAGTAACTTGGAAGTTTAAACATTCGTAAGTTCAAGAATACTGTCTGAATTCAACACAGTGAATCATTAAGCTTTTAAGCTAGTGATCTGGCCCTGGAAAAACTCAATGTTCCCTTCCTTATTATTTAATTTTGGCTTACTTGTTGCACAATGGGAACAATAAAGGGACAAACCTGAATAAGTAAAAATGATAGCTCATATTTTGGCTTGGACTTTGGACGTGGACAATGGCTTGGGATAAATTATAAAATCAAATGCAATTATTTTTCTGATTAGAAAAGCTCTATATTGAAAAATTATCTCTTTCTTTGCTTCAAAAACATTAACACACAGTAATGATCAAAGCGGTCAAAATGAACTAAAATCTGTGATGTCTCAAGGACTCGAACATGGGTCTTCTTGCTTCCTAGGCAGAAATGCTAACCATTACACCACCGCAGTACGATGGTCAACATTGCTGCACGAACTACCTAAGCTGAGTTCCCTCCCCAACACAAACTTCAATTCATTTTTCTGTTACATATTGTCACTACTGTCAGGGCTCTCCGATATTGGCAAGCACCCCAGCATTGGACATAATGGGACGTCCTTGTACCATTGGTTATCTTATTGATCTTATAATTAAACAAGGAAACATTTAACTATAAAAAATAATTAATTAATTATTTTTGTGTAAAGAAAACTTATGTTACGAAATGTCGTATTCATGATCTACGGAACAAGGATTAATGTATGTAAGTATGTATAAGATCTATAAGATCACCAATGGTACAAAGACATCCCATAATGTCCAATGCTGGGGTGCTTGCCACTATCAGAGAGCCCTGGCAGTAGTGACAATATGTAAGGGAAAAATGAATTGAAGTTTGTGTTGGGGCGGGCACTCGCCTGATGTAGTTTGTGCCGCAACATTAACCGACGTAATGCGGTAGTGTAATGGTTAGCATTTCCGCCTTAGTAAGCACAAAGACCCGGGTTCGAATTTTAATTCATTTCCTCTGCTTCGATCATTATTGTAGATAATAAAAAGAGACTTGGATGTCTCAGGGAAACATTTTAATTATAAGATTAACATACAAAATGAAAATACATTTCTTGAGTGGACTAACGTAAGTAGTCTTGAACATCAAATGAGATCTTTTCAAAAATGCAGCTCGTAAAAATCGCATTAAATATTCAGTAGTTAATCCTATCCCCAAATCAAAATTGAAAATTATGCATGGATGTTTATCTTTTCCTATATTTGAGTTTCTGGATGCCTGAACCAAGAAAGCGCACCTACAAGTTGCCACAATAAAGTTCAAATATCTAAATGCAATTACTTAAATTAAATCCTCTTATAATACTTACCAAACTAATTATAATAAAATATCCTTCTTAAAATACTTCAGTCTTTCTCCTCATCTCAAATAATTAATCAGCAAATCACCATAACCCACTCTCTCAGGATATAACTGCAGCCGTACCACTCGGCCTATGCCGTACTACATGACCCACCAATGCCGACTACTGTGCATCCACATCTCACGATTAAAATTGTGCATCATCTCCCGCGCGTCTTGTAAAGCAGAGATGGTCCAAGCAGGCCTCCAGGCGACAACAGCATCTCTGATGATGCTGCGCACATATAATTTCGATCAGTACGCAGGCTCTTACACGTTCATGACATCCAAATACTAGACGAATGCCCATCCAGTTATCTACAACCCTCTATCAGTTTGAAATACAGACTGATCTGACTTACAACAAACTTCGTGACCTTGTGCAGGCAGAAGTCATATTCCATCCTGCCGTTAGATAATAAGGCGTGAATTCTTGCACTGTGACCTGCGCCCGTAATGTGAGTAGAGCTTTGTAAAATGCTCATTTCGTCGAACAACGCTCATTCTTTGAGGTGGTGAAAGCTACGCTGTGGGGCAGGACCGAGAAGATGGAACAGGCCACGGATGTGTTTGTTTCTCCTTTTTAATACTGCTGAGGAGTTCTGTCCCCTGAAAAGGATGCGATACGACTGCGTGCCACTCTCCCTTTGCCCTGCACCACCTCCTCGCAGTTGATCCCGTGCTCACCTTGTTACTGTCGCAATCCGGGAGTGTGGGGCGGGTCCTTTGCCGTGCGCCTCCCGCGTCAGGAGGAGGCATAATTACGCGGCTCGGCTCTGCACTGCTGGGGGCGGCTCTCCCGCCTTTGAAGCCAGCCCGCGGCGTCACACACCTCAGGCGCGACTGCCTGTTTCTGTCCCTGACGCGTTCTGACATCTCCCAGCCTTGCGGTCACACACACACAGGTACCTCAGTCTCATACAGTGGAGTTCTTCCCTCGTCTGAGAAATTACGGTACGACAAACGTGAAAGGCGGATACGACATGATATTGGACGTGGTAGAAACTACAGTTTAAAAAGGTCGAAGGAAAATCGCAGAAACAGAGATAAATCAAAATGTTAAGAATACAGTCTAAAATGAAACGTAGTGAACATATAGGTTACTAACTGAAATTAGTATTAAAACAGGGAAAGGATGGAACAAAATTTTCATTTATTATTATGCATAATTCATAAATTAAAATTTCTCAAAACCCTTTAGTTAGTTAGTTAGACGTTCCATGGATCATTTTGCAACGATAGATCGTAATGACGTGGGACGAATCATTTTACATTAACACCCGCAAATTAATTTGTACATACAGTTACATTCTGAGCATTACTAACGCGGTTTTTTTTTTTTAAATATGCTGATGTGAGTTAGTAATTCCTACCTTTTACACGTCACAATAATACAGTAACAGAAATTCTTCTACCTAATAGAAGGAACTGTCAAGAAGAAACTTTCTCAACCAGTTATCAAATTTTTCTTTCCTGTCTGTGAGACTTTTTATATCACTGGGTAAGAGATCAAAAACTTTTGTGCTAAAGATAACCTTAAAATAGAGTAATGAATGTCATTTTCTCTTCTGGTATTGCAATTATTACTTTTGAACTGTAATGGATTATTTACAAGAAACTTCGTGAGGGAATAAATATACTGTGAAGCAGTAGTCAGAATGCACAACTCAACATATCTCTACAAAATGATCATGGGTGAGCATCATATATTATTCTTACAGCATGTGTTTGAGCAAAGACGACTTTCTTTCTTAAAATGAGTTACCTCAGAACATTGTTCCACATGATATTTTTGAATGGAAATACACTCCTGGAAATGGAAAAAAGAACACATTGACACCGGTGTGTCAGACCCACCATACTTGCTCCGCACACTGCGAGAGGGCTGTACAAGCAATGATCACACGCACGGCACAGCGGACACACCAGCAACCGCGGTGTTGGCCGTCGAATGGCGCTAGCTGCGCAGCATTTGTGCACCGCCGCCGTCAATGTCAGTCAGTTTGCCGTGGCATACGGAACTCCATCGCAGTCTTTAACACTGGTAGCATGCCGCGACAGCGTGGACGTGAACCGTATGTGCAGTTGACGGACTTTGAGCGAGGGCGTATAGTGGGCATGCGGGAGGCCGGGTGGACGTACCGCCGAATTGGTCAACACGTGGGGCGTGAGGTCTCCACAGTACATCGATGTTGTCGCCAGTGGTCGGCGGAAGGTGCACGTGCCCGTCGACCTGGGACCGGACCGCAGCGATGCACGGATGCACGCCAAGACCGTAGGATCCTACGCAGTGCCGTAGGGGACCGCACCGCCACTTCCCTGCAAATTAGGGACACTGTTGCTCCTGGGGTATCGGCGAGGACCATTCGCAACAGTCTCCATGAAGCTGGGCTACGGTCCCGCACACCGTTAGGCCGTCTTCCGCTCACGCCCCAACATCGTGCAGCCCGCCTCCAGTGGTGTCGCGACAGGAGTGAATGGAGGGACGAATGGAGACGTGTCGTCTTCAGCGATGAGAGTCGCTTCTGCCTTGGTGCCAATGATGGTCGTGTGCGTGTTTGGCGCCGTGCAGGTGAGCGCCACAATCAGGACTGCATACGACCGAGGCACACAGGGCCAACACCCGGCATCATGGTGTGGGGAGCGATCTCCTACACTGGCTGTACACCACTGGTGATCGTCGAGGGGACACTGAATAGTGCACGGTACATCCAAACCGTCATCGAACCCATCGTTCTACCATTCCTAGACCGGCAAGGGAACTTGCTGTTCCAACAGGACAATGCACGTCCGCATGTATCCCGTGCCACCCAACGTGCTCTAGAAGGTGTAAGTCAACTACCCTGGCCAGCAAGATCTCCGGATCTGTCCCCCATTGAGCATGTTTGGGACTGGATGAAGCGTCGTCTCACGCGGTCTGCACGTCCAGCACGAACGCTGGTCCAACTGAGGCGCCAGGTGGAAATGGCATGGCAAGCCGTTCCACAGGACTACATCCAGCATCTCTACGATCGTCTCCATGGGAGAATAGCAGCCTGCATTGCTGCGAAAGGTGGATATACACTGTACTAGTGCCGACATTGTGCATGTTCTGTTGCCTGTGTCTATGTGCCTGTGGTTCTGTCAGTGTGATCATGTGATGTATCTGACCCCAGAAATGTGTCAATAAAGTTTCCCCTTCCTGGGACAATGAATTCACGGTGTTCTTATTTCAATTTCCAGGAGTGTATATAAAATATGTAACCATAGTGATTTGTCTCTTCCCAAGATTTGCAATGATTCTAAGCGGAAATGTGGCTAAACTAAGTTGTTCTAGAAGTTCCAAAATGTGTTTTCCCCAATTTAAATTCTCATCAATATGAACCCATAAGAGTGTAGAAGTTCTCACTCTATTTATTATTTCCTCATAGTGTGTTACAGTTATCACTGGTGTAGTACCTCTGGATGTGTGGACCTGAATATGTTGTCATTGTTGTTGTTGTGGTCTTCAGTCCTGAGACTGGTTTGATACAGCTCTCCACGCTACTCTATCCTGTGCAAGCTTCTTCATCTCCCAGTACCTACTGCAACCTACATCCTTCTGAATCTGCTTGGTGTATTCATCTCTTGGTCTCCCTCTAAAATTTTTACCCTCCACGCTGCCCTCCAATGCTAAATTGGTGATCCCTTGATGCCTCAGAAAATGTCCTACCAATCGATCCCTTCTTCTAGTCAAGTTGTGCCACAAATTTCTCTTCTCCCCAATATGTTGTATCTTTTTAAAATTGAGGGTGAGATCATTCGCAGAAAACCAGTCAATAATACTTTCAAGAACTTTGTTTACCATTTCTTCTGTTTCTGTGAATATTCTTGGATTGATTACAGCAATAGAGTCATCTGCAAAAAGAACTAATTGTGCTTGTTGAACACTAGACAGAAGACTGTCTAAATATATGAGGAACAGTAGTGGACGTAAGATTGAAGCTCCCCTGTCAGAATTATGTCCCTGGACTTTAATTACTAAGTACAATTTTCTGCATTCTTTGGGTTGGATATGACATTATCCTACACTGCGACTCACACAGTCAAATGTCTTAGAGAGGCCGCAGGAAATATCGACAGTCTCTATTTTATGATTTAATGCTTGTAAAATCTGATGAGTGAATGTGTAAATAGCATTCTCAGTAGAGCAACACTTCTGAAATCCAAACTGTGATTGGCTAAAGATAATATTGCTGCTAAGGTGACATATTATTCTAGAATGTATCACCTTTCAAAAATGTTGGAAAATAATATCATCAGTGAAACAGGTTGGTCATTGTTGATATCTCTCCTAATAAGTTTTCTAAAGAAGCGTTCAACAATGGTGTATTTCAGTCTCACTAGAAAAATGCCTTGAGTCAGTGATGCATTCATATTTCAGATAAGACTGCGCTTATTACGCTGGAACGAACTTTTTGTACTCTATTGAAAACACCATTCAAATTGGATGAGATTTTGTATCTAAGAGAATGCATAATTTTCTTAATTTCAGAGGAAGTAGTTGGTGACACAACATTCTTATGACTGTGTATAGACACAGCTCTGGAATTGCAGATGTAGGAGGGTATTAACAATTTTATCTCTCATGATGATGGTGTTGCAGTGCATAAGGGTATGGATGCTTGGTATTAAGTAAGCGCAGCGTGTTGGTCTTGCGACATGATGTACTATAAACTAAGCCAAAGTGATGGTTTTTGTTCAAAGTGGTGACTGAATTGCACCCACTGTGGCGCTGAGGCTAGTGCAGTAGTGATGGCTGGCTGGAGGGCATGGTGGTTGTGGAGCTGCATGGCTGGGGCCGTGTAGAACTGGCAAACTTGTGCGATACCGGAGGGCCCAGAGAGAAATACAGGCCCTGCAACGAATGTGTGACATCTCACAAGTTGGCTTCTTTGCCACATTTTACAAATGCTCGGCTCCATGCATGGCCCACGAGAAGTCAATATTTACTTGAAAAGGTACCCACTCACTAAACGTCTTAATTTTGTCGTGAGCTGTTGCATTTAAACACAAGGCCAAGAACTATTAAATCAGTGTGAAATAGTTACACGCTCCCCGCTGGAGACGGCTTATAGGACTTGTAAGATCTGCAGTGTCATGTGGTGTGACGTACTCGCCATGGGCTGTCTTTCTCATGGCTCTTGGATACTGGCATGTGATATCATGTCCTCGAAACGACTGTCATAAAGAGATGAAAGGCTTTGTACATATTTGCGCTCCTTTAGTGCAAATCATTATTATTACAATAAAACACGGTACACCCTTTTAAAGAGTACAAAAGGACGAATCTGTGGACATGTAGATATACTGTGAAGATAATCTGTGAAAGAGGCTACAGAGCTGAGAAGGTTCTTATATTAAACATTTAGTAGATAATTTATAACTTTCGTAAATTTTATTGTATTAAAGAGATTGTGCTATCAATTAGTAGTGCAGATTAAAAAGCATCGGCTGAGCTAGTTGCATATTCCATTACTTAAGTGATTAACTTATGAGAGACATTTCAAATGACCATTTGATAAAAGCAGAATAGCTTCGAAACCAAGACACACTACCAGCAATGCAATAAATGTAGGCAGGCGTATCTGCAGATGAACAACAACAATTATTTATAAGATTCATGGAAGTAATTGTTATTATTAATTATTTATTATTTGGGACAATTCTGTCCTTAACTGAAAAAAGGTTAGAGTTACATATAGTACTATTGCAGTACTGGAAAGAAAACGCCAGTTCCTGTAACAAAGAGATGCCACACATGCACATACAATAAATAATCAGGATATAGAGAGCATGAACTGAATTTGAGCACTACAATAAAAATTTCCATTTGGTTAACATCTGTTAAGACATCACAGAATAACTTCAAGGTTAAAAGATAGGGCTGTAGAGTGTAAAAACCGTAAAGGAGGACAGAGATGGGAATACAGCCAGCAAATAATAGAGGATGTTGTTTCAAGTGCTGCTGTGACATGAAGAGGTTGGCACAGGAGAGGAATTTGTGGTCAGTCGCATCAAACCAGTCAGAAGGCTGATGACACAAAAAAAAGATCTTGAAGGTTTGGGCAAACTGCTTTATGTAGAATCGAGTATGGAACGATGTTTGAGTGCATATCTAATGGCGCATCCAAATTTAAAATAACATTATTGTATGAAGAGCTGTAAAATACAGCATGTGATTGATTGAAGTTGGTAAATGATGTAGATGATAGAAATTTCTGGTTTCCAAATTTGTGTAAGGTGGCTTTCATCTTCTCTCTTTCACACTATTCTGGACGAAGTTGTACAGGCCGGACGTATATTGGTTCGGTCGGTGGTATAGTCACTCTGTTTTTGGGATTTAGTTTTTCCAAGGTGACAGTCTCAATACTTAGAGATATTCCGAAATAGTTCAGCTCGACTTCGAAAAATATGCAGTGGGCACGACTCTGATTTCGTTGTGCAAGTACTTTTTATAGGAAATTTTATTTATTATGAGTTAAGCTGGATCCGACTTGGACTTATTTGCAATGAGTGTAATTTAACTCATTTAGCCATGAGGGCTGTGTTGATTTGAACACTGGTATACACTTAGGCTCGTTACATCATGTATTTACCAATCTTGTATTTTAATGTGATGCTTTTGGTTTGACTTTGAACAATTTAAGCAAAGAACATTTGCAATCTTTTTGTTGTTTTAATTAGATAATGTGTTTGTCACCCAATGTACTAGGAGCACGAGCTAACTTCACTTAACTGCATAGTGCAGTTAAAAACCAGTCTCCATTTATTGTATTTGATAAACGACAATATGCATTACATTGATCTTCAGATGATCAAGCAGGGTCTTTTCTCTGCATTAAACAGATTGCAAGGCAGTCTCCATGCTGTATTTGCACGAGTAGGTCAGGCACTGGAGTGCATTCAAATGCACATGGATTCAAATATGCATGGTTCCAACAACGAACCAAAATAAATACTGTTTGACATGGAATGGAAGCTGAGGATGTCACAAAATGACACTAGACATCGGGGTGAATACTGCTATCACACACAAAGCCTGAAAACCGAGTAGGAAAGAGACTGACATAGCCAGAATACTGTATGTGATACAATGTGTGAATGGTTTAGCATGATCTCCAAAGAAAATCTTTTGTGAGAATTCACAGAATGAACTTCAGAATGGGCATCCTAATGACACCAGAATGAACCTGTTCAGGATATTTGTTTTTCTTTCCTTAGCCTTGTTCCTCACAGTGCTAAGTTTTCCATAATATTGTCTTTTCATTAGTGGGATCAATTTGCACTGTCCCCCAAAGAACAGTTGGCACTGGGTAACTCCACCCAGCCAGTCTTCCAATAACTTTTTGTCGAAAATGGCAAGAAGTAAAGTATTGCAATAGAAGGCATAAAATCTCAAAAAGAAAACTTTCAGTTACACGTAACTTTTCACTTCCACACTGCAACATGTTTGAAAGGAACAAAACTGATGCATTAGTGTTATGTCTTTCGTGATTGATGGGGTACTTACTGCCCCTCTAAAGTAAATATGCAGTTCTGAGCATTCAGACATCTACAGCTCATATATTTCCAATGCTAGCATGTAGTGAGGTGCTCTCAGAACCTGGAGAAAAATACTACAGACCACAAAATGGATATATAGAAGGCTGTGAGCGATCAAATGTGGCCAGTGTGTGTTTATAGAGGGTAACATTCCATTTGTTTCTCGAAAATCAGATCAAATCACCATGTTCTCCATTTCAGGAATGTCTGAAGTAACTTATAGCATTTTCTTATACATCATAGATATTATTTTTAAACATTACTGCACACCACAGCAATTCTGCTAGTTCATACATCGCTCATATGTTCAAAAAATGGTTCAAATAGCTCTGAGCACTATGGGACTTAACTTCTCAGGTCATCAGTCCCCTAGAACTTAGAACTACTTAAACCTAACTAACCTAAGGACATCACACACATCCATGCTCGAGGCAGGATTCGAACCTGCGACCGTAGCGGTCGCGCGGTTCCAGACTGTAGCGCCTAGAACCGCTCGGCCACCCCGGCCGGCTTCGCTCAAATGTAGCGAGACGTTTATACACTAGAAAAGTTCATAGAATGTAGAAAACATTGCTGTGTGGTATTTCAAAATCATCTTGCAAATATTATATTGAAAACTTGTGTGCAACATTTCATGTTTTTCATTATCAGGGAATAAACGCCTTTTGGTACTGATTCGTTACACTTTGTTCCATAAATGACATCCTGATAAAATCATTCTCAAGTTAAAAATGGAAATCTGAAAATCTTAGGCTCACATGAAAACGTGAGTCTGGATAGGTTCATGGGACAATGTGTGTCCCACTACACCAATTAACAAAATCGGTCAGCTTAAAGTTTTTTGGTGGTGAAGGTGTATTATTTATCACAAATGAAGACAGTTTTTGGCCTTCTACTTTTCAAATATATGCTAATTAAGTTTTAACTATCAAAGGATTATATACAGGGTGAATTATAATTCATACTGGAAACTGACACCAATGTAAGTATACAATAACAGAAGCAGAAGCCAAACCGTTCTAGTAAACACAATGCTGCAAACTAGCCATTTATAACTGTAAATGTGTTATTATGAGGTACTACTGATTTCAGTACGAAATATTATTCTAGTTAATACACAATTATTTCGAATGTAAACTTTCGATATAAATTCCCCATCCAACTGGGCACAAGTTTCCGCATGGCCTACCTTTAAAAGAAATAAATATTACTTCAGCACATTACACATTGAAATCTACTGCATGCTCATACCTGTTAAACAAAGTGTTCCAGGTGTTGTCTTCACATTTGGATGTAATGCTGCTCTCACCTCTAAAGTGAGCTACGAATTTTTTCAGACATCCTCTTGTCATCTTGTAAATCTTGAGAATACTGTGCAATTTGCTGCGCCCATTCTTCATATGTATCAACCGTGTTGCTGTACATTTCTCTTCTGAGATGACACCTGACAGAAAAACCTGGAGAATTGGAGTCAAGTGATTCTTAAGGCTAAGCTTCAGGCCCTGCTCGACCTATGCACTTAGTACCATACTAGTGTTCGATATCCATTTACTTGATGAATCTACTGTTGAAAGGTCTCTGTTGGATTCCTTTCATGTTTAATTTCTTAAGTCTGTTGTCATTTACGGCATAAATTCCTCTTCTAAATTTACTGTGGCGTTTCTGACTATCTGGGAGGAGACTGAGTAATGGAACGTGTTACTTTTACACATAAACAAGAACGATCTGTCACACTACTACACTTTAAAACACAGTTTATATGTAATTCATGTCACACAGTCTCATACGGAACCTACATCCGCTTTCTTTTATATACTGTATATGATAAGATACTGTCATCCCCCTTCCCTTCTGTGTGAGAGGATGAATGAGAAAATGTATTTCTAGTTGCATGCTTGAGGGTAGCAGACAAGCCTGTCTGCTAGAGAACAGTAGGGCCAACGTCGGAACAGGTAGCTACGCTTTCTAAAAGCAAAGAGGCTTCTATCCTTAGTATGATCCTGTCCATCCGTTGTCATGTTGGTATAGGAAGCTGCCCCTCTGGCCACTTCCGTTTGTATTTGTGAGCCACCCCTCAGGAAGGGACCAGTCATTCGGTCCGTGGCGAGCATCTCAAGTGGTAAGATCTCCAGCTAAGCGCGTGTCTGCTAAGTCCATAGGACAATGGATTTCTTAAGTTCAGCCTAACTGAAAATTTAATCACCTTTATTCCAGGTTTAGCTCTAAAATATCTAATGTTATCTTAAATTTCAGCGCAGTGTAATTCTCATGTGAAGTTCAGATTATTTTCTGGTAGTTGCTTTGTCACTACTTTGTGAGTAAAGTGGAACCACGTGTTGATCAGTAACTCTAACTAAGATCAATCTTAAATGCGAATGCTTGTGTGAATATAACGTCTCGTCTTGACAAAATTTTTCAATATAGCAACTTTTCTTTATGTTCAACCCACGTGGGGTGTACTTTGCGAGACCAGTACCACGTGCTTATATAACTGTTTGACCCATCAGGTTAATAATAAGACGTTAGTAACCAGTTAGAGGCTTTTCTTTTGTAAATTGCTTTTCGATCTAATTTATTTTCATTATCAAAATTATTGTGGAGTTATACGCTTTGTGTAAACCAAGTTGACCACGTGAAGCATGTGGTGTAATCATCAAAGTAGCCCTCAACTATTCTTCTTGGGAAGATTTCACAGAGAGTTAGTATGAATCTAGTATACCAGTGTGTGGTAATTACATGATGGAAAGGATTGTGCTACGAACGTAATTTCTTTGGGTGAAAATTGAATCGGTTGGTTGTGGTTAATTTCCTCTTGCATATGTTTCAACGTTCTTCGTGTGTTATTTTATGAATGCAGTGTTGTATGCAGTCTCCCAATCTTGGGTCCATATTTGATGTGTTCCATAAGATTACAATCTCACATTTTCACAATCCTAAATAAGGCACCAGCTTAGTTATGAATCGAGTTTAATATGCTGAAATTTCAATGATCAATCTTAAAATAAATTTCCAAATATAAACTGATTTCTTTCTTTTTATTTAAATTCTCTTTTATATATATATATATATATATATTTATATATATATTACCGGTTGTTGTATGACTATTAAAAGATTATAATTATGTTAGTCTGTTTGGGAATTTGGTAAACCTAGACTAGATACCTGGTGAAATAGTTGCTCAGTAATGCACGGTTAACTTCCCCAGACAGCTCACAGCTTTTAACCCGCTTTTATTGTCTATCAGTACCGCTTTCATAGCAAAATAAAGCAACAACCTTACACAAGGCGACCCTGTTCTGTGATTCCGCTAGACTCTGGAATCTCTGAAACGTTGGATTGCGAGCGTTGTATAATCTTAATTTTTTTTCCCTACAGCGCTCAAACAACTTCTGCGTTGTTTCTGAGCAGACTTTCAAAAGATTCACGGCGTTGTTGAGCGGCGTTGTGTTGTTTGTCTTGTTTTGTTTTCTATATTTGTGTGTTTTATGTGTGTGTGTGTGTGTTTTTTTTTCCTCGCTTGTAAATTCCACTGTTTCGATCAAAGATAAAAATTTGTTTTGCGTGTGAAAAAGTGCATACTAGGTTGGGTATCTTTCGTGTGACTGTCGTTATTTTTGGGGGACACATTTATTTTGATTAGTGTGTCGCGTACCGGGTATAAATTGCACTAATGCAGACACGTAACCAAGCTAAAAGTAAGTGGTCTGACAACTTAAGCAACATGGACCATGGGGATAATTTGATTTCGAATATTAACACGCTGGACGGTTCCGAAAATGCAATGGGGAATACTTCAGAGGAAATGCAAAACAGGACGAACGGGCTCACATCAGAGCCAGAAATTAGTTTGCCTCCAACTAACCAAATTGATTTGGCAGAACTCATGAAAGCCTTATTGCAACAAAATAAAGAAAACGCAGAGAAATCTGAAAAATCGATCCGAGAGCTAGGCGAACAAATGACGCAGAAATCAGAAAAATCGTTCCGAGAACAAAAAGAATCATCCGAAAAATCGATCTGCGAGCTAGGCGAACAAATGACGCAGAAATCAGAAAAATCGTTCCGAGAACAAAAAGAATCATCCGAAAAATCGATCCGCGAGCTAGGCGAACAAATGGCGCAGAAATCAGAAAAATAGATCCGAGAGCTAGGCGAACAAATAGACGAAAAGCTAATCCAGCAGACAAATGAAGTTGACAAGTCGATGCAGAGAGTGTCCGATGATATCTCACAAAGAATAAACAATCTGACAAGTGAAATAAAAAGTGATATTATGAAAGAATTAGGTCGTACATTTGAACAAATCGACGATCGTCTGCAAGCCTTAGAACAGGGCAAGCGGAGTCGTGTTGCAGAATCGAAAGAGGGCGAAGAACAGCTACTTAGGAATTTCCAAGCGCTGAGAGAAGAATGCCAAATAGAACACCAGCAGGTACTCTCGAGGGTCCAAGAGGCGGAAACGCATTGTCCCACGTCCGTTAACAACACAATAGCGAACAACAGTCTAGCGATTCACGCGCTGGAGCAGCAAGTAGAACAATTGAATCAGACTGGGGCGGAGGACAAGAGACAAATACATGATAAGATTGCGGCATTAGCGGGCATTGTAGGCACAATGAAGCTGATGGAAAACGAGAACAATACTACACCGGTAGCGGCCGCAGAGACCGAAGAAGTGCGTTCGCTTCTTAGATTTCAGAAGGGACAGTTCGAAGTGAACAGGCAGCACAAAGCTGTAACAGGCGAATTACAAGAACACATGGCGCATCTGGAAAACCGCATGGCGTGTGATTCCGAACTCGCCAATAGCACTAAAAATAGCCGTACGAACAGTGCAGAGAGGGACTCCGGCCACGAGGGTGATTTTGACGACAGGGAAGAATGTAATTTGAGGGGCAGACATGAGAAAAATAGAAACATTCAAGGGCCTCGCCAGGAGGAAATGTGGGGCTTTGATTTCAAACATTTCCTTACGTTGAGAAAGTTTGAGATATTTCGAAATTCGCAAAAAGGATTACATCCATGAGCATGGCTCGAGCAATTTGAGTTTTGTCTTCCCCCCGACTGGGCAAGTTCACATAAGATAGAATATATGTGTGGCTATTTGGAAGGCGAACCGGCGATTTGCATGAGGTCGGCAGCGCGTCACTGCAACTCCACTCGGGAGTTTCGACAAGCCTTTCTCTCCGCCTATTGGTCGGAAGCGGCACAAGATAGGGTCAAACATGGCATAATTATGCTGCCAAATTTGAACCAGTCTGGTTTCGGCAGCCCTGCACGCCTATTCGACCGCATGCTGCAGGCAGATCAATTTTTATACGGCCCATACTGGCCTGCGGAACTAATTAGGATATGCATCACCAAATTGCCGATGCACTTGCGCCACGTCATTCTTGCGGGACGATGCAAAGAGGACGTGGAAACGTTTAAGACACTTCTCCAAGAGTTGGAATACAATACAGGAGAATGCCCGCCTAATCAGGCACAAAGTTATTACGGGGCACAGCAGCGCGATCGCAGTCGTGGCCGTAGTACTAATCAACGGCGTGACTGGTCGTCGCGACGCGAACGGAACAATAGTCGGGACCGGCCGTATAGAAACTGGGGTAACAGTCGCGAACACAGGTGGAACAACGGAAATGATCGAGGACGTGGACAGGATCGTGAACGGAACAGTTACGGCAACCAGAATCGATACTACGGTGAACACGGTGGGAATAGGACTGTAGGCGGAGCACCTCATGATGTTGAAATTCGGCCGGCCAACCCTAGACATAATCCAGCAAATGGAAATGAACGAAACCGGCAATGACAAATGATCAGCCCAGAAGGCGCCCAATCGGAACAAATGAGCGAATGCCAAATGAGTAGAAAGGGCAGTGAGGAGTAGAGAGGACGGTGAAGAGAAATAATTGATTAGTTTACATTTGTGATAAATGCATTTTGAATAATATGTTGGTAAAAATAATGATAAAGATGTTTCTATTAGATTGATTGAAATGATGTTTTTAATTTTTTTTCTTTCCTTGTGCAATTAGGATTTAGGTTGGTTCAAATGTGAAGATAAAAGGTTTCTTTGTGAACGAGTGAAATGCTGTTTATGTTTTTTTTGTGTAAATTGAAAAGAGTCGCTCCTGAGAGAAGCAAGATCTGTGTTGAATTAATGCAAAACTCAGGGGAATATCCGATCTGTGGGTATTATGGGTCTGGCAAACCCAGGTCCCCAGCTGTTAGTAGCCTTGTTTCCGATTTTCTGCTTTCAGTGCTACTATCTATCTATTACTATTCTATATCTGTCAGTATAAATGAGGATCTCTTACTATAGTATGCGTGCTGTATGAATATTTTAAGATAGGAGAACTCTGAGAAAGGAATCTTGAAAACAGGATGCGATAATACGATTGTTTAACCAATGGCTTCCCAATATGCGATGATATGTTAATATTGATGATATATGTCTTTTTTGTTCTTTATAGCTGAGTATGTAAAGTGCTGTCTGTGGATTTGGTCAGTATATTGCTTCCCTTCAAGGTGAAAGAAGAATTGTGGTTTGTGTAATTTACGTGGCCCTGAAATATTATTGTGGTAGTCAAATAAGAGCAGTTTTTCAGCAAATGGAGAATGGAACAGAAACATGGATCCTTTCCGTAGTCTTGATTGATGTTGAGCCAGAGCCTGAAAAATTATTCTGCGTTAATACTTGTCCTAGAAAAGAGACGTTTATGTGTTTTGCTGATGCTGTGAGCATTACAGCTTACTGTTTTCGCTGGTGCGGGATGCATTGCAGCCTATATGATTTGTACTGAGGAAATTTCCCTCTTGAAGGTAGAGGAAGAATAAATAATTTTGATTATGCGACCGAAGGAAAGCTTTGTTTAATATAATAAGGATGAAGCAAAACATTTGTCATTTAAACTACAGGAGGATTCGGATCTTTTGCGTCTGTTGTAAGTTCAATATGTTAAGATGAAACTGTTTTACAGAATAGAGGAGACCACAATTTTGCCATTCATGAGAAATGAATCCAGAATAACCACCACAGGCGAAATAACTGATTTGGAAGCGAAAGGTAACATAAAGAAGAAACGAAATTGGAGCAAAATGGGTAAAAAAAAAATTTACCTTCTCAGAGTCATCTTAACTCTTGTGATAACATAATTTTAGATGAAATTTTCTTACTGTTTTATGTGTGAAAATATAAGTATGATAAATGTATAATTGCGAGTCTCTTATCAGGTGTGTGAACTGGTATAAATGTTTTGATTTGCAAATAACCATTGTTCTTTTTACTGTGTATGTTTAAGGAAAGTTCTCCATATTTATTATGTGACAAGACATATGCGGCGAGCGTCAGGAAGAGGACAAATTAGAACAATGTTGTAGTGGTGTAAACACTTTGTTGAAGTAGCATTGAAGTAGCTTGTTGGATTAACTAGTAGTGGATAGAAGTAGAATTTTGAGTAATGCATGTTTATGGGTAGTTAGTTTGTAGAATAGACAACAGGTGTGCATGTGTGTGTGTAAATAACATGTGAACCCTATGCTGTCCTGACCTATACTTGCACAAGGCATAATCCTATTCATTTTAGTGAATTAATAAGTAGCATTTGATTTATTAAAACGTAAGTGAACCACATTAGTGATGTGGATTTAAATATTATATTGTCAGTTAATTTAATTTTTATTTTTATACTGTCAAGTCATTTCACTTTTATTTTTTTATATTGTCAAGTCATTTAACTTTTATTTTTATATTGTCGATTCATGTAATTTTTTTTATTTAAAAAAATTAAGTCTCACTTTCGTTCTTAAAAATTGTGAAAGACAATATGACGTGGTATTATGTATGACATTTTGTAATCACATAAGTATGATGAACAATTTCTGTGAATGCAGTTGAGAACATGAAAGCGAACCGGCTAAACTCTTACGAGACAGCGGGAGCAGCGACGAGGAGGGCTAGTTGTAAACTAGGACACACTGTCAACCGGGCCACTTCGGGAGCGCGGCCGACAACAAAAGAAGGGTACGCGGCAAACACTTTCCCTTGCACCTGGAGCTAATGGGTGGCCGCCCCGTGCGACCCATCCTGGAGGCGATGACCTGAGATGGGCGAGCGGTCCACCGCGCGGAAATCCATCTGCTGGTAAAGCACCACATGCACGCAACCGTGACGAGACGGCCGCGGTGAAACGACAGAAGACAGGGGAGAAAGAGGCGTGGAGCCTTTTTGATATGTACTGTCCAGAGAAATTGGCAGACTTCAACGACGCCTATCAACATTTCCTGATGGATGCCCACTGTCAAGCGACGGTAATGGTTCGATGTTCTCTGGTCGCTAAGGGTGGCACAAAGAAGAGCCATTAAGTGTCATCCTTGCCCAGGAATATCAAACCGGCGAGGCAATTGAGGATAACTCAAGAATGGAACAGCACAAGGGGCGTGGAAACTTTTGACACATACTGTCCAGAGAAACTGGCAGACTTCAACGACGCCTATCAACATTTCCTGGCGGATGCCCACTGTCAAGCGACGGTAAATCATAGTTCGATGTTCTCTGGTAGCTAAGAATGGCACAAAGAAGAGCCATTAAGTGTCATCCTTGCCCAGGAATATCAACCTGGTGTGTCAATCGAGGATACCGCACGAATTTGACAACACAAACATGGTACCAAATCGAGATGTACGTGACACGGGCCACCAAGAGAAACTTCATGAGGGGGCAGAGACGGCGGGATTGTACGCAACAGATGGACAAAAATCCCTACTGACAGCTGCGGCGACGAACCCCTCCCCCGCCCCTTATATTGTGCCTTGGAACAGTGGAAGTACTGAGTGTGTCAGTGAACAGTGATTATACGGTTCTTAGTCCAGTGCATATACGTGTGTTTCTGTCACAGAAACTTTGACTCGTGTGTTTTGCAGGGGTTCAATTTATTGGTTTTTATTAGACTGACTCTTGTATTTTGCAGGTGTTCTATTTATTGTTTTTTTTTTTTAGACTTTGGCTCTTGTATTTTGCAGGTGTTTTACTCATTGGTGTTTTTTTTTAGATGTTGACTATGGTACTTTCAGAGCTGTTTTATTGATCAATGTTTGTTCTTGTGTGATGTATTAGATTTGCGATATTTTGTTTCATAAATTCATTCCTGTGGCATTGCTTCGTTTATCAGATAGCTATTCATTCTCATTGGACTGTTATCGATTAGCTTTCGCATGGGGCATATTTATAGTGAGGAACCCCATAAGGGTAACAATCACATAATTAATTGTAGTTTCAGTATAATGACACAGTGGTTATTGTTTGCTAACTAACTGAAATATAGTAGAGTGATTAAATTAGTGCCACAAAGTTATTTTAATTATACAAATTATTAGTTTTATAAAATATAGTATTTTTTTGCGATAACCACTTTGTAAAACATGTCATTTTTTTTTGCGGATTGTGCATTGTAGTGTTCTGCTTTATAATACTGATGTTATTTCATGTTCTTTTTTAATTGCTGTGGCACCTTTGCTATTTCCATAAATTTTGCTTGTTAATAAACAGTCACAAATTTTCCTGTGATCAGTTGGCTCTTGCAATGAGCAAATACTGGTGAACTCCATAAGGGTAACAACCAGAAATTGTTTTCATATTAATGACACAGGAACCGTTGTTTTTACTTGCTGACCGAATTAGGTCTACACTATCTTTTAAATAGGTGTCACAGATTGTGTTCTTTTTTTCTGTTTGAAATTAGTAGATTTTAAAGATTTGTTGAAATTAATGTGTTTTAGCAAGTAGCTGGTGACCTTTTGCCTTTTCTTTACACTTTTGGTTAAGTAGGGTGTGAGAAGCCTGCTTGGGAATGTCCTACAATGGCCAGAAAATTCCCTGAACAGTCTTTTCCCGGAGCGTTGGGGCTATGAAAGGTCTCTGTTGGATTCCTTTCATGTTTAATTTCTTAAATCTGTTGTCATTTACGGCATAAATTCCTCTTCTAAATTTACTGTGGTGTTTCTGACTATCTGGGAGGAGACTGCGTAGTGGAATGTATTACTTTTACACATAAACAAGAACGATCTGTCACACTACTACACTTTAAAACACAGTTTATATGTAATTCATGTCACACAGTCTCATACGGAACCTACTTCCGCTTTCTTTTATATACTGTATATGATAAGATACTGTCATCCCCCTTCCCTTCTGTGTGAGAGGATGAATGAGCAAATGTATTTCTAGTTGCATGCTTGAGGGTAGCAGACAAGCCTGTCTGCTAGAGAACAGTAGGGCCAACGTCGGAACAGGTAGCTACGCTTTCTAAAAGCAAAGAGGCTTCTATCCTTAGTATGATCCTGTCCATCCGTTGTCATGTTGGTATAGGAAGCTGCCCCTCTGGCCACTTCCGTTTGTATTTGTGAGCCACCCCTCAGGAAGGGACCAGTCATTCGGTCCGTGGCGAGCATCTCAAGTGGTAAGATCTCCAGCTAAGCGCGTGTCTGCTAAGTCCATAGGACAATGCATTTCTTAAGTTCAGCCTAACTGAAAATTTAATCACCTTTATTCCAGGTTTAGCTCTAAAATATCTAATGTTATCTTAAATTTCAGCGCAGTGTAATTCTCATGTGAAGTTCAGATTATTATCTGGTAGTTGCTTTGTCACTACTTTGTGAGTAAAGTGGAACCATGTGTTGATCAGTAACTCTAACTAAGATCAATCTTAAATGCGAATGCTTGTGTGAATATAACGTCTCGTCTTGACAAAATTTTTCAATATAGCAACTTTTCTTTATGTTCAACCCACGTGGGGTGTACTTTGCGAGACCAGTACCACGTGCTTATATAACTGTTTGACCCATCAGGTTAATAATAAGACGTTAGTAACCAGTTCGAGGCTTTTCTTTTGTAAATTGCTTTTCGATCTAATTTATTTTCATTATCAAAATTATTGTGGAGTTATACGCTTTGTGTAAACCAAGTTGACCACGTGAAGCATGTGGTGTAATCATCAAAGTAGCCCTCAACTATTCTTTTTGGGAAGATTTCACAGAGAGTTAGTATGAATCTAGTATACCAGTGTGTGGTAATTACATGATGGAAAGGATTGTGCTACGAACGTAATTTCTTTGGGTGAAAATTGAATCGGTTGGTTGTGGTTAATTTCCTCTTGCATATGTTTCAACGTTCTTCGTGTGTTATTTTATGAATGCAGTGTTGTATGCAGTCTCCCAATCTTGGGTCCATATTTGATGTGTTCCATAAGATTACAATCTCACATTTTCACAATCCTAAATAAGGCACCAGCTTAGTTATGAATCGAGTTTAATATGCTGAAATTTCAATGATCAATCTTAAAATAAATTTCCAAATATAAACTGATTTCTTTCTTTTTATTTAAATTCTCTTTTATATATATATATATATATATTTATATATATATTACCGGTTGTTGTATGACTATTAAAAGATTATAATTATGTTAGTCTGTTTGGGAATTTGGTAAACCTAGACTAGATACCTGGTGAAATAGTTGCTCAGTAATGCACGGTTAACTTCCCCAGACAGCTCACAGCTTTTAACCCGCTTTTATTGTCTATCAGTACCGCTTTCATAGCAAAATAAAGCAACAACCTTACACTGTATTCCTCAATGTTGAGCTACAGGAACATACCCAAGCCATCCTGGAAGATCCTATCAAGGAAACCGGTAGTATATTCGTCCACCAAATTTACTATGAAGAATGTGTGAGACCAACTATTAGTCTGGACCTTATATTCAATGAAACTATCGCTGATTTGGAGAGTCATGAACAGTAAGTGGATTTTCGTCAAATTCAAGCCCACTTAAATGGGGACATAATCGAAAAGTTTACATTTTGAACATATTCACAATGGGGTTATATGCAAACGATAGCAAATAATATTTCTGAACAAAGTATATTTTCGTATGAAGGTCTTTCTAACAAGGAACAGTTGTACAGCACTTGCTGGTTGCTGCAAAATTCGTAACTATCGGTAAATAAATATATATCCTTTGAGAAGTGAGTCATGTCTTACCAGCTTTCAATCACAAAGGTAGCTAATAGATGGATATTAATAACAAAGCCACCTACACTGTGTAGAATTAATTTTTGGTTCCAAATCGCTGTATAAACAATACTTACGGCGATGCATTAAGTCATATTTCATCTTCTTGTCAAAGAGCCAGGACCCAGGATTACACTTGTAAACAATCATGTAATCTCCATTTCACTGTCTGAATAGGAGCCTGAAAAGGTTCGAAAATAGGTTCATCGAATAAACAACTATTTTGGAAAAGTGACTGGTTTCGTCCTGTATTTCTGTTGAATAAATAGTCACTGGTCCTTAAGTATCCATAATGGATAAACTTGAACAATTATCCTATTGTTTCACGCCATTCATTTTCTTGTCTGTCCCCTAATCTGAACCATCAGCTTAGCTCAATCCCCAAGCGATAACATGGATTCAAAGCCTGGTGCTGCCAGGAGTAGTACCTGGATGGCAATTCTGGAACAAAGAGAATAATTTTATAAAAATCTCTGATATATAACCAAGACCTTAGTTTCACTATTTCCTCCATTTTAAAATTTATATATATGCAACCTTAATTTTCGTTTATTTAAAAAATAAAAAGGTTAATATATTTTTGTTAATAAATAAGCTCACCAAAATTGGGTTTTTCAGAATTTCATTTATTTAAAAACAAAAAATCGAATACATCTTCTCTGTATAAATTAGCTCTCTTAGATCAAGTATATCTATATCTACAAATCAAATTATCATTTATTTATAAAGTTAGAAATCAATAAATTTTTCTTTTTATAAATAAGCACTGTGAAACCTTATCTGTTCATATCATCGATTGAAATTTTCAAATGGACATTTCAATTGTAAATGCTTTAATTAAAAAGTCGAAGGTACATTTCAATTGTAAATGTTTTAATTAATAGCTCAATGCCACATTTGAATTGTAAACATCTCAATTTTTAAAAATCTATATTTTACAATATAAATAAAAAGCAAAAGAAAAATATACAGTGAAACTTAGGTATTCCATAGTTAGAAAACTATTGTACAGAAAAGTGCAGATTAAATTATAATAACTTAGAAATTAGTTATAAAAATAAGCTAATTGAAATGTAACTAGAAAAAATGTATGGGAATTTATTGATTATTTCAATACGAAAGAAATGAAGAGAGTGAATTAAGATATTAAAATACAAAAGAATTTTGAACAACATGTAAAACTAAAAAAATGAGCAATTACCCTAAACTTAATACAGTAAAATTACTCAGTCTTATTCTAAATCGTGTTGACCATATTAATAACAACAAATACGATATATATTAAAAATCTTTAAAAGAAAAATGCTTTAAATTTAACAAACAACAGATAATTGATCTTATCATAAAATTTGAGAACACTATTAATAATAAAGGTATCGAATGGAATTAAAATACGTAAAAGTAGTTTATCAGATCTGTAAAATAAAAAGTTTAAAAAATAGTTCCGCACTTCATAAACAACAATTAATCCATCTTACAATAGACATGACAACGAAATTAATAGTATCTATAATTAGTATTATTTTCAAAAAACTAGTAGATCAATTTTAAAAATGAAACAAAAAATTTACCTAGTTTCAATTTTATAGATGATGACAATAATTTTAAATCACTTATATGAATTTAAAAAAAGCTTCTGCTTTTATATAGAGAATAATAAGTTGTGATATTAATAATGATGATAATGTTAAATCACAAGAATTTTTTAATCAAATTAAAAAAGTAGTCACTAAATTTAACAATATCTTAATACAAAGAAGATAGATCAAGTTACTGCGCAATTTTATTATAATTTCAAAAATAAAGAGGTAATAAAAGAATATAATTTTAAAAGAAAGTATGAAGATTTGTCAAGAACAACTGATTTAGAAGAACAAATAAATTCTGAACTGAAACAGAAAAATGCAAAGAAGGAAATCTGGTTGGTCTTTATTTTATACACATAGCTTGGAATCAAATGTTGATAGATACAAAACAATTTTATGATCTTCTTATATCGATTTACCAAGACAAGAAAGCTGTAATAAATGTACAGTTCAAAAACGTTATCCTTATTCAACCAAACAACTTTATATTCAGAAAATGATATTGTAGCAGGAGATAACAATTATAAATAATTAGATTAAATTTTTGAAAAAGAGAAAATTGATTTTCCTGCCCAGTTAAGAGATATTCCAAAATTTGAAAAGGCATCTAAAATTCAGTTAATTTGCACACTTCTGATGAAAACTTTATTGTATATATTCTTTACCAAACAATAAAAAACAAGATAATCACCTTTTAATTCGAGAAGAAAATAGTCTGTATAATTTTTGGATAAAAATCTATCTAAATTAATTAAGTCACAACCAAGTCAACAAAATAGAAAAAATTATCCTTGTGATAGGTGTTTAAGATATTTTTCCAGTAGAAAAATTAGTCTATCATCACACAATTGTAAAGAACGAAGTAGAAGTAAATATGCCTAAAAGAGATAAAAAGTTAAATTTGAAAAATATAATAATTCATTAGATACAACTTTTGAAATTCAAGCAAATTATAACAGATAATAACAGTTGAGAATCAAATCCAGAAAAAACTAATATTAGTAATTATCAAAAACATGTTTCATATTCATTTAGGTATTATGTAAATTATTCTATTGATTGTTATAAGAATACTGAAATTATATTGATAAAGATGCAGGGAAAAATTCGTTGAAGCTATAGAACAAGAATCTAGAGAAATAAAAAAATATATAGTCGAAATGTTTCAATGGCAATGTCAAATGAGGATAAAATAAATTTAAAAAATTTAAAAACTTGTTTTGTTTGTGAAAAAGGTTTTACTAAAGGTGAAAAAGCAAGAAACCATAGTCATTTAACAGAAATGTATGGCAGTAGTGCTCATGAAGATTGTAATATTAATTTCCAGAATGCTAATTTTATCCCATATTATATTCAATATTTACTAGTTTATGGTGTTCATTCTGACAATGATAAATGTATTATATTACAAAACAGAATTAATACTTTACAATAAGAACATTATAAATTTGGCAAATGAAATTTTAAATGATAACAATGAGAATTAAACAATGCATAGAAGATTAAATAAAAAAATAACAAAATAAAAATTAATTAATTTTAAATATTTTCTGTGATATGGTAATTTTTGTGATTTTTCACATATAATTTACAAAATATTTTTCCACAAAATATACAAGTTTGTGATAGTACCTTTATGTTTAGGATAATTGAAAGCTGACTTCCTTATTTTGATTGATTACAGTCATGGTTATGATGTTGTTTAGAAGAGTTTTAAACTCCTCTTTTGCAATATCCTCAAGTGATTGTTTTTTATTCCATTAGTTAAGAAGTTGTTTTATATGTTCATATAATTTTTCTATATTTTTTGTTTCCTTTTTATATAGTATATACTACCCAATTATGTAGATGTATTCTTATTTGTAATTTCCTTTTTATATAGTATATACTACCCAATTATGTAGATGTATTCTTATTTGTAATTTTATTTCTAAAATAATTAGTATTTGTTGTTTGCCCAATGGATAAATTATTATACGTTCACTCCCAAATTATATAAGAACAGTTTTATTAGAATAAAAAAATAAAAGCAAAATTTTATTGTATATAAAGTAGTAATTTAGAACTAAATTGCTAAGTGTTAATATTAATAATGAAAAATTAGTCCATCAAATAAACAATATGTTTGGCATATTAGAATTTTCTAACTGTAGAAAAGCTTAAGATGATGATGTTAAAAACTAAATATGTGGAAATATATAAAGAAATTATCTGTAACTCGTAGATATACTTACAATCCGATTCAACATTTATAAATGAACCACGTTTGTACTGTGTTATTGTGAACTCCACAATTGCATTACCAGAAGTTTTTCATGATTAGATTTTCTAAGAAACTTTACCATCAAGCCGCAATCAGAGTGAATATAAAATTTAGATTAATGTAAAACAACTTTATAGAAGGTAAATAAATCACTTAAACCATCAAATTAAAATTAGCTATAAATATATAACAATCAAATGAAATATAGAACTGTAGAAATTTTTTACGTGAGATAAATGAACAAATAGCTCGTTTATTTCCATGCGTTTAATTCGAACACTTGATGAAAATTTAAGACTTGGTGTTGTTATTATAAGATATCGTGAAAATAAAGTTAATTGTGATACTTGTATTATTCGAACACAATTCAGAAATACTGGAAAACAAATAAATCAAATTTGAAATAGCCCTCCAAATTGTGAAGAATTTTAAGTATTAGTTATGTACCTAATTCAAATAATTTATTCTAAGAATTTAAGATATGTTGACAATAGTTTGTCATTGAAATTATTTCAATATTTTTGATATTTTTGCAGAAGGGCATTTGTATTTCAGTTTAATTAATCTTAACATTTTTTCTTAGATAGTAAAGCTAAATTTGCAACTATTTTTTTGTAATTAATTTATAAATGACATTCATACTGATTTTTATATATATTCATTCAAATCAGTAGATTAAATAAAATCAAATTTATAATTTACAAATTTTTCTGTGTTAAATTCGTTTTGTTAACCTTTATTTAAATATCAGAATATACTCTATCTCCTTTAATAAAACGATAAGCATAATGAATAATATATTCTATACGAAACATTAAAAATTTTCATTAAGTAATGCCATAAAATATCAAAATTTTATAATCTCCCCAGTTTTGCAATACTGAAAAATCATCAATATTTAGTAATGGAAAAAAGCTATAAAATTACATGTTCTCTTTTTACCCAACTTTTGTGTGAATTATCAGAACATCCTTAATTAACATACACCTCATCTCATAAGCAGATGGAATAGTCGTTTTCAGTAGCTCTTATTCTTAAAAATTCCTTTAATTTCATCACCATTTAAGTATTTCAATTTAAGAGTGATAAGATTAGAATGAATAAAAGCTTCAATTTAAATTAATACTTTTGGTTAATTTGTTGTATATCCCTTTTCAAAAATATCTTATAATTTACTTATTCTTACTTTATCAACTATTTTATACTTAGCATTAGTATCATACAGTTTTGTTACATGAACAGTTTTCACAAAATTTTTAATATTGTTGTCTAAATCTTTTGGTCCCATATTTATTGTTGAGTGTTGTGTGTTACCATTTTCATCAACCTATTTCGAAACCACTTGAACCCATTTATAATTTCTGTGTAAGTCATATTTTCTATAGTGTTATTTTAATTTTCTTTTAAATCTTTGAACAAGAGCTATTCTTAATTAACTATAAGTTGAATAATGATTAATATTAAATTTTTTCATTCATTTTTGAAATTCGTAATTATAAAATTAACCATAATTATCTGAATGTAATTTTTTCGGTTTTTGAGCCTCAAATATGTTTTCAAAAGAATAAACTAATTTTTACCTTTGTATTGTAAGTGGAATAGTTTTTATTTCCTATATTTAATTTTGCAAATCATATTAATTTTCCAAAATACATTTTGACTAAATGAGCTTGCAGTAAATCACTTATTCTCAATGAAATTAAATTTTTCCTTTTAAATTTTTTTCATTAGTTTATGTTTTTTAACACTCTATTCATTAGTAATTAATCTATTACGTAGGACAATTTTAACAAATTTGCATTTTTTTAATTTTACAAATTGAGCAAAGACCCTCAATTCTTGGTTTTCCACTTTTAGTTGTTGCTCTATGAGGGGTGTCAATTTCAGCACACTTTTTACATTTTGAACAATTGATTTGATTATCCATTTATATAGAATAAAAATTATAAAATTAATTCTCCATATATAACGAAGTTTACTTCAACAGGAACAGTTTTAACAGAATCTTTTAGTCATGCAGTTAGAAAATTAGATTTGCACAATATTTTTTATTGATTGCGCACAGGAGTTACTTTGAAAGTTTCTTATAAACACTCATTGAGAGATCAGAATCATTAATTGTTTAATTTATGTTAATATTTTTACCAAAACAGCAACTTTTTAAGAATATGACCACATTCATTGAAATTGTGCATTTTTTATTTTCCTCCAGTCATAAAAGTAGATTAAATTATTCGTTTATCAGATGCTTTCCTACAAGACTATTAGACTCATTTAAATATGGAATTAAATCTGTTTTTGAGAAATATTCTGAAAAAACCTTTTTCTATTTGCCCTTTTTGTAAAATAATTAGTTAGTTTAGTTTTATTGAAGTGATTAACTTGCATGTACTGTATAATTATTCAACTCTGCTGAAATACTTATATATATTCAAATGTAGTAACAAAATTCTTTGACTTATGAACATAATGATGTTTGTTCACTGCATCTTTTACATCAATTGGATCTTTTACAGTCATAGTTCTGCCACCTTTAAAACTAAAATAACCTCTAGTTGCATTAAAAATGGCATATAATTCTTCATGAAATTCTTTAATTGCATTATCTATTTTTAAGTCGACTGATAATTGAATATCTTAATATTTTGTTTCTAATGAGTGTAGTAATTGTTTAACTTTTTAAAATTCTTATGCTAGTTTTTCCTGAATTATTAGATCAATTATTGAATAAATATTACTAATTGTTGATTGAAAACTGACTTTTTTTGAAAATCAAATTTTGAAACTAATTAGGTTTGCAAATTGATTGAGAGATTAAGAGTTACCTATGGTCAATAATTGCCTAGAAGTAAAAATTTATGTAATAAGATAGGAGGAATAACAAAAATGTTTACTAATAAATTTACTGATTTTATTATTAGCAATTTGCGTGTAATGATTTATAATCTTCAATTTCTTTAAATCGTTATGGAGTTGGGCATATAAGGTATTCAAAACATGTCGATTTAACAAATTTAAAGTATCATTACCTCGTAATGCATACTCTAAATTTTTTAAATAAATAAACCCCTAATGAGCACATATTCTTTCATCAAAATTTGGTACCTTTTTGATGTTAGAAATAATAATTTTTTCTAAGCTATTTGCCAGCTGTTTTGGTGTATTACCACGAAATGAAGCGAAAACAAATATTATTTTTTATGTTTATAATAACAGAACCAATGAGTATGAATATGATCAGATGTATCTATACTTGTTATTCCACATTCTGATTTTTTTATCAGGTAATTAATTAACCATAATACTATTATTTAAGTTTTGATTGTACAAGTAATTCCTTAAGTCTCACAATTAGATAAAGGACAATTAAATTTTTAATTTTTTCTACATACATTTCCTATCTTTTCCATTGCTAGAATATCTCTCTTGTTCTTGTTGCCTTTCATCAGCTTTTTTCTTGTTCATAATAGCATTTGCAGTTTTGGCAGACCACCAGTGAGTGAACCAATAGCTGCTAAATATGGTTATGTAGCTTATAATATGTTGATTAAAAATTTAATGAATTTTTGTATAACCCCAGCCATTTTCATCAAAATTTAATCAAAGTCACAGTTTTCGTTTACCATACATTATTCCCCTAACTGCAGTTGAACCTAATTTTTTTACCAACTTAATCGTTTGGAAAAACGTTCTTTCTTTTGGAGGTAGCTGAAGTTTTGTAACAGCTCAATGTCTAGATTCTAAATCTTTATGATAATGACAAGTGATGTCATGTTGTTTTCATGTTTCATAAACTTCATTTATTCCTTTGTCATGCAACTAGTCTTTTATATGCTTTGGTTCCAGGTTACCACCAAATATTACAAGGCCAATTCGTTTCAAATGGTAAATCATTATCTGCATCACTAGGTAAGCCTTTCCCATATTCACTTTCCCAAAATATACGTTGTAAATGTTTCAAAATTCAAATAAAATATGAAATACGTTTACAGTTGTTAATAATAAAATCAGTAAATTTATTAGTAAACATTTTTGTTATTCCTACTGTCTTATTACATACATTTTTACTTCTAGGCAATTATTGACCATAAGTAACTGTTAATCTCTCAATCTATTTACAAACCGAATTCTGAATATTTTTTTCTCAACCTTCACCAGCATTTGAAATAAAACATCAAAATTTTTTCTGAAAAACAAGGAAAATAATCTTCAACAATGTTTTATCAATACTTTATGTCTTACCTTTAGTTTATTTAATTTTATTTGAATAATTATCAGAATATACAGCAATTAAATCGAACATTTTTCTGGCATAGCTTTGTAAATGAAGAGGATTAAAATATTTACCTAAATCAAAGAAAGTAGTGTATTTTTTAGTTAATAAATTCATTAATCCATTAGTACAATCTTATTCTCTTTCAGAAATGTTCAGTTTATTACTATTGAATTCAACTGCTTGTTCACCAATACATTTAAAAATAGCAACAAGTTGAAATCCAAAAACTTATAATATTCTTTGACTTATATTTATTTTTTAACATCTTTGCCTTTTGCTTTTTCTATTTTTAACTTATTTTCGTATTTGTTCAATGACTCACTATTAAAACGAATTTCAGCTAAATTCCAACATTTTATACACATTTCTTTAAACCATTAAATTTTAATTCTCCCTCAAGAAATTCATGATATATATGATATAAAGTTATATCATCTTATCTGTTAATATTCAAAATTTTAAAATTATCTCTAGCTAATTATTTTGGTATTTTTCAATAAGATTGAGCTACATATAAGACAATATATTCCTTTATGTCTACCTCTACTAAAATATTCTCTAGCTATATATTGACTTTCGAGAATGAAGGCATGAAAAACTACAACTATAATCACATTCATCTAATGGAATAATTTCATTTTTACTTACAATGGAAGTAGCAATTTTTTGCTAATTTTATCTTCAATTTATTCACATCTTTCTTATGAAGTCTCATTATCTTGGCTGATCTAAAGTTTTAGAATAAACCTACAACTGATTAATTTTACTCCAATATACCATTCTGGCGCTAGAATATTGTTACCATTTGTTAGTATTGTTTTTCCACAACCACTTGGTTTTATTATTGAACTTCAAATACAATTTGGTGAAAGTTTACTGTGTTTACTATTTTTTTAGGAATTCTGGTTTTTGGTTCCTAATTTGTAAATTATTTACACCATTTCTATCTCAACTGAGGAATAATCTATCTGTGACAAAAAAGATTAACTCTTCCAACATAGACTTATAAAAAAGTTTCACTAGTTGTTTTTCACTCAAATTTTTTAGCATCAAATATTAATACAGAAAATAATAATTTATATACGAATGAAGATATTATAGGAATTCATTGGTAAATATAGTTTGAAAGATTTGGAAAAATAAATTCTATCGAAAAAAACATTAAGGAATATAAAATTTTAAATAGTGTTATTATTGAAAGTAATATGAATTTATTTGTAGATAAACAAGATGTTATTGGTGACGGTTAAGATTTAGTAATCAAACTACTGAAGCTAATAAAAAGGGATTCCAAGTAATAATCCTAAAATTATCCCAATAGAATTAATAAATGAAATATTTGTTAAACATAATGATCATTTTCATAATGAAACTAATATTATTTCTTCATTTAAACCTAATGCTAAATTTGGAGGACTAATAATTTACAAACCAGGTTATCCTATAAATATTCAGATTGATTATACTTTTTAAATTTAAAAGTTACTACCATTGATGAAATTAATAATTTGATTGACTTGAGTGTTGCTTTTGTAGTAATAATTTTCAAAATGAATTTATAATTTTTTTGAATAAATAATAAACCAAATTGAGAGATATCAATTTTACTAACTTCAGTTAATGAGAAAAGAAAAGTAATTTAGACATTCCCAAGAAGGAAATAGAAATTACTATTAATATTGATGATGGGTGGATTCATCCTAATTATTCTAAATTGTAGTAGACCTTTGATGTTAGTCACACAGATGGAATGGAATTTTCAGCATATGATGGTAAACTGAATATTAAAGTACCTGATAATTATGTGTTAAAATTGTTTGATGTTACTACAACTGAAAAAGTAAATATATATATATGTATATACATATACATACATATATATATATATATATATATATATATATATATAACTTCATCTACTCATTTTCAGTTAACTTCATGTCTATCAAATGATTTAACTATAGAAGGACATATTCTTACCAGTGAAAAATTCAAAGCAAACTGAATGAAGGAGTTTATCCATTAGAATGGTTTTGTGCATTTTTTAAAAGTTTTTAAAGAAGTTATTTGTGAAGGAGATTTAATTGTAATTTTTACTTGGAGTCCAAGAAAAGATCTAGAAGGTTCGATATTTCGGTGGACTACTACTGATAATAATGGTACACTTGCAAAAGAAAGTAAAACTATTGTAAAAGGTATTGAAATTTGTGTTACTAGTGTTAAATATGAACGAGAATACGCACTTTAATTAGAACAAGAAAGACTAAACAATCCAAAGATAGATAAATCCAAAAATTCCAATATCTTTCTTTGAACTACAAACAATTGAATTTGCTGGGTTAAATGAAAAAAGAAATTATGAACTAGATATTACTAATTAATATAATTTAGCTGAACTCCACTGCTTTACTTTTTTGTTGTTTTCCAAACTGATCAAAAATAGTTAGTTAATGATTCTTCTTTATTTACCACATTAAATTAGAAGATATTTACATTAAAAATGAAAGAAGTGAAGTTTTTCCTCAAGAATTATGGGATCTTGATCCTCCAAATGGATTTTTAAAAGTTGAGGATGCTTTTGGAGATTTTAAATGAATGACACAATTAAATAACGATGTATATGGAAATATATTCATTTTTATTCAAACTTATCCTATTTGTATCATAAATATGACTACCAGAATGGATATTTTAACTACTCAGAAAACGGTGGAAAATTATGTTCGTTTCTAATGATACAGTTGCATATATAATTATGTATAGTAAAATGAATTTAACTTATGATTGACAAAATAGAATTGCAATTGAAAATTTTTAATTGCATAACTGGAAAATATTAGAAATTTAAAATTTGTTTTGCAAAATGTTTCAATTTTTTAAAAAAAATTGAAAATCTAATTTTTTCTATATGAATAAAAGCAAATAAAATGAGCTAATATTCTCTTAAACAAATATAAAATTACTCTTCCAGATTGTTATAGTAAAATATTTTTAGAAGATGATAAGCTAGAAATAATTGTGGGATTAAAATTTATTTATCAAGGTAAAAGACAACATAAAGATCATTTGATTCATATTATTGAAATTGCAAACATTTTAAAAATATTTCTAATTTCGTTTTTTGAATATAAATTTTAATTGAATAAATTTATTTATTAATTAAATGAAAATTTAGTTTCTGGATACATAGATTTTTAAAAAATGGACACTGAAACTAAAATCTCAATTTTAAATCTTAAAATGATTAAAAAATGTGGTCTTGAGCCAGAGTTGTTATCTAGATACTACTGCTTCTGATTTTTCCTTGGTGAGAGGACTGGAACGGGTTGCAGTCAGCCTCATGATGCCATCTGAAGAGCTACACTACCTGACTGGGCAGTATCGGCACCAGGTCTGATAACCTGACAACAGTGGGAAAGCATAGTGTTGGCTACCACCCCTCATACTGCATCCACATGATGCCGTTTGTTGATGGATGACACAGCAGTCAGTCTTACCTGACTGTGTCCTGAGCAGAGTTGTTTGCATAATTTCTGCAAGGAATCGCAATTTTGGTAAGTTTTTTTACATTTTTTTACTATCGATGCGTTTTGGTGCGTTTTATCTCAGTTTCAGTAGTAAAAAAGTTCTGCAGTTTTTTTGAGAAAATGCTATTGAGCCTCATACACAGAAATGAAAACTATATTTAGCTCCTTTACTACAACATGCAGATGTGTGTATTACTCTCATGCTCACAAGGGAACCTCCCCATCGCACCCCCCTCAGATTTAGTTATAAGCTGGCACATTGGATAGGCCTTGAGAAACTGAACACAGATCAATCGAGAAAACAGGAAGAAGTTGTGTGGAACTATGAAAAAAATAAGGAAAATATACAAACTGAGTAGTCTATGCGCAAGATAAGCAATATCAAGTACATCCTAGGCTTAGTAGCGCCGTGGTCCTGTGGTTAGCGTGAGCAGCTGCTGAACGAAAGGTCCATGGTTCAAATCTTCCCTCAAATGTGCAGTTTAATTTTTTATTTTGAGACAATTATCAAAGTTCAGGTACTCACACATAATCAACTTCGCTCTTCAAAATTCCAGTTCATCTTCAGATTTGCTTGGACATATGCAGGATTTGACGGTCTACACGCGGAAGAATTTGAAAACGTTAAAAACATATGTTTTGACAGAGCACAGGGAAAACTGTGCAACTGTGAAACTGTTGCATTTATTTGTTGCAGTTTATGTGACAAACTCTTATATTTTCATCACTTTTTTGGGAGTGATTATCACATCCACAAGAAAACCTAAATCGGGCAAGGTAGAAGAATCTTTTCATCCATTCGTCAAGTGTACAAGTTAGGTGGGTCGACAACATATTCGTATCATGTGACGCACATGCCATCACCAGTGCCGTATAAAATATACCAGAGGTGTTTTCCTGTGGAGGAACTGGTTGACCTATGACCTTGCGATCAAATGTTTTCGGTTCCCATTGGAGACGCACGTCCTTTCGTCTACTAATGGCACGGTTTTGCGGTGCGGTCGCAAAATACAGACACTAAACTTATTACAGTGAACAGAGACGTCAATGAACGAACGGACAGATCATAACTTTGTGAAAATGAAGAAGGTAAAAATTTCACTCATGGGAAGACTTGAACCGAGGACCTTTCATTCCGTAGCTGCTCACGCTAACCACGAGACTACGGCGCAACTAAACCCATATATTCCTTAATGTTGCATATCTTGAGCATGGACTACTCAGTTTGTATATTTTGTTTATTTTTTCCATAGTTCCACACAACTTCTTCCAGTTTCCTCGATTGATCTGTGTTCACTTTTTCAAGGCCTATCCACTGTGCCAACTTATAACTAAATCTGAGGGGGGTGCGATGGGGAGGTTCTCTTGTCAGACGAAAAAGAACACCTTGAACAACTAGAGATAGGACGTTCATATTCACAAGACATGTATGTAATATGTTCTGCAGCAATTATTAGCATTTGAAACATGTTGGCCCGCAGAGTGAAGGTCAACATTGGTACCATGGTCCATTAACACCTACCGGTCAAATGTGCCTGCAGCTATCGTCACTATAAACCGAAGTTAACAGATCAGTGTGACTTGAGCAGACATGCAGGATGTCTCACAGACCTATGCGCAAACCATACTATCAAATTTGAAATGGTGCAGGATTTGTATGAGAGAATGTGATGCATCCATCCGGGAAATTGCTGCTCATGTAGGATGAGGTGTTTCGGCAGTGTAATGTGTGTGCAGAATGGTTCATGGAAGGCCACTGAATATGACGAGATGGGTTAAATAGCACCACACGGACCACCCTCCAAGATGATCGACACCTCATTCGAATGGCATTGCAGGGCAGATCTGTGTCATCCTCGGCTCTGGCACAACATTGGAATCGTGTAACAGGTCTTACACTATCAGGGGTAACAGTCTTCGCCGTTTGTTGTCTGTCACTGTTTATTACAGCATGGGTTATGTTCGCGTTGTCTGTTTCTCTGCCTACCTTTGACGAATGTGTGGAACCATGCTAGATGGCAATGGTGTATGGAATGATATCACTGTGGTCGGAGATGTCATCATATAGTGTTTCCACACGAATCCAGGTTCTGTTTGTTTGAAAATGTTGGTCGCATTTAGATTCGCCACAGACAGGGGATTTGCATCACGATGACTGCATCCACACAAGACATACACCGCCAACTCAAGGCCTTATGAAGTGGGGTACTATTGGGTAGAATCACAAATTACAGTTGGTGCATGTCCAAGGCACTGTGACTAGTGTGACCCATGTGAATGACGTCCTGCGACCTGTAGCCGTATCCTTCCTACACAATGTCCCAGACGCTATTTTTCAGCAGGAAATTGCATGACCACATGTTGCTACATGAACGCATGCCTTCTTGGTGTCACAGGATTTCAACCTGTTGCCCTGGCTCGCCAGACCATCAGATTTATCACCAATCGAAAATGTGTAGGATATTGTGAAGAAACAGTTGCAATGCTGTGACACAACAATGCCAACCACTGCAGATGAACTTTGTAACCAGATGACTGCAGCATGGATGGCTATGTCACAGGACACCATTGGCTCATTATATGTGTTTATGCCATAATGCATGGAACAAGTAATCAGGGCCCATGGCCGACTGTGTGCCTACTAGGCAACAGGACACGTGCTGAACCAATGTGACTGAAATGCTAATCATTTCTGCAGAAGATACTAATGTATATGTCCTATGAATATGAATCTCCTATCTCCAGTCGTTCAAGGTATTCTGTTTTTTTTCTGAATGTAAATATAGGTGGAAGCATCATCATTGGCATGAGCCATTAGACCTACTGCTTTCTTTATGGAAAAAGTTCTTTTGCTGTTATTTCTGTTATGAGGGCGATTCTAATTTTCTTCGAAATTAAGAGTCGAAACTTTTTTATTTCAGTTTAACACACCTTTGCTTCATCTGACTTGTATATATAAGAGGTCGATGATAGTGAACTAGTGACAGCAAATAGTGACCCACAATAAAGCATCCAACATTAAAAAAAATATAAACAAAAGCTCTACATGCCACCACCATTTCATGCCATAACATTTAAACAATAGAATCAAAAATAAACCTCTTCAGGTGTTTGCTAAAATCGTAGCTAATTGAGTACCTATTACTCAAAGTGAAAACCAGTCAACTTTTTTCACACTGTTCTCCGTGTGGCTGCATAATTCTACAACATTCCAAGTCGAACACTCGATTCTGTGAGAGTGTACCAGATTCCTACACCAAACAAAAATCGCAACACTCAACAATAAGTGGGTTTACGGACTGGGACACTAATACAAAGTTAGAGAGCCACTTGGATCAGCGTGTGATACCCATTTACAATCACAATGCATTAACCAGAATCTGGTCTCCACACAGTCTGCTCCTCAGAACCCACGCTTCTAATAAATACATGACCTCAGTATCAACTAGCCAGATCACTCTCGTGTCTTACATGTAATTATCACCACGTTAACCATTCACTAAGCATTCACTTGTGGAAACTCCCTGCATGTATCCCTCAACTATTTAGAGTCGGTCAGTACTTGTACAGAAAAAGAGGTCCTTGAACCATGATTTGCTTTCAAAGAATATTCTTAAGAATTTATTTTATTTACTAGCGATTCATTAAGAACATTAACACATTTAATCACACTATGTGAGCATTGAAGTAGTTGCTAGGGAGTAACTGATGAAATCATAACCAAATTTCTTTTAACAAATGGGAATTTTATTCACTTTAATAGTGCCTAAAATCTTTTTTTTAAAATAAACAGATTTAAAATTATAATCAGAAAGCACCATATAAATATCAAAGTTACAATTAAGTCAGAGGCAGAAAGAAACAAGTTTTGACTGTATGAGCTTGCAGGCAGAGAACCTTGCCACTCCCTTTTGACACGGCCGTAGTTACGACCGGTCACAACAGCCTCTGAAAGACTACACTGGTGCAAATCTGCAACACACCAGATTACTTTAAACTAAGAGTTTTAACAATTTACACTGCACACAAACTGTGCACCCCCCATAGGAGGGATGGAAATCGCACAAAACAATAACAATTAAAATACTAACCTTGCTACCGAAGGTGCAACTTGATTTTAACTTCCAAGAAAAGTCTTACAGTGAAAGGGTGGCAACTTTATATACCAAAAGATGATCATTTAAATAAAAGCCCGTGAAATGCAATATTATATAAAATTCTACAAGGTTTGCCAAACAATAGTTAAGATGCTCTACAGTACACAGATACCGCCTCTCAAGATCATAGGCAATAATATCAAAGTTTTCAAAGACCAAAACATATTTCAGGTATTACGCCTTTACACTCCAAGCAATAAATTCGTTAACACACCAAATCCGACAAACATGACAGAGGCAGCTACTAACGTACAGTAGATTGATAGGGAGATTACCGAACAACCTGAACCGCAGGTTTCTCTAACCCTCCCCTACTCCACAAGGGAAAAACGGACCACCCAATTTATAAACAACCACCTTCCCGCGGGTGGGCAAACGGAGAAGAAAGGTGGGACGACCCCAAAGCAAAACGGCTGGTGATCTCACCAAAAAAACAAATAGAATTTAACAAGAGTAAACCAAACAACATACCACCAATCACTTAACTTCTAATAAACTGCGATTTCTCGAGAAGATCTGGCGTAGCACCCCCAAATCGCTCTCCCGAACCGTCCGCTGACAGCCGCTTCAACGGACGCAGGAAGGCGCGCCGATCTCCGGTCTCACAGCGTCGCAGCTCGCACCGGCCAGACCGATGTCGTGAGCTGACTCCTATTGCTCTCATGTTGACCGCGAAGCCATACCCCTCGCTATACGGCGCGGCCCACTGGATTCACGTGGCGACCTCACATGCACCGACATTCAAGACGGAGAAGTCATCTCGTGTCTCAGTGCGCGACCGACCGACCGATCGATCGATCCAACCGCCAATGACCATTGCCTGAGCAAACTCGAGCAGTCTGGCGGCCTAACGCGCAAACTCAGATGCAGGAACTAAGCCCCGACCGGGCGACCACTCGCTGAGTTCTCTTACTGACGGAATGAAAAGACTCTCATTTTGCCGGCTGTAAAGGTTGATCCGAACGACAGACATACTAGCACTTCGAACGACAGACTGACACTACCTGCCTAACAAATGCGGACGAGAGACAGACTTGCAAGCTGGGGACGAGAGACTGACCCAGACTGACCCATGGCAAGCTCATAGCGCCCCTTAAATGCACGTGAACAGGCAACCTTTCCCCTTTCCCGCCAGAAACGGAGGGCGACTGCTTCACACTACGTGCTGCGGCGCACTCTTCAAAACAGCAATTTTTACCACGGCTCAGACCTACTTTATTCCACACTGCAAAATACCCATCTCAGTCACTCTCTTCTACGTTGACCCTTTCCCGAGAATAGTTTAACCACGACTACTCTAATCTCTTGTAAAACCACTTAGAAACCATTTACTAAACAAATGTAGAACGATACCATTACTTGTAACAATTAATTCAGCTTTTAGATGGCTTTCGATTCTTCTTTTCGTGGACGCTGCTATAAAATTGGGCATGCTCGATATTTGAATTTCAGCCACGCATCAGCATTGGTACATAGGGTTCAAAAGGACACGTATAAGCAACACAGACTAAGAACATCAAACACACATTCAGAACATCTTATTTACAATACGACTACTGCGACAATATACTACGATGAAACAGACTACCTTGATGACACGTCAAATAATGCAATTTCCTTTTGACCTTTCGTAGGCTCTAAGGCTACGGTTACACTGAACGTGCGCTTGTTGGCGCTTATGTAATCGCGACTAGCCAAACGAGTTAACTTGCTAAACAGACAGCTGTGAACTTATGCGACCGCACGCACTAAGCGCTAGGTGACTAAACTAGCCGCTTGTCGCGTCCCTGGACGAACTTCCAGTGTTAGTTCGTCCTGGCGTGTCGCCTAGTCCTTCGAGGATTATACTACGTGATAAACGCTGCTGATTACGTCACTCCGTTTTTTCTTCTCTACGAAGCATGTCGAACCAAAAATATCGGCAATTTTCAAGAAAGGAAAAGGGCGTCTAGAAACGACTGAAGTTCTACAATATTAAAATTTGAATTTTGCTTCGTAGTGTAGTAAGTTCCCCACTACGCGTTTCTGCATGAAACTTAGCCCAAATTTACCTCCCACACTATGAAAAGTCTAAGTATTACCAAAACTATGTACCCACAAACTGTTACCCAACTTTAGCTCGTATGCTAACCTTTGAGTAAACAGAACCTAATTTGAACTGTAACTGGTCTGAATACAACCTCTCTTTATATCAAATGCGCAACTGAAGTAAAACAGTTATCTGGCGCTAATCAGAATTTCCACTTACCTTGCGTCTTGACAAAATCGTTGCAGATTTTTCGAAAGCACAACAGCAGACTGCAGGCAGGCAGCGGCTAAGCTAGATTTCTGTTTCTAAATAAAAATTTACAAACAATATTCGAACTGTTGCATACCATACAGTGCAATGTGGTAATGCGTAATGATAAACCTTCTGTTAATAGTGGGACGCAGAGAGTACCTATTCCTATGAAATGATATTCCAATAAAACTATTTTAGAATGAAGTATGTATTATGTATTCAGAAGGATAAAGTAAAACTCTGCGTGATGTTCAGATACAACATTGGCCTGAGTAGTACTATGCTTAACAAAGTGAACAATGATTTAAAAAGGATATGATGTTAACAGAGAATTTATATGAAAATCAGTTGATATGTTAATGTATGACTCAGGGAAGTGGGGTGGTGTTTCTCTCAGCTCTGAGCAAGTGAACAAAATTAACTAGCTGACAATAATCATACCGAGGAACTAGTTGTGCAGCGCTGCAGTCCTGCCTCAAACTTCTTCTCTAATAATAATAATAATAATATTCTGTTCGCCTTTCAGTATAAATTATATTCATCCTTGTTATGCTTTGTAATAAATATTTGTTCATCTAACAGATACGATCAAAAGTCAACACAAGACTACTACATAAGTCCATCACCTACTACTCTTCAACTAAGAATATATCATTCTGCGCTGAGGCAAAGACTGTGTCACAAAAAGAGCAAAAATTGTTCAACAGTAAAATAACTTACGCTCTCTGCGACATGCACACCGATAACTTACAAAAATAAAAATGAAATACCCACTTTACTGTAAGATGTTGTAAAGATGGAATTTCAGCCATATACAGTAACAAATTCTAAAAGAACAGAAGATCGACATTTTAGCTCCTGTCAACATCTTGCTCCAGAATTTAAATTTTTTTTTTCGCTCAAGGTCCAACAGCTGGTCGCCATTGTTTGCAGACACTGAGGAACGGATTTATTTTCCTCTATAATTCATGTGTGTTAACTATCTGAGGGATATCTGGCACCTCCGGAGACTGGACGTCTTGAAACAGCGTAGCATTTCATCTCTTGTCTACTGGCTTTCGCTTTCTACAATACTAAAATCTCTGTCTTCGGAGGGTAACTGTACTGTTTTTCTAAAACTTGTAACTGTTCAACGAAGTGCGAAGAGCATGTGACAGTATCAGCACCGTCTCCGCCTCTGAACATATACTAGCTCTTATTTAGAATTTTGTTTATGTAGATTTTCTGTTACAGCTGAGAGAAGGATGTCGCACGATTTTGCAGTCATTCGTAAATAACAAAAAGGTTTGGAAACCCGCGAAATTGTTTGTAGAACATGTTACATTCAAAACGTGCACTCTCGCACAATCAATACTATGTGCCCAACATCATGGTAAGTTCCACAACTGATCGTGCTTCAGAGACATATTTTCTGCCAAAAGCTTGTTCTGACTCAGCATTAGAAGAGACATTTCCGCAGTTTGAGTGAGCCACATGGCTATGGTGACTGGCATCGACTCTCCGGTGTGGCCACAGAGCCTACAAGTGTTTGGCACCAGCCCAATAGCGAGGTACCCTGCGCCAAGCTAGGAGCATCTGGTGTGGCCATAGCCTAAAACTAGTAGCTGAGTTTGTTATTTGTGTAGCAAATAATGGGTGAACTAGAGACGAAACAAAAAGAAAATAATTCTTGAAAACGAGGAATATGTTAATATCGAATATAAATTGGTTAGGAAGTCTTTATTGAAGGTATTAGTCTGGAGCGTAACCTTATATGAAAGTGAAACGTGGACGATTAGGAACGAAGACAAGAAGAGAGTAGAATCATCTGAAGTCTGGCTCTACAGAAGAACGCTGAAGGCTAAATGGGAAGATCGAGTAACTAATGCGGGGATTTTGCATCGAAATGAGGAAAAAAGGAATTTGCTATACTGACAAAAGGGAAGGATCGGTCGGTAGGACAAATCTTGTGGCATCAAGGAATTTTGAATTTCGTAATGAAAGGAGGGGAGAGGGAGGTAACAATTGTAAGTTTGTAAATGAAGACCAAATGATAATTACATTAAGCAGATTAAAAAATATATGTAAGATAGAGAAGAAGGGGCTAAGGATTGAATAGGGTGGATAGCTGCATTTAACCAATCTTCAGACTGAACGCCTCAACAATGTTCTTCAAATAGCTATAGAACAGAACAATTAAGTGCAGACTCTGCTACTGGTCATGTGGTTCGTCAAGTTCGCGAAATAAATAGAAACATTCAGTGTTCAACAGTTCCTTACAAAAATACTAATACCTTTAAAAGAGGGAATATAGTGACTGATACAGGCATTATAAGAATAATAACCGTCTATTAATTCGTTCTCTTAATGAACCAAATGCTTTTAGAAACGAAACGTACCGCAAATTGAAATTGAATCGAGACACACGAAAGAAAGTCTATCAAGACGAGGAAGCGAATTGTACAATCGCCGTGAAATACGCTGAAGCACGTATTTTAAGTGTTGTGCTTGATTGTCATCTCTCTGCCTTCGGATTAGGAATCGATTCTGGTTACGACGTGACAATATGAATAACTTAAAACGCTACCTAGCCGCCGGCGAATAATCAAAGGTGAGAGTGTCACAGAGTGCAGAGTAGCTTCTAGTTGGTGACAATGCAGTCGACAGCATGTTATGAAGAATAAAGCTATTTATTCTCTTATTTTTATTTTATCTTCAGTCATCTGGGTTTATTGTTTTTAGGCTTGTGATCAATCCTGAAGCAATCTCGATCTTCAGGCACGTTTGCCTGCTAATTGATACAATGTTATCTAGCGATGTTACCCCATATCGTTAAGAGAGAGGCAGAGAGAGAGAAAAAGAGAGAGAGAGACAGACAGAGAGAGAGAGAGAGAGAGAGAGAGAGAGAGAGAGAACAATTTTACTATCTTAACGTACGCAAGTAAATGTGACATACGCTAACAGTAGGTGATTAGACGACGAATAGATCTCCTTCCAATCTACCTGTCTTCGATAGGTTATCGTCCCAGTATTTCCTTATCTTTGCAATACACCAACAACGTTCTTGATCAGTCTACCATCCGTTGTCTGTATTATATTTATTTTTCTGTCTCAGTTGCAAATTTTCAATTAGGTTACATGTTTCGATCACTTTGGAACATCATCAGATCTAAGTAGTTGTGTCAGCAACTCGTCTTGTCTACACAGAACCACATATTAGAGTACTATGGTTCTGTATAGACAAGAGCGGATGCTGACGCAACTACTTGGATCTGAAGATAATTTAGAGTCATCGAAACATGTACTCTAATGACTAATGCGGAACTGAGACAAAAGACCTCCCGGGATGTAAGGTCGTGGTCCATGAAACTCTTCAGCTCCTAACGTTTCGTCCAGAGCTGCGCTGGACATCTTCAGAGGGGTGTTTCTCCTCCGGTGAGTCTTGCCGACTGACGGGTCGGACGTCTGAGAGCGACTTATATATCGTAGAAGGTGGGCGTGACCAGAGTTGCACGTGATATGCAGAGATGATCTTTGTCAGAGATAAAACTTAACTATCGATCGTAATCTCGTCACGGATAAAACTGTCTAGCAATTCTGTAGTGCTACTGTCCAAATATCACTAAGTTTCATGGTCTCTTCTTTTCGATTAAAATTATTCCTATGTTTATATATTTCAATTGCTTCTCTACAAAGCCGTGGGTAATAGTTCGTCGTCGTAGATAAAATTTTTGTTTCGGAAAACTTCACTTGATGATTTCCTGACTGAAAAGCGTGTTCTGCTACAGCCGATTTATCTGTTTTTCCTAAGCGGCAAAGACTTCTGTGTTCTTTTAACCGTGTATTTACACTTCTTTCTGTTGTTCCTATATAAACTTTACCACATGTACACGGAATTTTATATACGCCACTGGCTGATAGAGGAGCACGTTTATCTTTTACAGACCGGAGAGCATGACAAATTTTCTTCGTTGGTCTAAAACAGGTCTAATATCATGTTTACTTAAAATCTTTCCAATCTGATCCGTTACTTTCTTTATAAAAGGGAGAGAGACTGTATTCTTCCATCGTTTTTCGGGCTTGTCCTTAGGCTTTTTGTTGTTTGGGTGCAGAATTCTGCTTACTTCTTTCTTTGAGTAGCCATTTTTCTCAAAAACGTGCTTCAGATGTTTTAACTCGACATCTAGATACTCTGGCGTGCAAATCCGTCTGGCTCTGTCAACGAGACTTTTAATCACACCTCTCTTTTGTTGTGGATGGTGGTTAGAGTTTTTATGTAAGTATCTGTCTGTGTGCGTTATTTTTCTAAAAATCTGTTGTTTCAATCTTCCAGCTCTGGACGAAACGTTAGGAGCTGAAGAGTTTCATGGACCACTACCTTACATCCCGGAAGGTTTACCAGAAGATATGTCATCCGGTCGTGAAAGCCTTCGTACTATGATGAGACAAAAGAGTTAATGAGAATTATCGTAATTATCTAAACAGTTGCTGACTCACTCAAGACGATTATGTCGATTCTAGTAATTATATTTATTCTTGACCAGTTTCGGCTGTTTCAACCATCATCAACTGGAAGACTGATCAAACACAAAACATAAGTAATATACAAAAAGCATCGCACTATAAGAGTTGCACATATATGATATACAGTACTTACAATATTATAACATCTGTTGGTTTAAAAAGGCATATTTCTCACAGAAGATACTTTCGTATACTAAATATAACAATGACAAAACGTGGAAAGTAACATGACCAGGTTACGAGAGTATCTTGAAAAGCTTAGGTAAGTTGCACATACACTCCTGGCAGCAATCAGGGAACTACTATCTCAGTCCTATGTAACCTCAAATCTCCAGGGTCTAATATCCCAGAGTAAAAACATAACATCTATAATAACATCGTTGGTGAAGTCAGAGGGAACACTAGTTAACAAGAGTAATTTCAATGTTGGTACCATGTGATTACTGTCAACAATCAGTGTTCGTTATATGAGTGCATCATAAGGAAAACAAAGGCTAAACGACGCTAACTTACAAAAAATGTGTATCAAGTAAAATGTACATAAGAAAATAATGTCTTGTAAGAGCCGTATGATGCTGTAATAAAGGCGTTGTTAAACTACATTTGTAAAGAATAATTGCGATAAATGAGGTTATCATTCAATGAAGAAATGTCTCGGTTATAAAATTTCATTAAAATATCAAATGTCATCTTTATCAAGAACAAAATGAGACGTCAGCAACTAAATAGGTAATGACAGTGAATTTTTTGTCAATTCACATATCAGATACAAAAAATGAGCTTTTGTGTAAAATCATGAAAGGCATCGAATTCTCAAAAATAGCGGGTGAAATTATTGTATGTATCATACAAAAAGTTAATGTACAGCTGCAGGAACAGAGGATGTCAGGAAACTATATTAGTTAATACACATCCCTCACAGATCAATAAGACATGCATGTAACAGAACGTATGCCTCGGGTTACAACTGACGTGGAACTACTACCAATAACATAAAACCTAGACCTCAGGCTACAGCTGTAACATACATTAGGCAGGGATATCTATATAACATTAGTGACAGAAATAGAAGCATCTAATTGCTAATACATACGGAAGTATCATTTGTATTTCACTGCCTTTTTCTCAGGGGTGGGTAGAGGTATCAAGCTGAAATTTATGTTAGCTATGAAGGACTAAGCCCCTTGGCGGCAAAAAAAATTTAGCTAAAAATCAATACGCTCAAAACATAATGCCGAGATTCGGCGATTGTTTGCTTATGATGTGGTGTACGCGAATGTGTCGTCATTGAATCACTGTAGGGGGATACAAAATGACTTACACAAAATATCTAGTTGCTGTGAGGAACGACAGCTTGATCTGCAGAGAAATGTAGGTAAATGCAGGTGAGTAACAAAAACAATCTCGTAATTTTACGAAAATAGTATTAATAGTGGACTGCTTGACACAGTCTTGCCGATTAAATATTTGGGCGTAACGTTGCATAGTCATATTAAACGGAAAGAGCACTCAAGAACGTAGTAGGGGAGGCGAATTGACGACTTCAGTTTGTTGAGAGAAAATGTGGTTCATCGGTAAAGGAGATGGCGTATAAAATACCGGTGCGACACTTTTTGAGTACTGCTCGACTGTTTGGGGTCCTCACCAGGTCAGATTAAAGGTAGACACCGAAGCAATTCATAGGCTGGCTGCTAGATTTGTTACCGGCAGGTTGGGTCAACAAGCGAATATTACGGAGGATTAACAAGCATTACGGAGATGCTTCGTGCACTCAAATCTGAATCCCTGGAGAGAAGACGACGTTCTTTTCGGGAGGGAGTACCGAGAAAATTTAGAGAACGAGCAACTGAGGCTGACTTCAGGACGATTCTGCTGCGGCCAACGCACATTTCGCGTAAGGACCACGGAGATAAATTAGAGCTCCTACAGAGGCATATCGGAAGTCGTTTTCCCGTCGCACTGTTTTCGAGTGGAACAGGAAAAGAAGTGACTAGTCGTACAAGGTACCCTCGGCCGCGTACCATTCGGTAGCTTGCGGAGTATGTTTGTAGATGTAGATGAAGAGCTACATGCAGGTATTTTGATACTCGAAAACTCACTCATAAAAGGTATACATGAAATGTACAAGTGTAAGTAGCCTGTTTAGGTTTTTATGTTGGTAACGCCACGTAGCACTCTATATGAAAATCACTGGCTGTGCTGTGTGCAGTCTGTGGCTGGTTTGCATTGTTGGAATATTTGCTATTGTAGTGTTGGCCAGTTGGATGTGAACAGCGCGTAGCGTTGTGTAGTTGGAGGTGAGCCGCCAGCAGTGGTGGATGTGGGGAGAGAGAGATGGCACAACTTTGAGAGCGGACGATCTGGACGTGTTTCCATCAGAAAGAGTAAATTTGTGATACTGTATATCATGAACTGATATATATATATATATATATATATATATATATATATATATATATATGATAACTTTTGAATATTATTAAGCTAAATACATTGTTTGTTCTCTATCAAAATCTTTCATTTGCTAACTATGCCTATCAGTAGTTAGTGCCTTCAGTAGTTAGAATCTTTTATTTAGTTGGCAGTATTGGTGCTCGCTGTATTGCAGTGGTTCGAGTAACGAAGATTTTTGTGAGGTAAGTGATTCATGAGAGGTATACTTTAATGTTAGTCAGGGCCATTCTTTTGTAGGGATTATTGAAAGTCTGATTGCGTTGCGCTAAAAATATTGTGTGCCAGTTTAGTGTTGATCAGAATAAGTAAAGAGAGAAATGTCTGAGTGCGTTCCGTTCTGCTCAGCTGTTTGAAAATCAAATGACGTAAGAGGTTTATCAGCACTGTAATTCATTAATGTTTCGAAGCGGACGTTTCAAAGGGTGAACATGAATGAATCAGACAAACTGCAAGTACGGATTCCTGACTGGAAAGGGAGGAACATAGGTGCTACGAACATATATCCGGAAAATACCGGCACACAGTACAGGGCTGCATCGTATCCAGGCCACAACATACGTCCAAAGTGGTCTCCATGGGACTGCAGATGACAAGGATAGTAGTGGTTGTAATGCAGGATACACATGATCGTACTTTGGCTTGCAGCATGTTGGCGGGCCACTTGCCTGGAGCTTGTAATAGGGTTCATCTCAATATCTTGTAGAACCCAGTCCTCCAGATCTGATGTACGCGTAGTCTGTCACCTTCCTGCACTATCATCGGCCTGCAAGGACCCATGATCGCCCAAACGTCCAAAAAGGACTTGAAATGTCTTGTGACGTGGTCGAAGTCTGTGAGGGTTCTTGTTTTAGTACACCCATGCCGCCTCTCGACCACTTCCATCTTCTTGGCTCTACATAAACACAGTCTCGGCTTGTTCCCAACATGAATACCAAACCATTCTGCTGCTTACAGTAGGCTGCGTCAATCACAAAGACTGCAACACACGGCATGTGGTCAGAGGAACTGTCATTCGTCAGTGCCATGTACCGTTGGGAACGAGGAATTTGCGGATACATGTTCATAAAACCTTTCTTCCTCCATTTCCAGTCATAGTCTGTCTCTGCAGTTTCTCGGTTTCATTAATGTTCAGCCTGTCTATACACTACTGGCCACTAAAATTGCTACACCAAGAAGAAATGCACATGATAAACGGGTATTCATTGGACAAATATATTATACTAGACCTGACATGTGATGACATTTTCACGCAATTTGGGTGCAAAGATCCCCAGAGCAACCACCTCTGGCCGTAATAACGGCCTTGATACGCCTGGGCATTGAGTCAAACAGAACTTGGATGGCGTGTACAGGTACAGCTGCCCATGTAGCTTCAACACGATACCACAGTTCGTCGAGAGTAGTGACTGGCGTATTGTGACGAGCCAGTTGCTCGGCCACCATTGACCAGACGTTTCCAGTTGGTGAGAGATCTGGAGAATGTGCTGGCCAGGGAAGCAGTCGAACATTTTCTGTATCCAGAAAGGCCCGTACAGGACCTGCAACATGCGGTCGTGCATTATCCTGCTGAAAGGTAGGGTTTCGCAGGGATCGAATGAAGGGTAGAGCCACGGGTCGTAACACATCTGAAATGTAACGTCCACCGTTTAAAGTGCCGTCAATGAGAACAAGAGGTGGCCGAGACGTGCAACCAATGACACCCCATACCATCACGCCGGGTGTTACGCCAGTATGGCGATGACGAATACACGCTTCCAGTGTGCGTTCACCGCGATGTCGCCAAACACGGATGCGACCATCGTAATGCTGTAAACAGAACCCGGATTCATCCGGAAAAATGACGTTTTGCCATTGGTGCACCCAGGTTCGTCGTTGAGTACACCATCGCAGGCGCTCCTGTCTGTGATGCAGCGTCAAGGGTAACTGCAGCTATGGTCTCCAAGCTGATAGTCCATGCTGCTGCAAACGTTGTCGAACTGTTCGTGCAGATGGTTGTTGTCTTGGAAACGTCCCCATCTGTTGACTCAGGGATCGAGACGTGGCTGCACGATCCGTTACAGCCATGCGGATAAGATGCCTGTCATCTCGACTGCTAGTGATACGAGGCCGTTGGGATCCAGCACGGCGTTCCATATTACCGTCCTGAACCCACCGATTCAATATTCTGCTAACAGTCAGTGGATCTCGGCCAACGCGAGCAGAAATGTCGCGATACGATAAACCCCAATCGCGATAGGCTACAATCAGACCTTTATCAAAGTCGGAAACGTGATGGTACGCATTTCTCCTCCTTACACGTGGCATCACAACAACGTTTCACCAGGCAACGCCGGTCAATTGCTGTTTGTGTATGAGAAATCGGTTGGAAACTTTCCTCATGTCAGCACGTTGTAGGTGTCACTACCGGCGCCAACCTTATGTGAATGCTCTGAAAAGCAAATCATTTGCATATCACAGCATCTCCTTCCTGTCGGTTAAATCTCGCGTCTGTAGCATGTCATCTTCGTGGTGTAGCAATTTTAATGGCTAGTAGTGTACATAATTTTCGTCGGAACAGTCGCGGCGCGAGTCATGCTTGTCCGGTTTTTTTACTGCTCTGCTGGACAAGATAAGTGGGACACCCTGCAGGCCTGCAGCGTGCACGGGAGTGCTGGCGCGACCATACGCTGTGGCGGCGTGTCGCAGCTGACTGCAGACGGGCGCGTCCCCGTGGCGGTCTCGGGGCCGGCCAGTCGCGGTCCGCCGCCTGCTGTTGACCGTGTGTCACGTCTCGCGTGTTGACTCACCTGCGCTGCGCCTGCTGTTGACTCGCCCGAGCGGAGACACGAGGGCCGGATTCCGCCCGCCCGTCCGCTCTGCCTGCCACTCTGCTGTGTCTCTTACAAAAAATAATCCGTTTACCGCCCACTTCACTACACTTCGCTTCCCGGCTTCCACTGCTCTTAAGGGGAGGCAGATGGTCTGCTAGCTACCAAGATGACTTCTCCGGCAGTGGCTGGTCACTTTGCTTCATCGACGATCCTAGTTCTCGGTGGACGTGGCACGTAGGCTGAGGAAATCTCGTAAACAAAGCACGATTGCTGAACCACAGTTACTGATCGCCACATTACCAATTTTTACCAGTGGAAACGTTGGAGTCTCCAACTCGAGTCAAGAAATGTTCAGTCCTACAGTTGGTAAGATCTACATCTACATCTTCATACATATTCCGCAATCCACCATACGGTGCGTGGCGGAGGGTACATCGTACAACAATTAGCATATTCTCTCCCTGTTCCACTCCCAAACAGAACGAGGAAAAAATGACTGCCTATATGCCTCTGTACGAGCCCTAATCTCTCGTATCTTTGTGGCCTTTCCGCGAAATATAAGTTGGCGGTAGTAAAATTGTACTGCAGTCAGCCTCAAATGCTGGTTCTCTAAATTTCCTCAGTAGCGATTCACGAAAAGAACGCCTCCTTTCCTGTAGAGACTCCCACCCGAGTTCCTGAAGCATTTCTATAACACTCGCGTGATGATCAAACCTACCAGTAACAAATCTAGCAGCCCGCCTCTTAATTGCTTCCATGTCCTCCCTCAATCCGACCTGATAGGGATCCCAAACGCTCGAGCAGTACTCAAGAATAGGTCGTATTAGTGTTTTATAAGCGGTCTCCTTTACGGATGAACCACATCTTCCCAAAATTCTGCCAATGAACCGAAGATGGCTATCCGCCTTCCCCACAACTGCCATTACATGCTTGTCCCACTTCATATCGCTCTGCAGTGTTACGCCCAAATATTTAATCGATTTGACTGTGTCAAGCGCTACACTAATAATGGAGTATTGAAACATTTCGGGATTCTTTTTCCTATTCATCTGCATTAATTTACATTTATCTATATTTAGAGTTAACTGCCATTCTTTACACCAATCACAAATCCTGTCCAAGTCATCTTGTATCCTCCTACAGTCACTCAATGTCGACACCTTCCCGTACACCACAGCACCATCAGCAAACAGCCGCACATTGCTATCCACCCTGTCCAAAAGATCATTTATGTAGATAGAAAACAACAGCGGACCTACCACACTTCCCTGGGGCACTCCAGATGATACCCTCACCTCCGATGAACACTCACCATCAAGGACAACGTACTGGGTTCTATTACCTAAGAAGTCTTCGAGCCACTCACATACTTGGGAACCAATCCCAAAATGGGCGCCTGCCTCTTGCATGTGGAGCTAAAACACTAGTACAGGCAGAACATTCCCACTTGTGCATATCACGTGTGGTTTCAATCAGTGAAACCCACACTGCAAAAGATCCTTTACCTCCACTTTCAAGTGGGTGTATTTCCTTTGGAACACATTTCCAGCCGTATGTCCATACAACTTTTTTCTGTATTTTATCTTCCCATTGATTGTTTCGCGCAGTTTTTCCTCATTTAGCAGTATCACCCTGTATGAACGAAACGCATTTTGGATCCTAATAACAGCAATCCACTTGCTGCTAAACCTTTATTTATTTACGTGTTTAGGACAAACTCCGTCCGAACAGGCCAGGGAAGGTCCAACGGTTCCGACCGGCCACCGTGTCATCCTCAGCCCACTGGCATCACTGGATGCGGATATGGAGGAGCATGTGGTCAGCACACCGCTCTCCCGACAGTATGTCAGTTTCCGAAACCGGAGCCGCTACTTCTCAATCAAGTAGCTCCTCAGTTTGCCTCACAAGAGCTGAGTGCACAAAGTTTGCCAACAGCGCTCGGCAGACCGGAGGGTCGCCCATCCAAGTGCTAACCCAGCTCGACAGCGCTTAACTTCGATGATCTGACGATAACCGATGTTACCACTGTGGCAAGGCCGTTGGCATTTAGGACACAGTCCATCTTAAGAAAATCATGTAAAACGAAATATAGAGCTTTGTGTCATATGATTTCACTCTTATCACTGGTGCCAGTCAAGCGCCGACGTTGAAACCGAAGTGTGGCTATTATCTGAGATTGTTCGTAATAAGGGATTCATTCAGTCAGTTGACCATTATGACAGGAGGATCTGACCGGAATCGATGTTATAGATGCCTGATGTGAATAGATGAGGACTTGGCGGTGACTTGCAGAATAAGTCTCATTAGAAATATTACGTGAGGCCTAAATTTATTCTGAAATCTCCAGATAATTTAAAAATCACACAACGTACAATTACGTGGAAGCAGTGCAAGCGTGCAGCCAGCTAACATCTTACCACAGTACCATAATCCTGTAAGAAGTTCATTGAATATGTCAATTCATTATCACAAGACAAGCAGCTACACTACGAGGTAGAATCGGCAAGTCGACATCACCGCAGCACGCTGAGACATGAGCGTAGAGTAAAGAGATACCCTTGCTAACGGATGCAGCCGCCAAGCTTGCCTACTGGCTGAGTCTTGTCAAAGCTCGGACGACCTGCAAAGACATAACACACACTTTTCACACAGAGATGTCCTACCCAATCAGACGGATAAATGATTACAGATCTTCGAAACAGGCAACAGCCTGTCGACACAAGCACGAATATGCGGCATGAGAGGCTTTTAACAACATACGCCTTTCATTGTGTGTAAATTATGTTACTTACGTATTGAGTGAATCATGTTCGTATGAGGGTAGCAGCACTAGAAACATAAAAAAATTTACCGTAGTATTAATAGAATAAAAATTGGAGTATCATATTCACACAAGTCTAACGATAGCATTTGATGGGTACAATATGAATCTAGTGCAATGTTCTCTAGAGTAGGTCTATGGGAAGTTATCTACTTTTTTATGCCAGTGTTTCAGTTGATTTATATTCATGCTGTTGTATGGGAAGTTACGTGCTTCAACTGAAGTGTTTTGATCTACTTCCTCGATTGAGATTTCCAAGTTACTTTTAAAACTACTTTCTAAGATGTGTCTACAGGCAAGTGATGCACTGCTCTCGTGCTAGTTAATAGAACCTTTCCCTCATAAAACGTACTGCCTCTCTGCGAGTGAAGTTCTTGCAGTTAATAAATCATAGCAATGGCAGTCGTACTTTCTGAAACTGAAATCGAAAACGGAAATCTGAATCATATGTTCACAGCTGACTGAATAAATATATGTTAAAAATCATTGGTCTGAAAATAAACAGGAAATTTTAAGGAATATTATGTTGTAATATTTGATAGTAACTATTGCAGAACCAAATACTTATTAGTAAAAAGAAAAAGACAGGTCAGATAGCGATCGAGTGTTTGCTCTCGATCTATGAATGTTGAGCCCGGAGTATTCGTGAGAATTAACATTAGAGATGAACGAATCTTGAAGAGTAGCCTCAATGACTAATCGGATCGAACAGTCTAGCACTTTAAATCATACGACATTAACATTTTGCGACTGAGAACTATCATTGCCATGCTTTACTAAAATACATACGCATCCTGTTTGCAAAATACAGAAAAAATTAAAAGTATGTAACCTCCCCACAGGTGATTTTAATTAAATGAAAATTTGAAATGGAGCCAAGCTTAACCTCCCAACAAAATAATGTTTAATAAAAAATGTGAAATAGAACCATGCGTGAACTCCCCACAAAATTGATAAATGAAAATTGACCAAAAACCACACAATAATATTAATTAAATAATGAACCATGAACCGAATGGAACCTCTCAGCAGAAATAATAATATCTGGTAAATTTTATAAGGACAGCAGCGCTGACCTTCGGCCCTGTATTCTGAATAACAAAAGCAAAATTCTTACCTCAATAAAAACTGCATCTATATCTGCTCTTATCTATCGACACAGCTTCATGCAATGTTGGTGTATATTAAATTTTGATTCTTGGAGGAAATGCATAGGAAATATTCTTTAAATTGAAATGAATGTTCTCCTTTAAAAAAGTTACTTTATAAAAAAATTATTATTGGGGCATTTTTTGAACAAATTAATTACAATTAACATACATTACTATATGTGCGCAATGCTGCTTCATTACTTTCTACAACAATACTCATCGTCCACCACAATCCTGACCAGAGTCGCAAGAAGAGTACGCCGCCGACGCATGCCGACGCCTGCTCAGTACAACCGTCCACTCGCTACTACTGCCGACTGACTACTCCCTCTGCCGATTCGCCACACACTACTACTATTCCTGCCGACTCGCTACACGCAACTGACTACTCGCGCGGTCAAGCGCAGACAAGCCACGATAAATAACTCTCTGGTCAGAGATTCTGTCATGCCTCGCCATCGCTGGTAATGAATACATACGTGTTTCAAGTATTATCCTAAAATTCAGCAATTTCTGCTTCCTTTTTCGGCTTCTCTGTTCTTCGCTGCTCTTCCGAGGGTCACATGGCGCATCCTTCACTATGAGTACTGTGAGATGCCGACAGTGCACCTGAAATTGTTGTAATAATTTCACTAACAATTTATTTCTCAGTGAAAGACATTAATGTATGGTTATTTTAATTAAAGACGTCATCAGAAGTAATATGATAAAAATATTTACCACCTGTTACTTTTCCAACAAAGGGAGTGATGGGAGATGCAGAGTTATCGGAGTTATTGATAACTAGCTCCAGTGTTTTTGAAGAGTAATGAGCAAAAACTAGAAGACGTGCAGAAACCACACACACCAGTGGGCACACCATCTCTCCATATTTTTAACTCACATTACAAGTACTCAATTAGACTCCGTTTGTTATGCGGCAAACGTCAATACATGCGTGCAGTTCCTTGACACGAATTACCCGGGAAGGCGCAACAGCAGTCCGCCATATGCAGGAGTAAAACAATTCGACGAAACAATACGGAGCAGAGCATTAACAAAGAAACTTGAAGGCAGTACAGTTAACAGGTGGAAGCTGTAATTATAAGAACCTTGCAAACCATTATCACACTTCCCTTTACCAGTGGGACATTGATATATAGCAATGACATGTAGCAAATTCCTTTAATTTCTGATAACCTATCGGAGACACTTAAAGAGACTGAGCAAAAATAGATAAATGTATGCTTATCAAGGGACTCTTATACCATTCTTGCTGCAAAATAGTGCCAACTTCTAGTATCGACGATGGAGGTGGTTAGCGACCATGCACCCGTCGCTCCAAAGTAAACCACATAGGTTCAATAAGAATGAAATCTAGAGATTGTGGTGGCCAGGGCAAATACGAAAATTCATTCCTCGTGCTCAAAAAAACAGTCCTGTCGTCTTGGAACACAGCGTCACCACTGAGGAACAAATATTGTACCACGGAATGGCGCTGATCAACCAGAATGCTAATACACCACTGGCAATTAAAATTGTTACGCGACGAAGACGACGTGCTACAGACGCAAAATTTAACCGACAGGAAGAAGATGCTGTGATATCCAAATGATTAGCTTTTCAGAGCATTTGCACAAGGTTGACGCCGGTGGCGACACCTACAACGTGCTGACATGAGGAAAGTTTCCAACCGATTTCTCATACACAAACAGCAGTTGACCGGCGTTGCCTGGTGAAATGTTGTTGTGATGCCTCGTATAAGGAGGATAAATGCGTACCATCACGTTTCCGACTTTGATAAAGGTCGGATTGTAGCCTATCGCGATTGCGGTTTGTCGTATCGCGACATTGCCGCTCGCGTTGGTCGAGATCCAAAGACTGTTAGCAGAATATGGAATCGGTGGGTTCACTAGGGTAATACGGAACGCCATGCTGGATCCCAACAGCCTCGCATGAGGCAGTAAAGATGACAGGCATCCGCATGGCTGTAACGGATCGTGCAGCCACGTCTCGATCCCTGAGTCAACAGATGGGGACATTTGCAGGATAACAACCATCTACACGAACAGTTCGACGACGTTTGCAGCAGCATGGACTCTCAGCTCGGAGACCGTGGCTGCGGTTACCCTTGACGCTGCATCACAGACAGGAGCGCCTGCGATGGTGTACTCAGCGACGAACCTGGGTGCACGAATGGCAAAACGTGATTTTTTCGGATGAATCCAGGTTCTGTTTACAGCATCATGAAGGTCGCATCCGTGTTTGGCGACATCGCTGTGAACGCACATTGGAAGCGTGTATTCGTCATCGCCATACTGGCGTATCACCCGGCGTGATGGTATGTGGTGCCATTGGTTACACGTCTCGCTCACCTCCAGTTCGCATTGACGGCACTTTGAACAGTGGACGTTACGTTTCAGATGTGTTACGACCCGTGGCTCTACCCTTCACTCGATCCCTGCGAAACCCTACATTTCAGCAGGATAATGCACGACCGCATGTTGCAGGTCCTGTACGGGCCATTCTGGATACAGAAAATGTTCGACTGCTGCCCTGGCCAGCACATTCTCCATCTCTCTCACCAACTGAAAACGTCTGGTCAATGGTGGCAGAGCAACTGGCTCGTCACAATACGCCAGTCAGTACTCTGGTATCGTATTGAAGCTGCATGGGGAGCTGTACCTGTACATGCAATCCGTTTGACTTAATGCCCAGACGTATCAAGGCCGTTATTACGGCCAGTGGTAGTTGGTCTGGGTAGTGATTTCTCAGGATCTATGCACTCAAATTGCGTGAAAATGTAATTACATGTCAGTTCTAGTATAATATATCTGTCCAATGAATACCCGTTTATCGTCTGCATTTCTTCTTGGTGAAGCTATTGCAATGGCCAGTGGTGTATAATCGTTGGCAGTAGTCAGTAGCGCGACCTCGTAGAGTAACCACGAGGCTCATGGAACAATACGATATGTCTGCCCAGATCATGACCAAAACTCAGCCATGTTTCACTCTTGGAACCTGAATTCATCCAGAAGTTGGAAATAGTGCGAAATAAGTTCCATCCGACCAAACGACATTCTTCTGTTGCTCAATAGTCCAGGTTTTACGGTTTCGGCACCACGCTTTCTGCTGATGTGTCAGTGATGAGTGGTTTTGTAATTCGAGCTGACCCTGCAATTCCATATATCTGGAGCTTTCTTCGCGTTGTTGTGGAGATGACAGAGTTTTCGCCACAATCCTTTTCGATGCGCGTCTGTCACGCTCACCCAAGGCACTCTTTCGTCCGCTTTGTGACTTAGCGAATGTCATTTTTCTACTTTGCCTGTAAGCGGTACATAGCTTCGATACGGTGCCTCTTGATACACAAAAGACTTCGGTTACCTTGTTTATGGAAGCGCCCACCATAAGAACACGAATAGTTTGTTCATTGTCGAATTCACATAGCTCGGACACAGTGCACTCAGAACTACACAAAACACTGTTCTAACCACGACAGACACTTGGAACGTGCTGACGTCACTGCACAGGTGCCACCAAATGCAACAGTGCAACCTGTAAGCTTGCCTAGCATCTGCGTTTACGTTGAAGCAAGCATTTCTCGCGGTGTTTCCATATTTTTGTCCAACCCTTGTACGACTCAGTGTTAGTGAAGACTTAAGCAAGCAGAGGTTTCCTCAACTTTAAAATCTAAGCGCTGGACAAATTCCCAGCTTCCTACTTGGAAAATTGGGCTGCGAAAGGGTTTACGAGAGTGAACACACGTTCGACCTGAGTGCGTGAAATTCGAGCAAGGTAAGAGATAGTATCTATCGCTTAGCTGCGAGAACCCACTCCAGCTGGAAGGAGTATAGCGTGACGTGTACGGTGGTTCACATGTAAGAGAGCCTTAGGGACAGCCTCCTGCGGGAATATGAGTGGAAACAGAAACGGCCAGCTGCGGACACCTCAGGACTGCCTCCTATAGGGTTCTGCGCTGGGCTACAAAAGACTGGCGTTCTCAGGTAAACTGGCGCGTCATAACACGACAACGGAAACCCGTGTATTGAAGACGTACAGCAACAGCTGAGCTTGAGATACCGAGTTCCGAACGGCGAGCCGGGAATTCTGCTCATATCCAGCATAACATGTGAAAAATCACCACAGTAAGCAAATTTAGGAACCTAAGTGTCTTTATCCCACACACATTACGTAAAATGAAGCCCATGTAGAATTCTTCTATAAATGTCCAGCCAATATTGTAGGGAAATGGTACAGGCAAAAAAAAAAAAAAAAAAAAAAAAAAAAAGTCTGTGGTATCATAACTGAAGCTCCAAACACCACTCACGGATTAGTTGTGGTTTAATTTCCTGCATTTGAAACGACAAACAATGATGTTTCAGACTATTGATATAAAGTCATATAAGAAACAAATGGTTATCTACACGCTGCATCATATCAAACTGACGTGCGTTTTAGCACACATCATAAAAAGTGTCATTTACTAAATGCCCAGTAGGGTCGAGAGCTGTATACTTGATATTGCGTTAAGATGCGTTACTAGTGATGGCGCGTCTGCAAGGGAGGCAGTAAAAAGCGAGAGCCAGTGACAGGATTGATAACTTTGGTAGCGAGGGACGACACAGAATGGATGCGCTCGAGGAGAGGCGTTGGGAGAGGAAAAAGGACGTATCGTACTGGAAGATTCTTCGCCCTGGGAGGTGGTGTGAACACTTCGTGCTGGAAGATGGTTGAATGAAGACATTAGAGACAAGCTGATGTTCTTAGCTTCTGGACGGTATACGACGACATAGTCTAAATAATTTTGCGAGAGAAGTCAGTGCGTGATTGAACATGATTTTGGGTAGTATTTTATATTGCCAGTTCTAACGTTTTCATCTTGATGTACCTCTAGATGCATACTCCGCGACCCACTACATGGTGTATGGCGAAGGGTACCTTCTATCACTATAACTCACTTTCTTTCCCGTTCCAGTCGCGAATGGAGCGACGGAGAAAAGGAGATTGCCAGTATCCCTACTTAAGGGTCTTAATTTCTCTTGTCTTCGCGTTACTTATGTGAAATGTACCGCAGTGATAGTAGAATCGTTCTGCTGTCAGCTGCAGATGCCGGGTCTCTAAATTTTCTCGATAGTTTTTTGCGAAGAGAACGTCGACTTACCTCCAGGGATTTCCATTTCAGTTAACGGAAGATTTCATTCGCGTGTTGATCGAACCTACCGGTAGTATTTATAGTAGCACGCCTATGTATTGCTTTTAGTGTATTCCTTTAAACCGACATGGTTGGGATCCCAAATAATTCAGTGATATTCAAGAATGGGTCTCACTGGTGTCCTACGCGCGGTCTCTTTTACAGATGACCAACCCTTTCCTAAAAGTCTCCCAATAAATCGACAGGTGAAGAAAGAAATAGGAAGTGTAGGAAATAAATTTGGGTGTCCATTTGGTGCGGTGTTAATGAAGCACTGTGTGCGTTGGCTCCCAGCTTACGTTGCTGTCTCAACTGTTTCTAGCTCAAAAATGACTTGTGTTTTTTAAGAAAGATTTTGATTTGAAACAGTAAACAAATCTATTAAGTTTACTCCACGTGTATACATTTATTTAAGAATGTAGTTAACAAGCGTACAACTCTTGCATTTTTTCCCGCCTTATTCTGTATATTCATTGGGTCGGCGCATTAATCTGGATTTGGCAGTGTCAGTGGTATGGGATGGCTGGATGCTCTTTCTATCAATGTAACCTATCTGTCTGGATGTAGTATTATCCCAAGTGAGAGCATGAACATGTTTGTTCGACATGTTTGTGAGTCGTGTAACTGTGGCCGGATGTCCCACACCTAGTCTGGTGTGTGAAAGCGCCTGAAGCTAAAAACCACATCCAGGCTGGCCGGAATACCCGTCTTCGTCGTTAATCCGTCGAGTGGAATCGATCCAGGGTCGACACATCTCCCCGGATCACGGAAGCGGTGGGTTAGCGCGAGCAACTGTGAGGGTGGGTTAACAAGCTCCGCAAATAAACTTCATTCAACTGTTTTGCACGGGTTAGCAATCGGCCCCTAAGTAGCTATTTTTCGAGCCAAAGATTTTATTTCAAATCCGATCGTCACACCAAGTTCAGCAGCCAAACTTATTTATAAATTATATTGAACGGAGGGTGTTTGAAAAGTCACAATACCAGAGTTGGTAAGGTAGCAGACGTTTACCTTGCAGCACCTTTCGGCTGAATTTTTATGGGACAATTGTTAGCTTAAGCAAAATAAATTTAGTCTATAAATTTTTCGGTAAATATGCCGTTTTAAAACGTCCTTGATGTTTCTTTGTCGTTCCTATGAATACGAAACCTAGAGAGAACGTTCTCGCTAATATAAACACTGCATTTTGCGCCGTGTTATTTCGTGGACGTTAACATTTCCTACGGACATACTGTTTGCCTAGTCCATGTCAAGCTTTTTCTATCACTTTCCTGTGCTGTTATAGAGCTTCACCTCAGCAGAAATACATTTTCCCGTTTAGTTACATTTAACTAGCGAGCTGCCACAGCTTTGCTCTAGTAGTACCAGGTACCTACTGTCTGATGACTTGTCTGGCGAAGCGGTGATAAATTATATGCACAAACATTGTCTGTTAGTTAAAACCGTATCAAAATCCCTACAGCAATTTCTGAGACGTGTCTTCAGGCGCTGATATAAAAACGCAACGGTGGGTCTCCATTTTACAATGTGTATAAATAGAAGATCTTGTATTTCTGTGTAATTCTGTATTTTGTTTCGATGAATATAATTTCGCTGCATTGTTAGTATGAGAAACAATGAAACACATGAGTATGACACTTGCTAAAAAAAAAAAAAAAAAAAAAAAATGGATCTGAGTTCAACGTCTCGTCGGCGATGAGATCAGTAGGAGTGGAACGCAGTCCAGAAACTGATGAGGATAGATGAAGAAACTGGTCTTTTCAAAAGAACCATCCCAAACTTTGCCTTATGTAATTTTGGGAACGTACGAGAAACCTACATCTCGTTGTCTAGAGTGGTATATGACTCCATCCCGGAGGTACATAAAAATCTTGCCAACTCTCAATAAATATAGGAATACACAATTTTGTCAAAGCTTAAGCAAATACTTGACTTCTGCGTTACTAAAGAACCATTATTCGTGGCATGATAGAGGTATGCTCGACTGTATTCTTATGCTGCAACAAGTTTTGTAAAAATCGATCCTCTCAGTTGCAGTGAACAAGCAGTTTACAGTTTTGCGGTTTGTTCCATGTTTCTATTTTATTTTGTTGGGTTGGCAGAAGAACCAACACCGTGTTACGAGAGGAGGCCGAAATGCACGCGTTTTAGCTCACGCAGGCTGGCGTGAGGAGGGAAGGACTATACTGACGTGAGGTCTGGAACATGACGAGGAATTAGAATTCAGAAAGCGGACGTAATTAGTTTGATACTTAACTTTAATCCATTAACGGTGAACGTCGCTCTTGACGGTACATGAGTCACAATATTATCTGTTCAGAAGACATAGTAACGGAATATGGCGCCTTGCTAGGTCGTAGCAAATGACGTAGCTGAAGGCTATGCTAAACTGTCGTCTCTGCAAATGAGAGCGTATGCAGGCAGTGAACCATCGCTAGCAAAGTCGGCTGTACAACTGGGGCGAGTGCTAGGGAGTCTCTCTAGACTAGACCTGCCGTATGGCGGCGCTCGGTCTGCAATCACTGATAGTGTTGACACGCGGGTCCGACGTATACAAACGGACCGCGGCCGATTTCAAGGCTACCACCGAGCAAGTGTGGCGGTGACACCACATATTTCTTCACTGCTGATGGTCGGATGGCAACGGTACAACATGCTACTATTCAGCTATCAGCCTTTATATACACTATTCACTCGCATTAATGCAACCGTCTGTCTAAAGCATAAATAACCTCCTCTTGCGGCACAGACCGCTACGAAACGACTGTCTATGTCCGACGTCAATGTGAAATAACTACTCACAGACAGCAGGTGCGCTGAAGTCTGGAACCGCGCGACCGCTACGGTCGCAGATTCGAATCCTGCTTCGGGCATGGATGTGTGTGATGTCCTCAGGTTAGTTAGGTTTAAGTAGTTCTAAGTTTGAAACGTCCCCTTAGAACAATTATAGATGACTGTGCTTAAACTGACACACAATGTTTTTAGCGCAACGCAATTTGACTCAGAAATCCCTACAAAAGAATGGCCCTGACTGACATTAACCTATAACTTTCACAAATCACTTACCTCACCAAAAATCTTCGTTACTCGAACTACTGCAATACAGCGAGCGCCACTACTGTCAGCTAAATAAAAGATTCAAACTACTGAAGGCACTAACTACTAATAGGCATAGTTAGCAAATGAAAGATTTTGATAGAGAACAAACAATGTATTTACCTCAATAGTGTTCAAAAGTCATAATGTACATAGCAGTTCATGATATCCAGCCTTAAAAATTTCAAAACTCCGCCATTTCTCTCCCCACATCCACCACTGCTGGTGGCTCACCTCCAACTGCCGAACGCTATGCGCTGTTAACATCCAGCTGCCCAACACTACAATGGCAGACAACAATGCAAACTAGCCACAGACTGCACACAGCACAGCCAGTGATTTTCACACAGAGCGCTACGTGGCGTTACCAATTAAGAAAACGTTAACATCCAGCTGCCCAACAGTACAATGGCAGACAACAATGCAAACTAGTCACAGACTGCACACAGCACAGCCAGTGATTTTCATACAGAGCGCTACGTGGCGTTACCAATAAGAAAACCTAAACAGCCTACTTACATAGCCCCCATGCTTCCCACAAAAAATTTTACAAATTTTTTTGGGCACTGGCCAATACGTATTTGTTAAATTTTTTTCACAATTACAGTAACAAAGAAATCAAATGCACACACTTATTGATACAATGTTGGTCAAAAGCAAAAATTTTCTCCCTGTCCATAAAGACAGTCCTGATCGTCCATCACAGAAAAATTGCAGTGTTTTTTTTCTCAAAGTCTGAGCAGTAAAAGAAAATACACATGGAAGTAGTGGATTTCCATGCAATCTTGAAGAAGTAGTGTTGTCCTTCCAACGGAAAGACAGTGCTGACTCTTGACATGCAGACAAGTATTGGTCCACAACAGAGCAAACCCACAGCAGAGTCAGTCAAAATTTTGAAGAGTATTGGTAGGTAGGTCATCACAGAGCAGACCCACTGTAGTCCTGGTAGAGATTACAGTATTGGTGGGGCACCAGAGGTGCAGACCCACTGCAGTCCTTGTAGAAATAATGGTACTGGTGAGTCAGCAAAGGTGTAGGCCCACTGTAGTCCTTGTAGAAATAATGGTATTGGTGGGTCATCAAAGATGCAGACCCACTGTAGTCCTTGTAGAGATGCCCAACAGCCATCTGTTGTGACTGTGCAGGTGCACAATCACCATTGAAGAGCCTTGCGGAGTCCATAACCACCACTTGTGCACTCACAAAGTTTTTGGAATTGTCCTTAGAACCAGCAATGCTGTTATCCAGTCCCTTGCTGAATTATTAACACATGTGCAAACACTAACAGTCCCTACTTCTCACATATTGTCCAGATACTATGACCAACAGAAATGTGTGCAGTGAAATGGAACTTACAAGTTAATAATATGATGAACTGGTATCAATTACAATTTTATAACATAAGAATACAATAACAAAGGTACAAAATACATCATTAAAGAACATAACAATACAGATAACATTTGTGGTAATGCAGGCTTTACAGAAGAATCGAAATAACATATACATCAGTGTTACAGGAATTATGACATAAGTAAATACATAAAAGATCAGAATAATTATTGAAACATCAACTTCACACATGAGCATTAAAACAAAACAGAATAAATAATGTCTAAACATCTTTACAAAGTAAATAACATAGTATTTGAAAAATTCTACAACATAAATCTTATTAGCGAAACACTTAAAGACAGGAAAAAGACAAATACACAAGGGTTCATAAACACATAGCGGAATAATACGAAAGGAAAGACAGGGTTCGTTTTCAGTGTGACATTTGGTACTGCAGTCCAACCCAAAACTTCGTTCTGTAGATCTTTCCCCTTATTTCAACATTTGTTTCCACAAAAAAAAAAAAAAAAAATACTATCCAAGCATGCTTTCTGTATTCTGTTCACATCCTCTTTCAAAATTCTTTTTTGGCCAAACCATTTTCTTATAGCTTCTCAATGCATTTCTTCCAATTCATCACAACTCGTTCTCACATATAGCCTACCCCATCTTAAGTTAACTTAAATCTACTGAGCTCAGATGCTAAACAAGGGACGAGGCAACGCAGCAGCACAAAACAATTAACACAAACAGCAATGACAAAAAAATGGAAATTGGCAAAGCAAGCTACAGCAAATCTAAATTACCAAGCAAATGCGACATTACAACTAATATGAGCCAATGTGCAGCAACAAGAAAAATAAATCTGTAGTAAAACTAGCTTAACAGAGTAATACAAAATGAAATTTAGTAGCACTATGCCTGGCAAACAGCTGCAGCAAATGCAATAACTTATATCTAAACATGACCAAGCTCAAGCAAAAAAAAAAAAATATTACAGTAAAAATGGCCATGTTTAATATCTATGTCACATCTTAACACTAGAGTGATGCATCACTGTAACTTGCTCTAGCAGACAAGTTACCAAGTCAGTGACAAAAATTATGTATGCAATTCCTACGAAGTGGAAATGTCTTTTTGTGCTCCCTCATTTTTTTTGGAGTACATCCATCATAAAGTTATTTTTTACTGGATCTGTAGGCATAAAATATTTATATTAGTACATCTATAAAATTTTATTTTAACCAATGCTGCAGTGCAGCTAGGAACTAGATATTAAACAAAATAGGCAAAGCAAGGCGTGAAACGTCATTCACTAGCCATATGCCATTTCATAATGCAGTAAACAATCTTTCAACTAGCAAGACAATAGACACAAAATATTTCTCATCATTTCATTTCAGTAAATATCATAAATTAAGAACTCTACAGTGTAATCATGTTTTCAAGTTTGAGGGTGTCGTATTTACGATGTTTTCTACAAAGGAATGTCAATAGCAAAGATAATGGCCTCTTTTTTTTTTCTTTTCTCCACCTGTGCCTCTGAAAGGCACACACTAATGGCTGTTTTCCAGGCGTCTGTCACGCATCTAGGTGCCCACGACGCATTACGTGAAGGTGGTCACTTAACTTTCTTACCAAAATACAGTATTTACGACAACAGTTTCCGCTACAGTGACGGTCTCATATAAAAATATTTCACAGGTCAAGAATTTGCGTTACAAATCTGTAGAAACAAAATCCTATTGTTATAACACAGTCCAAAAAATTTTCGTCGGCATTGTAATACATTTACGCATTTACATACATTTCATAACTCTTAAAATACGATTCTTGTTTTCCAACAACCTTTTTCACAAACCAGAGTCCCTAACCACTACTCATTATTCCTTACCTTATTCGTCGACACTTCTTCAATATTTCATCATAACAGATACGTAGCATACTCAAATAACTCATATAGCATCAGCTTATTTATCATAAACATACCGCAACAGCATAATACACATAGTCATCGTAATAATAACATCATAACACCTCAGTCAGCTCTCAGAATCGTCGTAGCTTCCTCCAATAATTTCAAAACCTAAAAAAAATTCTCTGCTCATGTCAAAAGTGTCATCTGCCTCAAACGTACTTTAAAAGTCATGATACCATACCGAATATATCATTCAAAGCTCTCATAATATCACAATGGGTCCGAAAAAATATGAACAGTTCACAAAGTACAGACAAAATACAATTTCGTAAGTGTGAAGTTACCCAACTGTGTAATTGTGTAAACATGTGTCACTGATGTAGTAAAAAAATGTTTATCTCTCAGTTAAATGATCAGATAGCTGTGTAATTTGTGTGTTACAGAAATATGGTACCGATGTGTAAAGTTGTATAAGCAAATGCTGTATTAGCTAGAGCTCCTTGTGCTTGCCAAACACATGGCACACAAAGTAAGCGTGTACCCCCCTGAAGATTAATGTAATTATACCCTCAGGTGTTACAGATTACAGCAATGGAATGAAATGTATCACGGAAAACCTTTGTATCATTGTACTTCAAATATCTTTAAAAATAAATGTTTTAAGTACAAAATTAATCACTCAAATACGTGTACTGTAGCGCTAAACTGTGCACCATGTTGTAAGATAATCTCTGTGGAAGTCTCGTAGTTATCGTCCTCTGTAAGCAAAGTTCTGCAGAAGTCAATGTACTTACCTCATGATAAACAAAAGTGAAATGCTATGCGTATAGATATAGTAGTTATTACGTATCTTACCGTGATCAAGAAAGTTCTATAATGTAACGTATTGTTGTGCCACAGAAAAGGCTGTCTCATTGTAGCTATACCACAAAACTTCCAACGAAAACATGTTTTACTTTCCAGAATAATACATAAAACTGTGCAGACATAAAACAGGAAAAGCGCAAAAGCAACATTGTAAATTGTCACTCATTAGTAGCGTCGTGATAAAATCGTGTAGCTGTCACATAAACTAACCACTGTGTTATCTGGTATCTCTCAGTAAGTACTTTAAATCCAGAATGTATTTTCAAGTAAACCAAAATGTTGCATTAAAATCTCATTAGCAGTACCAGTATATGTCCTAAGTATGTACGCCTGATAGTCGCTATGTAATCGTGCAACTAACAAGCAAGAATGTACAAATACAATAACACTTTGTTGTCTGTTCACCATAACAATGCATTCGTAATTTCTGTTTAAATATGTTCTCTTGGTTCTTGACTGGATGTATAACTTCAAACATTGTTGCATGTTAACAGTTTCTTAAGTCAGACAAATCATACTAGAAACGTGAAGTGAAAAATTTTATGGCAAAGACTAAGTTAAAAAGCAGATTATCTTTCAATAAACGATTTTACATGTGAAATGTGGTGGAATCCTTTACTCTTCCTAGTACGCAGAGTTTCAACTTCAACGCAAGTATCATGTGGTATACGTCGGATTCTGTAAGCTCCATTGTAAACTAGAAAGAATTTATGACTCAAGTGTTTCTTCTTATGTGACAATGAATGAGCTTTAATGAGAACTTTCTGATCAATGTATAATTTCTTTGCATTTGCTTTACCATGTAGTTTCCTCCTTTTGTCTGCTGCAGATTTTATATTTTTAATAGCCAAATCAATTATGTCCTTGTGTCGAAGTTTACGTGTATTCGGGGAAGGTACGAGCTCTCTGATTCTGTTTGGTGGTTCTTCATTCTTCAGTACAAGAGTAGATGGTAAAGCAGTGGAGTCATGAGGCATTTCATTCAGCACATTTTCAATTAAGTGTAAATATCTGTCCCAATGCTGATGCTTTCTGTGACAATAAAGTCTGCAAAGCTTATTGATTTCTTTCATAACCTGTTCAGACGGGTTACAATGTGGTGAATAAAATGAAATAAAAACAGGTTTGATTTTATGATTCCGAAGCATGCGTGACCAAACAACAGATCTGAATTGCGGTCTGTTATCTGAAATGACCTTACTAACGTGTCCAACTTCACGCAAGAAATTTTTAACAAAGGCGTTGGATACAGACCGTCCAGTGGCTTTACGTAACGGTGTGAAAGAAACAAATTTTGAAGTAAGTTCAACAGCGACTAGAACGTACGAAAATCCATTAGATGTTCTGACAAGCGGTTCCAAGAGATCAACAGCAGCAAATTCTTTTAATTTAGAAGGAATAATAGGAAACAACAGAGCACGATGTGGGATAGTAGATGGTTTCGCCTTTTGACAAAGTTTACAAATAGACAAGACTCTTCGAATTCTCTTTTCCATATTGTTAAAATAACAAGTCGTTCGAAGAATATGATAACATTTTCGTGGACCAAAATGTGCGTAGCTGAAATGAATGTACCAAATGAGCCTATTAAAAAATCGTCTGGAATGCAAAGTACCCATAACTTGTCATCAACAGTGCAGCGTTTGAAGAGTATGTTGTTTCTAACCAGATAATAATGCTGAATCTGAGTGTGCGGCTTTTCATGCCATTTACTTTTGATATCTTTCCAAATCGGATCTTTATCTTGTTCATGAGCAATGTCCTTTAAAGATGTGGTGATGAAGTTTTCAAAGGCGACTTTCTGAATGTAAAGAATACTGAAATTTTTCTCGAGGTTGCCTTCTGTGTTACTTTTCTCAAGCCCAGCCGGTGCGCGTGACAGTGCGTCCGCAACAATGTTCTCCTTGCCGGGAATGTAGACTATTGTGAAGTGGAATTCTTGCAGAAACAATACCCAACGTTTTAACCTGTCATGATTTAATTTTGAAGACATAAGAAATTGTAATGCACGATGATCACTGCATACTTTTACGTGCTTACCAGAAAGAAAGAAACGGAATTTGTTAAATGCCCAAACGATAGCTAAAGCTTCTAATTCAGTAACGGAATAATTTTTTTCAGATTTTGTTAGCACTCGGCTAGCAAAAGCAATGGTTTTCTGAACAGTAGTGTCATTTTCTATGGCTTCTTGAAATAAGTGGGCACCAATACCGACTTTAGAAGAATCCGTGCTAAGGCAAAAATCTTGTGAGAGAACTGGATGTGCTAGTATTGGCACGTTAAGTAGCGATTCTTTCAAAGAATTGAATTTCAACTGTGCTTGTTCGTCCCAGTTACAAATAGTATTTTTTCCAGTGAGAGAACAAAGTTTTGGTGTAACTAGAATTTGCATATTCAGAAAACGACGGTAAAAATTTACGAGACCTAGAAAACTGCGGACTTGTCTTTTTGTGGATGGAACTGGAATGGCTCTGATTGCTTCTAACTTATCAGGATCCGGCTGAATACCTTCAGAAGAAATAATATGTCCCAAAAACCTCACCTTTGACCTACCGAATTCAGACTTTTCCAAGTTAACTGTAATTCCAGACTCTGCAAAAATTCGTAACAAACTGTTGAGGATGCGATTATGTTGTTCTCATGAGGCTTCTGCTATTAGAATATCATCCACATATAAGGTGATGTGACGTTTTAAGAACTCAGGTAATATGGAATTTAGCCCGCGAATGAATGCTGCCGAAGAAATGTTCAAACCAAAAGGAAGTTTCCGAAATTGATAACAAACGCCGAAACAAAGAAAAGCTGTGTATTTTCTACATTCTGGATGAAGTTCGATCTGATAAAAGCTGGATCTGAGATCAATAGAAGACAACACTTTTACACCATTAAAATTTTGAAGAAGTTTTTCCATCGTCTGCGGCCTGTCTGTTTCAGGAATGATGATAGTATTGATTTGTCTCGAATCTAAGACAAGCCTGATCGATCCATTTTTCTTCTCAACAACATGTAATGGATTGTTGTATGAGCTTACTGCAGGCTCAATAATGCCCTCATTAAGCATAGATTGTATTTCTGTTCTAACACGGTCCCTATAATGCGCCGGAATTATGTATGGTCTATCACAAAATTTAGTATGCTCACGAACACGAAATTGGTATTGAAATCCCTTGATTGTTCCTGTTTTGTGAGTAAAAACTGTGGAATTTGCTTGTAAAATCTCAAAAAGGTCTTGCCTGTAAGTGTCATTACCATTCTCAATTGTTTGAATTTTATTCTGAATTAACTCATTAGTATCAAATATGTCGTCGATATCATCCCTGTCAGTACTTGCAGAGTGATTGTTAGTGTCTAGTTCCATAGAAAATTCCGAACTGTTGTCCAACAGAAGGTAAAGCCGATTAATTTCCTCGTCATAGTTTGAGAGCCAATCTTCAAATTTCAAAGCTATTGACTTACCTTCTTTCTCTAAACTTATTTCAGCATCGTGAAAGTTTAAGATTGCTTTGTATTCATTCAAAAAGTCTACTCCCAATATAATTTCCGTCGACAATAATGGAACAATAAGAAAGTTCATAGAGAAGCTGTGGCTTTGACAAAAGAATTCTAAGTTGGTTTGTTGGCGTACATCTACACTTTTTCCAACGATTGCACCTTGTAATTTAATCTTACGTAACGGAAGTGCGGGGCAATCGTTCGATTTGTTGCATTTGCTAAAGGCTGTTTCACTAATTACTGAAATGGGACTGCCAGAGTCAAGTACTGCAGTAAATTTTACGTCATTTACTGTAATGTGAATCACAGAATTTGCAATATTGTTATGTTTTACGTCGTGTTCCTGGAGTAAGATGTTTCTAATGTCTTCCATTTTTACATAATTACTAGCTACGGCAGCTGCGTCGTCAGTTTCATACGTACGTTTTGTGGCTGCCAGCGGTAAGAGTCATTGCCTATTGTCTCTTCGTTGGCGCGCGTCGTTATTGGGATTTGGAGACCTAACTTCTACAAATTCACCTTGTCGAGAGGGCCCTGCTCTGTTTGAATCCCGCCAGTTCTCATGCAATTCAGGTCTGTCGTTACGATCATATCGTCTGTCGTCATGTCGGTAGATTCCATAGTTTCTTTCTTGTCGGTCACGTGGCGGAGAATTTCTCCCTGAATCGTAACTGCACGCTGGACCGTTGCATCTAAAGTTATTCTTTCTCCCTTTACAATAATTATTTTGGTTCCCATATTGTCTGTTTCTCTGATTGTCTCTGTGATAGTCATTACCGCGGAGAGGTGATCTTTCCCTGTAATTATTACTACTCTGCCAACGGTTGTCATACGGGTGGTGTCTGTTTTGGTCACGATTTGTGTTGTGAGAATAGCCTTGTCGCGTCCAGTTATTATTTCTTTCATCGCAGAATTGCGACGGATGCGACCTGTAATTGTTGTGTTCCTGTTTTCGCGTTCCGCGATTGTAGGTGTCAATTTCTAATTCTTGTAAGAGTCCCTGAAAAGCCTCAATGTCGCCTTTGCAACGTCCTGCCAAAATAACATGTCGTAAATGTTCAGGCAATTTGATTAAGCAAATGCGGATGTGTTCTGAGGGGCTGTATGGGTTTGAAAGGTACTGATTCTTGTGCAACATGTCTTCAAAATATTTCACAAGACTGGAAAATTCAGATTGTTCGAAATGTTTCATCATTATGATGCCATGTTTTACTCGGTCTTGTGTGGCTTGAGACCAATATGCTGAGAGGAAGGCATGGTAAAACTCTCCTTCACTGCGACAATCGTGAATGACCGATCGCATTCTTACAGCTGGTTCATTCTCTAAGTAGCCACACATAAATTCTAATCTGTGCTCTAATGACCAGTTGGGAGGAAAACAATGAGAGAATTGATGGAGCCATGCTTGTGGATGAATGTCTTTGCCAGAATGCTTAAATGTTTTGAATTTACGTGTAGTAATGAACAGCTTATAGTCAAAACATGATGTCGGCGAGTCGCATGTCGGTCATTGTTACGTCGTTTCGGCGGTTCCATCTCAAAATTCGGTGTACCTTGCCAATTTCTTTCATAATTTCCGTAGTGCCCTGTGTTATTATTTTGTGGCTGTTCCGTATTTCTATGTCCCTCTTCCCGTATTGGAGCGCGAGTGTCCTCTGAAATACGTAATTCTTGTATTACCTGTGTCAGCTGATCTTGTACTTCCCAGTTTTCTCTTTGGTGTTGCGTATTAATTTGATTCTGATTTTGTTTGAATTTCCTAATTTGTTCGCACTCTTCTGTGTCATTAAAGACTATCGGTTTTGTGTCATTCAGATTATCATCTACCTTCGTAGATAAATTATTTAGCTGATCCGAAAGTTCAACTACTTTCTCTGATAATTAACTAATTTCCTCCATGTGTTTTTCTGAACCAATTTGCAGAGTATCTACTGTGTCCTTTAAGTTTTCTTGCATTTTTGCAAGTTGCGTAACCGAATCGGAAGATGCAACTGAGTAAATTTTAGCCCACAAGGTCTCATGAGTTTCATGAACAATAGTTTGCAGTTCTTTTATGGCTGCTTCGTGATTCTGTAACGCATTTTCATGCCGCGAAAAAATAGGTTGAAAATGCTCACAAATCTGTGTTTTTACGTCATTACAGACTTTTTGACATTTCGATTCAATGTTATGTAACTCAGTAGTTAAATCTTCAGGTGTGTGTTCAATTGTGGTGTCTAACTTTTGAAGCTGTTGCTGTGTTTGTCTCTGATTTTTTTCCATTGTGTCTAACTTTTGAAGCTTTTGCTGTGTTTGTCTCTCATTTTGTTTCATTGTGTCAAACTTTTGAAGATTTTGTTCCATTATGTCTAACTTTTGAAGCTTTTGTCCCATTTGTTGCATTAATTGTAATAACAATGCACTGGTGTCTGAAACATGTTCCTCAGTGCTATTCGGCAATGTATTTGAACCGGCAATATTCGCAGTTTTAAAAGCAGAAAATATGTCTTGACTTATTTGAGAAAACGGCGAGGACGCAAAACCCCAATCTACAGTATTTGCAAGAGAGTGTCCTGTCATTTCGGATTCCTGAGGCAAGCTGTTGCCGACCGATCGATCGATAATGCTTCCCTGTTCACTAATTGTTTCACTGCCTACACCATTATTTGCAGCCCGCTCCATTTCCCTATGTACAATTACCAAATCACTAGTTTGAACATTAGTTAATTCATTACACGGTGGCGCTAACACACTGCTTTTGTCTTCACTGTCATTTCTCAGTTTACTTTGGAGCCTTATATTACGTTTTTCACACGCCATTATTGTCACAATATTTCACACGATAACACAGAAAAGCACAATTTGAAGAGCAAAAATATGAGAACACATTAACATAGCACTGAAAATAATATCTCTTTAATTGCAAGCGCAGCTGCGAAATACTTGGTGCAAATCTACGTGCATGGCACAACTGTTTTACTGTACAACAATGAAAAGCTACAACTACAAAGGAAATTCTCTCTATAATTACGCGCTAGCAATAAACAAAAGCTACACTAATTACACAAACTACAAGAAAAAATCAAAAGATTCCAGTGAGGTATCCTCAGCTAAGGGTCGACATATGAAACGTCCCCTTAGAACAATTATAGATGACTGGGCTTAAACTGACACACAATATTTTTTAGCGCAACGCAATCTGACTTTCAAAAATCCCTACAAAAGAATGGCCCTGACTGACATTAACCTATACCTTTCACAAATCACTTACCTCACCAAAAATCTTCGTTACTCGAACTACTGCAATACAGTGACGCCACTACTGCCAGCTAAATAAAAGATTCAAACTACTGAAGGCACTAACTACTAATAGGCATAGTTAGCAAATGAAAGATTTTGATAGAGAACAAACAATGTATTTACCTCAATAGTGTTCAAAAGTCATAATGGACATAGCAGTTCATGACATCCAGCCTTACAAATTTCAAAACTCCGCCATTTCTCTCCCCACATCCACCACTGCTGGCGGCTCACCTCCAACTGCCGAACGCTATGCGCTGTTAACATCCAGCTGCCCAACACTACAATGGCAGACAACAATGCAAACTAGCCACAGACTGCACACAGCACAGCCAGTGATTTTCATACAGAGCGCTACGTGGCGTTACCAATGAGAAAACCTAAACAGCCTACTTACAAGTTCTAGGGGACTGATGACCTCAGATGTTAAGTCCCATAGTGCTCAGAGCCATTTGAACCATTTGAACGGCAGGTTCCAAAAGCACAGCAGGGTATATAAAGTGTATAGGGGAGGGGCGGGCGGAAAACAGTGTAGTCGCTGTAATGCAGAAACGGAGCGATTTATCTGTAGTCCGAAAGGGCATGACCATTGGTTTTCGGGCCAGTGATGGAATCATTTCTGAAACGTTGAAGTTTGTAAACTGTTCGCGTGCCGCCGTAGTTAAAATAAAGCGGGCATGATAGAACAGCGCTATGCAAAACCGGCTCCGAAGCAACAGTGGCGCAGCACAATCCGTAGATGACAGGGGTGGACGACTGTTGTGAAGATCCGTACAGTCGGATGGACGGCGTCTGTTGAGCAACTGACTGCCCAGATGAACCAACGGACTACCAACAGTGTCTCCTCAACAAGCGTTCAGCGAATGCTGCTGCAAGTGGGATTCTGCAGCAGGCACTCGGCTTAGGCACTCATCCTGCCTGCTGTTCATAGGCGATGAAGCCTGGAATTTGCACGACAATACGACAACTGGACGTGCCCTTGAGTGTGAGGAAGCAGAAGCCCAATGATGGTTACGGCATTCGATGCCCCACATACTGTCTACCATGGAACCACGATACTAGCTGCATATGACAACATGGAGTGGGAATAGCGGTATTCACTGGTGTGCACAGCATGAGGCTACGGTGCGCAGATGAACTGCTTAGTCGACAAGTAACTCGGAACAGCGGTACAGTGCTAGTGGTGTCGATACAAAGCAGAGCAATGGCAACCATAAACAAAGTACACTACTGGCCATTAAAATTACTACACCACGAAGATGACGTGCTACAGACGCGAAATTTAACCGACAGCAAGAAGGTGCTGTGATATGCAAATGACTAGCTTTTCAGAGCATTCACACAAGGTTGGCGCTGGTGGCGACACCTACAACGTGCTGACATGAGGAAAGTTTCCAACCCATTTCTAATACACAAACAGCAGTTGACCGGCGTTGGCTGGTGAAACGTTGTTTTGATGCCTCGTGTAAGGAGGAGAAATGCATACCATCACGTTTCCGACTTTGATGAAGGTAGGATTCTAGCCTATCGCTATTGCGGTTTATCGTATCGCGACATTGCTGCTCGCGTTGGTCGAGATCCAATGACTGTTAGCAGAATATGGAATCGGTGGGTTCAGGAGGGTAATACGGAACGCCCCCAACGGCCTCGTATCACTAGCAGTCGAGATGAAAGGCATCTTATCTGCATGGCTATAACGGATCGTGCAGCCACGTCTCGATCCCTGAGTCAACAGATGGGGACGTTTGCAAGACAACAACCATCTGCACGAACAGTTCGATGACGTTTGCAGCAGCTTGGACTATCAGCTCGGAGACCGTGGCTGCGGTTACCCTTGACGCTGCGTCACAGACAGGTGCGCATACGATGGTGTACTCAACGACGAACCTGGATGCACGAATGGGAAAATATCATTTTTTCGGATGAATCCAGGTTCTGTTTACAGCATCATGATGGTCGCATCCGTGTTTGGCGACACCGCGGAGAACGCACACTCGAAGTGTGTATTCGTCATCGCCATACTGGCGTATCACCTGTCGTGATGGTATGGGGTGCCATTGGTTACTCGTCTCGGTCACCTCTTGTTTGCACTGACGGCACTTTGAACAGTGGACGTTACGTTTCAGACGTGTTACGACCCGTGGCTCTACCCTTAATTCGATCCCCGCGAAACCCTACATTTCAGCAGGATAATGCACGACCGGATATTGCAGGTGCTGTACGGGCCTTTGTGGACACAGAAAATGTTCGAATGCTGCGCTGGCCAGCACATTCTCGAGATCTTTCACCAATTGAAAACGTCTGGTCAATGGTGGCCGAGGAACTGGCCCCTCATAATACGCCAGTCACTACTCTTGATGGACAGTGGTAACGTGTTGAAACTACATGGGCAGCTGTACCTGTACACTCCGCCCAAGCTCTGTTGACTCAATGCCCATGCGTATCAAGGCCGTTATTACGGCCAGAGGTGGTTGTTCTGGATACTGATTTCTCAGGATCTATGCACCCAAATTGCGTGAAAATGTAATCACATGTCACTTCTAATAGAATATCTTTCTCCAATGAATACCCGTTTATCACCGGCATTTCTGCTTGGTGTAGCAATTTTAATGGCCAGTAGTGTATCTACAACAACAGTTTTCAAAGTTGACAATTCGTCAAAAAAGGAACCCAAGGAATTTCGCAGCGTGGGAAAGAAGTGGCAGACGAAATATTAGCGTTTCTTTAAGACGAGTCAGTGGAATGTGTGGTGTCGTATACGCTCGAGTATGTGGATAATGTACGTGAGGAGTGCAATTATGGCGATATATGTCTGACAAGTGAAAGTGATATTGAAACAGGCGTCGATCCATGAGGTTCATCATCCTTGTCGGACAGGGAGCTACCAATCCAGTCTTCAATGAAACGTAGTAAAGGATAATCATTGAGCAAGGTGCCAATCATAACTACATACATGGAAGATCATTCGCAGAATAGTAGAAAATAATTACGAACAGATTTAGAATAAGTCCTCAGCAATATTACTGTGTAGTGCATAAAAAAACTGCGGATCTGCATGGGAGGACAGTAAACTGCTGTTTGCGCCTTTGAAGGATGCTCAATGCAACTTACAGGATGTTATGTTAGTAAACTACTTCGTTATGTACACCAAATTGCGCGAGACGTAGTTTACAGTGATTTCAAGGGAAGCAGTGGGTGGCCGCGTAACTTTAAATATTGCTATAAAACTGGAAGACGTAAGATAACAAAATTTCAAGACAATCGTAAACTTGACAATACAGAGCGAACTGCGGAGTTGGTCCCAAAAAATGTAGATGAGATAAATAAACCTACCCCACCGTTCAGTAAGGAATTTGTTTCCAACTCCGACCAATCAGGATCTGAAGAGGAAATGACTGGGAACACAATAGGTCGAATCGCCAGACTGACGAACAAATGTGCAGTAATGGTGCGTGGGATAACCGCGAGAGTACTGCTACTGTCATACGAAACGCCACCCCAGACCATAGCTGCAGGTGCAGGTCCAGTGTGCCTAGCTCGCTGTCAGACTGGTTTCATGCCCTCAACTGGCGTCCTTCTAATCAATACGCGGCCGTCACTGGCACCGAGGCGGAGCCACTGTTCACCAGAAAACACAACCGACCTTCACTCTGCCCTCCAATGAGGTTTTGTTTGACATCACTGAAGTAGCAAGCTGCGGTGATCTGGAGTCAGTGGAGAGCTCGCTACAAGGCGCCTTGCCCGAAGCTGTGAGGTAACGGGCGAGAGGCGGCGCCCTGGCAATATTCGAAGTTCAGAGTTGGCGGCCACCGCTCGGGCCGCGCGGCAGGGCCGAGTTCGTCACCATCCGCGTGGTGGCTCACAGTGGCCGGAGAACGTGGTCCATCGAGCACCTGGCTGGGAATTCCTTGGTGATGCTGTACGCCGGGAGGGCCAAAGATGGCGGCCTTTGTGAAACCTTAACTGCAAACATTTCACAGTTGGTATAGAGATTAATAGTAGCCAGATGAATCATGATACCTCAAAAAGAAACATGTACATTACCATTATTTGCACGACGATTCCGATGGCGTAGTCAGATTATAATCAATAAAGAATTAATTTATAGATCTAAAAGATAAAAATTTTGAAATTAAAGTAGAGGTATACTTTTTTTTTAAAAAAATCTCACGAGACAGATAAGGATGCTTCGCAACTTTAAACTGAACAATAAAATAAAAAATAAGACATACAACATCGAAAACGGAGCCATAGATAATCACAGAGTACCCCAGAAAGCATCCCAGAGTGCCCCTGTGAGCTAAAACACCAAGAAGAATAGCTTCTCGGGTTTTGGCAAGATCAATGCGTGGCATAATGCAATAGATAACATTAGGAGTAATAGAGAAAGTATCAACACTCTTGTACACACGCATCCTTGATCTCCTTGTCCATCTTCTCCTCCTGTAAGGCATGGCTGTGTGCTTCGTGCGGCTGCCTCGAGTCGAATGACCATGCTGTTGCCTCACGAGAGAGATATACAGTCCCATGACGTCATAAAGATAAGCTTATCACGGCGTGGCAGCGGAAGTTGGCCCGCGCTAGAGAGCAATGGCGGCACCGGAAGTCGAGCAATACTGCGGATCGCGCTCAGTTAAAACTTAGCGCGATCCGCCGAGCCCTAGCGGCGGCCGAGCGGAGCTCGTTCAAGGTCACCCGCCAATATGGCGGCGCACACAGCCATGTACATTTCTTATCTATTACATTCCCCTACACATTGATCTTGCCAAAAGCCGAGAAGCGATTCTTCTTGTTGTTTTAGCTCACAGGGGCACTCTGGGATGCTCTCTGGGGCGCTCTGGGATGCTTTCCAAAATATAAACGCTTCATCAGATTTCGTCAATTGACGTGTCTTTACAAAGCTATTAGTATAAACCTAAATTGATATTAATTACAGGCATGTAACTTGAATAGTACACGAGTTATTGGGGGTCAAGGTGGCCGATTACTATCGATCGCGTCAAGCCATAAGTACTCCACAGTGACACGAAAAAACGGTAGCAGCATGCTTATAAATATATTTATTCATCTATGTCTTTGTTTATATCAGAGATACACTATTCTTGAAGAAATTGGTTAAATATTTACTGTGTTTTAGAAAGCACAGAGACATTAGCCTACTGACCTACCTTTTGTTCTATTTCTTTGATATAAGTTTGATTTGTTTATGTATCTAATAATGTGTGTTAGAGCGTGTTTTTGGTCCAGCCGTAGGAATATTTATTCAATTTCATGTTATTTAAATGTAAATCCAGTATTTCGAATGTGTTACATTACGTTTGTGTGGGTGCGTTAGCTTGAAGACATGGCACGAGCGCTCTAGCCAATCACATCGCTCGTGAATGGGGAGACTGGATGGTAGCGGGGGAAAAAGAGCATCGTTTCGAGAGAGGACAGGGTGGTTCGGGAGGGTGCGGCGCAAGAGACAATCGCACAGGACACGGGAAGTGCTGGACGTGACGGCGCGACGGCCGCTCGGTCGCGGGAGAGACTCGGAGAGTGCGGAGCTGTTTGCACGTGGTCGCGGCAGGTAGAAATACTTTGGAGTGCCGACTTGTGCACTTGTGAGGTTTCCGTGGCTTCTATAGTGAAGACGTAGTGTGCGTTTAGAAGTGAATATCTCGCGAGCTGTACTGTTGTTCATAACTAATTACGTGCTATAGGAATCTATTGTTTCCCTGAGCACAGGTAGTCTCAGTTTTCAAGAAGGGTCGTCGAGCAGATGCGCAAAACTATAGGCCTATATCTCTGACATCGATCTGTTGTAGAATTTTAGGACATGTTTTTTGCTCGCGTATCATGTCATTTCTGGAAACCCAGAATCTACTCTGTAGGAATCACCATGGATTCCGGAAACAGCGATCGTGTGGGACCCAACTCGCTTTATTAATTCATGAGACCCAGAAAATATTAGATACAGGCTCCCAGGTAGATGCCATTTTCCTTGACTTCCGGAAGGCGTTCGATACAGTTCCGCACTGTCGCCTGAGAAACAAAGTAAGAGCCTACGAAATATCAGACCAGCTGTGTGGCTCGATTAAGGAGTTTTTAGCAAACAGAGCACAGCATTTTGTTCTCAATGGAGAGACGTCTACTCGCGTTAAAGTAACCTCTGGCGTACCACAGGGGAGTGTTACGGGACCATTGCTTTTCACAATATATATAAATGACCTAGTAGATAGTGTCGGAAGTCCCATGCGGCTTTTCGCGGATGATGCTGTAGTATACAGAGAAGTTACAGCATTAGAAAATTGCAGCGAAATGCAGGAAGATCTGCAGCGAATAGGCACTTGGTACAGGGAGTGGCAACTGACTCTTAACATAGATAAATGTAATGTATTGCGAGTACATAGAAAGACGGATCCTTTATTGTATGGTTATATGATAGCGGAACAAACACTGGTAGCAGTCACTTCTGTGTGCGTGCGGAACGATTTGAAGTGGAATGATCATATAAAATTAATTGTTGATAAGGCGAGTGGCAGGTTGAGATTCATTGGGAGAGTCCTTAGAAAATGTAGTCCATCAACAAAGGAGGTGGCTTACAAAACACTCGTTCGACCTATACTTGAGTATTGCTCATCAGTGTGGAATCCGTACCAGATCGGTTTGACGGAGGAGATAGAGAAGATCCAAAGAAGAGCGGCGCGTTTCGTCACAGGGTTATTTGGTAAGCGTGATAGCGTTACGGAGATGTTTAACAAACTCAAGTGGCAGACTCTGCAAGAGAGGCGCTCTGCATCGCGGTGTAGCTTACTGTCCAGGTTTCGAGAGGGTGCGTTTCTGGATGAGGTATCGAATATATTGCTTACCCCCTACTTACACCTCCCGAGGAGATCACGAATGTAAAATTAGAGAGATTCGAGCGCGCACGGAGGCTTTCCGGCAGTCGTTCTTCCCGCGAACCATAAGCGAGTGGAACAGGAAAGGGAGGTAATGACAGTGGCACGTAAAGTCCCTCCACCACACACCGTTGGGTGGCTTGCGGAGTATAAATGAAGATGTAGATGTTATTCAACTTATATTTTATTTAATTGCTGGACCATCGACACCAGTAAGTGTTTTGCAGAAATATACGGCATTCTCAAGAGTACTTAGGCTATCGTGCTCATCATTTGAAGTCGTTAAGATAGTACTTGCAGATTTTATTTAATTGCATTCTTTCATTTATAAATTGAATGTCACATTCATAATTTGCAATTGTCGAGTGATAGGAACCTTCGACCACTCAATTCATGTGTGGCTTCTTATCGTATACTGTAGACTCAGCAGTATTTGGCCTGAAATGCGGCAACTACGTATCCCATCCCCTAGACAGCGAAACCAGCCAAAACTTTTAATATTGCAACGTTGAGTCGGAGGGTGCGTAGTTGAGGGCCACACCTCGTTTCATCATTACTTGAAAGCCCGCAAAGCTGTCCTCCAAGTAACCTATCTGTAATATTTTGTTGTGTGAGTGTGTTGCCATTTGCTGCTCAAATTGCTGCTGCAGATACAGTAAGATGCTTCAGAGCCATACGACGAAAGGAAGCCTGGAAATTAGAGGCACCAACAGAGCTGTATCAAGATCAAGTAACATCAATACCTTAAAGCATGCGTATATAATTGTGCCAACTCTTAATCTGGATGGTCAATTGGCTGGAGAACATTGGCACAACCTGTTTATTTAACAATATATAACCATATATTTTAGTTTTTTTTTTTTTTTTTTTTTTTTTTTTGCAAAAGAAATCAAAATAGCAAACAATATGACAATGATTACAAGACGGGTGGACCTGCAGCCCACTCGTTATCGGGTAAAACAACAGTGTTTACTACGGCGCTGGACATAGTCTGTCTTATAAATGCCCTTCTGCAACCATGAAAACTATATAAGTACCATTGATGACAAGAGTGATTCAATTACTCAAAACACATGACTTAAGTTTTAATTTGAAAGCTGTATGTCGAAAGGTTCGGGGTTAATATGTGCACCTGTGCTTAAAGGTTAAACAGATTAGCAAACAGTTTGACAATGATAAGGCATAGTTCAAAGCAACCAACCTCTTAATTTCAATTGGCAACCAAGGTGCCACTGAATACCAACCCGTCCCATCTGACAGTTTTGCTTTGACTAAAGCCCTGGTGACAGTCGGCTGTTAATATTTTTGAAGTTAAACTGATTGTCAGTTATTAAGACCGCTCTGAAGGAACGTCTTAATGTATCACTTGTTAACACTTATTACAAGAGAACTCACTCGACGGGACCACAAGATCCAGCTAAGATACACTAATAATTACCCGGTCTTTCAAACACAGCAACGAACAGCTTAGTACAACAGATTGTTCAGATTATAAGTAATGACTGAGAAATGCAATTACAATCAAAGAACTGAATCGGTTAACAGCTAAAACTAAACATAAGGTCCCTCTTGTGTTAAACGGCAACCTGTGCCTTAGTAAAAGTCTCTCGGCTGTATTTACGACCAAGAGATGATTACTTACAAGGGAACCTCCCCATCGCACCCCTCTCAGATTTAGTTATAAGTTGGCCCATTGGATAGGCCTTGAAAAACTGAACACAGATCAATCGAGAAAACAGGAAGAAGTTGTGTGGAACTATGAAAAAAATAAGCAAAATATACAAACTGAGTAGTCAACGCGCAAGATAAGCATCATCAAGGAGAGCGTAAGCTCAGGAGCGTCGTGGTCCCGGTGGTAGCGTGAGCAGCCACGGAACGAGAGGTCCTCGGTTCAAGCCTTCCCTAGAGTTAAAACTTTGATTTTTTATTTTCTGACAATTATTATCTGTCCGTCCGTCCGTCTGACACGAGGTAACCGCGCCGTAGTATGGGGACGCTACACCTAAACGGAAAAATTTGAAAACGTTAAAAACATATGTTTTGACAGAGCACAGGGAAAACTGTGCGATTGTGAAACTGTTACAGTTTATGTGACAAACTCTTATGTTTTCATCATTTTTTGGGAGCGATTATCACATCCACAGGAAAACCTAAATCGGGCAAGGTAGAAGAATCTTTTTACCCATTCGCCAAGTGTACAAGTTAGGTGGGTCGACAACATATTCGTGTCATGTGACGCCCATGCCGTCGTCGTGTAGAATATATCAGACGTGTTTTCCTGTGGAGGAATCGGTTGACCTATGACCTTCCGATCAAATGTTTTCGGTTCCGATTGGAGAGGCACGTCCTTGCGTCTACTAATCGCACGGATTTGCGGTGCGGTCGCAAAACACACACACTAAATTTATTACAGTGAACAGAGACTTCAATGAGCGAACCGACAGATCATAACTTTGCGAAAATAAAAAATTAAACTTTTCATTCGAGGGAAGACTTGAACCAAGGACCTCCCGTTCCGCAGCTGCTCACGCTAACCACGGGACCACGGCGCTCGTGAGCTTACGTTCTCCTTAATGTTGCCTGTCTCATGCATGGACTACTCAGTTTGTATATTTTGCTTATTTTTTTCATAGTCTCACCCAACTTCTTCCTGTTTTCTCGATTGATCTGTGTTCGGTTTTTCAAGGCCTATCCACTGTGCCAACTCATAACTAAATCTGAGGGGGGTGCGATGGGGAGGTTCCCCTGTTAGAACACTAATGATCGGATACAAACCAGAAAGGCAAGGCAGTATACTATCGGGACAAATTTTCAAACGACAACTAGTGTCTTAGTACAATACTACTGCCTATATTTACGACCAAAGAGCCGACCGAGTAAAACTCTGAGGCTCGGGTACAAACCAGAAAATAATAAGGAGGGCAGGTACACAGTGAAACAAATCACCACGAGGATTACAGAATGTTACTCTTCTGTATCAGCCCTCAGAAGAGGGCAGCCAGGCCACGAGCGGTCGTCCGACACGAATGTTGCCAACCAACCGCCGGGATGTCGGCCTGCTGCTTGTAGCCGACGCTGACCCCGGTGAAGTACTCCGGTATCTTCGCTTTGCGCAGACCCTACTTGCGCTCCGGCCGCTCGGACCTCGTGACCACATCTCGTCGCAACGCTACTGCCAATCCCCAAACTTCGCGCCTTCCTCCCGGTCCAGTGAACCCCGTATACAAATCGGCAAGCAAAGACCTTCTAAGGACACAACCCACAGATACCATCTCTTCCTCATAGGTGTTGTCAACGGGGCCGCAAGAGGGATAGTCGATACTAGACCTGAGCAGTGGCGCCAGACAGAGAAGTCTACTAACCCAATGGCGCCACGGCTCCAACATTGTACAAAATAACAAGACTAATAATTACAAAATTCACTCACTACAGAAATTGCAGACATGTAAACACATTGCGCTGTTTGTGACATTATGAAAATAGAGAGATCAAATTTACACTAATCATGAATATTATTAGTTCCGACAAACAAACATTTGGTGAAATGTTCCTCAAAAAATCTTCTCTATCCATACAGACAAGAAAAATCTGTAAAAACAAGTTTTCATCTCCATAATAAAATATTCCAGGTAATTTCTCCCAGATTCACCAGATTCACAAATATTAGATCTCCTTCTCTAAAACTCAACTGTTCGCTACTATGCCTCTAGCAAGAATATGCATAGCGCTGCAGTATTGACTAGCGACCAAGCGGACCATAGATATAATTAAACACAGAGTTAAGGGCCTTATCCACTACTCGTGCAGCTCGTTCGCATATCTCTGTCCCAGTACAGTAAAGGTGAAATACGAGGGCAGTTCAATAAGTAAGGCAACACATTTTTTTTCTGAAACAGGGGTTGTTTTATTCAGCATTGAAATACACCAGGTTATTCCCCAATCTTTTAGCTACACAACACTATTTTTCAACGTAATCTCCATTCAATGCTACGGCCTTACGCCACCTTGAAATGAGGGCCTGTATGCCTGCACGGCACCATTCCACTGGTCGATGTCGGAGCCAACGTCGTACTGCATCAATAACTTCTTCATCATCCGCGTAGTGCCTCCCACGGATTGCGTCCTTCATTGGGCCAAACATATGGAAATCCGACGGTGCGAGATCGGGGCTGTAGGGTGCATGAGGAAGAACAGTCCACTGAAGTTTTGTGAGCTCCTCTCGGGTGCGAAGACTTGTGTGAGGTCTTGCGTTGTCATGAAGAAGGAGAAGTTCGTTCAGATTTTTGTGCCTACGAACACGCAGAAGTCGTTTCTTCAATTTCTGAAGAGTAGCACAATACACTTCAGAGTTGATCGTTTGACCATGGGGAAGGACATCGAACAGAATAACCCCTTCAGCGTCCCAGAAGACTGTAACCATGACTTTACCGGCTGAGGGTATGGCTTTAAACTTTTTCTTGGTAGGGGAGTGGGTGTGGCGCCACTCCATTGATTGCCGTTTTGTTTCAGGTTCGAAGTGATGAACCCATGTTTCATCGCCTGTAACAATCTTTGACAAGAAATTGTCACCCTCAGCCACATGACGAGCAAGCAATTCCGCACAGATGGTTCTCCTTTGCTCTTTATGGTGTTCGGTTAGACAACGAGGGACCCAGCGGAAACAAACCTTTGAATATCCCAACTGGTGAACAATTGTGACAGCACCACCAACAGAGATGTCAAGTTGAGCACTGAGTTGTTTGATGGTGATCCGTCGATCATCTCGAACGAGTGTGTTCGCACGCTCCGCCATTGCAGGTGTCACAGCTGTGCACGGCCGGCCCGCACGCGGGAGATCAGACAGTCTTGCTTGACCTTGCGGCGATGATGACACACGCTTTGCCCAACGACTCACCGTGCTTTTGTCCACTGCCAGATCACCGTAGACATTCTGCAAGCGCCTATGAATATCTGAGATGCCCTGGTTTTCCGCCAAAAGAAACTCGATCACTGCCCGTTGTTTGCAACGCACATCCGTTACAGACGCCATTTTAAGAGCTCCGTACAGCGCTGCCACCTGTCGGAAGTCAATGAAACTATACGAGACGAAGCGGGAATGTTTGAAAATATTCCACAAGAAATTTCCGGTTTTTTCAACCAAAATTGGCCGAGAAAAAAAATGTGTTGCATTACTTATTGAACTGCCCTCGTAGTTGCGATAGCAGAAAACATACGAATATGATAAATGAAGCCACGACGAATTACTTCGCTGTGGTTCGTCGACAAAGTCGAGATACTGGACAATTGGACAATTACACTCCTGGAAATGGAAAAAAGAACACATTGACACCGGTGTGTCAGACCCACCATACTTGCTCCGGACACTGCGAGAGGGCTGTACAAGCAATGATCACACGCACGGCACAGCGGACACACCAGGAACCGCGGTGTTGGCCGTCGAATGGCGCTAGCTGCGCAGCATTTGTGCACCGCCGCCGTCAGTGTCAGCCAGTTTGCCGTGGCATACGGAGCTCCATCGCAGTCTTTAACACTGGTAGCATGCCGCGACAGCTTGGACGTGAACCGTATGTGCAGCTGACGGACTTTGAGCGAGGGCGTATAGTGGGCATGCAGGAGGCCGGGTGGACGTACCGCCGAATTGCTCAACACGTGGGGCGTGAGGTCTCCACAGTACATCGATGTTGTCGCCAGTGGTCGGCGGAAGGTGCACGTGCCCGTCGACCTGGGACCGGACCGCAGCGACGCACGGATGCACGCCAAGACCGTAGGATCCTACGCAGTGCCGTAGGGGACCGCACCGCCACTTCCCAGCAAATTAGGGACACTGTTGCTCCTGGGGTATCGGCGAGGACCATTCGCAACCGTCTCCATGAAGCTGGGCTACGGTCCCGCACACCGTTAGGCTGTCTTCCGCTCACGCCCCAACATCGTGCAGCCCGCCTCCAGTGGTGTCGCGACAGGCGTGAATGGAGGGACGAATGGAGACGTGTCGTCTTCAGCGATGAGAGTCGCTTCTGCCTTGGTGCCAATGATGGTCGTATGCGTGTTTGGCACCGTGCAGGTGAGCGCCACAATCAGGACTGCATACGACCGAGGCACACAGGGCCAACACCCGGCATCATGGTGTGGGGAGCGATCTCCTACACTGGCCGTACACCACTGGTGATCGTCGAGGGGACACTGAATAGTGCACGGTACATCCAAACCGTCATCGAACCCATCGTTCTACCATTCCTAGACCGGCAAGGGAACTTGCTGTTCCAACAGGACAATGCACGTCCGCATGTATCCCGTGCCACCCAACGTGCTCTAGAAGGTGTAAGTCAACTACCCTGGCCAGCAAGATCTCCGGATCTGTCCCCCATTGAGCATGTTTGGGACTGGATGAAGCGTCGTCTCACGCGGTCTGCACGTCCAGCACGAACGCTGGTCCAACTGAGGCGCCAGGTGGAAATGGCATGGCAAGCCGTTCCACAGGACTACATCCAGCATCTCTACGATCGTCTCCATGGGAGAATAGCAGCCTGCATTGCTGCGAAAGGTGGATATACATTGTACTAGTGCCGACATTGTGCATGCTCTGTCGCCTGTGTCTATGTGCCTGTGGTTCTGTCAGTGTGATCATGTGATGTATCTGACCCCAGGAATGTGTCAATAAAGTTTCCCCTTCCTGGGACAATGAATTTACGGTGTTCTTATTTCAATTTCCAGGAGTGTAGATTCACTACAGGTGGGTGACCAGTCCTACAAAGGAGTCCGCGAATTTACGTAACTGGGAGCGCTATTTGCGGAGAATTACTTATACGAAGAAGAGATCAGCGCCAGGAACCAACTTAACACAACTGCTTCGATCCGGATGTGTCCCAAGACGTTTCTACATTGATCTACATAAACCCTGGTCCAACCCGTGATACAATATGACTGTGTGACGTGGAATATCCGAAGCAGGACTTTCATAAAGTCTTGTATCTGAGAGCAAAATACTGCGGGATACCTTCGGTCCGATGTTGAACTCAAACGCGACTGAATGGAGGTCAGACAGAGCCATGAGCTGGAAGAACTGTACTGATATGCCAATGCAGCAGATTTCCAGAAGGCTTTTAACAACGTTCTTTACAAGCGACTTCTAATCAAATTGTGCGCCTATGGAGTATCGTCTTAGTTGTACGAACGGATTCATGATTTCCTGTCAGAAAAGTTACAGTTCGTAGTACCAGACGGAAACTCAACGATTAAAACGTATGTAACATCTGGCGTTCCTCAAAGAAGTGTTATAGGCCCTCTGCTGTTCCTGATGTACATAAACGTCTTAGGAAACAATTTGAGCAGCGTTCTTAAATTGTTTGCAGATAGTGCTGTCATTTACCGTCTTGTAAAGTCATCGGATGATCAAAACCAATTGCAAAATGATTTAGAAAAAATATCAGCATGGTATGAAAAGTATGAAGTCATCCATATGAGTACTAACGAAAAACCTTTAAATTTCGGATACGCGATAAATCACACAAATTTAAAGGCTGTAAATTCAACTAAATACTTAGGGATTACAATTACGAATAACTTGAATTGTAACGATCACATAGGTAATGGTGTGACAAAAGCAAACCAAAGAATGCTATTTATTGGCAGAACACTTAGTGCTTACACCACACTTGTCCACCCTCTTCTGGAGCATTCCTGTGCGGTGTAGGATCCGAATCAGATGGGACTGACGGAGCACAATACAAAAGTTCGAAGAAGGGCAGCTCTTTTTGTATTATCGCGAAATAGGGGAAGGAGTGCCACGAACATGATACCTTATTTGGTGTGACAATCATTAAAACAAAGGCGTTTCTCGTTACAGTAGGATTATATCGTGAAATTTATTTCACTAACTTTCCCTCCGATTGCGAAAATATTTTGTGGAGACCCACCTACATAGAAAGAAATCAGCATAACAAAACACGAGAAATCAGAGCTCGCACAGAAAGATTTAAGGGCTCATTCTTCCCGAGCGTCGTTCGATAGTAGAACGATAGACAGATAGCTTGAAGACAGTTCGATGAACCCCATGCCAGGCACTTAATTGTGAATTGCAGAGTAATCACGTAGATATAGATGATTTACTCACTGTGTACGAGAATCTTACATTTAATATTAATTAATATTCCTTGTAGTGTGCGTGAAGCGAAAGTGAAATTCCGTTTGCCGACTTGCAGCTGAGTTGTAATGAAACGAAAGGACGCGAAGGAGTATACAATTGCTTCAAGCCCAATCCATGGACAGGGGATAAGAGACTGTAAAGAGTAAAGATCATAGAAATTTCGAAAATGGTGGACATTTTAAAAATTCAGAATGTCGGAGTTAAAAGATGGGCACATTGTGGAAGTGACCATCATCTAGTGTAATGTAATACACTTTCAGGGGTAGTGGCGGACGGAAGAGATCGCAACACGCTGACCAGCCTGAGATCATGACTTGGATAGTTTATGGGTAGTGCTAAGTAATTACACCAACAGATTGGAGAGCGCAGATGGAGCAGTAGAAGAGCATGTAAAGAAGGCCATAGATGAAGCACCAAAACAAGGCCTTGGAGAATATGAGAAGAAGGTGAAACCAGTTTGGTGAGATGCAGAAATCTAAGACATGATTGGCAGGTAAAAAAGAGCTTATTTAACGTTCCTTGATGTGAATAAAAGACAAAGCAGAGACAGATATTGGACACTACAAAGAGAAGAAACAAGGCGTGGGAAGAAAAAGTATGTAGAGAGGTTGGTTGTTGGGGCTCATAGTGCTGAGGCATGGAGAACCATCAAGTCAATGCGAGTGCCAAGTAGTGACAAGTTACATCACAATAATATTAGCCATGGTCAATGGACAACGTATTCCCGAAAATCAAACTGAATTTTCACATAAACATTAGGTGAGGATGCAACAGAAGGAGTTATAGCGTGTAGATATAAAAGTTCTTCAGCAGGCTGTGAGGAGCTGGAAGATGAAGGAAGCATCAGGATATAGATCAATATACCCAGAGCTGGTGAAGTTTGGTAAACAGAAAATGATGGAGATGCTAAGAAGGGTGTATGAAAGAGTATTACATGGAGAAGATGTTCCATCGGAATGGGAAATACGTTGTATAAGACCGTTGCATAAGAAAGCGATACACAATGACCCAAATAATTATAGGAGATTGGCAGTGATCCTTTTTGTTGGAAGTCACAAGCAGCGAGAAGAGCAAGGAGCAGAAGCAAGAAGATCGGTAGCCGACAACATCTCGACAATGTGAAATACGCAGAAAGGTTGGACTGGAGACGCATCTTGCACTGGTTGATCTGAAGATAGCATATGATAATGTACCGACCAATGAACTGTGGAAAAAGTTGAAAGAGATAGTGCCAGATCAAAGATTGCTAAAAGGTGTTATGAAATTAGGGAGAGTAAGGACTGGAACTAGTTGGACAGAAGAATTTGAGGTGAATAAGGATCTGCGGCAGGTATATCAGCTCTCACCAACCCTCTGCTTTTTTTTTTTAATTTGTCGTAAGTTCCAATGATACCAAACTGCTGAGGTCATATGGCCTTAGGCTTACACACTACTTAATCTAACTTACACTAACTAACGCTAAGGACAACACACACACTCATGCCCGAGGGAGGACTCGAACCTCCGACGGAGAAGCCATGCGAATCATGCCAAGGCACCCAAGACCGCGCGGCTACACAGCGTGGCACCGTCCCTCTGTAAGCTGCACATAGGAGCAATACTGCAGACTTGGCACAGAAAATGCTATGTTATGGGAATGACAGTAGATGGCAACAAGATAGTTAACCTGTATTTTGCAGACGACCAGATTGTACAAGCAGAAGATGAAGGTGATCTGAGCTATATGATAATAAAGCTTAATGAGGAGTACGATAAGGCTGGCTAACACGTTGAAATGTATTTGGCTGTTGCAATGGAAAAAAGTAAATAATTTGGAGTTGGATGGAGAAGAAAAGGTAGTTGTGGAAAAGACAAAATATCTTGGGGTGTTATTAAATAAACAAGGCAGAAGCAGTGATAAAATCACTTGTAGCATTAATAAATTAATAAAGGATGAGCTGTAACAGGGGCAATGAACTGTTCCGTAGGAAAAAAGCAAAGAAGAGAATGCATAAGACTATAGTCCAGAGTGTAGTTTTGTATCGAACAGAAGCTGGGACGTTAAAAAAAAAGAATGAACAACTTACCACTGGGATAGTCATGGCGAAGCTCAAGCTGTACTATATTGGGTAGGATAAGAAATGACGTAATACGGCAAAGGATGAAAATGGGTAGTCAGTCTACAAAAACGCCTGATGGTCAGATCATGTGAATAGGATGAATGAAGACAGGATACCAAATAGAATACGACGATGAATGCCATCCCATTGGAAGAAAAGGAGTCGCCCATGAAGCGACTGGCGAAGTGATGTATAGGAGTGTGGTGTGCGTACTGTAAGACCTTCGGTACACACACCATCAGATTATTTGACTTGTCGCTCTAACGAAGTAGGCGAGTGTCAGCAATATGTCTCGTGGTCTTATCGTGGCGTGTTTATCTTCTGCCGTTAGGTCAGACGATAGAAATGCCACTTGCACGCTTAGAGTAGCAGATTGACGGTGACCAAAATTGACAGTCTGAAGTTCCTTTGGTCTTGGTACGTTAATCTTATTCTCACATATCTCTGATACTTGACAAAGTGTCTGTATATTTCTCTTCATGGCTACGTACAGCAATATGATAATCTTATTAGGCACAGACTGAAACTTGACTCTAGACTGGTACAGACTAATGCAGACTAGTACAGACTGGTGCAGACTAGTGCAGACAAATGCGGACTGACTGATCGGAGGTCTGTACACTCGTTATAATACCTCATGTGTTCAGGTATCACTGCACGAGCGTGATCCGCGAGGAGAAAAGGTTCTACGTTAGCAGCAATCTCATTGGCTGCGTTACATATTAATACGCGGATTGGCGGAAGCAGAATTTGGTCCGTCTCTAAGGCGGAGACGGACGAGCGCTGCGCCTGCGCTGTTGTGCCTAGCGGGGCGCGCTCTAGTGGGAAAGTTGTGTACACGCTGACTACGCGGAACTATGTACACAACAAGGAGGCAATGGAAGCAAGGAATACGAACTTCGAGGAAAGGCAAGACAGAAGAAGATGGTGACTGGAGACGGAGAAGGGGCGCCAGTCGTAGATAACCCGCAGTAAAAAGAAGACGAAGCAGATGGACATTTTAGAGAAAAATGCTAAGAACAGGAGGATCCTTATCAGCTTCATCAGCTGATTTTATATGTAGTGAGAGTAGATTGAACTCGATCCTCGTGAGTCAAATTTAGGGGAGAGTGGGGGAAATACACGCACCTAAGGAAAAATCGATGTGAACCATTCGTTACGTCATTAAAACCTACGAAAATAAGTACATACCATACAATGGACATTTCTCCACATATTCCTATCGTCTGTAAATAGTTATAAACATTACCTTAATTTTGAACATTAAAATAAAAAAAGTGCAAATGCGTGGTATTCCCCACCCATGAGGGTAATGACACGCAAAAGTACTGGGTAATAACACGTGAAAAAATCAAACCATAAAAATGTACAATACTTGTTGTTTTTATTTATTAGTTACTAAAAATAGTAAACAGTATGTTTAAGAACGAAATAATGTAATTCTACAAACATCTCTTATAATTTTCGTTTTTTACATTTTTTTTTGAAGTGAAAAGAGTTCATGTTCTCATACCGTACAGCAAAGATCGCACTTGGAACCTTTTGGAGTGTTCCAGCCACTACATTCTTCATGACTCCATCTGCTACAAGAAATACATCGGTACCATAGTTCTCCATCCTTCCCAAACTCTCTACAAACTAAACAGACATCTTCTGAAATCGCCACGTTTTTATCCCTTTCCCAAGACGTGGCTCCACCTATTTGTTTAACACCTTTAAGAGCCAAAATTCTGTCGGGCTTTTGTACAGTATTTATGCCCGTTTCATCGACGTTGAAGACTCACCCCTCTTCAAATTTATGTTTATCAAAGACATGTTCTAAGTTCTTAAAATATGCATTAACCTCTTCTTCATTAAATGCCTCCATTCTGTTAATGCTAGTTACTTCAGGTTTTCTCATGCTAATACTTCGGTTTCTTTTTAAAAATAGAGCTAGCCAATCCTTTCCAGCTAACCTAGATGACTTATCAAAATTGTTTGCAGTGTTGTTAGCCTCTGCACACTCAAATGCAATCTTTCGCAGCTGGATGCATGTAATGCCATTGTAATAACATGATCCCTAATCTCATTTTCCTGTTCTGTCGAAAATGTTGGGTTTCGTCCAAGTTTTGGACCCTCGGTATTTTTAACGTTCATTCTCGCTCGCAGAGTAGCTTCATCAATCCCGAAAGCTCTTGATACTTCTCAGTTTTCTTCCAGATTTGATGGCATCAAGAGCCTTACAAAGTTCCTCTTGCGTCCATTTTGCTTTCTGGGTTTTTCTTTTATAATATCTACCCATCTGAAATTTAAAAAAAAACTCGTTAGTTTTGAAAATATAACCTGCAAGGGGGAATACCACGCACTTCAACAGCTGCGTGGCTTGACCCCACTGTAAGTTCGATGACTAACCTAAGCATAACTCGGCACCTAATTCAAATAGCGGGACAAATCTACAATTAAATTAAAGGTTTTATCTAGGGTTAGTAGTTGATACGCAAGAATTACATTAAAGCAACATATAGTAGCACTTACCTTGCAAAATGCAGCTGACCAAAACTACATGAGACACGCCGAAAATAAACAATACGTCACTGCTCCAACAATGCCACTGGAAAATGACTGGCATAAGCAGCGTAGTAGTTGTTACTCCTGCCGGCAGGGTGTAGCACCAACTGGGAACAGCTTGCGCCATTCAAACTGCGTAAATCAGCATGCGTGGGATTACCCACATGCGTGTAATTCCCCCACCTTCCCCTACCATTCTATTAATTGACAAGTGGTAAATGCCACTATACTGAGTTTGGTTGCGAAATAAATCGGCGCTTGTTGGGAGATGCCCGAGAGTGGATTGTGAACATGTTAGAAGGTGTCCTCGATGAGTTCATCAAACACTTCACAATGGATTATCCTCAAAACAAAAACGATGGAGTAATTACCGAAGATAAATGAGAGAAAAATGCGAGACACTGGGCCGCATTGTCGAACTTCTCGACCACTGAGGTGGGGAAGAGGACAAGCTGCACGAAATATAGAAGAAAGTCCCAGGGTGGTGCAAAAGCACAACAGCATTAGTGAGTGCACTTGAACACTTTATGGGTCGTATGAACGAACTCGTTGTCTGTAGAGGAAATATACGGTGGCTTCTTTGGAAGGAGGAAAGCCAGGAAGTAATAAACACCATGCGGAAGGCAGCTCAGACCAATATCGGTAAGTTAGAGCACAGGGAAGATGGACAGCGTATAATCAGACAGAAAAAGACAGGCCCTTGGGAAACGATTTCCCGCTTCAGTGAAGTGTGCAGCTGGGGCGGGAAACACGAGGTGGCCCCAGCTATCCACCCACAAAATGTAGTGGAAAACTAGAATAAAGTGCAAGATAATCGGAGAATAGGAGAGGTGGATACAGGAGAAGGTGCAGGAAAAAGAATGCTGTCGAGGGTAACCTATACAGGGTGTAACCAAATTCCATTCACAGAGTGCGATGACTTGTAGTGGGACCATTGTGGTTAAGGTTAGCGTATGAACGTACCATTCCTCGCCGCACGCAACTTCCACAGCGCACATTCAAATCTTCCCCATCTATAGCGCTACTGGCTAGGGTATTACGACCGTCATATATCGATCACCTCTTGTTCCACGTCCGCTACAGGTTTGTTTGCAAGCCATTCAGCTGGATTTGTGATGTACCTGATGAAGTGTTTGTGGTGTTTGTTCACATCGCGCTACGGTGCAGTAGTAATCATTCTCTACAGTACAGAATGCAAGCTGTATGCACATTTCATTTTAGTGCGTTGCTATTGACCTTTTTTTTGTTTCACTGTTGAATTACAGAATAATAAACGTCTCAGCTTTCTAGATCTTATGATAAGAGGGAGGGTGCCTCAATTTCGTTACATATCTATCGTAAATCAACAGCCACTGACATTATTATCAGGAATGACTCCAATCGTCCATTGACACACGAGCATTCATATTTTTATGCAATGTATAATAGACTCCCCCCCCCCCCCCCCCCATGAACCATGGACCTTGCCGTTGGTGGGGAGGCTTGCGTGCCTCAGCGATACAGATAGCCGTACCGTAGGTGACACCACAACGGAGGGGTATCTGTTGAGAGGCCAGACAAACGTGTGGTTCCTGAAGAGGGGCAGCAGCCTTTTCAGTAGTTGCAAGGGCAACAGTCTGGATGATTGACTGATCTGGCCTTGTAACAATAACCAAAACGGCCTTGCTGTGCTGCTACTGCGAACGGCTGAAAGCAAGGGGAAACTACAGCCGTAATTTTTCCCGAGGGCATGCAGCTTTACTGTATGATTACATGATGATGGCGTCCTCTTGGGTAAAATATTCCGGAGGTAAAATAGTCCCCCATTCGGATCTCCGGGCGGGGACTACTCAAGAGGATGTCGTTATCAGGAGAAACAAAACTGGCGTTCTACGGATCGGAGCGTGGAATGTCAGATCCCTTAATCGGGCAGGTAGGTTAGAAAATTTAAAAAGGGAAATGGATAGGTTGAAGTTAGATATAGTGGGAATTAGTGAAGTTCGGTGGCAGGAGGAAGAAGACTTCTGGTCAGGTGACTACAGGGTTATAAACACAAAATCAAATAGGGGTAATGCAGGAGTAGGTTTAATAATGAATAGGAAAATAGGAATGCGGGTAAGCTGCTACAAACAGCATAGTGAACGCATTATTGTGGCCAAGATAGATACGAAGCCCACACCTACTACAGTAGTACAAGTTTATATGCCAACTAGCTCTGCAGATGACGAAGAAATTGAAGAAATGTATGATGAAATAAAAGAAATTATTCAGATTGTGAAGGGAGACGAAAATTTAATAGTCATGGGTGACTGGAATTCGAGTGTAGGAAAAGGGAGAGAAGGAAACATAGTAGGTGAATGTGGAATGGGGGACAGAAATGAAAGAGGAAGCCGCCTGGTAGAATTTTGCACAGAGCACAACATAATCATAACTAACACTTGGTTTAAGAATCATGAAAGAAGGTTGTATACATGGAAGAACCCTGGAGATACTAAAAGGTATCAGATAGATTATATAATGGTAAGACAGAGATTTAGGAACCAGGTTTTAAATTGTAAGACATTTCCAGGGGCAGATGTGGACTCTGACCACAATCTATTGGTTATGACCTGTAGATTAAAACTGAAGAAACTGCAAAAAGGTGGGAATTTAAGGAGATGGGACCTGGATAAACTAAAAGAACCAGAGCTTCTACAGAGATTCAGGGAGAGCATAAGGGAGCAATTGACAGGAATGGGGGAAATAAATGCAGTAGAAGAAGAATGGGTAGCTTTGAGGGATGAAGTAGTGAAGGCAGCAGAGGATCAAGTAGGTAAAAAGACGAGGGCTAGTAGAAATCCTTGGGTAACAGAAGAAATATTGAATTTAATTGATGAAAGGAGAAAATATAAAAATGCAGTAAGAGAAACAGGCAAAAAGGAATACAAATGTCTCAAAAATGAGATCGACAGGAAGTGCAAAATGGTTAAGCAGGGATGGCTAGAGGACAAATGTAAAGATGTAGAGGCCTATCTCACTAGGGGTAAGATAGATACCGCCTACAGGAAAATTAGAGAGACCTTTGGAGATAAGAGAACGACTTGTATGAATATCAAGAGCTCAGATGGAAACCCAGTTCTAAGCAAAGAAGGGAAAGAAGAAAGGTGGAAGGAGTATATAGATGGTCTATACAAGGGCGATGTACTTGAGGACAATATTATGGAAATGGAAGAGGATGTAGATGAAGATGAAATGGGAGATACGATACTGCGTGAAGAATTTGACAGAGCACTGAAAGACCTGAATCGAAACAAGGCCCCCGGAGTAGACAATATTCCATTGGAACTACTGACGGCCGTGGGAGAGCCAGTCCTGACAAAACTCTACCATCTGGTGAGCAAGATTATGAAACTGGCGAAATACCCTCAGACTTCAAGAAGAATATAATAATTCCAATCCCAAAGAAAGCAGGTGTTGACAGATGTGGAAATTACCGAACTATCAGCTTAATAAGTCACAGCTGCAAAATACTAACACGAATTCTTTACAGTCGAATGGAAAAACTAGTAGAAGCCAACCTCGGGGAAGATCAGTTTGGATTCCGTAGAAACACTGGAACACGTGAGGCAATACTGACCTTACGACTTATCTTAGAAGAAAGATTAAGGAAAGGCAAACCTACGTTTCTAGCATTTGTAGACTTAGAGAAAGCTTTTGACAATGTTGACTGGAATACTCTCTTTCAAATTCTGATGGTGGCAGGGGTAAAATACAGGGAGCGAAAGGCTATTTACAATTTGCACAGAAACCAGATGGCAGTTATAAGAGTCGAGGGGCATGAAAGGGAAGCAGTGGTTGGGAAGGGAGTAAGACAGGGTTGTAGCCTCTCCCCGGTGTTGTTCAATCTGTATATTGAGCAAGCAGTAAAGGAAACAAAAGAAAAATTCGGGGTAGGTATTAAAATTCATGGAGAAGAAATAAAAACTTTGAGGTTCGCCGATGACATTGTAATTCTGTCAGAGACAGCAAAGGACTTGGAAGAGCAGTTGAATGGAATGGACAGTGTCTTGAAAGGAGGATATAAGATGAACATCAACAAAAGCAAAACAAGGATAATGGAATGTAGTCTAATTAAGTCGGGTGATGCTGAGGGAATTAGATTAGGAAATGAGGGACTTAAAGTAGTAAAGGAGTTTTGCTATTTGGGGAGCAAAATAACTGATGATGGTCGAAGTAGAGAGGATATAAAATGTTGGCTGGCAATGGCAAGGGAAGCGTTTCTGAAGAAGAGAAATTTGTTAACATCCAGTATTGATTTAAGTGTCAGGAAGTCATTTCTGAAAGTATTCGTATGGAGTGTAGCCATGTATGGAAGTGAAACATGGACGATAAATAGTTTAGACAAGAAGAGAATAGAAGCTTTCGAAATGTGGTGGTACAGAAGAATGCTGAAGATTAGATGGGTAGATCACATAACTAATGAGGAAGTATTGAATAGGATTGGGGAGAAGAGAAGTTTGTGGCACAACTTGACCAGAAGAAGGGATAGGTTGGTAGGACATGTTCTGAGGCATCAAGGGATCACCAGTTTAGTATTGGAGGGCAGCGTGGAGGGTAAAAATCGTAGAGGGAGACCAAGAGATGAATACACTAAGCATATTCAGAAGGATGTAGGTTGCAGTAGGTACTGGGAGATGAAAAAGCTTGCACAGGATAGAGTAGCATGGAGAGCTGCATCAAACCAGTCTCAGGACTGAAGACCACAACAACAACAACATAATAGACTATTGAAGTGAAATCTCTACACAGAATGCTTGAATAAAGAAAATGATAATATCATGCAGGCAGATCGTGCCAATGATTATTTAGATTCCTTTATGTCTCCCGCTGAGAAAAAAGAAAGTCTTCGGTTAAACAGATCTCTCGTGTAATGCAGCCTCAGAAAAACCACTTTATGCTTCTGTCTCTTATTCAGGACCACATAGTGAGACTACTGCGCGTTCTTTTAGGACACTGAAATAGAAGATTAAGTCTTCGTACGCGAAAAAAATTCGGTGTTTTGTTTCGAAATATTGTTTGATGATAACCTGATAAATATAATAACTCAGGCGTCGACAGAATTAAATGTGGCACCTGTGATTCAACTTACGTCGTCAACCTGGTAGGAACTTTGTCACTAGGTTTCGTGAACACAATTACAAAAAATACTTCTGCAGTTGGTTGTCTTTTATCACAGGAGGGGGACCTTACGTTACCCATAGACAGAGGACTGTAGATACTCCACGCACCTGAGCTGGATACATATTATATTATATTATATTAGAGGAAATAGAAATATTTATTCTCCAGTCGCGCAACCTATCATTAATTTGAAAAGAACAGTTGTCTTGTAGAGGCAAGTGGTTTTCTCAAACGTTCAGCGAAATATTGGGCCTGTAATTCCAAGCATTCCTACAAGTATTATCCAATTCTTTATATCTCTGCCTTCATGCAGATATTTCCGATACTTGTCGCTTTTGTTAACACACTGTTTATACAATGTATAAAAACATGAATGCACGTGTGTCAACGGACGATTAGAGTCATCGTTGATAATAATGGCAATGGCTATTGATTTATTATAGATATGTAATGTAAGTGAGGCACCCTCTCTCGTTATCATAAGATCTAGAAACTGTATAGGCATGCGTATTCTAATACAGAGACATGTAAACAGGCAGAAAAAGGCGCTGCGGTCAGCAACGCCGCCTATATGAGGGAGAAAGTGTCTGTCCAGTTGTTACATCGGTTACTAATGCTACAATGGCTGGTTATCAAGATTTAAGTGAGTTTGAACGTTGTTGTTACAGTCGGCTCACGAGCGATGAGTCACAGCACCTCCGAGGCAGGGATGAAATGGGGATTTTCGCGTACGACTAATTCGCGAGTATGCCGAGGATATCAGGAATCCGGTAAAACATCAAATCTCCGACATTACTGCGGCCAGGAAAGAATTTAGCAAGAACGGGACCAACGACGACTGAAGAGACTCGTTCAACGTGACAGATGTGTAACGCTTGCGCAAACTGCTACAGATTTCAGTGCTGGGGCATCAACGAGTGTTAGCGTGCGAACCATTCAACTTAACATCCTCGATATGGGCTCTGGGAGCCGAAGTCCCACTCGTATATACTTGATGACTGCACGATACAAAGCTTTACGCCTCACCTGGGCCCGTCAACTCGGACACTGAACGATGACTGGAAACATGTTGGCTGGTCGGACGAGTCTCGTTTCAAATTGTATCGAGCGGATACAAGTGTGCGTGTATGAAGACAAACTCATGAATCCATGGTGCCTGCATGTCAGCAATGGACTGTTCAAGCTGGTGGAGGCTCTGTAATGGTGTGGCTGGAGTGATATTGGACCCCTGATACGTCTAGATAGGACTCTTGACAGGTGACAGTATCGTGTCTGATCACCTGCATCCATTCATGTCCATTGTGCATTCGGACGGAGTTGGGCAATTCCAGCAGGACAATGCGACACCCCACACGTCTAGAAATGCTACAGAGTGGCCCCAGGAACACTTTTTTGAGTTTAAACGCTTCCGATGGCCACCAAACTTGCCAGAAATGAAAATTATTGATCATATCTGGGATGCCTTGCAACGTGCTGTTCAGCCATCACCACTACTTCAGACATTAGTGGAGTCCATGCCACGTCGCGCTACGGCATTTCTGGGTGCTCGCGGAGGCCCTACACGATATTAGGCAGGTGTACCAGATTCTTTGGCTCATAAGTGTATATTTCTTGAGGCTTCGAATTGCAGACATTCTTGTCATCTAATTATAATAGTTAATGCTCATGTACTGAATAGATTGCTATTACCGCTTAGCCCGATGCTTTTGGAAATTTTATTACGGCCTCCATTTTCTTTCGCGTTCCTACGGTTCTTTCATTATTACATTACGTATATTATCTTTTAACGAGTTTCACTTGCACGATCTCCCTTATCTAATCTTACGAGGGTTTTAGTTTTTGCCCTACCTTACTATTGCTTTTATTATTTCTGTTTTAGTCTACCTTTTTTTGATTGCTTTCCTGCACTTGTTTTATTTATGTAATATTGTATGAAAGTTTGAATTTATGTAAGTGCTCTGGAATTTTTATTCTGCTTTTTTACATATATGTCTTTTTTGTCGATGTGCTGTTGTTGTGGTCTTCAGTCCTGAGACTGGTTTGATGCAGCTCTCCATGCTACTCTATCCTGTGCAAGCTTCTTCATCTCCCAGTACCTACTGCAACCTACATCCTTCTGAATCTGCTTAGTGTATTCATCTCTTGGTCTCCCTCTACGATTTTTACCCTCCACGCTGCCCTCCAATGCTAAATTTGTGATCCCTTGATGCCTCAAAACGTGTCCTACCAACCGGTCTCTTCTTTTTGTCAAGTTGTGCCACAAACTCCTCTTCTCCCCAATTCTATTCAATACCTCCTCGCCGGCCAGGGTGGCCGAGCGGTTCTAGGCGCTACAGTCTGGAACCGCGCTACCGCTACGGTCGCAGGTTCGAATCCTGCCTCGGGCATGGATGTGTGTGCTGTCCTTAGGTTAGTTAGGTTTGAGTAGTTCTGAGTTCTAGGGGACTGATGTCCCATAGTGCTCAGAGCCATTTGAACCAATACCTCCTCATTAGTTATGTGATCTACCCACCTCATCTTCAGCATTCTTCTGTAGCACCACATTTCCGAACCTTCTATTCTCTTCTTGTCCAAACTATTTATCGTCCATGTTTCACTTCCATACATGGCTACACTCCATACAAATACTTTCAGAAACGACTTCCTGACACTTAAATCTATGTCGATGGTCTTTTTTATATAACTGTAAACTTTTATTCTTCGTTTATTTTATTATTCACAACTTTTGTAAATATTTAATTTTGTATTCTTTATTTCTTATGAATGGCGCTACTTTTGTGTTCATTACCGTCCTCTGGCGGCTTAAATTGTCTTCCTGGATATTGTACAATGGCTTGTCGGTCTGCCTTGACAGCTTTGCTTGTGAGTACTGTATGTACATATTTTACAACCAAGGCGTTCATAGTGTGTATTTCAGCTGTTTAATTTTGACAATACTTGTAGTTTCATAGTCTTGTATATTCTTTGTATAATTACTTTTTCTGCTATATGCTGTGCATTGCTGGCTTGCAGACGGTCTGATGATGGACTCTACCCCAAACGCGTCAGATAAAGTCATTGGTTTATCAGGTGGTGGCTTCCTTTGACCATGGTGAAGTAGACGTTTGCGGAATACGCCGATCTAATGTTACCGTACTCGGAAGAATGGGACGGCTGCTCGACAGTTGTACGCAGAGCGCTTTAAACACCGACAGACACTTTCGTACTCCCTCTTTGCTGCCGCATACCAGCGGCCCTCGGATCCGGGTCCAGTCACCACCACCAGGCCCCATAGTGGTGCTCCACGGCGGCGCCGCATACCCGAGTTTGAAGAGGCCTACTCAGTGCAGTGGAAGAGGACGCAACGACGAGTACTAGAAACATAGCAGCTAGATTGAATGTGGATCACCAAACTGTGTGGCATGTTCTGCGTGAGCAACAATTACACCCCCTTACCACCCCCACAAGGTGCAGGCGATGCTCACAAGATCTTGCGTCACGATCCCACTTCTGCAGGTGGCTTTTGCACCGTTGTGTGGACGAACCAGGCTTCTCACGGCAGAGCCTTTCCACTAGTGAACCCAAGTTCACCAGAGAAGCTGTTCTCAGTTCCCACAACGATCATGCGTTGGCTGTTGAAAAACCGCACTCTTCACGCCCCTATTGGTTTCAAGAACGATACGGTCTGAGCACTTGGTACGGACGTGTGACTGTGCTATACCTTCTTCTACCATATTTCAGGTGCCGCGCACTTGCGATTCCTTGCTGCTGTACTGCATGGATTCTTGGAAGATGTGGTATTGCATGTGCGCACAAAACAGATGGTCCCTGGACTACGGTAGACCACCTTATTTTTCACGTCTGATCCGAGATTATGTGGATCAAGGATTTGGCTGAGAGAGGATAGTTCGTGGTGGCTCGATTCCTCGGCCTGCACATTCTGCTGACTTGAACCCTGTAGACTGCTACCGTGGAATCCTTGATTTACGAGAAAGACTTGCTGGCGGGGTTTATTTTGGCTGTGGCAGATGCTGCAGGACCAGGGACTGATGGTTGTATGTACTGGAACATGGTACAGAGGTACCGTATCACTGTTGATATGGATGGTCATCACGTCGAGTCCTACTGGTAAGTGGACCCAAAGGACAAGCAGCACGAGTCAGGGAGAAACATATATTCTGTTATTTTTCGCATAGTGGGAACATGGTAATTCCAGGACTTGAATTCCTATGCTCATCTTAACCGTCTTGGTCCCCAAAACAAGTCCTCGAAGTCTGTAAACGGAATTTAGTTACACTTTGAATAAGCCATAACAGAATCAGAAAACCTCCTAGAAATTTACGAAAGATTATTGACATGCCGAGCAGGTGAGAAAAGAATACACTATGTGATCAAAAGTATCCGGACACCCCCCAAAAACATACGTATTTCATATTAGGTGCATTGTGCACCCATCTACTGCCAGGTACTCCATATCAGCGACCTCAGCTGTCGTTAGACATCGTGAGAGAGCAGAATGGGGCGCTGCGCGCAACTCACGGACTTCGAATGTGTTCAGGTGATTGGGTGTCACTTGTGTCATACGTCTGTACGCGAGATTTCCACACTGCTAAACATGTGATAGTGAAGTGGAAACGTGAAGGGACACATACAGCACAAATGCGTACAGACAGAGGCGGCCGACAGTTGGTTGTAAGGTGTGTTAGGCAGACATCTATCGAGACCATCACATAGAAATTACAAACTGCATCAGGATCCACTGCAGGTATATGACAGTTGTGAGCGACGTGGGTGCTATTCTGTCATTCTGCACAACAGATTAATCTGAGATGTACCCTTTACCCTGTGGCTCCTGCAAGATGCAATTTCCACCCCCACACTACTACAGAAGTCAGACAGACGCTCCTAACGTTCCAAAGAGAAATGCCTGAAAAACTTTCATCAATAAATATCTTCTGGAGTCGTGCGCTGCAAGGAAATGATACAAAAATTCACAACATTTCTTACGTAACTAGTTGGATACGTGGGTACTGGAGTAGTGCTAATTAGTGTAATAAAAACATGAAACTAACGAAAATTATTATTTACTTTGCAAAAGTTCTGAGGAATCACAATGGCACTTTTAGTTATGAACTGAACAAGTTATTTACAGGTTCTTTTCGGAATGTGAAGTTACCTCTTAAGGATAGGATTCGCTAAAGTAATTTCTATACAAAGTTTAAGATTGTTATTGACTTGTCAGAATGGCTGAGAGCTGCACCTACTCAACTTGAATAATTATCCGTTAGAATGTTGCTAGGTATAGTCGAGGCTGTCGCGTGTGAAATGCAGTGAAGTGTACTGTTGTGGAGGAAATATGGGGCTCGCAAGAGCTGTAGCGCACCGTACCGTAAGCTGTGATGACTGCTGTCTGCGCCGCTCGCTGCTGACAAATAAGATAACTCTCGTTCTATCTGGATTGACCTTCGCCAATCAAACTCTCCCTACACCTTGATGAAGTCAAGGACTCCTATTCGCCCCTAGTCTAACTATTGGCGTGGTACACCGGTCAGATAACCAGTCCACCGTGATGCCACTCAAAAATTCGCTCGCAGGCATTTAACTATAACTCTGTCCGTTCACACGGCACAATAAGTGTGGTGGCCAACACAGTGAACAACGCTTAATCGCAAGGACTCAATATAGAGAGTCGCACTCCAATTCGCTCTCGACAGAGGTGCTCTCCCAGTGAAGTACTGAGGAGAGACTTGTTCCTCACTCTTTGAGTACATGTACGAGTGCACACGCTCTTGTTACGTGTGTTCTCGCTCCAAGAGCAACAACAGAACGGCCCCTCTCCACGCCAGACGTGAAGGGGTATATCTTACGGTCTCTTCCATTACTCCTTCAGCTCAAGGCGTCAGGAATATCGTTGCCAATCAGCATTGCTCTTCTAAAACGGGAGAATGACGTTTCGTTTAAGGCGACCAATCAGGAAATCTGTAGCATCGGATGTTGGCGTTTGCTGTCTCTCTGCAAAAACCTCTGAAATTGCGTGGTATGTTTGTAAAGAATGTGTAGGCTGGGCGCTCCCACACTATGTAGCGGAATTTGCTTTTAAGCCGAACACGGGGTCGTTCTCCCTTTCACTCGGGCAAACGTTACTGCTCTACGGGTGGGCGCCGGCCGACGTAGATAGGTTGACTCATCCTCTGGAGGGACCGGCCTCCTTGCATGCGGTTTGCCTCTCCTGAACTAAAAGCTTTTGTGACCATCGTGTCTTGAATGTGTGTGTGTGTACACCAGCCTCGAGTATTTCAATCTCAGTGCGCACTCGCGATTTACTAGTTATTTGCATATCGTTTACATGAATTCATACAACATTGACTTTATCTTATCGAGTTTGGGTTCGAATGAAGCGTCTTGATGTGCGGAATATGATTGTGAGGGCGCAATGTGTAAGCAGTGAAGGTCAGGAGACTATGACATCTTACACAGTTAGGTGGGAGGTGAGAAAACTTGGATTTCATGGTCGAGCGGCTGCTCATAAAGCCGCACATCACGCTAGTAAATGCCGAACGACGCCTCGCTTGGACGATTGAACAGTGGAAAAACGTTGTGTGGAGCGAGGAATCACGGTACCCAATGTGGCGATCAGATGGCGGGGTGTGGTTATGGTGAATGCCTGGTGAACTTTGTCTTCCAACGTGTGTAGTGCCAACAGTAAAATTCGGAGACGGTGGTGTTATGGTGTAGTCGTGTTTTTCATGGAGGGGGCTCGCACCCTTGTTGTTTTGCGTGGCACTATCACAGCACAGGCCTACACCGATGTTTTAAGCACCTTCTTGTTCCCACTGTTGAAGAGCAATTTGGGGACGGATATAGCATCTTTCAACATGATCGATCACCTGCTCATAATGCACGGCCTGTGACTGAGTGGTTACACGACAATAACATCCTTGTTATGGACTGGCCTGCACAGAGTCCTGACCTGAAACCTATACAACACCTTTGGTATGTTTTGGAACGCCGACTTCGTGCCAGGCCTTATCGACCGACATCGATACCTCGCCTCAGTGCAGCAATCCGTGAAGAATGTGGCTGCCATTCCCCAAGACACATTCCAGCACCTGACTGAACGTATGCCTGCGAGAGTGGAAGCTGTCATCAAGGCTAATTCTGAATTCCAGCATTACCGATGGGGGGCGCTACTAACTTGTAAGTCATTTTCCTCCAGGTGTCCGAATACTTTTGATCACATAGTGTAGAAGGGATAAGGTTGGAGCAATGTTGCCCTCAGAACCTATTAACACTACAGGGGTAGCCCGTGTGATATTAGTAGCAAGGAAGATCCTGAGAAAGAAGGCACAAGCCACTGATGTTGACTCGTGCAAGTGCCCTGAATCGAGTGTGTATATGTGTGTGTGTGTGTGAGTGTGAGTGTGTGTGTGTGTGCGAGTGTGTGTGTGTATCACTGTATCTTTGTTTGATTAGCGAGTACGTGTTAACCACGAGAAGCGCCTTGAAAAGGAAGTGAGCATTAACATTGGCACAGGACACCGATGTCTACGAAATCGGTATTTCATGATGGTCACAGACGGAAATTGTTTTATTGAGAACTTTATGTTAAAAATTGTCCTTTCGGGTCTCACCGGAGTTAGCATTGAACGTTAACTTATTGGTTCAAATGGCTCTGAGCACTATGGGACTTAACATCTGTGGTCATCAGTCCCCTAGAACTTAGAACTACTTAAACCTAACTAACGTAAGGACATCACACACATCCATGCCCAAGGCAGGATTCGAAACTGCGACCGTAGCAGTCGCGCGGTTCCGTACTGAGCGCCTAGAACCGCTAGACCACCGCGGCCGGCCGTTAACTTATTGATGTTAGCTACCGTGGACATTACGTATTTGTGTTCATCGGTGGTATTTATTCTGAGATTCTTCCGAGTCGCATGATGTCGGTTGGTTATCTCAGCTGTGGAGTCCTATTTTAACATAATTATTGTCTGTTGGTTTCGAAGCATCTTGATTACGGGAGTGCCGGCACAGAAAATAGTTCACAATACCTGAGCAAACTATCTTTGTTTATTCTCTGCTATAGTTTTAAATGATTCAAAGTTTTAGTCAAGTATGTTAGTGCAACTCCCGTGCTTTTGAAGGGTCTATCTGTTTTGTGTTTAAACTGATGTTTTAAATGTCTAAATGCTGTTGTGAACTCTTTTGCTTCCTGTCTGTTATAGTAGTCCGTTACTTGTTACCCTGTCCGTTTGTTATTACCATTCCAAGATGCCAGTCGCCTTGTTATTCAACACAGAAGTATACTTCATTTACAGTTCTGAGCAATGGTGATTAATTAGTACAGCTAGTTAAAGTTATTTAATATTTAATAATATCACTGATGTTTTGAGACAAAGGTTGTTAATCAGTTCAGTTAGCCGAAGGGTGTACTTGTTATTAAGTTCACGGATATTCCTTTTTTTACTACTGAACTGAGTAACGTGAAAATATGATTGCAAAAATTTTATATATGTTATTTAGTAGGAGCATATCCTCGTATCAGTTGTCTTCGATCTGAAGAGTGGTTTGATGTTTGTTGCAACTCGCCACACTAAACAGTGCAAAGCTCTCCATTAAGTAGGCAAGCAGTGTTGCAGATATTGTCAAAGAGGAGGGAAGAGACGCCTATACCCAACACGACAAAAATGCAGTATTAACGAACATACTGTTATCCAGTCATACTCATGCAGCTACACTCAAAACTAGATTTTAAATAAAAATTCGCCCATGGAATATATGGAGTTCTTCAGGGCACAAGATTTTAGGTTCGATTCAAAATATGCTTGACTTGTTTTATATTATTCGGCATATGATCAGAACCTTTAGATGTCACATATTGAACTCCTTCCTGCTCGTCTGACAGCTTTAATAATGAGAAATAAAGATCATTTTTTTCTTCTGGTGTCTTACGATTCTTTTCAGATGGATTATTTGCGATGAATTTAAGTAGCGAATATGTAATGAGGGTGCAATTAAAACGTCTAACTCTTTTAAGCGTTGCATAGCAGATTAAGTCCAGTGAACAGCACGTACAGAGGTTGGACAAAAGTATGGAAAGACGGAAAAAGCAACACATTACCATGCCCAATGCGGTGTAGGATTCCCGTTCGAACTCAAAACAGCTCCCCGCCGTCTCGGAATGGGTAAGTACAGGCCTACGTTGTGGTGCGCACTGCTGGCATAAGGTTGGGTGGGAGTGGAAGGACCGGGCCAAATAAGGGTTGAACATCATTTGTATCAAGATTTTTACTAACACTTCTCAGCCAAAACATCACTCACTCATCAACTCTCTCAGAGTCGCTGCCATAATCTGTGACGGTGTGGTTACTACCTGATGGTATGTTGTTTGTTCTTGTTGTGGTCTTCAGTCCAGAGACTGGTTTGATGCAGCTCTCCATGCTACACTATCCTGTGAAAGCTTTTCATCTCCCAGTACCTACTGCAACCTACATCCTTCTGAATCTGTTTAGCGTATTCATCTCTTGGTCTCCCTCTACGATTTTTACCCTCCACGCTGCCCTCCAATACTAAACTGGTGATCCCTTGATGCCTCAGAACATGTCCTACCAACCGATCCCTTCTTCTAGTCAAGTTGTGCCACAAACTTCTCTTCTCCCCAATCCTATTCAATACCTCCTCATTAGTTACGTGATCTACCCATCTAATCTTCAGCATTCTTCTGTAGCACCACATTTCGAAAGCTTCTACTCTCTTCTTGTCCAAACTAGTTATCGTCCATGTTTCACTTCCATACATGGCTACACTCCATACAAATACTTTCAGAAACGACTCCCTGACACTTAAATCTATACTCGATGTTAACAAATTTCTCTTCTTCCGAAACGATTTCCTTGCCATTGCCAGTCTATATTTTATATCCTCTCTACTTCGACCATCATCAGTTATTTTACTCCCTAAATAGCAAAACTTCTTTACTACTTTAAGTGTCTCATTTCCTAATCTAATTCCCTCAGCATCACCCGATTTAATTTGACTACATTCCATTATCCTCGTTTTGCTTTTGTTGATGTTCATCTTATATCCTCCTTTCAAGACACTGTCCATTCCGTTCAACTGCTCTTCCAAGTCCTTTGCTGTCTCTGACAGAATTACAATGTCATCGGCGAACCTCAAAGTTTTTACTTCTTCTCCATGAATTTTAATACCTACTCCGAATTTTTCTTTTGTTTCCTTTACTGCTTGCTCAATATACAGATTGAATAACATCGGGGAGAGGCTACAACCCTGTCTCACTCCTTTCCCAACCACTGCTTCGCTTTAATGCCCCTCGACTCTTATAACTGCCATCTGATTTCTGTACAAATTGTAAATAGCCTTTCGGTCCCTGTATTTTATCCCTGCCACCTTCAGAATTTGAAACAGAGTATTCCAGTTAACATTGTCAAAAGCTTTCTCTATGTCTACAAATGCTAGAAACGTAGGTTTGCCTTTTCTTAATCTTTCTTCTAAGATAAGTCGTAAGGTTAGTATTGCCTCACGTGTTCCAACATTTCTACGGAATCCAAACTGATCTTCGCCGATGTCCGCTTCTACCAGTTTTTCCATTCGTCTGTAAAGAATTCGTGTTAGTATTTTGCAGCTGTGGCTTATTAAACTGATAGTTCGGTAATTTTCACATCTGTCAACACCTGCTTTCTTTGGGATTGGAATTATTATATTCTTCTTGAAGTCTGAGGGTATTTCGCCTGTCTCATACATCTTGCTCACCAGATGGTAGAGTTCTGTCATATACCTGATGGTATATCGAAACAAAATTGTTTGTCTCATGCCCGTCTGCCTTTCTGCACAACCCAGCGTGTGTTTTCACATACATGAAAGATATAATTTTGTGTTTCGGCAGATTTTGTTTTAAGATGTAATCTGTCCACTAGCTGTATTTCATTTCCCATGTTTTGCTGCAGGCCCGGTCATTGCTGAACGAAACCTGTAGTCTATGGACCAAAAGATTTGTGATCATTACGGAGATAAAAGGAAGTTACTAATACATATTTACTTATTACGCTAGTAAGCGGGTGGCTGAAAGTGGAAAAATTACCTGACCACCACGTTCACCTGCCTTAAACCCACTGGAACATTTTGCTGCGTGGTTATATGAAGTCGAAGTTTCAGGCATTTTCCATCAGCACCTGTCATTACGAGAGTTGTGCCAATGTAGACCACAGAATACATTATGACGTTTGCGTCGGGAAGCTGAAACCTGTGTAGAGCACAAATGACTGTATTTTGCAAATGGAATTCGCAAAATGTGTGCGGCTCAAATACAAAACTCTCCACGCTCTTTTTCTTTCGAAATCGCGATATTAACGACACCGGACTGTCACTGAAGAAGCCTATTAGACAGAGCTGGAAATAAGGCGAAGAACACGCCACGTCGTTAAAACGTACAGGATAATTTCAATGTAAATGCAAAACTCTCAGATTCCAGTGAAATTCATTTACGTAACGTGGTTTTCTATACATTTACAAAATCATTGCAGTCTACGGATGTATAAAATCTGTACCTTTAAATTGTTCTAAAATTTCTTGCCCTTGACAATCTGTTTTAGTGATCATACGAGCTGCCGCAGGCAGGCAGGCAGAAATTCACCACTGTACAAACTAAAATGTAAAGCCCGACGATAAAATGTTTCGTCTCTTGTTATGAAAACGATAAAATTAACTATGGGAATATAAGTGGTCCCTGGGATTGTTACAAATTTTAATTGATTCGACTACGGTTTCTTGGTGAAACATTGTATAAGGTGTTAACTATTTTTTTGCCTTGTTTCACAAACTTTAAAATTACTGTACTACCTACGCTGCGGGCTATAAGCCCATTTTCTGGGACAAAACACTGATTCCAAAGATGAAAACCACGTCCATTGAGGATACCAAAGTCGTCATTGAATGTTATCATTACTGTCGTTTCACAATGAATTTTAATCCTGCTCTTGAAACTTTCTTTTATTTCCGTCACTGCTCCTTCAATTGAGTAGAACAGAGGAAAGATTACATCCCTGTCCTACACCCTTCTTAACACGAGCGCTCCTGTCTTGGTCTTTCAGTCTAATTGTTCCTTCTTTTTTATCTACACATTGTGTATTACCCGTCTCTGCTTATAGATTACTAATATTTTATCAGAATGTCGAACTTTTACACCATTTACATTGTCGAACACTTTTTTCTGGGTCTACATGTCTTATGTACGTTTCTTGATTTTTCTTAAGTTTTGCTTTTGTTCTCAGGCGCAACGTCAGGACTGCCTATTGGTGCATTTACCTGTCCTAAAGTCAAACTCGTCATCATGTAACAGGCCCTCACATTTCTTTTCCATTCTTCTGTTTGGTAGTCTTGTCAGCAGCCTGGATGCATGCGGCGTTCTCTGCCTCGTGATGACTGGGTGTTGTGTGATGTCCTTAGGTTAGTTAGGTTTATGTAGTTGTAAGTTCTAGGGGACTGATGACCATAGATGCTAAGTCCCATAGTGCTCAGAGCCATTTGAACCATTTTTGCATGCGGCGTTATGCTGACGAGCGACACTTCACGCACTTATCTGCTCTTGCTGTTTTCGAAATTGTGTAGATGATATTTTCCGGTTGTATAATGATCTCCATTGTAATAAATTCTACACACCAACGTGAATAGCCGCTTGATTGACAGTTCCCCCAATGATTTTGGAAATCCTGAAGGAATGTTATTTATTCCTTGCGCATCACATTATCGCACGTCTAGCTGCATTATGGGATGCCCCATGTCTTCGAAGTCGATTTCTTCTTTTATAACGTTATCAAGAAAACTTCTCCCCCACGTAGGGGCCTTCAATGCACTCTTCCACTTACCTGCCTTCTCATCTGCGCTAAACAGTAGTGTTTCTGTTGCACACTCAACGTTGCCGGCATTGATTTTAATTTCACCGGTGGGGTTCGACCTTTCTTTATGCTGGATCAGTCCATTCGACGACCATTTACTTTTCGAGTTCTTCACATTCTTCTTGCAGCCATTTCACTTTGGCTTGCTGCATTTTCCAATTATTTCATTCCTAAGTGACATACATAGCTGCATTCATATGCCTATCCAAATTCTGTGATTACCCTTTTTAATGGTGTTCACTCGTCTTCGAACGAAACGCCAATAATATGGTATTCGTTATAGCGGTACCTGCTTCGAGAACGTTGAGTACACCTCATCTTTCCTCAGCACTTCGGTGTCACACTTGTTTCCACACTCAATTCTTTCGGATGATTATCTTCAACTTTAGACTGTATCCCATTGTTACTAAATTGTTATCTGTGTGTATATTTGTTTTTGAGTGCGCCTTACGATCCATTATCTGATTACCCAATCTCCATCTTATTATGATGTAATCCAGCTGGAGTCTTCCCGTTTCTGGCCCTTATCCAAGTATTCATCCTCTTTTTGTGATTCTTCAACAGTTTATTACTAGATGAAATTTATCTCAGAATTCAGTTACGCTCTCTCCCCTCTCATTCCAACGATCAAAGCCATATTCTTCTCTAATTCTCCTCTTCCTTCCCTTACAACCACGTTCAATTCCTGTTGATTATTATTAGGTTTTCCATCTCTCTTTGGGCAACGAATTACCCGTTCACTATACTGAATTCCCCATACAGTACCTCATATATACTCTCTACCGTTTCATCTTCTGATATATGTTTTATGTGCCCGTTTCAGTTTAAATCGCTCTGTACGTATACTCCTACACAGGGTGTTTGTTTCATCTTGAGAGAACTAAAAATGTCAAAAACAACGCATCGTACGGAAACATTGTCGTAGGAGAAATGTTAATATTAGTAACGAGGTATCGTACGAAAAAACTGTTGTAGGTGAAATGTTAATTTTAGTAACGACGCATCGTACGAAAAAATTTTTCTAGGTGAAATGTTCTAGGACAAACGTTAATATTAGTAAAGGAGACATCTGCCTGTGTTACTGCTGGCCAACTCCTAACCTCGCCTTCTGCGTGGGCGGGGTCAACTTTGTATTTTCAGATGAGACCCTCCCATTTTTATTGCATATTCGGATTCTACTACAAAAAATACGCACGGTTTAGTCAAACCGTTATTTCCCATTCGTGACAGATGGTAGTGTTATCGAAAAATGTCAAGTATGCCTGTTTTTGTAATTAAGGGCCATCGCATTTGATTCCACATTTCATTTTCGGCGTAAATGTAAGACTTGGCGTTCTAACGGTTGACTGTGATTTTCAAACGTTCCTTGAATGTCGGAAATGTGATTGTACAGTACAAATAATATGGCTAGACATTTTCATAAGCTACTTGTATGGTAACGTGGTTTTCTGTTCCCTACGGGGTTGATTGTGCTGAGTCCACAAACCGCCCTCGAAGTCCGCCGTCAGGGTGACTGGTTTCGGTGTGTGTTTCCTTTGACCCGCCTGAACTATCACGCTGGCCGCTATGCGGCTGCCGGCGGAATGCAAACCTCAACCACTGTATGAGGTGCATTCAAGTTCTAAGGCCTCCGATTTTTTTTCTCTGGACTGGAAAGAGATAGAAACATGCGCATTGTTTTAAAATGAGGCCGCGTTCATTGTCAATACGTCCCAGAGATGGCAGCACCATACAGCAGATGGAATTTTACCGCCAGCGGCGAGAATGAGAACTGTTTTAAATACTTAAAATGGCGGCGTTTTCCTTACTTGAACAGTGTGCAATCATTCGTTTCCTGAATTTGAGTGGTGTGAAACCAATTGAAATTCATCGACAGTTGAAGGAGACATGTGGTGATGGAGTTATGGATGTGTCAAAAGTGCGGTCGTGGGTGCGACAGTTTAATGAAGGCAGAACATCATGTGACAACAAACTGAAACAACCTCGGGCTCGCACAAGCCGGTCTGACGACATGATCGAGAAAGTGGAGAGAATTGTTTTGGGGGATCGCCGAATGACTGTTGAACAGATCGCCTCCAGAGTTGGCATTTCTGTGGGTTCTGTGCACACAATCCTGCATGACGACCTGAAAATGCGAAAAGTGTCATCCAGGTGGGTGCCACGAATGCTGACGGACGACCACATGGCTGCCCGTGTGGCACGTTGCCAAGCAATGTTGATGCGCAACGACAGCACGAATGGGACTTTCTTTTCGTCGGTTGTGACAATGGATGAGACGTGGATGCCATTTTTCAATCCAGAAACAAAGCGCCAGTCAGCTCAATGGAAGCACACAGATTCACCGCCACCAAAAAAATTTCGGGTAACTGCCAGTGCTGAAAAAATGATGGTGTCCATGTTCTGGGACAGCGAGGGCGTAATCCTTACCCAGTGCGTTCCAAAGGGCACTGCGGTAACAGGTGCATCCTACGAAAATGTTTTGAAGAACAAATTCCTTCCTGCACTGCAGCAAAAACGTCCGGGAAGGGCTCCGCGTGTGCTGTTTCACCAAGACAACGCTCCCGCACTTCGAGCCAACGTTACGCAACAGTTTCTTCGTGATAACAACTTTGAAGGGATTCCTCATGCTCCCTACTCACCTGACCTGGCTCCTAGTGACTTTTGGCTTTTTCCAACAATGAAAGACACTCTCCGTGGCCGCACATTCACCAGCCGTGCTGCTATTGCCTCAGCTATTTTCCAGTGGTCAGAACAGACTCCTAAAGAAGCCTTCGCCGCTGTCATGGAGTCATGGCGTCAGCGTTGTGAAAAATGTGTACGTGTGCAGGGCGATTACGTCGAGAAGTAACGCCAGTTTCATCGATTTCGGGTGAGTAGTTAATTAGAAAAAAAATCGGAGGCCTTAGAACTTGAATGCACCTCGTAATAACGTAAAGTGTCCATGAAGCGATAGAGACAGGCGCACCTGCCATGGATACACATATATAGTGTAAGCACTCACACACTCACTGAAATAAAGCACCTCAATGGTGAGAGGCATGAGGACTCACCGATTTCAAGCATCCCGATGGTACCAAAAAGCTATTACATCCACGTTAGCCGAGTGGGGTAGCCGCGCGGTCTGAGGCGCCTTGACACAGTTTGCGCGGTTCCCTCCGTCGGAAGTTCGAGTCCTCCTTCGGGCATGCGTGTGTGTGTTGTCCTTAGCGTAAGTTAGATTAAGTAGTGCGTAAGCTTAGGGACCGATGACCTCAGCAGTTTGGTCCCATAGGAACTTACCACCATAACATCCACGTTATTGTTTCTGGGTATTGCTTAACACGGTTTCTGATGGCTAACCGTATAGTACTGTACAGTCAAATTTGCAGTACTAGAATAAATTTCGGACATAAACGTAACCGTTCGAATACAAAGGTCTACAATTACATCGCAAATTAAATGTGGAATCAAATGAAAAGTTCTTAATTGCAAAAACAAGCGCATTGCACCCCCATGTACCACGAATGGGAAAGAATGTTTAGACTAAATCGTATTTATTTTTTAGAGTATAATCCGAATGAGCAATAAAAACGAGAAGTTCTCATTTGAAAATGCAAAATTAGCCTCTCCCCAGCGGGAGAGGTGGTTAGGAGGTGGCCAGTTATAGCACAGACATCTGTCCCCTTTTCGGATGTTAACTTTTCACCCAGATCATATTTTTCGTACGATGCGTCATTTTCGAGATACTGTATTTAGCTGTCTGAAACTAAAGCAAGCACCCTCTATATTTGCGTGACTGCTTCCAGTGACTGTTTTTGAGTTGTCTAAGTATACAATTGGCCTTTCTGCCTATTTATGCTCAAAACGCTACATTTGTTTGTGTTAAGGGTCAGCTAGCAATCCTTACATCTAGCGTGAATCCTCTGCAGGTCTTCCTACATTTTGGAAAAAAACGACATTTTTTCTATGGAATTTGTGATTGATTCTTTTGTAAATTTTTTTTTGTTTATTTATAGACACAATCACATGTTTATGACACAGTCATAACCGGTTTCGGCGATACAATGATCTTCTTCAGGTGCTAAAGGCGGCATACACAGAACAGTGTATGCCGCCTTTAGCATCAGAAGATGGTCATTGTACGGCCGAAACCGGTTATGACTGTGTCATAAGCATCGATTGTGTCTATAAGCAAACAAAAAAATTTTTACTTGCTACATTTCGCTACAATTTTCTTGTATTATAACTTAACTGTGTAAAACAGCATCATTCGCGAAAATCCTCATTGTACTTCCAACGTTATTCACTAGGTCACTTATATACTATGCAAGAAGTGAGAAACCTGTATCACTTCTTTGGGGCATATCCGAAGTTACTTTTACGGTGAAGGTTTCTCTCTGTTTAAGAATAACGTATTGTGTTACACTTTATGAGGAGCAGAGCAATGTCCATTGAATTCTCTTCACCCATATTCCTTATTCTCCAGAATGTGCAGTTAACTTGCTGCTGGATGCGGGAAACGTCCTTAGCGAAAAGCCCGTCAGATTGCGTGAGTGGTTTCGAAGTAAACTTTCGCTGCAGGTGACAGAAGTAATCGCCACTGAATTAAGTATCCGTCGTAAGGCGGAAGCCGTGTGCTGCTTAGTTGGTGCTGTGGCAACGACTTTCTAATGGAAGCATCGGCGTTAGCAAATGCGTACTTCTTATGGGAATACATTTTTATTGCTTTGGGCAGTTTCTTTTAGTCAACAAAAAGTTACTGCGTTGGGAGGGGAGGAATTAGAGGAAAGTCGTGTCGCCTTGTGTAAGCATTTACGACGAGAGGTGTCGGAGGGAATTTCCCAAGTGGCGTGTCAGCTGCTAGGCGGTGTTTGCGGCAGGCGGTCCTTCACACTAACCAGTTTGTGTTTCTCGGGGATCTCCGGTTACCATCCGCTTCTGCAAAGTGGCGACTCTTCCCCCCTCCCCCCGCCTGGCGTCTCATTCCCGCATCTCTCCACGTCTGGCACTCTTTCTCTCCCTCACTCTCTCCCGTCTCGTCATCACTGAATCACTTCCCTTCTCCTTCCGCCTCCCTAGTCGTCCACTGCAACAAACGCCCAGACTCTCATACCTGTCACGAAATACTCAACATTTACCGTTTATTCATTATTTGAGTAATCTCATTATTTACGTTTTCTTTTCTCATCAGGGCAGTGGTCATCAGTTTATCAACTTTATTTTTTACTGTCGGTGTTTACAATATCTTTGTAATCATGATATCGTTTTATGTACAAAGCAGCGAGAGACAAAAGGAAACCAGAAGAAAACTAAAAAATGTGTAGCCTACATTTTACAGTTACCCTGAAATTCCATGAAACCTATATGATGGTTTTTAATCAAAATTGTTGCTAGATCAAAACAAGGGAAAACTGGCCTCTGAGGGCGATATTTCTACTCTCTTGTTGCAACGTTTTGAGTTTTATGCTCTAATCATATAAATTTCTAACCCCGGAAGGTATTCTCATCTAGATCACAAAAACAAATGTCATTAGATTTTATAATAAGAAGGCCGCGAACAGTTGCCTCTTGAACGAATTTTATTAAGGAATGGTCGGTATTTCGGTATAGCAGTATCATCAGGTGCGTGTCTGAACAACAGGAAATGGACAATGATAGTCACTGAACCCCTATGCATCAAAATTATACCAGAGCCATAAGCACTTAATTACACTCCTGGAAATTGAAATAAGAACACCGTGAATTCATTGTCCCAGGAAGGGAAAACTTTATTGACACATTCCTGGGGTCAGATACATCACATGATCACACTGACAGAACCACAGGCACATAGACACAGGCAACAGAGCATGCACAATGTCGGCACTAGTACAGTGTATATCCACCTTTCGCAGCAATGCAGGCTGCTATTCTCCCATGGAGACGATCGTAGAGATGCTGGATGTAGTCCTGTGGAACGGCTTGCCATGCCATTTCCACCTGGCGCCTCAGTTGGACCAGCGTTCGTGCTGGACGTGCAGACCGCGTGAGACGACGCTTCATCCAGTCCCAAACATGCTCAATGGGGGACAGATCCGGAGATCTTGCTGGCCAGGGTAGTTGACTTACACCTTCTAGAGCACGTTGGGTGGCACGGGATACATGCGGACGTGCATTGTCCTGTTGGAACAGCAAGTTCCCTTGCCGGTCTAGGAATGGTAGAACGATGGGTTCGATGACGGTTTGGATGTACCGTGCACTATTCAGTGTCCCCTCGACGATCACCAGTGGTGTACGGCCAGTGTAGGAGATCGCTCCCCACACCATGATGCCGGGTGTTGGCCCTGTGTGCCTCGGTCGTATGCAGTCCTGATTGTGGCGCTCACCTGCACGGCGCCAAACACGCATACGACCATCATTGGCACCAAGGCAGAAGCGACTCTCATCGCTGAAGACGACACGTCTCCATTCGTCCCTCCATTCACGCCTGTCGCGACACCACTGGAGGCGGGCTGCACGATGTTGGGGCGTGAGCGGAAGACGGCCTAACGGTGTGCGGGACCGTAGCCCAGCTTCATGGAGACGGTTGCGAATGGTCCTCGCCGATACCCCAGGAGCAACAGTGTCCCTAATTTGCTGGGAAGTGGCGGTGCGGTCCCCTACGGCACTGCGTAGGATCCTACGGTCTTGGCGTGCATCCGTGCGTCGCTGCGGTCCGGTCCCAGGTCGACGGGCACGTGCACCTTCCGCCGACCACTGGCGACAACATCGATGTACTGTGGAGACCTCACGCCCCACGTGTTGAGCAATTCGGCTGTACGTCCACCCGGCCTCCCGCATGCCCACTATACGCCCTCGCTCAAAGTCCGTCAACTGCACATACGGTTCACGTCCACGCTGTCGCGGCATGCTACCAGTGTTAAAGACTGCGATGGAGCTCCGTATGCCACGGCAAACTGGCTGACACTGACGGCGGCGGTGCACAAATGCTGCGCAGCTAGCGCCATTCGACGGGCAACACCGCGGTTCCTGGTGTGTCCGCTGTGCCGTGCGTGTGATCATTGCTTGTACAGCCCTCTCGCAGTGTCCGGAGCAAGTATGGTGGGTCTGACACACCGGTGTCAATGTGTTCTTTTTTCCATTTCCAGGAGTGTATGTGAATACAAGTGTACTTATGGAAATTAAAACATGACAGACAACATGGTGGAGACTAGAGAAGGCCCAACAGTACAATTAAAATCATAATGTCCGTAGCCCGAATAGTCAGTGAAAAAAAAAATGGGCAACGGAATACGTCCTATGGCATGTAACACGGACCGAGCCTACAACCAAAGAGCGAAACTAAGACACTGGACCGAAAGCAGCATACAGTCGAGGTAGGAAGCAGAAGGCTTGCCGGAAACGCAGAGTGACTCAGGTTAGCTGCAGCAGCCACCGGTCGCACTGCACGCGCCTTCGAGACGGTAAAGTAAACTGTGCGGCTCATGAGTCGCTGGTGCAAAAGACACCACGACATGGGACGGGAGATACCAAAACCATGTCGCCTGTACTCCGAGCACTGTATGAAAGCCAGGGCTAGATTTTGACAAAATACGGATAACAAAGCAAGCAGATATCACTTATGGAAAGTCTAGAGGATAGACTCAGACGCAAGAACAGAGATGCCACTACAGAAACACAGTAAGGAAAATATATTACAAAACCAAACAACGTCTAAGGCTAAACAAGGGAGACAAACAAACTGTAATAAAGCAGATTAAAGGAAACAATAGGCTCTCGCAATACAGCCAGATGAATAGCGACCATATCGTAGTCGACCTGGTGGTTCAACGTGAGTAGCGGGTGCAATTTCATACTACGCATAATATCCACCTCTTCTATAATAACAGTGTTAGTCTCTTTCTTCCTACATAAAATTCTTAAATTTTTGGGCATACTAACCACAGAGTGGCCATACTCACGAAAAAGGGTACTTAAGGCAGACCATGGACTCAAATTTGCTTGATTTCTGAACCTCACGAAGAGCCTACGCCCAGTGCACCCTACGTAACGAATAAGACACTCATCACACCGAATACAATAAACCCTTGTGATCTAGCATTTTTGACAAAGTGTCTGCTATCTTTGTCTCTCTTTCTCACCAAGTTTGCCACGGATGAAGAAAGCAGGTCTTATATTTTTGCCCGGAGATGCTTATCAACTTTTACCGAAATTTTAACGTAATACAGAAACCTATGGGAGCCTCTACACCCATTCTCCCAGTAACATAATATAATTCCATCCCCACCCCCCTTCCACTCCAGTCGAGTGCCAGACCTGGATTTTTGCAAAGTATGCTCATCAATACCGGTCATTAAATTCAGGTCATATCCATTGACCAGGGCATATGAAGGAAATTCCTTATCATACGCCTCAAGTAGCATTGGGACATTAAGGAGTCTGTATAGCATGGGCTGGAAATCCACCATCTTATATAGAAGCGAGTGGTTAGAACTCCGATGAATAGCTAGATCGGCGGTGGAGAGGACAAAAGAAGCAGAACAGAACAGGTAAAGAGCGCATTCGTCGCCAAGAGACGTTTACGAGTCATTAGTCGTCTGGCTGGTTTGATGCAACTCACCACGAATTTCTCTCCTGTGCCAATCCCTTCATCTCAGAGTAGCAATTGCAACCTAAGTCCTCAATTACCTGCTGCATGTATTCCAACCTCTGACTTCCTGTATAGTTTTTACTCCCTACAGCTCCCTCTGGACCCATAGAAGTTGTTTCCGGAAGTGTTAACACATGTCCTGTCGTCCTGTCCTTTCTTCTTTTCAGCGTTTTCCATTCATTCCTTTCCTCGCCATTTCTGTGGAGAACCTCCTCATCTTGTTGGTCCACAAAGTGCTCAACATTCTTCTGTAACACCACGTCTCAGATGCCTCGTTTTCCGTTCTGTTCCGGTTTACTCACAGACCGTGTTTCACAACCATATAATGTTCTCTCCAAACGTACATTTTCCCATATTAGTTCCTCAAATTAAGGCCTGTTTAATACCAGAAGATTTCTCTTGGCCAGGAATGCCCTTTTTGTCAGTGGTAGTTTGCTTCCTTGCCAATTCTATCAAGGGTCGTTTTGCTGCATCGGTAGGAGAATTCGTTAACTTCGTCTACTTTATGATCTCCAGTTTTGATATTAAGTTTTCCGCTGTTCTAATTTCTGCCACTTGTCGTTGCTTTTGTCTTTCTTCGATTTACTCTTGATCCATATCCTGTACTCGTTAGAGTGGCTGTTCATACCATTCAGCATATCCTGGAATTCTTCACTTTCACTCAGGGTAACAATGTCATCAGCAAATCTAATCATTGACATCCTTTCACTTTTAATTTATTCCGTTCTTGAACCTATCTTTTGTTTCCATCATCTTCGACGTATAGATTGAACCGTAGGAGCGAAAGACTGTATCCTTGTCTTACCCCATTTTTAATCCTAGCAGCTCGTTCTCGGTCGTCCAGTCTTTGTGTTCCCTCTTGGTTTCTGCGCATATTCACCTATTGTATATTATTCGTCTTTCCCTATAGATTATCGCTATTTGTGTCAGAATTGCGAACATCTTTCACCATTTGACACTGTCAAACGCTTTTTCCAGGTCGCCAAATGAACGTATCTTGATGTTTCTTTAGTCTTGCTTCCATTATCAACGTCAGAACTTCTCCTCTGATGCCTCCACATTTTCCAAACTGATCGTCACCTTACAGATCCTCAGTTTTCTGTTACATTATTCTGTGTATTATTCTTGTGAGCAACTTGGATGCATGACCTGTTAAGCTGATTGTGCGATGGTTCTCGCACTTGTCGGCTCCTGCTGTCTTCAGAATTGTGTGGATGATGTTTTTCCGAAAGTCAGATGGTACATCCCCAGACTCATACATTCTACACATCAACGTGAGTAGTCGTTTTATTGTAACTTCCTCCAATCATTTTAAAATTCCGAAGTGATGTTATCTACCCCTTCTGCCGTATTTGACCTTAAGTCGTCAATTACTCTTTTAAATTCTGATTCTAATGCTGAATCCCCGATCTCTACCCAGTCAACACCTGTTTCTTCTTCTACACGTCATGAGATAAATCCTCCCCCTTAAAGAGGCCTTCAATGTTTTATTTACATGTTTCCGCTCTCACGTCTGCATTTAACGGTTGAATTCTCATTGCAACCTTGACGTTACCGTTCTTGCTTTCATTGTCACTGAAGGTTATTCTTACTGTTCTGTTTGCTGAGTCAGTCCTTCCAAAATTCATTTCTTTTTCGATTTCTTCACATATTTTAAACAGCCATTTCGCCTTAGTCTTCCTACACTTCCTATTTATTTAGTTCCTAAGTGACTTGCACTGGTATATCCGTATTCGTGAATTTCCTTGAACATTTTTGTACTTCCTTCTTTCATCAATTGAAGTATTTCTTCTGTTACACATTCTTTCTTTCCAGCTTCAGTGATTACCCTTTTTAGAGATGTTGTAAGGTTCTTTTTAAATTTGTTTGGAATCCATTGAATCAATGCCTGAGCTGGGAATGCATACAAAACTGGAGTTATCCTGTAGCGTGTTGTAACTGCAAGTGGTGTGCTTACTCTTGTGTTATTGTTAGCAAAAACATTATACGAATTGATTAGGCAATGTAACTCCCAATACCAATAAAGAAATGCAGTCACTGCAAAATATATTAAGCCCCTTAGGTACTGAATCCTTTGGCCCTGCTCAAAACTAATAACTGTGCACATAACAAATAAATAAAATTGTCTTACCTCTAAAGCAGCAGCGGTGTATTGCGATATATTCTGGTCTCTCATGAGAAATAATCAAGTATACTATCTACACACTCAACGGTGTGCAATGCTGGACGCAATACTTTGAAATGTATACGAAATTCTTTTGGCTGATAAATGAAAACATTGAAGAAAAATTCAATGTCTTCGAAAAACCTGGACGGGGAGGTGGTACCGATTTTGGTGAATTACTAACACTGACTTTTTCGACAGTGAAATTGTATTCGAAATTAAGTTTGGCTTCCCAAAACATCTGACAATTGAAATTACATCAAACAGAAAAATTATATCCATTTTACTAACTAAGTCACGAACAATGAGATTTATACAGCAAGTATTATCTATCCTCGTTAAGAGAGCATAAAGACAATTCATCAGATTAGGTTTATCTGTGTTAACAAATCTTAGAAACATTACAAAAGGGAAATATCTAGCTAGCCCCTACATCAAAACTGTTTACGTACCTTCTACGGTTACTCAACGTAGAACTCATGTTACCAACTCATTTACACCAACGCGCTGGTGAAACGAAAGTCATAAAAATTTAACCTCTTTACCCTGCTTGCGAGAAGACTTCTGCTTCCACATTTATATTTCCAATAATACATGCACTCGTAATTCCTACATTACAATCTTACACTTGGTGGCTTTACAGAACACACCACAAAAACTGCCCACTCCGTTCTTGCTCACAGACAGATACCCGGGACTGCCGTGCGCCAAGCGCAGACCAGAAGCAGTATCTTTGGCTCTGCGGTCGTGCACATTCGGTGATCTGCTTTATAGAGCCCGTCAGAGACATACATAATTTATAATATAATAGTTCCATTTTAGTTTGCATTAGTATCATTATAATATTTGGGAGCCACAAATCATTGTACCCCCGTAGACTCCTTTCAATGTCTATTCATCTTCAACTCAACTGACTATTGCGCTGTTCATTATGGCAGTATCTATAGCCTCAAAGAACCACAAGCTTATCTCTTCAATACTTAGTATTTCCATATCCCATTTCTTTGTTTCTTGCTGACTAGCCGCTTAAACTTCAACCTACTCTTCATCATTGCTAAATTGTGATCTGAGTCTATATCTGCTTCTGCGTACACCTTACTGTCCAAGATCTGATTTCAGAATCTCTCTCTGAAAATCATATAATCTAACCGCAATCATCCCTTTTTTTCGGCTTTTTCTAAGTATACCTCTCCGTCTGTTGATTCGTGGGCAGAATATTCGCTATTGCTAGCTGAAATTTATTCCAAAATTCAATTCGTCTTTCTCCTCTCTCAGTTATGCTATCAAGCCAATATTCACCCGTAACCCTTTCTTCTATTTCCTCCCCTACAATCACATTCCAGTCACCCATGACAATTACAGTTTTGTCTTCCTTTATATAATAAATTGCCCGTTTAATATCCTCTGTCTCTTCAGTCTCTGCTTGCAACGTGGGAATGAATACCTGAACCATTGCTGGCGGTGTTGGTTTGCTGTCGATTCTGACAAGAACAGCCCTATCACTGAATTGTTCACGGCAACTCGTCCTCTGCCCTTCCTTCCTATTCTGCCGTTATACCATTTTCCTCTGCATTGATATTATCCAATACTCGTCTGACCAGAAACCCTTGTCTTCTTTACATTTTACTTGACTGTCGCCCACTATATCTAGATTGAGCCTCTGCGTTTCCCTTCCGGATTTTATAGATTATCTACCATGTTCAAAGTTCTGACACTGCACGCCTCGACTCGTAGGACGTTAACCTCTTGTCGGTTATTGGAACTTTTTCACATTGTCATCTCCCCTTGACAGTCCACTCTTGGAGATCCAAATTGGGCGACTAGCCTGGAATCTTGTGACAAGGCCGGCCAGTGTGGCCACGCGGTTAAAGGCGCTTCAGTCTGGAACCGCGCGACCGCTACGGTCGCAGGCTCGAATCCTGCCTCGGGCATGGATGTGTGTGATGTCCTTAGGTTAGTTAGGTTTAAGTAGTTCTAAGTTCTAGGGGACTGATGACCTCAGATGTTAAGTCACATAGTGCTCAGAGTCATTTTTTTCTTGTGACAAGAAGAGATCATCATGAACTTTTTCAGTTATATGCCACATGTCCTATCGATGCACATTATGTCCCTTTAAGGCAGTAATTTCCACTGCCTTCTGCATCGTCATGCTGTTGCTCATTGTTGCTTGTTCTGTCTTACGGGTAGTTTCACACCCCAAGGACCTGACCGTTGGCAGAATGGGGGTGACTTCTTACGCCGAAAGTCTTCAGTTGCAATTGTTGTTGTTTCTATTCAAAATGTAAGCAGTGGCAAGATTGGAACCCGTACCCAGGACGTTTTGATTTCTGGTTAAAGACGCTAGACATTGGGTGTCCGACAGATGTCGAAAATGGAATCATGAAAGGAAATCTTCAAGCATAAATATGGCAATCAATCGTTATCATTTTATAGTTCCTGTTCTTTAGATGGCAAGCCATCCTGGGCTTATATTTCAGCAAGATAATGTCCGCCCGCACACTTTGAGAGTTTCCGTTGTTTTTCTTCGTGTTTCCTAAAACCTGCATTGGCCAGCTACGTCGCCGGATCTCTTGCCAATTGAGAACGTTTGGAGTGTTACGGGCAGGGCCCTCCAACAATCTCTAGATTTTGACCATCTAATGCCCCACTTGGACAGAATTTGGCACAAAATCCCTCAACAGCACATCCAACAACTCCGTCAATCAATGTCTAGCCGAATCCCTGTTTGCATAAGGACCAGAGGTGGACCAATGCGTTATTGACTTTCTCCTGTATAAATCATCCTACACTACTGGCCACTAAAATTGTTACACCACGAAGATGACGTTCTACAAACGCGAAATTTAACCGACAGGAAGAAGAAGTATTGCTCATCAGTGTGGGATCCGTACCAGATCGGGTTGACGGAGGAGATAGAGAAGATCCAAAGAAGAGCGGCGCGTTTCGTCACAGGGTTATTTGGTAACCGTGATGGCGTTACGTAGATGTTTAACAAACTCAAGTGGCAGACTCTGCAAGAGAGGCGCTCTGCATCGCGGTGTAGCTTGCTCGCCAGGTTTCGAGAGGGTGCGTTTCTGGATGAGGTATCGAATATATTGCTTCCCCCTACTTATACCTCCCGAGGAGATCACGAATGTAAAATTAGAGAGATTAGAGCGCGCACGGAGGCTTTCAGACAGTCGTTCTTCCCGTGAACCATACGCGACTGGAACAGGAAAGGGAGGTAATGACAGTGGCACGTAAAGTGCCCTCCGCCACACACCGTTGGGTGGCTTGCGGAGTATAAATGTAGATGTAGATGTTAGATGTAGAAGAAGGTGATTAGTTTTTCAGAGCATTCACACAAGGTTGGCGCCGGTGGCGACACCTGCAACGTGCTGACATGAGGAAAGTTTCCAACCTATTTCTCATACACAAACAGCAGTTGACCGACGTTGCCTGGTGAAACGTTGTTGTGATGCCTCGTGTAAGGAGGAGAAATGCATACCATCACGTTTCCGACTTTGATAAAGGTCGTATTGTAGCCTATCGCGATTGCGGTTTATCGTATCGCGACGCATCATCTCGCGTTGGTCGAGATCCAATGACTCTTAGCAGAATATGGAATCGGTGGGTTCAGGAGGGTAATAGGGAACGCTGTGCTGGATCCCAGCGGCCTCGTATCACTAGCAGTCGAGATGACAGGCATCTTATCTGCATGGCTGCAACGGATCGTGCAGCCACGTCTCGATCCCTGAGTCAACAGAGGGGGACGTTTGCAAGACAACAACCATCTGCACGAACAGTTCGACGACGTTTGCAGCAGCATGAACTATCAACTCGGAGACCCTTGACGCTGCATCACAGACAGGAGCGCCTGCGATGGTGTACTCAAAGACGAACCTGGGTGCACGAATGGCAAAACGTGATTTTTTCGGATGAATGCAGATTCTGTTTACAGCATCATGGCGGTCACATTCGTGTTTGGCTGAACGCACTTTGGAAGCGTGTATTCGTCATCGCCATACTGGCGTATTACCCGGCGTGATGGTATGGGGTGCCATTGGTTACACGTCCCGGTCACCTCTTGTTCGCATTGACGGCACTTTGAACAGTGGACGTAAAATTTCAGACGTGTTACGGCCCGTGGCTCTACCCTTTATTCGATCCCTGCGAAACCCTACATTTCAGCAGGATAATGCACGACTGCATTTTACAGGTCCTGTATGGGCCTTTCTGGATACAGAAAATGTTCGACTGCTGCCGTGGCCAGCACATTCTCCAGAGTTCTCACCAACTGAAAACGTCTGGTCAATGGTGGCCGAGCAACTGGCTCGTGAAACGTCTCCTTTGAACAATTTATACACGACTGTGCTTAAACTGACACACAATATTTTGTTAGCGAAACGCAATCTGACTTTCAAAATTCCCTACAAAAGAATGGCCCTGACTAACATTAAACTATACCTTTCACAAATCACTTACCTCACAAAAATCTTCGCTGCTCAAGCTACTGCAATACAGCGAGCGCCACTACTGCCAGCTAAATAAAAGATTCAAACTATGGAAGGCACTAACTACTGATAGGGATAGTTAGCAAATGAAAGATATTAATAGAGAACAAACAATGTATTTACCTTGATATCATCATATATAAATATAGCAGTTCATGACAAATTTCAAAACTCCGCCATCTCTCTCCCCACATCCACCACTGCTGGCGGCTCACCTCCAACTGCCGCTGCCCAACACTACAATGGCGAGTATTACAACAATGCAAAGCAGCCGCAGACTGCACACAGCACAGCCAGTGATTTTCATACAGAGATGGCGTTACCAATAAAAAAACCTAAACAGCCTACTTACACTCGTCACAATACGTCAGTCACTACTCTTGATGAACTGTGGTATCGCGTTGAAGCTGCATGGGCATCCAAGCTCTGTTTGACTCAATGCCCAGGCGTATCAAGGCCGTTATTACGGTTCAAATGGTTCAAATGACTCTGAGCACTTATGGGACTTAACGTCTGAGGTCATCAGTCCCCTAGAACTTAGAACTACTTAAACCTAACTAACCTAAGGACGTCACACACATCCACGCCCGAGGCAGGATTTGAACCTGGGACCGAGCGGTCGCGCGGTTCCAGACTGAAGCGCCTAGAATCGCTCGGTCACTGCGGCCGGTAACTGTTAAGCAACTGAGCGCTGAGAAGAGTCAAGGGACTACCAACACTGTCTCCTTAACGGCTATTCAGTGAACGTTGCTGCACATTGGGGTCCACAGCAGGCGCCTGGTTCATGAGCCATCCTGCCTGCTATTGATCGGCGATGAAGGCTGGAATTTGCACGCCAATACCGCAGCTGGTCGTGCACTGAGTGGCGACAGCTAGCCTTACTATTTGAATCATGATTTACGTTCCATGGGACAGATGGCCGTTGGCATGTATTTTAATGCGAATGTCGTAAGGGTCCAGGGCAGAGGAGGAAGCATTGTGGTTTGGGAAACGTTTTCGCCCTGGATGATCTCGTCGTTCTGGAAGGCACAATGGATGAAGTACACATATGACTCTGGGGACCATCTCCACCTGCCTACCCCCGATAGCTGAGTGGTCAGCGCGATAGACTGTCAATCCTAAGGGCCCAGGTTCGATTCCCGGCTGAGTCGGAGATTTTTCTCTGCTCAGGGACTGGGTGTCGTGTTGTCCTAATCGTCATCATTTCGTCTCCATCGACGCACAAGACGCCAAAGTGGCGTCAAATCAAAAGACTTGCACTTGGCAAACGGTCTACCCGACGGGAGGCCCTAGCCACACGACGCCCCCGACCATGTCCACCCCAGCAGGTATTTTTTTGTCTTTCCTCGACACAACGGCTTGTTACCAGTGGAATATCCACAGCTCGCAGTGTACGTGCATAGTTAAAATGGCACCAGTGTGAGATTACCATTCTCCCCTCTCCTCCAAAATCTAATCGAGAATTATGAAGTTGTAGTGAAATCTAGACCTTTCGCTGCTTACAGGCGTTGATAAATATCAACGGGGATAGTTGAAAAATATGTGCCCCGACCGGGACTAGAAGCCGGGACCTCCTGCTTACATAGCAGACGCTCAGTCCAACTGAGCCACAGAGTGCACGGATGATACTGCGACTGCAGGGCTTATCTCTGGCACGCTCCCCGTGGGACCCACACTTTCCAACTTTCTGCTCACACACTACCGATTCCCGTAAGAGTTCGGGCAATTTGAGTGAATCCGCACTGAAGACGATCATTGGCCGAGTTCGAGTCCCGGTCAGGGCACACATTTTTCAACTTTCCCCTTTGATATTTATCAACGCCTGTAAGCAGCGAATGTTCTAGATTTCACTACAATTTCATACTTCGAGGGCTGCAAGTTCGCCAATGATATCTGTACCGATACCAGCTTCATATAATCCAGAATTAGTGGGACTACCTCGATCGGGCTGTTCGCTCCATGGATCCTCAACCAAGAAACCCAGCGCACCTGGACACAGTACTGGAATGGGCATGCCTCCACATTCCTGTTGCTTCCTTTCAGAACCTCAGTGACTCCTTTCCTGCATGTCACGCAGTAGTCTGCAGTGCAAAAGGTGGTTATTCAGGCTTTTGGCAGATGCTCACTTTAATGCCACTTGACGGTGGATAATACGTAGGGATCTGAGAAAGTTAAGTTACGCAAGTGTGTTACAGAAAACAGTAGTGTTACATTGTACCTTTACACGCCATCCAAGCTCTGTTTGACTCAATGCCCAGGCGTATCAAGGCCGTTATTACGGCCAGAGGTGGTTGTTCTGGGTACTGATTTCTCATGATCTATGCACCCAAATTTCATGAAAATGTAATCAAAAAAATGGTTCAAATGGCTCTGAGCACTATGGGACTTAACAGCTATGGTCATCAGTCCCCTAGAACTTAGAAATACTTAAACCTAACTAACCTAAGGACATCACACAACACCCAGTCATCACGAGGCAGAGAAAATCCCTGACCCCGCCGGGAATCGAACCCGGGAACCCGGGCGTGGGAAGCGAGAACGCTACCGCACGACCACGAGCTGCGGACAAAATGTAATCACGTGTCAGTTCTAGTATAATATATTTGTCCAATGAATACCCGTTTATCATCTGTATTTCATCTTGTTGTAGCAATTTTAATGACCAGTAGTGTATTTTACCGAAATTTTCTTTCGTGGTACACGTTTTAACTTAAGAGTATATGCAAGTATTCTTGTAGATTTAGGGAAACCTTTCCAAAACTCGAAAAGCCTCTGAAAGATTTACTTAAGCCTTGTGCATTACCCTTAAACCTAGTGCATTATATTCCAATAAACATGCGGACAGACAAGTATATACAAGTTTTAATAATAGCTTGAATACAACGTATTAATGTTCCACAATAATATTTATTAGTTCTTTATGAACCGGCTTTCGGCTTCTTAGGCCATCGTCAGCTAACTTAATGCTGAGCAGATAGCCCACACAACTTCAGTACGAATTCATAGTTGTACAAAGAATGCTGTACAAAGATATGTTACATTTTATGACTATATCGATACAAAACACAAGAATGGTGTAACACCCAAAGAGACACTGAACAAATAAATTTTACACTACAGTATACTTACTGATGACCTCAGCAGTTGAGTCGCATAGTGCTCAGAGCCATTTGAACTACAGTATACTAAAATATAAAAACTATGTGAGTGTATAAAACAGAAATGTTCCAGAAGTGAGTAAAGGCACCTCCGGCAGAAAGCTAAAATCGAACGGTTGTCCCAACTGAAACGAGCCCCAATAACCACTAAGTCAACAGTTTGCAGCACGTCTCATTAAACTATCAAATTTAAATTTTTCTTCTGATGAATTCAAAATTTTTAATAAGGCAATTAAATATGCTCCGAAATCCAACATTTTCGAAGAACAGCTAGACGTACTGAAAGTGGATGTTGAATATTCTTTTTCAGACGAATTGTCTGCGAAACATTCGATAGCTGATGAACTGAAAATATAGATACGTTCAACGCTAGTTGTAGGGGACAAGGAGTGTTGTGCACATTAAAGAAAAGGCTATCTTCTCGAGATGTGACTGCCAACAAGGATGACAAGGGAACAGTTTAGTATTGCTTTATAAGGCATAATATATGGAAAATATGTTACTATAGTGTTGCCTGAGTTACCTAAAGGTCCCACAATGAAATTCGCTATGGAAGTGAAGCAAGTTATTAAAATCTGCAAATCCGTATTTACTTATAGTTATGCCAAATACCCCACAAACATGAATCCAATAGCACCCAGGGGTTACATTGGTTATCTAAGCTTCACAAAGAAGGTGTTCCAATAAGACATATAGTGTCTTCAGCTCCAGCACCTTGTCATAAATTAGCAAAAGAGCTTGATTAACTAATTACAACAAAAACTAAATTTCAACCAAGTTTGGAAAACCTAATTTACTTGTATTAGTGAAACAACTAAAAGATGTACCCATTCCATCTAGTGCAAAACTAGTCTGATTTGATTTTAGCAGCCTGTTTTCTAATATTCCTGTTGCAGAGGCAACGGAAATTTTAACTGAATGGCTACATAAAAATCCAGTGTAGAAGGCAAGTGATACAAGCTTAAAGTAGAATTATTTCCATTTCCAACAGTATTTGTACGGTCAGATGGGTTAGCGATGGGGTCTCCACTGAGTCCCATACTAGCCGAAATGTTTATGGATAATTTTGAGCAAACATTTTTAGATGAAGAGCCCGTAAGTTCTAAAATACAATATTGGTCTAAGTATGTGGATAAAGTTCTGTGCTTGTGGACAGGTACCACCAGACAATTAAATACATATTTTCGACACTTGACTTCCCGCTACAGTAAAATCAAGTTTACTATGGAGTTGGGAGGAGACTCATATCAACTCTTTAGAACTCACCATTGCCATCAGTAACAAACAGCATTTATTTAAGACATAGAGAAAATTAACCTCAAAAGACACAGCAATGCCACCAGTTCCCAGCACCTCATAACACATAAATATGCAGCCTTCCATTCCACAGTGCACTGCCTACTGACTGTAGCCCAAGCCAGACCAGAATTACAAAATCAATTAAAGGAATAGCATACAGAAATTGATATGGTCCTTCACTGATTGACAATGTGTTCAGGAGAAGGGGGAAACAGAGGATAGCGATTCTCCTCATCCACCTCAAGTAGCGTAATGCCACACTAGTGGCAAATGGGCCCCATTGTGCGGACTGTGTATTCAGCATTAGCTTTCTGTAAGCCGGTTCATGGCGATCTAATGGTGAGTGGCCGAAACCTAACTAAAAAAATGTTGTAGAGCATTAGGATTTTCTGTTCTGGTTATTACAATGTGCTCGGGGGGGGGGGGGGGGCGGCTCTCCTTATTCACCTGGGGTGGCGTAGTGCCACACTGGTTGCAGTTGGGCCCCATTGCATGAACTATGTTCATGCGCTAGCTTTGTATAAGTCAATTCATAGCGATCTACTAGTTAATGGCCATTAGCCAATTCAGGCTTGACTAAGTAATGTTACACACGATTAAGATTTTCTGGTCTAGCTACTATAATGTTTATCTTCAACGCAATACTAATTGAATATTCCGTTAATATACAAATGTTTTATTAAAATCGACTGCGAGAAATAAACTTTTGTGGTGTACTGTGAAAATGTAATTTTTTTTCAGTCCGTTTTAATAACGATATCAGGGCGGATAACATATGATTTTCAACTGTAAACTTGATTCAATATAACATCTAAATGCAGCAGTTGCATTAGTGCTCACCTCGCTACCAATCTAATTTGTTCAGAAGCGCCAAAGCAAGTCACCTTCGCAGACAGAACTGATAAAATCTAGTGTATTCATGAACCAGCTTACCCTACGCACGGTTGCTCACAAACTGAAAAGTTTTTGCGTGCATCCACCTTTGCACTATTCAACGTTCTTCAGGAACGGACGTCCCACTTTACTCAAACAATAAAAACGGCTCCCAGGAAGATATCTCGGCAGGATACGGAAATTACGCACGCCTGAAACAACAGACACATCTATATCAGCAAGCCATCAGACTCATCAGCCCAAGTCTATAACCTATTGCTGTAGTCTACAAGTTTGGTAATTTTTTCACGTTCACGTCCAGACAAGATACAGCAGTTACATGCTCTGTCAACGCAAATGATTACTGTGCTAGGAAAGAGCTTCTAGAAAAAATGGTTCGGGGACAAAACATTACGATTATTGGAATAGCCGAAACCAAATGCTTCGGCAAAGACATACGACTTCTCTGTTATGAATGCCGCATGTTGTACAAATCGAAAACAGGAAGAGGAGGATGTTCACAAAGAGGAGTCGGCAGCTTTCATACAAAACAACTGGCCGCGATAAGACTTGATTTACCAGAAAAACTAAACCCGAACTAAGCGATTGTCCTAAAATAGTAGGAATATATAGGCAATCGATCTTCTTCGCAACTGTTTATGTACCTCACATTCAGGACCTACCAATAGATCTCTTTGAATACAACTCTACACTTGTCCCAGCAACCATGTAAACGACAATCTCATCCGCCTGGCAATAATTCATCTACTTTATCAGTCACGCTGGAACCTTAGTAATTAATCATATTATTTGCATACCGCAAATCGCTAGTCACTGCAGTAAAGTTGAAGCAGGTGAAAGCATCTCCAGGGACCACCTCCCCATCATCATAAAAACGACTATCATCCATGTCAAAAACGACAGTTAGAGTAGGAAAACTTACATCAATTCCAAAAACTTTAATACGCAGTACTTCAGAACAGAATTTTTAAACAAAAGGCCAAGCACGACAGTCATTAAAACTACAGAAGACCTCGACAACCGTAACGAGCAAATCGTCCAAACGATAGATTCTGCTATCATTAACAATGCACCCAAGAAAGCCGTTACAGAACGTAAGGATAGACTTCTGATTCACATTCTCAACCTAATTATAGAAAGAAGGAGATTATATAGGCATATTAAAAGACAGTCTAACTATAGGGCTAGAACTGACTGGAACCGTTTAAATAGTCGAGTTAGATCAGAGGTTCGTCAACTCAGAGCAGATAGATGGGGATGTGAGTCACAAGGACTTGACCCACTTAACCCAACTCTCTTTTGCAATAAATTCAAGAGAATCATGGACAAAAACCGACACCGAAGAATCAATGACCACATCACAGCGGGCGAAAGGGAAAAGGCTGAAATACTGCTCGATTTACTCGAAAAAATCCACGACCACGCAGAGGACCCCAAATTTGACGATATCCACGAAGAAGTTATTACTAGGGAACTTCATTCATCATTATATAAAAATACCACACCAGCCAATCAGCCACCATTGAAAGAAATAGCATATGAGATAGCGTAGTTATACACTCATGGAAATTGAAATAAGAACACCGTGAATTCATTGTCCCAGGAAGGGGAAACTTTATTGACACATTCCTGGGGTCAGATACATCACATGATCACACTGACAGAACCACAGGCACATAGACACAGGCAACAGAGCATGCACAATGTCGGCACTGGTACAGTGTATATCCACCTTTCGCAGCAATGCAGGCTGCTATTCTCCCATGGAGACGATCGTAGAGATGCTGGATGTAGTCCTGTGGAACGGCTTGCCATGCCATTTCCACCTGGCGCCTCAGTTGGACCAGCGTTCGTGCTGGACGTGCAGACCGCGTGAGACGACGCTTCATCCAGTCCCAAACATGCTCAATGGGGGACAGATCCGGAGATCTTGCTGGCCAGGGTAGTTGACTTACACCTTCTAGAGCACGTTGGGTGGCACGGGATACATGCGGACGTGCATTGTCCTGTTGGAACAGCAAGTTCAAATGGCTGGTTCAAATGGCTCTGAGCACTATGGGACTCAACTGCTGTGGTCATAAGTCCCCTAGAACTTAGAACTACTTAAACCTAACTAACCTAAGGACAGCACACAACACCCAGCCATCACGAGGTAGAGAAAATCCCTGACCCCGCCGGGAATCGAACCCGGGAACCCGGGCGTGGGAAGCGAGAACGCTACCGCACGACCACGAGATGCGGGCACAGCAAGTTCCCTTGCCGGTCTAGGAATGGTAGAACGATGGGTTCGATGACGGTTTGGATGTACCGTGCACTATTCAGTGTCCCCTCGACGATCACCAGTGGTGTACGGCCAGTGTAGGAGATCGCTCCCCACACCATGATGCCGGGTGTTGGCCCTGTGTGCCTCGGTCGTATGCAGTCCTGATTGTGGCGCTCACCTGCACGGCGCCAAACACGCATACGACCATCATTGGCACCAAGACAGAAGCGACTCTCATCGCTGAAGACGACACGTCTCCATTCGTCCCTCCATTCACGCCTGTTGCGACACCACTGGAGGCGGGCTGCACGATGTTGGGGCGTGAGCGGAAGACGGCCTAACGGTGTGCGGGACCGTAGCCCAGCTTCATGGAGACGGTTGCGAATGATCCTCGCCGATACCCCAGGAGCAACAGTGTCCCTAATTTGCTGGGAAGTGGCGGTGCGGTCCCCTACGGCACTGCGTAGGATCCTACGGTCTTGGCGTGCATCCGTGCGTCGCTGCGGTCCGGTTCCAGGTCGACGGGCATGTGCACCTTCCGCCGACCACTGGCGACAACATCGATGTACTGTGGAGACCTCACGCCCCACGTGTTGAGCAATTCGGCGGTACGTCCACCCGGCCTCCCGCATGCCCACTATACGCCCTCGCTCAAAGTCCGTCAACTGCACATACGGTTCACGTCCACGCTGTCGCGGCATGCTACCAGTGTTAAAGACTGCGATGGAGCTCCGTATGCCACGGCAAACTGGCTGACACTGACGGCGGCGGTGCACAAATGCTGCGCAGCTAGCGCCATTCGACGGCCAACACCGCGGTTCCTGGTGTGTCCGCTGTGCCGTGCGTGTGATCATTGCTTGTACAGCCCTCTCGCAGTGTCCGGAGCAAGTATGGTGGGTCTGACACACCGGTGTCAATGTGTTCTTTTTTCCATTTCCAGGAGTGTATTAAGCGGCAAAAATACAGCTCCTGGAAATGACGGCGTTGGACGATTTCATCTGAATCTACTTCTATCTCTATTTACTGCAGCCTTAACTCAGAAAAAATGTAGTATCCTTATGGAAACATTCGCATGTTACACTGAAGAGCCAAAGGATCTGGTACACCTGCCTAACATCGTGTAGGGCCCCAGCGAACACGCATAAGTGCCGCAACACGACATGGAATGGACTCGACTAATGTCTGACGCAGTGCTGCAGGGAATTGACACCATGAATCATGCAGGGCTGTCCTTAAATTGGTAAGAGTACGAGGGGGTGGAGATCTCTTCTGAACAGCACGTTGCAAGGCATCCCAGATATGCTCAATAATGTTCATGTCTGGGGCGTTTGGTGGGCATCGGAAGTGTTTAAACTCAGAGAAGTGTTACTGGAGCCACTCTGTAGCAGTTCTGGACGTGTGGGTTGTCGCATTCTTCTGCTGGAATTGCGCAAGTCCGTCGGAATGCACAATAGACGGGAATGGATGCAGGTGATCAGACAGGCTCTTTACATACGTGTCACCTGTCAAAGTCGTATATAGAAGTACCACGGATCGAATATCACTCCAACTGCACACGCCCCACATCATTACAGAGCCTCCACCAGCTTGAACAGTCACCTGCTGACATCCAGGGTCCATGGAGTCATGAGGTTGTCTCCATACTCGTACACGTCCATCCGCTAGATACAATTTGAAATTAGACTCGTCCGACCAGGCAACATGTTTCCAGTCATCAACAGTCCAATGTCGGTGATGACTGGCCCAGGCGAGGCTAAAGCTTCATGTCGTGCAGTCATCAAGTGTGCACGAGTGGGCCTTCGGCTCCGAAAGCCCATATAGATGATGTTCCACTGAATGGCTCGCACGCTGACTCTTGCTGATGGCCCATCAATGAAATCTGCAGTAATTTGCGGAAGGGTTGCACTTCTGCCACACTGAACGATTCTCTTTAGTCATCGTTAGTCCTGTTCTTGCAGGATCTTTTTCCGGCAGCAGCGATGTCGGAGATTTGATGTTTTACCGGAGACCTGATATTCACGGTATATTCATGAAATGGTCGTAGGGAAAATCCCCACTTCATCGCTACCTCAGAGATGCTGTGTCCCATCGGTCGTGCGCCGACTTTAACACCACGTTCAAACTCACTTAAATGTTGATTACCTGCCTTTGTAGCAGCAGTAACCGGTCTAACAACTGCGCCATACACTTGTTGTGTTATATAGGCGTTGCACTATCGCAGCACCGTATTCTGCCTGTTTGCATATCTCTGAATTTGAATACGCATGCCTGTACCAGTTTCTTTCGCGCTTCAGTGTAAAATGATTCCGAAACCTGATGAAACCAAGAACAACCCTAACCTATCAAATTATTTCCGATAATTCGAGAACAATAATTAAGAACAGACAACAGCAGTTTGCAGGAGACAACAACATTATACCATTTGAGCAAGCTTGTTTCAGAAACAATCACAGTTCTGGTTATCCATTTTAAGACCAACTAATAGAGCAGAAGAAGCCTGAAACTTAGTAGATGTGACTGCTGTCCTCTTTTTGGCCATAGAAGGCGCCTTCAATAAGGTATGGCTTATCGAGCTTCTTCAAAAAATGTAAAAGTACCACTTCCCATCTGAAATAGTACAGGTAATACGTAACCTCGTTGGATATAGAAAAGTACAAGCACGAATTGGGGAGCAAAAATCGTCCAACTTCACACCCAAAGCGGAAGTTCCTCAGGGCGCCGCCATCTACTCATGTATCATCGCAAGACCTAGGTGGCGGAGTGTAGTAGCTCTCTACGCGGATGATACCGCTTGTTGGTCTCATGCATCCACCCGCAACCTTATCAGTTTTGAACAAGCCAACAGCTATATCAAGAAGCTTGAAACTTGGCTCAGTAAATGCAAAAGTCAGCTTATCCTGTTCAGACATAGAAATCTTACTAGTCGCCAGCTTCAAGACCCCCACAAACTCAACATTCGGCTTTGGGAACAAGACATTACTCCTCAACCAAACATCAAACAGCTAGATGAACGCTTAAACTTGCAGAAAAAACGACTGAAAAGATGAAACAAGCTGAAGGCCGACTTAACTTAATACATATCATGAAAGACCGAGCACGAGGGGCAACCATTTACCCTTCTTGTTCATACAAAATATTCGTCGGACCCATTTTCGAATATGGGTTTTAAGCGTGAATTATGTATGTCATCCAGCCAAACGAAACAAATTCTGTCTGTTGATCGGAGGATGCTTCGAACAGCTGGAGATCTGCACTATGACTTCCCAACAAATTCCCCGAACGAAACGTTTAAAACCAAGAACATGCTAGACAGAATAAAACAATAAATCACCAGATACGGGCTCAACAGACTACGTAACAACAGGCTTACAAAATCACTCTTGCAACACGATCCTACAACGTTTAATTTTCCGAAATTCAAACATACATACCCTCCCAACAATGATCTGGAAACAGTATCAAATTTGTTCCAAAAGTTTCCTCTGGAAAACGAAATCAAGAAGAACTTACAAGGATTTTGGATAATGTAGCAACTTAATATAGAAAGAGTAACTTGCTGAGCAAAAGTACTTTATTCAGCTCCTACAGAAGAAGATAATATTCTCTACATCGACTAGATTTAAGTTTTTCATCTTCTACAGAATTATACGGAAATTTCCTAAATCAACAAATTTCCAAGACCACAATATAGCAGTATCAGGGCAACTGAGATAATATGAAGCTATATAAGCCGACCAACAGCTAACCACTCCTAGCTGGGGTTTTTTCGAGCGAGAGGTCTTTCCCCTGGCCGTAAAGCAAAGCCAAGAACTCGGACTGAAGGAAACTTAATGAACAACGTCTTCCTCTCAACTATCCGTCTATATGCAATTAAAAATCCCACAAAATTAAATAAGCGCCCAACTATCCTAAATAAATGGTGTCACAACAACAAAAACTACAAGTATTTTCTGAAAAGGGCCATGCTGTCCTACAGCCCACTATCTCATTCAGAGATGGAATGAATGATTTAAAAGAAATATAAATGAAAAAAGAAATTCGTCAATATGGTTCCAGTCCCCCCATTCCGACCAAGGAGTTTAGAGAGCTTTCCCTCGGTTGTAAGGCTCTTCTGTTTATACCCAATTGGGATCCCACATGTGGCCCACTATCAGCTCATCTGACTTGGCTAAACAGAACCGCGGCTCTTCAATGGACCGAGTCCTAAACAGCCTGCTCCATCTCTAGAAGTGGCAAAAGAAAGTGTATATACGCGTGACGGTACATAATCGATGAAATCGGCGTTCATTTCCTTGCGTGTATGTTCATTGTATCAGCGATAAACTCAATTATATTTTCAACGTGCAGCACATCATTTGTACTTTAAGAATTGTACAGAACTTCTGAAAATTCTGCGTGGGTCGATGTTGTGAATTTGAATGTCTGTATGTGTGTTTTGAATGCTGTTTTGCCACAGAAGTTAATCATCAGGAGAACAGTGGTAAGAAAATAAAAATAAAGCGTAAAATGAATAGCCGATGCAGTTATAGACTAGAGAAGGGACATCGAAAGGTAGATGTCGATATTCGATATAATCGAATATTGCCCTGATAAATGAAGCCGAAGAGCAATAGGGGAGAGTTACCGAAATTGAGACGTTGCCTAAGTTGGCACACCTTCGTATTTCACTGTGTGTTGGTAACTTAAACTTTTAAGTTGGCTCTACTGGTGAGAAATGTTGTCGAGGTCACGTGGTACAGTGGGCAGTCGACAATAGCCATTGGAGCAAGAACAGTTCCCATTATTGTACTCTCTTCGTTCTTGCTGCAAGTGTTGTGCTGCAGATCATAAGCTTTTCTATACGGTACGAGTAAGTAAGTAAATTTATCTGCAATACAGCTACATTTTTTAATAATTAAACATCGCAAAACAAGAGTTTAATTTTGTGTATTCTTGTAGCGGCATCTCTACTTATATGGGGTCCAGTTACCGAAGTTGGAACAATGGCTGTTTCCTCATTTGAACCGGTCCGATTTAGGAGACACTCATAACAAATAATATTTAAGTGCATTTTTAAAATAAGTAATTACATAAGCACGGGTAATTTTTTAGATTTCAAAGATGGCAAAACCGTTACAATAAATAATAGGTACAGGTAAGATTTTTAGGTTTCCAAGATGGCAAAAAGAAAAAGGGGAACGTGTGGGAAATGGACAGAAGATGAGCTGAAGTTCACGGTGGCAGCATACAGACTATGAAAAAAGAGTGTGCTCGTGCATACGGAGTACCGAAAGCTACGGTAAAGAGACATAAAAAAACACGCCTTCACATGAAGTTAAGTTATGCGGGAGACAATCAATTTTATGGTTGAGATAGAAAAAGTTCTCGCGGATCACCTCCTTTTATTTGAAGAGAAGTTTTTGGATTTACTACCAAAGATGCTCGTAAACTTGCATCCGATATAGCAGAGAAATGTGAACTACTTCGTTCTTTCAACATAAAAAAGAAAACATCGTGTAATCCACAGGTTTCCGTCCGTCATCCAGAAACAATATCAATGGCCAGAGCAAATGGGTTTAGCAGAGAGAATGTGAATCAGTTCTTCGATCTTCTTGAGAAAACAGTCGATGAGAATGAATTATAGATAAAAGAACATTTAACGTCGACGAACTCTGATTTACAATTTTCCAAAAAGGCAACAGAAAGTCATCGCGCTAAAAGGCTAGCGTCAAGTGCGGTCTGTCACAAGCAACGAGCGAGGACTTATCACCAGAGTTGTTTGTGCTGTCACTGCTACCGGGTACTTTATTCCACCTGTAATTGTATTCAAGCGTAGGAGGACGCACCAAGAACTTCTAATCGGTGCCCCACCGGGATCCGGATGTTGTGGCCGAGCGGTTCTAGGCGCTTCAGTCGGGAACCGCGCTGCTGCTACGTTAGCAGGTTCGAATCCTGCCTCGGGCATGGATGTGTGTGATGTCCTTAGGTTAGTTAAGTTTAAGTAGCTCTAAGTTCTAGGGGACAGATGGCCTCAAATGTTAAGTCCCATAGTGCTTAGTGCCATTTGAGCCCCACCGGGAAGTGTAGTTTACATCTCAGACACTGGCTACACGAATTCCGAGTTGTTTGTGTTGTGAATCAAACACTTCAATATGAACTGAAGCAAGGATTCGCCTGTGCTCTTGCTACTTGATGGTCACACAACATACAGCAGAAATCTAGAGGCTGTTGAGTACGCTCGTGATAAGGGTATTAGGCTATCGCATGCTGTAACTACATGGGCTCGCTACCCTCAGACTGGAACCATTCGATGTTTCGTTTTTTGCACGTCTTCAAACCTACTTCATTCAAGCCCAGCACAAGTGGTTATATGAAAACATATTAAAAACTATAACACAATTTCAGGTATGTGGACTGTTGAATGAAGCCTATGGCCGAGCAGCGACAGTTGGAATAGCGGAGAGTGCCTTCCGCTCAGCAGGAATTTGGCCTGTGAATAGGAATATGTTGTCAGATCATCAACTTTCACCAGTTGATTGCTTGCAAAATGATAATTTTCTAGAGAAACTCAGTTCTACGAACATTGGAGAGGAACTTTCTTGAGAAGACATTTCAAATGATGGCGAGTGTGGGTGTACGACAGCCACAAAGAAATTCAAGAACATTGTGAACAAGGCGTCACGCCTTCCAAATTTATACATCAAGACTGCCATGTGGGGTAGAGGAAAAGCATAGAATACCACTGTAATCGCTAGCAGCCCTTACAAGCAACAATCAGAGCAAACGAAAGGTCAAGCAAAGTAACTAAAGCTGCTAAGATAGCTTTACTCCCCAGGAAACAGAAGACAAACGGCACTGTTGTAAATTCATGCTGGTTCTGTGTTTTGTGTAACAAGACGACATGATACATTGTATGGACTGTAAATTACAGTTTCACACACGATGTACCAATGTGAAGCCCAGCAGTAAGAAATATTTCTATTCAGGCTGCAATTAGACTTCAATGTCACTTGCCATTGTTAATCCCAGTTATTAGAAATTGTTAGTATATTTAAGTGTGTCAAGTTTTTTTATATTTTTCTGTGCAGCAAGTTTCTTAGCTTTTTATTTGTTTTGATTTGCAACGATTATAGCTACGAGAATGAAAATTATTTCAGTAATTTTCTAATATAAACGTCTTGATTAATATTTCAAAACTCTTTGTTTTGTATAGTGTAGCCAAATAGCTAAATAATATGTTTGTTTAATAAGTATGTTGAACTGAAGTTTTATTTAAAACACTACTGTTCTTGTTTACATTTTACTCACTGTTTAGGCGCTTCAGTCCGGAACCGCGCGACTGCTACGGTCGCAGGTTCGAATCCTGCCTCGGGCATGGATGTGTGTGATGTCCTTAGGTTAGTTAGGTTTAAGTAGTTCTAAGTTCTAGGGGACTGATGACCTCAGATGTTAAGTCCCATAGTGCTCAGAGCCATTTGAACTCACTGTTTAACCGTCTGGTTCAATTTAAATAACTGAAAGTCCAAATTAACCAACCGGTTTCCTAATTCGGACCATTTACACATTACTATATTTTAAGTGTTACCCATTTATGCTAAGTGTTTCTTCAAGTGTAATATAACCTGATGAAAATGTGCAGCATATTTCAATTAGATACGTAATAAAGACTTGGTCCAATACAGGTATCTTTCCCCTAGAATGATAAATATCAGTATTTGGATTATCGTTGCCAAAAAATTAGTTTTAAATTTCAAATTAAAACTTACGACTGCACGTGTTACTTTAAAATATAGTAAGTGGGTTACATGAATTAATAAAAAATTAAAGAAAAATAAATTTAATTTTACATTTTTTTCCGTACACATAGAGAAAACGTAGGAAAAAATAATAGGAAGTTGTACTCTGTGCACGTAAAAATAGACAGAAAAATAGATAACCAAAATCACTCAAAATACAGATAACACCAGCATAAATGAAAAAACTATCAGTTCCAAACTTTATTCTCTAAAGAAATTACAAAATTAATTTGTTGGCATGTTCTGCTTTCAACCTACTTCTTTGAGCAGAATTCGTTGGATTTCAAATGCTTCCACACATCACTTATGAGAGGCGTTTCCTTTTTTTCTATTTTCAGACTACAAAATCACTAAAATAAACACACAACGAACAACACGAAGGAATTTCGAGAATCACATCTCAGAAATTTCTACCAACCTTACTTTCGAGTGAGAGACGCTTTCCTCTAAGACCTTAAAAAAACTGTAGGTACTGTTCTTATATTTTAAATATATCAATACTAAAAAGAAAGTAGAGTTGAGTTTTCTTTTTTATGAGTTAGATGATAATGACACAGTGTAATACACACAGTCACGAAACTCTCTTGTGCGAAACTTGTTTCCGTTTGACAGCTGGAGCGGGACTAGCGCTCCAAGCGGTAAGAAAGCAGTCATTCACATGCGTCATAAGGATAATGTTCGCTATTAATTATTTCCTACTTAATTAACCAAATAGTTATCATAATTGTGCATTCGATGCGTTAGTAAAGCACCAGGAGATATGAATTATCGTGTTTGTGAAATCTTATGGGACTTAACTGCTAAGGTGATCAGTCCCTAAGCTTTCACACTACTTAACCTAAATTACCCTAAGGACAAACACACACACCCATGCCCGAGGGAGGACTCGAACCTCCGCCGGGACCAGCCGCACAGTCCATGACTGCAGCGCCTTAGACTGCTCAATTATCGTGAATTACATGTAAAACTAGCCGAATCATACTGGTTGAACGACGTAACCTACAACTTGTTGTTGTGGTCTTCAGGTCGAGGACGGGCGCGATGCAGCTCTCCATGTTACTCTGTCCAGTGCAAGCCTATTCATCTCTGAATAACTACTGCAACCTGCATCTTTTTGAATCTGCTTACTGTATTCATCTCTTGGTCTCCCTTTGTTATTTCTATTGCCCACACGTCGCTCCAGTACTAAATTGGCGATTCTTGATGTCTCAGTACATGTCCTATCCCTTCGTTTGGTCAAGTTGTGACAGAAATTTCTTGTCTTCCCAGTTCTAATCTGTATTTTCTCATTAGCTAAATGCTCTACCCATCTTCAGCATTATTCTGTGGCACCACATTTCGAAAGATTCTGTTCTCTTTCTGTCTAAATTGTTCTTCGTCCGCGTTTCACTTCCATGCATGGCTACACCTTCCTAAAAGACTTCCTAGCACTTAAATCTATATTCAGTGTCAGCAAATTTTTCTTCTTCTGAAATGCGTTTCTTACCATTACCAGTCTACATTTTATATCCTCCCTACTTCGGCCATCATCGTTTATTTTGCTGTCCACATAGCACATCCCATCGTCTACTTTACGTCTCTCGTTTCCTAATCTGATTCCATTAGCATCTCCTGATTTAATTCGACTATATTCCATTACCCTTGCTTTGCTTCTATACCTTATTCATGAAAAACTACTTTCGTATACGTTTACGTTTGCAGCTTACTCCGCTGAAAGCAAGTGAATACAAACATTTATGTCACGCATGTGAAGCCTATATTTCTGTTGTGGTCTGTTGTTTGTAAAAAGGCACTGTTCTTGACACTTATACGTTTTTTTATGGAATCTAATAATTTGCCAATTCTTACACTTCAGGCGAGTTTATGAAACACGAAAAAATTTGTGAACGTAATTAATTTTGCTTCAAAAGCGAATGTGTTGAAGATCTTGTGTTTTTGACTCAAAATAAGCAACAATTGTGGAACTGGTTTCTTCTTTCTTGGCAAAGAGTTTTATTGTTTTTGACGATTTATTATCACGTATGTGCCCGTTTCTCTTAACCTACTTCTGTGGCGGCTTATTTCGTACATTTAATTATGTAGGTATTACATTCTGCATAGGATTCGTAGTAATAGAATCAAAACCTGCTCACTATTCCTTGTACAAGTAATTATCTTTCATAATTCATAACTAGTAGTTTAAATGAATGTGTGGCAGTGTGAATAATTTTATGTGTATTACGACTGTAAGTTAATGTGTAATCCAAAGCGACATAAGCAATATCGTTTCGAGACTTTCGCCACCACTCAAATGCTGTCGAATTTTATTTATTACTGGTTTCAGAATTGTAACTACTCGTGCATGCGCAAGAAACAGTATTTTTCTGCGTATTTAAAATTTAGCTATATCACGGCGTTGGATAGTCCGATGCCCACGGTCAAATTTTTGCATAAATCTAAACTACTAAGTGAAAGGGTACAGTACCACCCGACATTGAAAATAGGTACAACATACTTTATTATTTTTGTCAGAACAACACATTTTTTTTGTAAAATAACTCAATTTCAATTAATACAGCGAAGACAGATACCAGTGTGGGAAAGAATGACAATTCATTTTGTGGTGTCACCGCCAGACACCACACTTGCTAGATGGTAGCTTTAAATCGGCCGCGGTCCATTAGTACATGTCGGACCCGCGTGTCGCCACTGTCAGTGATCGCAGACCGAGCGCCACCACTCGGCAGGTCTCGAGAGACTGACTAGCACTCGCCCCAGTTGCACGGACGACGTAGCTAGCGATGCACACTGACGAAGCCTCGCTCATTTGCGGAGCAGATAGTTAGAATAGCCTTCAGCTAAGTCAATGGCTACGACCTAGCAAGGCGCCATTAGCCTTACATAGCTTGTATCTAAAGAGTCTCACTTGTATCGTCAAGAGCGATGTACCACAAGGACGGATTAAAGTTAAGTATTCCAGGAGCTACGTACTTTTCTTTATAGCATTCATTACGTATCCTGTTTCAGACCTCACGCCCATCTGCGTGAGCTCAGCGCGTGCCTTTCGGCTACTTCCGAGTGGCGTGGCTGTCTTAATACGCCACAACACATTTATTAGTTGATCACATCTGCACTCCCACAAAATAAATCCCTACATCCAGTTTGGTGAGATCTGTGAAATGAATGAATGTATGGTAGTCTGCTAATCGCAGATAGTGAATGTGAATATATGATCATCTTTGAGACGATCCTTTGGCCACCTTTGGTGGGACCAAAGAGATGAAATTTACCTGAGCTTTGAGCGCCTGAAATGTGGCTGACCAATACGGTAGCAAGGTGCTCCCCCACTTCAGCAGAGGTGCGAGAGGACCTCAAGAACGGCCATGTTTCAGCACTCTGCCGCTGGACCTTGTGCTGTTGAGACCTGTCTTAGTTGTTCTCCGTATGCATGTGGAATATTTAAGAGTAGTTTGAAATAATAATTTCTCTATTTCAGGAACTTTTGTTGGGAGAATTAAATGTCAGGCAGGTAATATTAATGGGATCGTAGTAATTTTCGGAAGTGACCAACGGTCACAATGAAACCACGTGTAGCAATAAGTTGAAATACTTCCGTGTGCTTAAGTTAAGCTGAACTACTAGCGTGTGTACAATAAGTTGAAATATTTAAGAAATAGCGTGTGTACCATAAGTTGAAATATTTAAGAAATGGCGTGTGCAGGACTTGAAATTAGAGACGAGTACTTCCACGTGGTGAGTACTGTGTGTGTCTCAAACTGTGTATGAGACAAAAGATAAAGAGAAGTACTCGTCCATGGTATCAGTTGAGGACTCGCGTGTGTGATGAATACGTTCTTAATATTACTTTGCGTGATATGATTCCGTGTGACGATAGATTCAAACTCTGAGAGAGAAGCAAGGTGAGTCGGCCGTCTATCCGGCAACGCCACTTGGCTTGCATTGTACAGGAAGACGTGCATATATCTCCAGAGTTCATAGTAGGAAAGTAGAATGACGAAGTGGGGCAGTGTCGTGTGAAACTGGGATAAATGTTAATTGAAGTGGGAAAGCTGAAAGTGATAATGTTGTGACTATTCCCTGTGTAGCATTTCATATTGTAGTGTGGTGTATGTCATGTAATTTGGGTGTGTGTGGTTTGCATGGGAGAGTAGCGAGGTAGTTTCAAAAGATTAGTGGGTTATGCTTGTTCCTTTTGTACTGCTCGGTCTGGAGGAAAGTTTCGTGATGATGATTGTGAGAGTCGAAGTGTGAGAAATAATAAAAGATCCACCATCCTATCCAGAAAGTGCATTGTAGCGTTAAATAATTATGAGACCATAAGGTAGAGAATCACCAATGTTAAGCCATGCCCACTGGGCGGAATTTCTCATGTGTTATTGTTGTAGGTTATAGAATTTGTGTGTTTAGGTTATAGAATTTATCGGAATAAATAAGATAGTGAAAAGAAAAAGATTGGTGGCCTTTTCCTTCGAATTGTATGTTGTCATGATATCCAGAATTTATAATGTGTGCGCCACTCATATTCAGTGCGATGGCCACGTGTTGATAAAAGCCGTTAAATAAAAAAAAAAAAGAAAGAAAATGTGGTATTGCCAGTGCGTAGTGAACAGTCAGAGTTCTGTAAATTACTGATAGTCAGGATGCGTTTCCGTTGCGTATTATTCATACAGGAGGTTGATTAGTGACTTAATTGTGAATACGAGAGTTCATGTTACTCGACAAATAAGAATGAATCCACACGCTTGGCAGACCACTCATCTTGGAGGCCTGACTGCTTGATGCCACAGTATGACCAAGGCATGTGGGTGCCTCTCATAAGTTATAAAATACTGACAGTCGCGTCATGACCGGAAACACAATATCAGCCTTCTTTTTTTTTTCTGAGTCATTGGTTTTCAGCTTGTTTAATGCGCCCCGCCACGAAATCCTCTACAGTTTCTACCCTCCACAGCTCTCTCTAGTATCATGGAAGTTATTCCGTGATGCCTTAACACATGCCCTACCGTTCTGTCCCTTCTTCTTGTCAGTGTTTTCCATATGTACCTTTCTTTGCCGATTCTCCGGAGAACCTCCTCGTCCTTTACCTTATCAGCCCACCTAATTGTCAGCATTATACTGGAGCACCACATCTCAAATGCTTAGATACTATTCTTTTCAAGTTTTCCCATAGTCCATGTTTCACTACCATAAAATGCTGTGCACCGAACGTCCATTGTCATAAATTTCTTCCTGAATTGGAGGCCAATGTTTGATACTAGTAGACTTTCCTTTGGCAGGAATGCCCTTTTACTAGTGCTAGATTGCTTTTTTATGTCCCCCCTTGCGCGGCCTAGGTAGCAGATTTCCTTAACTTCATCTACTTCGTGATCAGAGATACTGAGTTAACTTTCTCCCTGTTCTCATTTCTGCTACTTCTCATTACTGTCATCTTTCTTCGATTTACTCTCAGTCAATATGCCCCCCCCCCCACACTCTCTCACCCATGATCTATGGACCTTGCCGTCGGTAGGATGGCTTCCGTGCCTCAGTGATACAGATAGCAGTATGATAGGTCCAGCCACAACGGGGGTGTATATGTTGAGGGGCCAGACTAACGTATGATTCCCGAAGAGCAGCAGCAGCCTTTTCAGTAGCGTCAACAGTAACAGTCGAATGGATGACTGATCTGGCATTGTGGCATCAACCGAAACGGCATTGCTGCGCTGGTACTGCGAACGGCTGAAAGCAAGGGGAAATTACAGCTATACTGCGGTTAAATGATGATGGCGTCCTCTTGGGTGAAGCACTCCGAAGGTAAAACTGTTCGCATCTCAGGGCCAGGACTTCTCAGGAGGATGAGGTCATCAGGAGAAACAAAACTGGCACACTACGAATTGGAGAGTGGAATCCTTTAAGCGGGCAGGCAGGTTCGAAAATTTAAAGAGGATAATGGATAGATTCAAGTTAGATATAGTGGAAGTTAGTGAAGTTCGGTGGCAGCAGGAGCAGGGCTTCTGGTGAGGTGAATACTGGGTTATAAATACAAAGTCAAATAGGGGTAATGCAGGAGTGAATTTAATAATGAATACGAAAATAAGAATGCTAGTATGAACACGAAATACACGCCTAACACAATAGTACAAGTTTACATGCCAACCAGCTCCGCAGATGATGAAGAGATAGAAGAAATGTGTGATGATGGTTCAAAATGGTTCAAATGGCTCTGAGCACTATGGGACTTAACATCTGAGGTCATCAGTCCCCTAGAACTTAGAACTACTTAAACCTAACTAACCTAAGGACATCACACACATCCGTGCGCGAGGTAGGATTCGAACCTGCGACCGTAGCGGTCGCGCGGTTCCGGACTGAAGCGGTTCGAATACGAGAAAGAGACATGGGGACACCGATAGGTTTCAGACTGATTATGCACACGTCAAAAAAAGTTTTGCATCAGCCCGGTTCCCAGAACTCCTGAAGACAGACGTTTACTACAGATATTGTATCACAGACTGTCACTTTGACTGTTCAGAGATGTCACTAAACCCACCAAAGATGTAAACAACCATGCATGAGCAGCGCCTATTAGACGGAGGGGGGTCCGACAGCCGATCAGTTCCAGTCATTCCCCCGGAAGCAGGTACATGGCTCGTGTTTTCTCTAGTTCAACTACACGGTCAGTACGCAGTTCGATCCCGTCCGCATTGTTACTGTGTGCAAGGGTGGGCTATGAACAAGGGGAGTGTCCACGCGTCTCGGAGTGAACGAAAGCGATGTTGTTCGGACATGTAGGAGTTACAGAGAGACAGGAGCTGTCGATGACATGCCTCGCTCATGCCGCCCAAGGGCTATTACTGCAGTGGATGACCGCTACCTACGGATTATGGCTCGGAGGAACCCTGACAGCAACGCCACCATGTTGATTAATGCTTTTTGTGCCGCCACAGGACGACTAAAACTTTGCGCAATAGGTTGCATGATGTTCAACGTCACTCCCGACGTCCATTGCGAGGTCCATCTTTGTAACCACGACACCATGCGGCGCGTTACAGATGGGCCCAACAATATGCATCACGTTCTTTTCAACCCGGTCAGGCTGAACGCCTCAGACATACTGTCCAGCGAGTGCAGCAAGGTGGAGGTTCCCTGCTGTCTTGAGGTGGCCTTATGTGGAGCCGAAGTACGCCGCTGGTGGTCATGGAAGGCGCCGAACGGCTGTACCATACGTGATTGCTGTCCTCCGACCAATAGTGGCAAGGCATTCGTCTTCATGGACGACAATTCGCGCCCCCATCGTGCACATCTTGTGAATGACTTCCTTCAGGATAACGACATCGCTCGACGAGAGAGGTCAGCATGTACTCTATACATGAACCTCATCGAACATGCCTGGGATAGATTGAAAAGGGCTGTTGATGGACGACTTGACCCATAAACCACTCCGAGGGATCTACGCCGAATCGCCTTTGAGGAGTGGGACAATCTGGACTAACAGTACCTCGATGAACTTGTGGATAGTATGCCACGATGAGTACAGGCATACTTCAATGCAAGAGGACGAGCTACTGGGTATTAGAGCAATCTGGACCTCCACTTCTGAAAGTCTCGCTGTATTATGGTACAACACGCAATGAGTGGTTTTCATGAGCAACATAAAGGGCAGAAATGATGTTTATGTTGATCTCTACTACAATTTACTGTACAGATTCCGGAACTCTCGTAACTTAGGTGATGCAAAACTTTTTCTGATGTGTGTATGATAGTTAGACTGATATTTAGGAACCAGATTTTAAATTTTAAGACGTATCCAGACGCAGATGTGGACTCTGATCACAATTTATTGGTTATGAACTATAGATTATAACTGAAGAAATAGGAAATTAATGAGGTGGGACCTGGCTAGGTTGAAAGAACCAGAGGTTGTTGAGAATTTCAGACGGAGGATTAGGCAACGGTTGACCAGAACATGGGAAATGAATACAGTAGAAGACAGCTGGGTAGCTTTAAGAGATGAAATAGTGAAGGCAGCAGAGGATCAATTACATAAAAACACAAGACCTAGTAGAAATCCTTGGATGACACAAGAGATATTGAATTTAACTGATGAAAGGAGAAAATTTAAAAATACAGTAGACGAAGCAGGTGAAACGAAATACAAACGTCTAAAAATCGAGAGTGACGGGAAGTGCAAAACTGCCAAGCAGGAATAGCTAGAGGCCAAAGTAAGGATTTAGAAGTGTATTTCAATAAACTAAAGAGGCCTTTGGGATAAAGAGAAGCAGGTGTATGAATATCAAGCGCTCAGATGATAAAGCAGTCCTAAGCAAAGAAGGGAAATCTGGAAGGTGTAAGGAGTTTACAAAGGGGCAATACAAGGGTGGTGAACTTGAAAGCAATATTGTAGAGAGAGAAGTGGAAGTAGATGAAGATGAGATGGGAGACATGATACTGTGAGAGGAATTTGACAAAGATCTTAGGCGAAACAAGGCTTCAGGAATAGACGGTATTCCGTCAGAACTACTGATAGCTTTAGGAGAGCCAGAAGTGACAAAACTCTTCCACCTGGTCTACAAGATGTATGAGATAGGCGAAATACCCTCAGATTTCTAGAAGAATGTAGTAATTCCTAAGAAAGCAGGTGCTGACAGGCTTGACAATTACCAAATTATCTGTTTGATAAGTCAAGGATACAAAACACTAACACGAATTCTTTACAGACGAATGGAAAAACTGGTAGAAGCCGGCCCCGGAAAAGATAAGTTTGGATTCCGTAGAAATGTTGGAACGCGTGAGGAATACTGACTTATTTTAGAAGATGGGTTAAGGAAGGGCAACCCACGTTTCTAGATTTCCTAGACTTTGAGAAAAATTTTGACAATGTTGACTGGAATACTCTCTTTCAAATTCTGAAGGTATCAGGGGTAAAATACAGGGAGCGAAAGGCTATTTAAAACTTGTGCAGAAATCAGACGGCAATTATAAAAGTCGAGGGGTATGAAAGGGAAGCAGTGGTTGGGAAGGGAGTGAGACAGGGTTGTAGCCTATCCCCAATGTTATTCAATCTGTACGTTGAACAAGGCGTAAAAAAAAACCAAAGAAAAGTCTGGAGTATGTATTAAAGTTCAGGAAGAAGAAATAAAAACTGAGCTTTGCCATCGATATTGTAACCCTGTCAGAAACAGCAATGGACGTTGAAGAGTGGTTGAACGGAATGGACAGTGTCTTTATGTGAAGATATAAGATGAACATCAACAAAAGCAAAACAAGGTTAATGGAATGTAGTAGAATTAAATCAGGTGATGCTAAGGGAATCAGATAAGTAAACGACAGACTTAAAGTGGTAGATGTGGTTTGCTATTAGGGGCAGCAAAATAAATGATGCCCGAAATGGAGTGGATGTAAAATGTAAGCTGGCGATGGCAAAAAATTCTTTCTTAAGAAGACAAATTTGTTAACCTCGAATATAGATTTAAGAGTTAGGGAGTCTTTTATGAAGGTATTTGTCTGGAGTGTAACCATGTACCGAAGGGAGACAAATAGATAAAAAGAGAATAGAAGCTTTCGAGATGTGGTGCCACAGAATAATGCTGAAAATTAGATGGTCCGATCACATAACTAATGAGGAAGTGCTGAATGGAATTGGGGAGACAAGAAATTTGTGGCCCAATTTGATCAAAACAAGGGATCGCTTTATAGGACCCATTCTTTGATATCAAGGAACCACCAATTTAGTGTTGGAGGGAAGTGTGTGTGTATGTGTGGGGGGGGGGGGGGAGGGTAAAAATCGTAGAGGGAGACCAAGAGATGAATACAGAAAACAGCTTCAGAAAGATGGAGGTTGCAGTTGTTATTCGAAGATGATGAGGCTTGCATAGAATAGAGTAACATGGAGAGCTGCAGCAAATCAGTCTTCGGAGTGAAGACCACAACAACAACCATAGTGTGTACTCATTTGACTGCTTATTCCATTCAGCAAATCTTTTAATTCCTCTTCACTTTTTCTGAGGATAGCAATGTCATCAGCGAATCTTACTATCGATATTCTTTTACGTTGAATTTTAATCGCGCCCTTGGACCTTCCCTTTATTTGCGTCATTGCTCCTTCGATATGTAGATTGAATAGTATGGGTGGAAGACTACATCCCTGTCTTACGATGTTTTTAATCCGAACCCTTCGTTCTTGGTTTTCCACTCTCACTGTTTCCTCTTGGCTCCTATTGTTTCCTCTTGGCTCTTGTATATCACTCGTCTTTCCCCTAAATATCACTCCTGTTTTTCTCACCGAGCAGCGGCAGAACACACTCATAAAAAATGGTTGTAATTAGGCAAGGTTTCAGAGCCAGTGGTTCCTTCTTCAGGGAGAAGGGTTGAAGGGTAAGGAAGAGGGGTGAAGAAAAAGGAGAAGTCTAGGAAAAGGGGTAGATTTCGGGAAAGTCACCCAGAACCGCTGGTCAGGGTTCAAAATGGCTCAAATGGCTCTGAGCACTATGGGACTTAACAGCTATGGTCATCAGTCCCCTAGAACTTAGAACTACTTAAACCTAACTAACCTAAGGGCATCACACACATCCATGCCCGAGGCAGGATTCGAACCTGCGACCGTAGCAGTCGCGCGGTTCCGAACTGCGCGCCTAGAACCGCGAGACCACCGCGGCCGGCGCTGGTCAGGGGAGACTTACCGCACGGGATGAGAAGGTGCGGTAAGTCTCTTATGACTAGCGGTTCTAAGTGACTTCCCCGAAATCTACTCCTTTTCCTAGGTCTCTCCTTTTCCTTCACCCCTCTTCCTTACACTTCAACCCGCTCTGATTGAAGAAGGAGCTCCGAAAGCTTGCTCAGAAAGCTTGCCAAATTACAACCCTCTTTATTATGTGTGTACTTTCTGCCGCCGCTTGGTGAGTAGGTTTTTCATCAATTCAATTAAATTATTTTGTCAAAAATTGGTTGTTTTTGTTGTCCTATTTTTCTCAGAAATTCGAACATCTTTCACCATTTTACATTGCCAAAACATTTCCCCAGGTCGTCGAATCCTTTGAGCGTGTCTTAATTTTTCTTCAGTTTTGCTTTCATTATCTGCCGCAACGTTAGAATAGGCTCTCTGGAGCCTTTTCCTTTATTGAAGTGGACGGATCGTCATCTAACACATCCTCAATTTTCTTTTCAATTTTTCTGTAGGTTATTCTTGTAAGCAACTTAGTTGCATGAGCTGTTAAGCCGATGGTGCGAGAACTGTCGCACTTGTCGGTTCTTGCAATCTTTGAATTTATCTAGATGATATTTTTCCGAAAGTTTGACGGTTTATTACGAGTCTCGTACGTTGTACACATCGAAGTGAATAGTTTCATTGGTATTAAATGAAACAGCAAGTTTACTGTTACCAGTCACTGTTTATTTATCTCCACGGCGCGTTTCAAAGATTTAAATCTCCATCATCAGGTGGATTCACATTTGATAATATGACATCTGCGTGTGTGTTGTGTTACGATTTTTTGGAGGAACTTGTGGCACTGCCTGGTGTTTTGTTTATCCACCAGGCAGTGCCACAAGTTGAAACGTCCCCTTAGAAAAATTTATGAATTACTGTGCTGATAAACCCCTTACGTTATTTGATTTTCAAACATCTGAGCAAAACTGAACTTACTCAGACATTTCTCTCTTTACTTATTCAGATCATCAATAAACTGACACACAATATTTTTAGCACAACGCAATCTGACTTTCAAAAATCCCTACAAAAGAATGGCCTTGACTAACAATAACCTATACCTTTCATGAATCACTTGCCTCACAAAAATCTTCGTTACTCGAACTACTGCAATACAGCGAGCGCCACTACTGCCAGCTAAATAAAAGATTCAAGCTACTGAAGGCACTAACTACTGATAGGCGTACTTAGCAAATGAAAGATTTTGATAGAGAACAATGTATTTACCTTAACAGTGTTCAAAAGTCATAATATATATATCAGTTCATGACATCCAGTCTTAGAAATGTACTCTTTGATGGACACACGTCCAGATCATCCGCTCTCAAAACTCTGCCATCTCTCTCCCCACATCCACCACTGCTGGCGGCTCACCTCCAACTGCGCAACGCTACGCGCTGTTCACATCCAACTGCTCAACACTACAATAGCAATATTCCAACAACGCAAATCAGGCATAGACTGCACACAGCACAGTCGGTGATTTTCATACAGAGCGCTACGTGGCGTTACCAACAGAAAAACCTATACAGCCTACTTACAAAGTTGCTAAAAAACAAAACTGTAACACAACACGCACATACACAAATGTCATACTAACGAATGTACACTCCTGGAAATGGAAAACAGAACACATTGACACCGGTGTGTCAGACCCACCATACGTGCTCCGGACACTGCGAGAGGGCTGTACAAGCAATGATCACACGCACGGCACAGCGGACACACCAGGAACCGCGGTGTTGGCCGTCGAATGGCGCTAGCTGCGCAGCATTTGTGCACCGCCGCCGTCAGTGTCAGCCAGTTTGCCGTGGCATACGGAGCTCCTTCGCAGTCTTTAACAATGGTAGCATGCCGCGACAGCGTGGACGTGAACCGGATGTGCAGTTGACGGACTTTGAGCGAGGGCGTGTAGTGGGCATACGGGAGGCCGGGTGGACGTACCGCCGAATTGCTCAACACGTGGGGCGTGAGGTCTCCACGGTACATCGATGTTGTCGCCAGTGGTCGGCGGAAGGTGCACGTGCCCGTCGACCTGGGACCGGACCGCAGCGACGCACGGATGCACGCCAAGACCGTAGGATCCTACGCAGTGCCGTAGGGGACCGCACCGCCACTTCCCAGCAAATTAGGGACACTGTTGCTCCTGGGGTGTCGGCGAGGACCATTCGCAACCGCTTCCATGAAGCTGGGCTACGGTCCCGCACACCGTTAGGCCGTCTTCCGCTCACGCCCCAACATCGTGCAGCCCGCCTCCAGTGGTGTCGCGACAAGCGTGAATGGAGGGACGAATGGAGACGTGTCGTCTTCAGCGATGAGAGTCGCTTCTGCCTTGGTGCCAATGATGGTCGTATGCGTGTTTGGCGCCGTGCAGGTGAGCGCCACAATCAGGACTGCATACGACCGAGGCACACAGGGCCAACACCCGGCATCATGGTGTGGGGAGCGATCTCCTACACTGGCCGTACACCACTGGTGATCGTCGAGGGGACACTGAATAGTGCACGGTACATCCAAACCGTCATCGAACCCATCGTTCTACCATTCCTAGTCCGGCAAGGGAACTTGCTGTTCCAACAGGACAATGCACGTCCGCATGTATCCCGTGCCACCCAACGTGCTCTGGAAGGTGTAAGTCAACTACCCTGGCCAGCAAGATCTCCGGATCTGTCCCCCATTGAGCATGTTTGGGACTGGATGAAGCGTCGTCTCACGCGGTCTGCACGTCCAGCACGAACGCTGGTCCAACTGAGGCGCCAGGTGGAAATGGCATGGCAAGCCGTTCCACAGGACTACATCCAGCATCTCTACGATCGTCTCCATGGGAGAATAGCAGTCTGCATTGCTGCGAAAGGTGGATATACACTGTACTAGTGCCGACATTGTGCATGCTCTGTTGCCTGTGTCTATGTGCCTGTGGTTCTGTCAGTGTGATCATGTGATGTATCTGACCCCAGGAATGTGTCAATAAAGTTTCCCCTTCCTGGGACAGTGAATTCACGGTGTTCTTATTTCAATTTCCAGGAGTGTAAATTCACCTGATGAAGGAGGTGTGAACGTTTGAAACGCGTTATGGAGAGAAATAAACAGTCACTGGTAACAGCAAACTTGTTGTTTCATTTAATGTCAATAACAGTCACGGTAAAGCATAACCTAAAATGTTCACATTTAAAGTTTCATTGACACTTCCTCAAATGGTTTTAGAAATTTTGATGGACTGTTATCTATCTTTATTGCATTGTTCGATCTTAAGTTGTCCAAAGTCCTTTTAAATTATAATACTGGAACCTCTATGTCTTCTACATCGACTCCTAGTCTTTCATCTATCGCGTCATCAAACAAGTCTACGCCCTCATAGAGACTTTCAGTGTACTGTTTCCACCTATTCTGTCGCACCTCTGCGTTTAACAATGGCATTTTCATTTCACTCTTAATGCTACCACCCTTGCTTTTAATTCCGCGGAAGGTTGTTTTGACTTTCCTACATGCTGAGTCAGCGACCTCTGCATCCTAATACAGCACTGACGGTAAACAGCAAAGAGGATTGAACAAAAGCAGCGGTGGGGTGACGTCGGCAAGTGGGGTCGGTGGCGGGGGAGGCGGATGTAGAAGTTTGCCTCTGCCGCCAGTCGCCCTGCTTGGGCGTCTGCTTTCTGCTCAGTCAGCCGCCGTCCTAGGCTTCGTGGCCCTGCGGCGAGTGGGCGCAGAGCGCAGTGCGTGCGCCCGAGCAAAGACAGCTGCGCCGGGCCCGTACATCTGTGCGGACGGCGGACAGATGGCGGGGAGGCGGAGGCGCCAGCCGCAAAAACTAATTGGGTCGCCCCGCTGGCCTAATGGCCACATTAGCGCCCGCGGCTCCGCAAACAGAGGCCTGCTGCCGGTAGCCGGTGGCCTCCCCCTGTGGCCGCGCGCCACTTCTGGACTCTCGTGGGCTGCCCAAGCGGTCAGACGTCAAACACCGCACACACGGACTGGCGGACTGGCGAGCGACGCGCGCTCCGCATTTGCTTAGCGCCGCCGAAACGTAACACCCCCATACAAGCCGATAATTGAACGTCCGTTACGTCGCCTTAAACAAATGTGTACTAAACGGTTTTATGTTGCGACATTTACGCAGCCCCCTCCGATCTTCCCCTCGGTGACCATCCGTACACACGCTTTACAAACAGCCTACCGACCACAAAACACACATCTCCGTCTTAAGATGCTATTTCACAAGGAACCACTTCAGTGAGCCGTCGCAGAAGGCCAATGACGTTAATGGCATTCGGCGGCCCACATGCTGTCTACCATGCAACCTCAGTATTGGCTGCTAATAGCCACAGGAGACGGTACTAGAAGTATCCTACGATACTTCGTAGCGCGGGGCTACGGAGCGTTGTTGAAACTTCTCAGTCGGCGATTAGCTCGTAGCAGTACTACGAGCGGCGTTTGAAAAGTCCGTGCAAAAATAAAAACTACACTACTGGCCATTAAAATTGCTACACCACGAAGATGACGTGCAACAGACGCGAAATTTAATCGACGGGAAGAAGATGCTGTGATATGCAAATGATTAGCTTTTCAGAGCATTCACACAAGGTTGGCGCCGGTGGCGATACCCACAACGTGCCGACATGAGGAAAGTTTCCAACCGATTTCTCATACACAAACAGCAGTTGACCGGTGTTGCCTGGTGGAACGTTGTTGTGAGGCCTCGCTTAAGGAAGAGAAATGCGTACCATCAGGTTTCCGACTTTGATAAAAGGTCGGATTGTAGCCTATCGCAATTGCGGTTTATCGAACCGCGACAGTACTGCTCGCGTTGGTCGAGATCCAATGATTGTTAGCAGAATATGGAATCGGTGGGTTCAGGAGGGTAATACGGAACGCCGTGCTGGATCCCAACGGCCTCGTATCACTAGCAGTCGAGATGACAGGCGTCTTATCCGCATGGCTGTAACGGATCGTGCAGCCACGTCTCGATCCCTGAGTCAACAGATGGGGACGTTTGCAAGACAACAACTATCTGCACGAACAGTACGACGACGTTTGCAGCAGCATGGGCTATCAGCTCGGAGACCATGGCTGCGGTTACCCTAGATGCTGCATCACAGACAGGAGTGCCTGCGATGGTGTACTCAACGACGAACCTGGGCGCACGAATGGCAAAACGTCATTGTTTCGGATGAATCCAGGTTCTGTTTACAGCATCATGATGGTCGCATCCGTGTTTGCCGTCATCGTGGGGAACGCATATTAGAAGCGTGCGTTCGTCATCGCCATACTGGCATATCACCCGGCGTGATGGTATGGGGTGCCGTTGGTTACACGTCTCGGTCACCTCTTGTTCGCATTGACGGCACTTTGAACAGTAGACGTTACATTTCAGATGTGTTACGACCCATGGCTCTACCCTTTCCGCGATCCCTGCGAAACCCTACATTTCAGCATGGTAATGCACGACCGCATGTTGCAGGTCCTGTACGGGCCTTTCTGGATACAGAAAATGTTCGACTGCTGCCCTGGCCAGCACATTCTCCAGATCTCTCACCAATTGAAAACGTCTGGTCAATGGTGGCCGAGCAACTGGCTCGTTACATTACGCCAGTCACTACTCTTGATGAACTGTGGTACCGTGTTGAAGCTGCATGGGCAGCTGTACCTGTACACGCCGTCCAAGCTCTGTTTGACTCAATGCCCAGGCGTATCAAGGCCGTTATTACGGCCAGAGATGGTTGTTCTGGGTACTGATTTCTCAGGATCTGTGCACCCAAACTGCGTGAAAATGTAATCACATGTCAGTTCTAATACAATATATTTGTCCAATGAATACCGGTTTATCATCTGCGTTTCTTCTTGATGTAGCTATTTTAATGGTCAGTAGTGTACTTACGTGTTTGGGGTAAATCTTTTTCAGTTTTCCACATAGTGTCCTTTTAGACTTATACACTTCGTTCAACGCTGTTCTAATTTGTTGATCCCTTCCGAATAATAGGAATTGTCCAACTCTGCAAAATAGCTATTGGTTGCTGCAATCACCTCTCGTTTGAATAGAATTTTTGTCCCGCCAGCCATTTCTTCAAATTGGGGAACAAATAGTAGTCCGAGGGAGCCAAGTCTGGAGAACAGGGGGGATGTGAAACGAGTTGGAATCCTATTTCCATTTATTTTGCGACCACAACTGCTGAGGTGTGTGCTGGTGCATTGTCGTGATAGAAAAGGACTTTTTTTGCTGTCCAATCGCCGGGGTTTCTCTTGCAGCTCAGTTTTCAAAGGGTCCAATAACGATAAATAATATGCAGCTCTAACAGTTTTACCCTTTTCCAGATAGGATTATCCCTTGCGAATCCAAAAAGACAGTCGCCATAACCTTTCTGGCGGAAGGAATGGTCTTCGCCTTTTTTGGTGCAGGTTCTCCCTTGGTAACCCATTGTTTAGATTGTTGTTTGGTCACAGGAGTATAGTAATGTATCCATGTTTAATCCACAGTGACGAAACGACGCTTAAAGTCCTGCGTATTCTTCCTGAACAGCTTAAAACCATCCTTGCAACACTTCACGCGATTCCGTTTTTGGTCAAGCGTGAGAAATCGCGGAACCCATCTTGCGGCTAGCTTTCTCAAGTCCAAATGTTTATGCAAAATGTTATGCACCCGTTCATTCGAGATGCCCACAGCACTAGCAATCTCACGCACCTTAACTATTCTACCATGGATTTTATCAATGAATCCTGGAGTCGTAACTTCCACAGGGCGACCAGAACGTTCAGCATCACTTGTGCCCATAAGACCACTCCGAAAATTTTGAAACCACTTATAAACTGTTGTAATCGAAGGTGCAGAGTCACGGTAATGTTTATCAAGCTTCTCTTTAGTCTCCTGAGGCGTTTTGCCTTTCATAAAGTAATGTTTAATCACCACACGAAATTCTTTTTCGTCCATTTTTTGACAATCACTCGACTTCTTTCATTCACACGAATGTCAAACACAAAGAAATAGACCAATATGGCTGAAGCTTGGTGTGCGTTCTTTCCAAAGATGCTACTAACTAAACACGACCTCGACACGCGTCGGTGGTGCCATCTCTCGGACTTTGCACGGACTTTTCAAACGGCCCTCGTACAGTGCTAGTGCTGTTGATACAAAGTAGAGCGCTGGCAAAGATAAACAGCGCAAACATTATATTATATCTCCAAAAATAGTTGTAGAAATTGACATTTCGTCAGAAATTTCGCAGAGTGCGAAAGAAGTGGCAAATGAAACATTAATGTTTCTGCAAGAAGAGTCAGTGCAGTGTGTGGTGTCGTATTCGCTCGACAGCGCGGACAATGTGTATGAGGAGCCCACTGATCAGCCACAACATTACGAACACCTACCTAATAGCCGGCACGTCCGCCTTTGGAACTGATAACAGTGGCGACGCGGCGTGATGTTGAAGCAATGTGGCATTGGTACATCGCGGTAGGGAGTTGAAACCTTATCTGCGCACACGAGTCACCTAATTCCCGTGAATTCCGGTGATTTTTTTTTTGGGGGGGGGGGGGGGGCGATGAGCTCTGACGCCACGTTCAACCACAGCCCAGACGTGTTCGTTCAGATCTGACGAGTTGGGGGCAGCACATCAATTGGAGCGTGCCACTGTGTTCCTCGAACCATTCCATCACACTGCCGGACTTGTGATACGGCGCATTATCTTGTTGAAAAATGTCACTGCCGTCAGGGAACATGATCGTCACGAAGGGTCTGCAGCCAGTGTACGATACTCCTTGCCCTTCGTCGTACCTTATATGAGCCCCACTGGATCCATGTACGCCCACGTGAATGCTACCCAGAGCATAATGGAGTCACCGCCGGCTTGTCTCCGTCAGTACAGGTGTCAAGTAGCTGTTCCCCTGGAAGACGAACGATTCATCCTCCCATCGGCATGATGAAGAAGTTGTCGGGATTCATGGGAACTTGCTATTGCGCCGATGTCCAGTGTCAACGGTCACGCGCCCATTTCAGTCGTATTTGCCGATATCGTGGTGTTATGCACGTGCCTAGGTTGTCGGCTGCGGAGGCACATCGTTCAGCTACGTTGTGCAAGACGCGACCGTTGGCTGCGACCACGGCGCTGCCCCCTCCTCTCCTCTTTTCCCACCCTGGCAGACGGCGACACGGCCGCAACACGACTGGAGTCGTTGCTGTTTCCCAAGCTCTGGTCGGCGGCGGCGGATTCAAATACATAAGGAAATAAGAATTCCGATTTTCTTGCTGTAAAAAATAGTGTATGTTAATGCAACAAAGTTACATCGGCTCCCAGAGTTAGTTTTTCGATACAGATTCTCCTTTTACTTTAAAAAATTGAAAAGTATCTATTCCGGTTTTGCGTGTTTTTTTCGCTGTATATTACTTCTCTATCAATTGTGAGGAAAGTAAAAGGCACAAAAAATTGATGTTTGCGTATCTTACAGTTTCACATCACAGCTTGATAATGAGGTGTCTATTTTTCCGATATTCGTCACAGTTATTCCGATACTTAATTTACAAGTAACCTACTGCATAAAATTTGAATTGTGTACAGTGAAAAATGTGGTCGCTGACTACTTTACGTATCGTTCACGTTAGGTCATACATCGTTGCCGATGAAAAGAAGCTAACATATCGAAATTATTTTTAAAGTTGTGATCAGAATGATATCGATCTACGTTTCCGAGATTTGGGCTCATATATCTCCGGGAGCGCCGCGACTAGCCGCCAGTTCTGTCGACGCGCAACGAGAATCGTGTGGTCATCACACGATAGAGAATGCATTTGTTTTGTTTCGCTGACACATTTGGACCTAATGAAACCATTTTATGTCATATATTTCTTCGGTATGAGTTACTAATATTTCTCCATATGCTCTTGACAATTTCATTTAAAATGCCACGAAATGTAGGTTTCTTAAAGCCAAGTGATCAAGCAGAACCCATTTTCTTGGTTTTGCTGAGGCATCTGAATCTGTTCCAAGCTTTCTTTCTCGTTTATTTCTCTGATACAAGTCCCGAATATTCCTCCATCTGTTTTTGCACATTTCACCTAAAATTCCAATGAAAGATAAGTTTATTAACAATACGCGTACGCTAGCGTCATTGCATTGTTTCAAGTTCTTGACGACAAGATAGGGTTACACCTTAAACATCTCTAGAATTTTCATTCTGAACGTCTACAGTATACACTGGCAGAAATGTGGAAGAAATAATGTCCGTGCTTGTTCACAAAATTTCCCCAAATTATACTTGTCAGTTTCTCCCATGCAGAAACTTTTGGAACAAGCTAAGGCAACTTTCATAGCCGACTGACTCTTTATTCCCATCCAAATGAACTTCCATATTCTTATATTCTGACAGCATACATCGTTATGGATGACATGAACATTTAATCTTGCCAAGCTGCACTCAAAAGATGACTCCAGGATTTACAAAAGACGAATTTCAATGTGAACTGTGTCACACCAGAAGGGCCTTGTAAAACAGTAGTGCACTTTTGGCACAAGTTTTTTGAGCACCATCTTCTACCAATGAATTGAAGTGAATATGACAAATTACTTATTGCAGCATACTGTTTGCGCAATCTGTTGAGAAACGCCTTCCTCAAGAACGAACATCTATTGATTACAGAAAGCTGTACAACAATCTGGTGGTGGTTTTTCACAACTAGAAGGTATCATCAAGACACCAATTTACCATTTACTTTCAAAGTGAAGGTATTGTAAAATGTAACTTTCTCGTTGTACTTTAGATGGTTCATTTTTAATGTACTTGCCGTTTTCAATTTTTATCGTCACAAAAAAGAGTAATGCGAAAATTGACCTTCAAGGTCATTTTCATCATTCTAATTCTACATCTGCATAAATTATACTGATTTTCATAACAGGCCTGAAAAATTTGCATTAATGGGAAAATATTATATATTTCACTCACCTGCCAGTTTCAACTGTGCACCAATTTCTTCCCAAATTCTGTCTCTGAACATAGTGTCTCTATATTTAGGGTTCTTCAAATCGTAAAGGCAAGGATGTTGCGAGACCAGCTCACAGAGCATCACATCCTGTGAGTGGCTCATTTCAGTGTTCCTTGACTGGCTCGACATCTTTCTGGCAGCCGTACGTCTTTGTGTCGTGCGACTTCCGTCGCAACACAGCTCACTGGTGCAGTGCTGCGGCAGCTACCGCAACAGTCGCGCGTCGCATCCCAAACTCGAACTGCGCATGCGCCAGCAGCCAACTTCTGACGTCACGTAGCGACCCGTCGCAGTCGCTAGTGTGCGTCGCGTCTTGGACAACGTACCTTTAAAAGGGAGTGTTCGGTGCACTGTGTGTTCGTACACGCTTGTCGTCTGCCCAGGACTACAGTGTGATATTAGTTCTGCCACACTTCGCCGCCTGTCCTGTTTTACCAGTCTGCCTAGCCTGCGACATTCGACGTCTCTAATGAATGAGTGATGCACGCCCAACACTACGATGTTTGGACGTATCCTCACTTTGGTTTCGCTACGCGTTGACGACGCTCATCACAGCACTCCTCGAACACCCGACAAGTCGTACAGTTTCCGAAATGCTCAGACAGATCGCGCACCTTCCCTATCCTACACACGGATAGCACGCACACTCATACTACAGTGCAGTGTGCGTATGTCTGACTAGCAGTCATTTCTCGCCAGGTGACCCTGCTATCGCCTGGACAGACAGGTCATAATGTTTTGGCTGGTAAAGGTGGAATGATGACGACACGCACTGAACAAGTTAATATGATATTGACACAGATCTCGAGCCATGTATGTCATCACCTTTGTCAGGCAGGGTGCCACAAGTCCTTTCTCCAGTGAAACCTAGTGAAGGACAAATATTCTCCAAAGAGCGGGTACTAAACATAATTATGTATATGGAAAATCATCCCCAGAATTGAAAAAAAAATATGAACAGGTTTCGAATAAGTCCGCAGCGGTATGACCGTGTAGTGCAGGAGAAAAACTGTGATATTAAAGGCAGGACGAGGCGCGCTTGTTACAAAAACTGGTGTTTCCGCGTTTCAAGGACGCCTGATGCAGTTTACAGTATATGCTTGACAGTGACCTGCTACGTCATGCACATCAAATTGCGCGACATGGACTATAGTGACGTCAAGGGACGCAGTGGATGGTTGCGTTGCTTCGACGCTGCTACAGAATTCGAAGACGTAAGATAATGAAATTTCAAACAAAAGTGTCAACTTGACGATGCATAGCAAACTGCGGAATCGGCTCGAAAATTTGTAGATAATATAAACAAGCATATCCCATCGTTCAGTAAGGAATTTGTTTCCAACACCGACTAATCGGGATCTGAAGAGGATATGCATATGAAAGGAACCCTAGAAATTAGAGGTACCAAGAGATTTAAATCAAGACCAATTGACGCCTTAACGCATTCGTGTACGATTATATCGCCTGTTAATCTCGTTACTTATTGTACTGTGACAAGTTGGAGAAGATCTGCCACTTACGATTCTTTCTCGTGTGTGTGGTCTTGCAAGGGCAGCAGGGAATATTTAAATCACAGCAAGCAAGAGTGGGAAAGTGGAGCTAAGAGAACTACAACTACGGTATGAGCACTGCTTCTGGCCAATACCTGGTTAAAATAACTTGCTTTCGTTTGATTGTTAGTGTAAGTATAAAAATCAAACTCCTATAAAGCAGACTCTCCCTCTTGAAAGGAGTGTGACATTGCAATTCATAGCACCTGGAAGCGCTGGACTAATTCAGCCTGTGGATATTTCTCAAGACTGATGACCGACAGCATAGGAATTTGTGGTGTACAGCTGCGCCATCCTCAAACTGTGACTGCCATGTTTTACAATTTTTAGTATTTTGGTGGAATGTTAATGGTGCAGTCGGGGACAGAATTCTGGAGGCTTTCCCCTTTTCCTTTTGCCGAATAGAGGAGCTTTACTGTCGGCTACACAGCAAACACGCAAGGAGAAACAGCGGTACCACTATATTGCTTAGCAAAGAGGTACAGTTTTCTTACCATAAAATATGGCAGGAAAATAGTCATCTTCGATGTTTACAGCCAGTAATAACAACGTTCTTTGTGATGCCCACTTATTTGTATGACATGAGCCGCAAACGCATTTTCTAACTGTTTTGTAGTTTTATGTTTCTTACATCATATTAAATTATTCAAGCTGACATACGCAGGAGGGGGGCAAAAGTATGAAAACACCAAAACAAACACGACCACGCCTAATACGGGGTAGGAGAACCGTTAGCATTCAAAACACCTTCCAATCGTCTCGGATCGGACAAATACAGGTGCTGTATTGTTTCGGAGGGGATATTATACTTTTCGAATGCTATACCGTTCTTTCTACAAAATAGTGACAACCTCAGGTAGCGATGATGGAGGTAGATAATGATTACGCGCTCGTCTGTCCAAAGTAGACCAGCAAAAGGTTCAATAGTACTGGGAGCTGGCGGCTCCAATGGTCAGAGAAAATATGTTATTTGTCCTCGGACTCACAAAAACAGTCCTGGACGATGCGAGCAACGTGGACAGGGATCCTGCCGTCTCAGAAAACATCTTCACCATTGCGGAAGAAACAATGCATCGTGGGGTGGACGTGATCAGCCAAAATGGTCACATAATCCTTGTCAGTCAAGCTACGTTGCAAACAAAGACGCCCAGGAAGTACCACGATATGGCTGCCCAAAACAGCACCGAACTCCCACCAGGTTCACTCTTGGGACGCAAACTCGGCTCGAAGTTGGAAACACTGTGTAACAGAACTCACTCGACCAAACGACAGTCTTCCATTGTCCCACAATGGTTTTATGGCTTCTTCACCAAGTTTTCCAGTTACGGGGATTTGCATCACTGGTGAGTGGTTTTGAATTTCCTGCTCGCCCTGCAGTTCACTGCTTCTGGCACTCCTTTCGTGTTATTTTGGTGCTGAAAGGATTCGTGAATGTGACATTCAGCTCTGCAGTGACGTTCGAGGGGGGCATCATTTCGTTTTTCGTCATAATCCTCATCAATGAGCGTTCGTCACCATCACTCAATACACACTTTCGCCTACGTTATGACTTAGCGGATGATGTTTTTGCTTTCCCTGTATGCGCAATGAATCTTCGACACGGTGCCTCTTCAAACACTAAACACTTCGGTTACCTTAGTTACGGAAGCACCATCATACGATCGCCAACAATATGTCTGCGTTCGGATTCGCTTAGACTTGGCATGCATTTTCACTGGTCCGCAGAACACTGTACTGGCCATAACTGACACTTGCAACATACCGAGGATACTGAAAAGTTCCGTTCGTGGTCAAATATAACAGCGCGGCTTGCAGGCTTATTAGCTAGCAATTTGCGTTTAGGTTCAAGCTTGCATCTCTTGTGGTATTTCCAAATTTTTGTCCACCCTCTGTACTATCCTACATTCCTGTTACTGCAGTTTCAGTGAATGGAGGTAATAACACTTGAACCGTCGCAGTAAAGAAACATAAATCAGACATTTCTGCCCCTTTGGAATGAATCAGTGTTTACACCACTTGGAATTCCGTGAATTGGAAATTTGTGGTAAGGTCTTATGGGACCTAACTGCTGAGGTCATCGGTCCCTAAACTTACACACTGCTTATTCTAACTAACTTACGCTAAGGACGACTCACACATCCATACCCGAGGGAGGACTCGAACCTCCGACTGCGAAAGCAGCTGCTAGAACGTGCTACTAGATGATACATCCAGTTTCTGTCACCTTGAGCACGCCAGATAGAAGAGATGGACGATCGGAGAGTCTCTAAGATGTCGATAATGATAACCTCAGGGCAGAATAACATGAAACTGTAACCTCATTATAACGTTTAGGCTTTCTCGGCCGGCGTCTTCATTAATCAAAACTTCGGACTAAGAGGCCGTGGTGGAACAGTAGAATTTTTACTTCCTGACGTTTCGTTACCAACTGCAGGCAACATCTTCCGAGGTGAGCCAACGACTGGCTGCTAGGCCGTAGAGGTCCCGTTTATATAGAGAACATAGAGGGCGCCACCACTCGTCACGTGCTGTCGACACTGAAATTATCTCTGACTAACGTCATTAGTCTCGATCAAAGGTAATCGATTGTCACATTGTTGGTAAAAAGTCGACCGGCATATCTTTAAGTCTTCTTCTTTCCTCTTAAAATTATTGTGGTGTTCATCAATCTCTATGGCGTCTCTGAACATACGTGCATAATAATGCGATGTCCCACCACGCTCGTTTCACTAAATTCTATTTCATGATCACATGTTCCGCTACAGCCGATTTGTCGGTGTGTCCCAGACGGCAGTTTCTTTTGTGTTCGGTTAGAGGGGTGTTAACACTTCTTTTCGTTGTCCCAATACAAACATTTCCACAACTACACGGAATCTCTGTTGGTCCATTATGGACAGGGGACATCGGCTGGTTAAGTAATTGTCAATGTCAATGAAATTCACCAACATCCGTGCAACTTAAGATGTTATTTTATTTTATTTTGAAGGCTACCAGTTTCAGCAGAGAGGGTCGTGGCCATCTTCAGGCCCCATATGCATCTCTCCAAACGAACTAAAGTGTGATATACGGCCATAAATCACTGGATGTCGTGAATTCAATCGTTATACGGGGTGTTCAAAAAGTCTCTCCGCAGTGTCGTTTGATTGTTAGCCGCGCGTGCCGTATGCCGCAGTGAATATACCGAAATGGAACTCAGTGAAATACAAGTTATTAATGTATTGAATATTCATTTTTACTTACAAATTTTCACATTAAATGTTGAAAGTGAGCTCCCTTTTGTGGAATGGACAATTTAATTCGTCTAATCATACGGCACGCGCGGCTGAGAATCAAACGGCACTGCGGAGAGACTGTGAACAACTCGCTCTAGTACTTCATTCGAAGACTTGATGCCATCAAGTTACAAGTCTGTTGGTGAATTTCATTGACACTGTCAACAACTACACGGAATTTTCTACACTCCTAGGTGTTGCGAAAAGGTGTCGTGCAGCTTTCGCCGATCTTAAACAAACAACCATCGGCTGTGGAAGATTTTCTTCCATTTATCTGCAGTATTACCGACTGTATTGGGAAACTTCTGGCCAAGTTTCGAGTTGGAACAATGTTTGGATTCACCAAGCGAATGTTTAAGATCGGCAAAAGATGCACGACACTCTTTTGCAACTTCTGAGGTGTAGAAAATTCCATGTAGTTGTGGGAAGGTTTACATGGAACAACGAAAAGAAGTGTTGATATCCGTCTAATCGAACACAAAAGCAGTTACCGTCTGGGACACACCGACAAATCGGCTGTAGCAGAATAAATTTTTGAAGACGGTGATCATTAAATAAAATTTAGTGAAACGAACGTGATATCTAAGACATCGCATTATTATTCACGTGTGTACAGAGAAGCCATAGACGTTTATAAACACCACAATAATTTTAAGAGAAAAGAAGAAGGCTTAAAGTTAGAAAAGATATACCAATCGACTTTGTGATGATCGATTGCGTTTGATGACGTCAGTCAGAAATAATTTCAGTGCCGTCAGCACGTGACGAACGATGGCGCCCTCTGCGCGCTCTACATAAACAGGACCTCCACAGCCCAGCAGCCAGTCGTTGGGTCACCTCGGAAGATGTTGCCTGCAGTTGGCAACGAAACGTCGGGAGGAAGAATTTCTACTGTTCGACCGTGGCCTCTTAGCCCGGTAGTTTTAATTAATGAATCTTTAAGCTTATGTCTGTATCGGTATTAATATTATTTTGTGTCTTATGGGATCCACGTTATCTCTACAGGCAGTCCAGTACCGAGATACAGATAATATTTTTTTTTTGTTGTTCACGATTGTCAAACGTTTCACTAAAATGAAAGCCGCTACACAGCCCAAAATACATACACACATATGATTACAGAGTAACAACTGTTATTCACTCCCGGGCGGACTTGCGTAGCCAAACAAAACGACCTGGATTCTATTCGAGAGGATTTTCGATCGTCTAGCCCGATGGGCTGCCACTTTCTACCATGCGGCCACACCAACGAAATCGATAGCGGTTCTGGCTCTTTGGACTATAGCAACACTTGCCACAAAAGAGCCACTTATTTAAGGCTACAGTCACAGTGGGACCGACACCCGTGGATTCCGCCGACGACCCACGTTACCCGAAGGCGGTCGATCTATTCAAATCATTACTCCACTGCGCGCGCGCTCACCATGCTGATGACCTTATCGTCCGAACTTACAGCCATTGGACGACAATCAGCTACATACAGATCAGTTTGTTTTCTTTGGTCTTATCGGCCGACGTTCTCGCACACGAAATATGGACTGTGAGAAACTGGCCCAAGGAAGAAGGGGTTTGTGGCACTCTGGGGAAGAAAAATATCAGTTTCGGTAGACAGTATTTAATCCATGGAGAAATCACAGCTTTACTGGAAATGAGAAGTGGGCAAAGCCTTCATTGCAAATTTCAGGCGTAAATTATAACCTCAAAAATAAGCCTATCTTATTCTTAACTGATTATTTCTCTGTTGTGATAGGTGGTCCTTAGCTGTCTACAAATTATCATTACATTTTACTTGCGTTGTTATGCCACAAGGATACTGTTATTTGAGGTGGTATGTAAATGTGGTTTCTGTCTTTCCACTTTTCAGTGTTTTAGATGTTCCAACTATCTCATTCTAAAATTTTTGTTTGTCTTTCACATGTACACTGATGACAGTCATTAAAGTTTAACTGACGTATGTCTGTTTTGCTGAACCTATTTGAAGTTGCGCAACGTGTTTGTAATCCTGTCTTTCAACGTCGCCACGAATTATCTCGAATATGTAATAGAACGCTACTCTCTCCACCTCATATATTCGTAAAGCTTGCCTGAGTATTCCGATAACTGAGGAAACAGTGTGCAGTAGTCGCGACGATCGAGATAAATACAGTTCGTTCACATTCACTCTACGACTTTTTGACAGCAAAATCCGCAATAAATTACTCGTCTCCAAGCACAGAGGGTCGTGGTTTCAATACCGCTCAAGGAGGTTAAAATCTAACGTCCTTCGTAATGGGCTCTCAAACTTGAATAAAATTGTCACACCGTCAATAAATTGACCATCTGAGGCCGTATATTGACGCACTGTTAATACTAAAAATACTGACGAGCAGTATTGATGGCCCCAAAAATATTCTCAGTTTTGCCAATAAGTATCGACCGAATGGCATTAAGATTTGACAATATTCGTCATTCAGATGTTGACAGACATACATGAAACGGCCACATATTTCTGTTTTCAGTTTGTCTTTCAGAATAACATCCCTCACAATCAATCTTTCGAGCAGTCTTAACACAAGACAATTCTAATAGGAGTACACAGTGGTAGTCATTGTATTTAAGACTTTCTTTATTAATTTGAAACCATAGTAATGCTCACCATGTATATGTGAAGTGACTCCAAATACGTCAGCCTTGCCACATTATCGTAAGGCGTTAAAATTTTTACGTTAATTAGCTACATGTATCATTGCAGGGCGGATATAATTACCTCGTCGGTTTCAATAACAGTTTTGCTAATTGTGTTTTCTGATATTACAGCACTGAACTTCTAGTATGATAAAAAATTATTACTATTAAATATATCTCAATTCTTTCAATTTAAATCTGTATTTCACACTAGAATGCCGTGTTCCCAGTTTGGCACAGCTTTGCCACAGGACACACGAAAGCGGTCGAAGACGTCCGCCTCCTGGTCGGCTCCTGATCGTTGTCAGGAGGAGGCTAGTTTCTGATTACGCAAAGACCTCTATTACTTGGAAAAGAACAACCCGGATTTCTTTACGTAATCAGTATGAATTTTATAATTACCTAAGGGACCTTTAACAATGAACAGTAAAAAAAAAAAAATGCTTTTGCAAATGAAATCATTAATAAATGGGGCAGCTATGAGTTGCATAGAAGACAAGCAGCGGCCTTTTGTCAACGACCAGGATGCCGCAGTATTCTCTGATATAGTAAAAGCTGTTTGACATATATAAAAATAATATGGCATGGAGGATAAAAAAGTATAAAGGAAAAGAACAGAATAAGAAGTCTGGTAAACTCTAAATATATTCAAACAATTCTCACTAGCAAATTAGGGCTTATTTATAAACAATGTAACTTACATAAGTACTTTTCTAACAGTATGGTGCGATCAGATTTCAGCCTGTCCTGTGCAGTCTCCTTGGTTCACGTTTTTGTCACAAATTACAGTCATTACTTTTCTCCTTTCGTTAAAGACAATTCTTGCACTGTTCAACACCTCCGATAACAATAGCTTGCTGATTTACAGTTTCGAACATAAATTACTTTAATTTTATTAATTAATAATGTTGTCCGCACGCTGGCAAGACCGCTCACTTTTTTTTAACTTAAAGTCGACCTCCTTTACGTTTTCACATTACAAGCAACAGTAATTAAAATCTGATGATCTACAAAAGTTTTTTTTTTCTTTTTTTTTTTTACTAACATCTTTTATTTAGATCGAAGCGGAACGACAGTTCAGCTTCTGTTAAAATGTTTCTTTGACTACGCAATCGATGTATTAGCGTCCGCGCTAGATGCGCATTTTTACAGTTATGTAAATTATACAAAACAAATGCCTTTCAAAGAATATGTCTCATCTTATAAGTTGATCATTTAATATACAGATAGGTGAATGCCTTTTCAAGGGTACTCAAAGCTTTCATAGGATGGTAATACCAATAATATTACAAACTTCAAGCACTGAAAGACGTGCCTGTCGCCGGAAATCTCAGACATTTAACCTCTCGTCGACTGCAGTTGACACTCCCGTTAATGCATTTTGCTTCTCTATTTTATGTCATATCAAAATTAATAATTTGTTGTAAGATGCAGGGCTCGTCCGAAAATAGTTCATGAAATCTGTAGTTACTGTTTAGTCAATAAATTGAGATACGATGAGTCGTTTCTTTTTTCAGCTATTGTCGGACCTGATTCCTGTAGGACATCTTAAACCTTGTAAAACCGCGTTAGCAGCTGACGATATTGACAGTATTATTTAGGGCGAGAGGGTTTTCTGTAGTTTACCAGTTTAGCTAAAAATGACTGTCCGGTCGACATCTTAACCTTGTAAAATTGCGTTGCCAGCCGACGATATGCATAATACTACTTATGGTGTGGAGATAGCTTCAGCATATTGAAGATCTGGCAAACTGGTATTGTCAATGAATATTAAACGTTTGCAGACTCCTTTATGATAGATACTAACCTGCTTGATCCCGCCAAAAACTTGTGAAGGAGTTCGGACGGACTGTGACGAAACTGTCGGCCGATGATATCGGGCGATCTCTGGCGACGGCGTCTGGCGACAGTTGTCCCTGCTACTGCGACACAGCACAGTATGTACTCCACTGGAACGCTTGCTGGACCAGTGTTAACAACAATACTAATACTTGGTGCAACGGAAAAGAGGGATCCTGCATTACACCCCCTTTTAACGAATGACTAGATGTCACAGAGCCCCATCATTTTCGGACCGGCTCGGGACAGTTAATCAAAACAGTGGCGCCAGTATTCTACGCCGAGGTGCGCGGCACTCACTAACGGCCCATGGCAGGTGGCTGCACTACATTCGAAAGCACCACCCTTCCTGAACATATTTTCTACAAATGAGGACAAATGCTGAGTTTCTCAAGAAATTTCTCGGAACCACGGCATAACAGCCTGGAGAATTTCATAAGTAAAAATATTCACAAAAGTGGTTTATTTCATTTCGCATATCATCCTAACCACCATATTGCTGGAGTAGGCATAGCTATCAAGGGAAAAAAAGTAATGCCTTAAAAATCTAATTTAAGCAGAAAGAATCACAGTCGCAACAGGAACAAAGCTGAAGCTTAATCTTCCATCACCGTTGTTGTTATATAGCTAGGGAAGGCCGAAATGCACGCTATAAGCTCACGCAGGATGGCGTGAGGTCTGAAACAGGATACGTAATGAATGCTATAAATAAAAGTACGTAGCTGCTGGAATACTTAACTTTAATCCATCATTTGTATACATCGTTCTTGATGAGACATGCTTCATACGATAACTATCAATTGCTATGGCGCCTTGATAGGTCGTAGCCATTGACTTAGCTGAAGGCTATTCTATCTTCTCTGCAATTGAACGAGGCTTCGTCAGTGTTGCATCGCTAGCTAAGTCGTCCGTACAACTGGGGCGAGTGCTAGTAAGTCTGTCGAGACCTGCCGTGTGGTGGCGCTCGGTCTGCGATCACTGACAGTGGCGACACGCGGGTCCGACATGTACTGATGGACCGCGGCCGACTTAAAGGCTACCACCTAGCAAGTGTGGTGTCTGGCGGTGACATCACAGTTGTAATAGTTCAAGTACTTAAAAAGAATTGAGATATGTAATAAAAGGTAGAGTCCACTGACGAAGACCTAGGTGTGATGAAACATGTTTGTGTGAAGAAATCGAGCAATAAATTGTGATCTACGAATACAAACGACACCAATTCTTATAATTATTTCTACAAAAAATTGGTACAGGTCACCAAAAGTGAAAGGATGATCAGAAGTTAATTTATTAGTGCTAATATAATTTTCTTGAATAAAATTAACGTGAGAGAAGATTCTAAATAACTGTCTGATTCTCGTGGCTGTGAACAGTACATAAAAATGGTTCAAATGGTTCTAAGCACTATGGGACATAACATCTGAGGTCATCAGTCCCCTAGACTTACAACTACTTAAACCTAACTGACCTAAGGACATCACACACATCCATGCCCGAGGCAGGATTCGATCCTGCGACCGTAGCAGCAGCGTGGTTCCGGACTGAAGGGCCTAGAACCTCTCGGCCACAGCGGATGGCGAACAGTACATAATGAACCACCATAAACTGAAATTCAAGGCCTTCAAGATTTCCAGAAAATACGTTGTAAGTAAAAAAAAAAGACGTACCACGAAGGAATTATCCGAACGGGGCGTAAATCGGTATATGTGATGTACATGGGCAGACAAACAAATGAATACCATTTCAGAAAAATGTAATGATTCATTCAAGAGAAAGAGCTTCACAAATTGAGCAAGTCAGTAACGCGTTGGTCCACCTCTGGGCGTTATGTAAACATTTATCCGGCTTAGCATTGATTGACAGAGTTGTTGGATGTCTTGAGGCATGTTGTGCCAAATTATGTCTCGCTGGCGCGTTAGACCACCAAAAATCAGGAGATGTTTGGAGGATCCTGCCCATAATGCTCCTAATACGTCTCCACTGATCATTGGGGCTCAGTTCGAAGTGAGACTCATCGCTGAATAGAATTACACTTCAATCAGTGAGATTCCGGGCATGTCTGGAGACGCCCTGGACAGCGTGGAATACCAACCTGATTGTCGCCCGCCGTAGGGCCCGATAAGCGGGAATGGTGATCTGGGGTGCCATTTCGTGTCATAGAAGGACTCTTTTGGTTGTCATAAGCGGCATCCTTACAGCCCTGCGATACGTCGACGATATTCTACGCCCCGTTTTGTTATCCTTCATGACAAGCCATCCCGGGTTTACATTTCAGCAAGATAACGCCCGAACGCACACACCGAGAGTTTTTACTGCCACGTCCCACTTTGGTCAGCAAGATCGCCGGATCTCTCCCCAGCTGAGAACGTTTGGAGCGTTATGGGCAGGATCCTCCATTGACTTCCAGATTTTGACGATTTATTGGATCAATTGGATAGAATCTGACGCCATATCCCTCATGAGGACATACAACAACTGTACGAATCTGTGCCAAGCCGAGTAACTGCTTGCATAAGGGCCAGAAGTGGACCAACCCGTTATTGACTTGCTCAATTTTTGAATCTCTTCCTGTTGAACAAATCACCAATTTTTTTTTGAAACTATCGACATTTGTTTGTCTGTACATGTACATCACGTGCACCAATTACCGTCCCATTAAAATAATTTCTTTGTGGTGCGTCGTTTATTTAAAGTGTATAACTGAGACTGAATAAAATCTTCTCGGCCTTACGGTCACATTTGACAGTGACATATTTACACAACACTTGGCGCCGCTGGAAGTCCTAAAAGATTTATTCAATCATATTTCTGCAAGACGCACCAGCCATACATAATGGTTATTGATTTAGAAAGGAAAATAATTGATAACTGAAATTCATGGGGAGTGAGATCTTCTCGGCACTGGAGCCACGTCAAGTGCGAGTAGTTTCAAAAAGTAACCATCTGACGTGGTTGAAAGTGCGAGGTGATATTATTCAGACATATCACCGCGAGACCATGCAGTTGTATGTAACTGAAGCTCCTTTGAGAAGAAAAAAATAATTAATAACGTGCCTTCTCGCTAGAAAGACTCTTCCAAAAACTTTTTCTAATTTTTACTACAATATTTTAACAGAATCAGGTCTTAAACTAAACAAAAACGGATTGTCGTGTTGAGAGAAGCTTGTCTACTTAGGCAATGAATAAGATACGAAGAAGATGCCGAAAAGTCTAAAAGGAGAGAGCAGGTTTTTGTGTAGTGTTTCGGAAAATATAATTTATTTCTCGTTAACATTAACATCATGCTATCTTTCCTGTCTTTAATTGCGACAGTAACAGCTTAACGGACTGAAACAGGGGTCATTGAATTAAGTTTCAATTAAGTACTGAAAAACGTAATGGAAGAACCATATGCCTCTATAGAGTTCCCAAGTCTTCTAACTCAAAACGAAATTGTTTCTTTGATGGCAAGAAAAGTCACATACAAAATAATACAAAACATTCAAAATTTCTTAGGTTTTGTTTTTTCATGATACTTGAATCATTTAACTTGTTTACCCTGTTCGAAAATCAATCCCCATTACGATTATGACGCTACTACAAGGTAATGAATTTGATTCAGTATGCGAAATATGTGACATAGATGGCCGCATCGTTTGATTGCATTAACCTGGAAGCTAACGTTTATTATTCCGCCAAGGGACCATACACCTTAATACGTGACATAAATTTAAACTTGGTACGTCTACACCTTCATCGTCTTAACAGACGGTCTGATAACAAATGAAAAAAAATATTTTTCGTATGATATAATCACATATCAATAATTTTCAGATTTTTTTGGTTGTGAAACTTCCCCTTTGAACAATTATACAAGACTGTGCTTAACCTGACACACAATATTTTTAGCGCAACGCAATCTGACTTTCAAAAATCCCTACAAAAGAATGGCCCTGACTAACATTAAACTGTACCTTTCACAAATCACTAAATCACTTACCTCACAATAATCTTCGTTTCTCCCACTACTGCAATACAGCAAGCGCCACTACTGCCAGCTAAATAAAAGATTCAAACTATGGAAGGCACTAACTACTGATAGGGATAGTTAGCAAATGAAAGATATTAATAGAGAACAAACAATGTATTTACCTTGATATCATCATATATAAATATAGCAGTTCATAACAAATTACAAATCTTCGCCATCTTTCTCCCCACATCCACCACTGCTGGCGGCTCACCTCCAACTGCGCAACGCCACGCGCTGCCCACAGCCAGCTGCCTAACACTACAATGGCGAGTATTACAACAATGCAAAGCAGCCACAGACTGCACACAGCACAGCCAGTGATTTTCATACCGAGGTGGCGTTACCAAAAAAAAAAAACATAAACAGCCTACTTACATAGAGAAAACATAAACAGCCTACTTACATAGCCCCCATGCTCCCCACAAAAAATTTTTACAAATGGTGTTGGGCACTGGCCAATACAGATTTGACAAAAATTTTTCACAATTACAGTAACAAAGATATAAAATGCACACACTTATTGATACAACGTTGGTCAAAAGCTAAAATTTTGTCACAGTCCATAAAGACAGTCCTGATCATTCATTACGGTAAAATATAGTGTTTGTCTCAAAGTCTGAGCAGTAGAAGAAAATGCACACGGAAGTAGTGGATTTCCATGCAGTCTTGAAGAAGTAGTGTTGTCCTTCCAACGGAAAGACAGTGCTGACTCTCGACATGCTGACAGGTAATGGGCCACAACATAGCAAACCCACAGCAGAGTCATTCGACGTTTTGAAGAACATTGGTAGGTAGGTCATCACAGAGTAGACCCACTGCAGTCCTGGTAGAGATTACGGTATTGGTGGGCCACCAGAGGCGCAGACCCACTGCAGTCCTTGTAGAAATAATGGTACTGATGGGTCATCAAAGATGTAGACCCACTGTAGTCCTTGTAGAGATTACGATATTGGTGGGCCACCAGAGGCGCAGACCCACTGCAGTCCTTCTAGAAATAATGGTACTGATGGGTCATCAAAGATGTAGACCCACTGTAGTCCTTGTAGAGATGGCCAGCAGCCATCTGTTGTGACTGTGCAGGTGCACAATCACCATTGAAGAGTCTTGCGGATAATATAGCAAGTCCATAAACCACCACTTGTGCACTCACAAAGTTTTTGAAATTGTCCTTAGAACCAGCAATGCTGTTATCCAGTCCCTTGCTGAGTTATTAACACACGTGCAGCATTGCTGAGTTATTAACACACGTGCAAACACTAACAGTCCCTACTTCTCACATATTGTCCATATACTATGACCAACAGAAACGTGTGCAGTGAAATGTAACTTAATTTGAAGAACTGGTGTCTGTACAATTATAAATTTACAACATGAAAATACAATTACAAAGGTACAAAATACATCATTAAAGAACATAACAATACAGATAACATTTGTAGTAACACAGGCTTTACAAAAGAATAGAAATAAACATATACATCAGTGGAATTATGACATGAGTACATACATAAAGGATCACAATAACTTCTGAAACATCAACTTCACACATGAGCATTGAACAGAACAGAATTAATATTGTCTAACATCTTTACAAAGTAAATAACGTATTATTAATGCCAATTATATTCGAGGATAACAGCATTCCTCATCATAGTGAATGTAGCTTAATATTAAAAGAAGAAAAAATTCTATGAAACTACACAGAGACAGGAAGAAAACAAATACACAAGGGTACACAAAAACATAGTGGGATAACACCAATTATTCTTGTCACCTACGTGGATGCGTGTTAAACTGTGCGATAGTTCTCGCACTTATATGTCCTTGCTATCATTGAAACTGTGTGGATGATGAAACTTCATAGCAAATTAAAACTGTGTGCTGGACCGAGACTCGAACTCGGGATGTGTGGATGATGTTTTCTCGAGATTCTGATAAATGACTCTGAGCACTATGGGACTTAACTTCTGAGGTCATGAGTCCCCTAGAACTTAGAACTACTTAAACTTAACTAACCTAACGACATCACACACACCCATGCCCGAGGCAGGATGCGAACCTGCGACCGCAGCGGTCGCGCGGTTCCAGACTGTAGCGCCTAGAACCGCTCGGCCACCTCGGGCGGCGAGATTCTGATAGTATCTCACTCGTCTGAGAGATTCTACAAACTAACGTGAATAGTCGTTTGGTTGCGACTTCTCCAAGTGATTTCAGAAATTCCTATGGAACTGATAGCTGGTACTCAAGGAAAGCAGGATTCGGTTACGATTTGGACGGGGCCGTAATCACTTACTATTGGTTGCCTTTTCTTTTAATCACACACAATTTATTTAAAATCAACAACAAATTAAAATAACGGCAATAATTTAAGAATTGTTTCATGGCTTAAGGCCTTAATGGCAATAAATTGAGAACTGATTAAACCTGCCTCAACTTACAATTACAGTTATTAAAATATAAAAGACAAGTGACCAAGGTCTTAAGCTCGCTGCAAAAATACAGTTGCCAAACCAAAATTTTAAGCAAGTGACGATACTCACGGCTGAAGACCTTAATGGCAATAAATTAAGAATTGTTTCACTGCTGAAGGCCTTAATGGCAATAAAATAAGAATTGTTTAAGTTGTTGCAACTTACAAACTACAATTATTAAAATACTGAAATCAAATCACCAAGGTCGTAAAGGTTAACTGCTAAAATACAATTGCTACATTAGAATTTTAAGGCAAGTAGCGACAGTCACGGCTGAAGGCCTTTAACGCCAAGAATGGCAATTATTAAAAAAAATTAACAAACATACTGCCAAACAGCAAGGTAATAGCAAAAGTTGATTTAAAAGACAGGCAACTAATCACTAAACAGGTGAGACAAAATGATAGTAAACTTGGGAGCACAAAAGTTTAAACTTGCTGTAACGCCAAGAATGGCAATTATATTAAAAAATTTAGGAACACATAATAAAACAGCAAATAAAATAACAAGGTTAATTCAAAACGACACGCAACTGATAATCAAATAAGTGAGAAAATAAATTGTTGGTACAGCAACAAAGTTAGGAAACTACTGCGAAAGCAAAGAGAGCTTCCCTCTAAGTTTAAACGCAGCCAAAACCTCTCAGACAAACAGAAGCTAAACGATGTCAAAGTTAGCGTAAGGAGGGCTATGCGTGAAGCGTTCAATGAATTCGAAAGTAAAATTCTATGTACCGACTTGACAGAAAATCCTAGGAAGTTATGGTCTTACGTTAAATCAGTAAGTGGCTCGAAACAGCATATCCAGACACTCCGGGATGATGATGGCATTGAAACAGAGGATGACACGCGTAAAGCTGAAATACTAAACACCTTTTTCCAAAGCTGTTTCACAGAGGAAGACCGCACTGCAGTTCCTTCTCTAAATCCTCGCACAAACGAAAAAATGGCTGACATCGAAATAAGTGTCCAAGGAATAGAAAAGCAACTGGAATCACTCAACAGAGGAAAGTCCACTGGACCTGACGGGATACCAATTCGATTGTACACAGCGTACGCGAAAGAACTTGCCCCCCTTCTAACAGCCGTGTACCGCAAGTTCTAGAGGAACGGAAGGTTCCAAATGATTGGAACCCAGTTTTCAAGAAGGGTCCTCGAGCAGATGCGCAAAACTATAGGCCTATATCTCTGACATCGATCTGTTGTAGAATTTTAGAACATGTTTTTTGCTCGAGTTTCATGTCGTTTTTCGAAACCCAGAATCTACTATGTAGGAATCAACATGGATTCCGGAAACAGCGATCGTGTGAGACCCAACTCGCTTTATTTGTTCAAGAGACCCAGAAAATATTAGACACAGGCTCCCAGGTAGATGCTATTTTTCTTGACTTCCGGAAGGCGTTCGATACAGTTCCGCACTGTCGCCTGATAAACAAAGTAAGAGCCTACGGAATATCAGACCAGCTGTGTGGCTGGATTGAAGAGTTTTTAGCAAACAGAACACAGCATGTTGTTCTCAATGGAGAGACGTCTACAGACGTTAAAGTAACCTCTGGCGTGCCACAGGGGAGTGTTATGGGACCATTGCTTTTCACAATATATATAAATGACCTAGTAGATAGTGTCGGAAGTCCCATGCGGCTTTTCGCGGATGATGCTGTAGTATACAGAGAAGATGCTGCATTAGAAAATTGTAGCGAAATGCAGGAAGATCTGCAGCGGATAGGCACTTGGTGCAGGGAGTGGCAGCTGACCCTTAACATAGACAAATGTAATGTATTGCGAATACATAGAAAGAAGGATCCTTTATTGTATGATTATATGATAGCGGAACAAACACTGGTAGCAGTTACTTCTGTAAAATATCTGGGAGTACGCGTGCGGAACGATTTGAAGTGGAATGATCATATAAAATTAATTGTTGGTAAGGCGGGTACCAGGTTGAGATTCATTGGGAGAGTCCTTAGAAAATGTAGTCCATAAACAAAAGAGGTGGCTTACAAAACACTCGTTCGACCTATACTTGAGTATTGCTCATCAGTGTGGGATCCGTACCAGATCGGGTTGACGGAGGAGATAGAGAAGATCAAAAGAAGAGCGGCGCGTTTCGTCACAGGGTTATTTGGTAACCGTGATAGCGTTACGGAGATGTTTAACAAACTCAAGTGGCAGACTCTGCAAGAGAGGCGCTCTGCATCGCGGTGTAGCTTGCTCGCCAGGTTTCGAGAGGGTGCGTTTCTGGATGAGGTATCGAATATATTGCTTCCCCCTACTTATACCTCCCGAGGAGGTCACGAATGTAAAATTAGAGAGATTAGAGCGCGCACGGAGGCTTTCACACAGTCGTTCTTCCCGCGAACCATACGCGACTGGAACAGGAAAGGGAGGTAATGACAGTGGCACGTAAAGTGCCCTCCGCCACACACCGTTGGGTGGCTTGTGGAGTATAAATGTAAATGTAGATGTAGATGTAGAAAAATGATGGTAACTTGGTAATACAATAATAAAATAATAACACATTTATAAAACACAGAGGCTAGTCACAGACAGTGCGCCAGGAACCGACCTCTGAATAGGTCAGGCCAAAAGCACTTTCGTGAGCGATGAGAAAGGCAGCCAAGAGTTGTATTCACTTCACAAGATGGTGACTCAGACTAGTGGCAGTCTGACGAATGACTAATGATAAACTGCTGAAGCTACCTAACGTCCGATAACCAATGCAATGATGGAACACCACGCCAAAGCCGGAACCGGCGATCAGCACTATGTCCTCAGAATGCTGTGTTTGAGCGTCCGAAAGGAGAAAGGAACCACTACTACCAGAGTATAAGAAACACCAACCGACCTACAAATCAAGGAAACTGTCAAAACTACACGCCTTACCGGACAGCAGCAGCAAGGCGAAGAAACGTACACTGCCGTTACATACACTAACCTCCAGGGAAGGTAACTGGGGCGTTATTGGCCAGCAGGCAGGAAAAATACCGCTGGTTGAACTTAACAAATAGCAACACATAGAAAACAGCAATTAGTAACAAGAAGTCGAGGAGAGCTAATTAGATCCGTCTTCCCCACGCACTCCACTCGCTGCTCTTCGTCTCGGCGACACTGCGAGCAGCAGCACGAATCAAAGTCACTGGAGAATCGCGAGATCTCACAATGGTGGAGGTTTCATTGCTAGGATTAAAACCCACTCAACTTAAAGCCTGTTGGATCCGGTTGACGACTAGGTCGTGTACCCTCGCGACCACAGCCCTTCCATTGGGCAGTGCATGCGCGCTGGTAGCGGTCCCGGCGTGAACTTGCACTGCCGTCTTGGCTCCTCCGGAGTCCCCAACCGAACTGCTCATTCACACGAGTTACTACATATCGATAACGCCGCTGCTGCCACTAGCAGACAAGCAACGCTTGCGAAACCAAGGGGCGCCAGTCAACACAAGAAGAATACAAACAACTTCAACTATGTCAACTACACGATACAGCCTGGCCTCCAACAGAGGATGGAAACCTACAACAGCACCAACGCGAGCCGCAGCACGGGAATGTTATCTCTCCCTTCTGTCTTTTTGATTTCAAGTCTCCCAGAACGCTTTTAAATTATGTCTGAAACTGGATCCCCTCTCTCTTCTATATTAACTACAATTTCTCCTTCTATTACATCATCAGTTTGCTATAAACGCAGATTTATCTTTCTCCAGCCTGTCTTCTAAGAAAAGTACATCGCTATTTAAGATAATTCTCTTTTATTGTTTCGTATCAGCTGCACAGTTTTAATTAGATCACATGTTTCTGTCGCTCAGGATCATCACAGGTTTAAGTAGTTGCGTTTTTACAAGGGAACCTCCCCATCGCAATCCCCTCAGATTTAGTTCTAAGTTGGCACAGTGGATAGGCCTTGAAAAACTGAACACAGATCAATTGAGAAAACAGGAAGAAGTTGTGTGGAACTATGAAAAAAATAAGTAAAATATACAAGCTGAGTTGTCCATGCGCAACATAGGCAACATCAAGGACAATGGGAAGCAAGGGGCGCTGTGGTCCCGTGGTTAGCGTGAGCAGCTGCGGAACGAAAGGTTCCTGGTTCAAGTCTTCCTTCGAGCAAAAAGTTTAATTTTTTATTTTCAGACAATTATCAAAGTTCAGGCACTCACACATAATCAACTTCGCCCTCCAAAATTCCAGGACCAGATTTGCTTGGACATATGCAGGATTTGACGGTCTACACACGGAAAAATTTGAAAACGTAAAAAACATATGTTTTGACAGAGCACAGGGAAAAGTGTGCGAGTGTGAAACTATTGGATTCATTTGTTGCAGTTTATGTGACAAACTCTTATGTTTTCATCACTTTTTTGGGAGTTATTATCACTTCCACAAGAAAACCTAAATCGGGCAAGGTAGAAGAATCTTTTTACCCATTCGCCAAGTTTACAAGTTAGGTGGGTCGACAACATATTCCTGTCATGTGACGCACATGCCGTCACCAGTGTCGTATAGAATATATCAGACGTGTTTTCCTGTGGAGGAATCGGTTGACCTATGACCTTGCGATCAAAAGTTTTCGGTTCCCATTGGAGAGGCACGTCCTTTCGTCTACTAGTCGCACGGTTTTGCGGTGCGGTCGAACAACACAGACACTAAACAGTGAACAGAGACGTCAATGAACGAAGGGATGGATCATAACTTTGCTAAAATAAAGATAAATTTTTCGAATGTGGGGAGACTTGAACCAAGGACCTCTCGTTCCGCAGCTGCTCACGCTAACAGCGGGACCACGGCGCGCCTTACCTCGAAATGTCCTTGATGTTGCCTATCTTCCGCATGGACTACTCAGTTTGTATATTTTGCTTATTTTTTTTATAGTTCCACACAACTTCTTCCTGTTTCCTCGATTGATCTGTGTTCGGTTTTTCAAGGCCTATCCACTGTGCCAACTTACAACTAAATCTGAGGGGGGGTGCGATGGGGAGGTTCCCTTGTTAGATCCGAAGTTGGTCCTGGATGATCACAACATGTAATCTAATTAAAAATGTGCAACTGAGACGGAACAATAAACGAGAATTATCTTAAATACCAGGAAAGCTGCCGTTTCGGACTAGACGAATACACTGAGGTTACAGAAGTCATGGGATACATCCTGAAATCACGTCGGATCTTCTTTTGACAGGCATAGGGCAGTAACTCGACGTTGAATGGACTCAAAAAGTCGTTTGAGCTCCCCTGCAGAAATACTGACTCATGCTAACTCTATAGCCTTCTGTAACTGCGAAAGTGATGCCGGTGCAGGATTTTGTGCACAAACTGACCTCTGGATTATGTCTCATAAATATCCGATGGGTTTTATGTCGGACGATCTGGGTGGATAAATCATTCGCTAGAAATGTCCAGAATATTCTTCAAACGAATCGCGAGCGATTGTGCCCGCTTGACATACTGCACTGTCATCCAAAAAATGGATGGCTGCAAATGGTCTCCAAGTAGCCGAAGAAAACCATTTCCCCTCAATGATCGGTTCACTTGAACCAGTAGACCCACTCCATTCCACCTAAACACAGCCCACACCATTATGGAGGCACGACCAGCTTTCACAATGGTTTGTCGACAACTTGAGCCCATGGCCTCGTGTGGTCTGTCTCACACTCAGCGCATCCCAACAGAAATCGACACTCATCTGACACTGCCATGATTTTCCAGTCGTGTAGGGTCCAACCGATACGGTCTCGGGCGCAGCAGAGGTGTTGCTGGCGATGTTGTGCTGTTAGCGAAGGCATTCGCGCCTGTCGCCCCCTGTCATAGCCTATTAACGCCAAATTTCGTCGCATTGACTTACTTTCGTCGAACGTTCCACATTGATGTCTGCGATTATTTCACGTAGTGTTGCCCGTCTGTTATCACTGACAACTCTACGCAAACACCGCTGCGTTGGCCGTCGGCTACTGCGTTGTCCGTGGTGAGAGGTAATGCCGGAAATCTGGTATTCTCGGCACAGTCTTGACACTGAGGATGTCGGAGTATTGGATTGGTTCAAAAATGGTTCAAATGGCTCTGAGCACTATGGGACTTAACATCGGAGCTCGTCAGTCCCCTAGAACTTAGACCTACTTAAACCTAACTAACCTAAGGACATCACACACATCAATGCGCGAGGCGGGATTCGAGCCTGCGACCGTAGCAGTCGCGCGGTTCCGGACTGAAGCGCCTAGAACCGCTCGGCCATCGCGGCCGGCGGAATATTGGATTCCCAAACGATTTCTGAAATGGAATGTTCGTGGCGTGTAGCTCCAAGTGCCATTCCGCGTTCGTAATCACTCCGGATTTTTTTTTTAAGTGTAACATCTGAGTACAAATGACAGCTCCGACAATGCAATGCCCTTATACTTTGTGTGCGCCGCACTACCGCCATATGTATATGCGCATATCGTTATCCCGTGACTTTTTTCACCTCAGTGTACAGGGGATAGGAAAAATATTGTGGACACCTGTACTCACTGGGAATGGTTTATTAATAAGGGGTTGGACCCCCATTTTCCCGTAATACAGCTGCGATTCTCCTTGGAATACTGACATAATATGTACAGTCTCCAGTGGAATGTTATGTCGCTCTTTGAATCGGAATCTCTTCTAACTCATGTAGTGACGATGGAGACGGAAATCTGCTCTGCAGCCTGCGCTCCAATGCCGCCCACAAGGATTCGATAATGTGCTGTCCAGGGAAAACGCAGCAGTTCAGTTGCATGCTCCTTATGCTACAATTGTACTGCCCTGGCTGTATGAATGCTTGCATTATCGTCCCGAAATATGGCATCATTGTTGGGGAACAACATTTGAATCATGGAGTGCACCTGATCACCTAAAATGTTCACGTAATCGCTGCCTGTAACACGGCACTTTGACAGTAATGACGCGACCAGCAGAATACCATGATATGGCTGCCCACATCATCACACTCCCAACTCCTTGTTTAACCGTGGGAATCAAGCAATCATGACTGTAGACTTCTTTCCGTTCTCCAGACGCTCGATGTTGGAAATAACGAAACCGTCGACTTGCCGGAACATATGACGTGTTTCTACTGATCAGCCGTTCAGGATTTATGCTCCTGACACCATGTTTTACGCTTCTTTGCGTTGCTTGCCGTCACTAATGGTTTAGGTATAGCTGCTCGACCACGAATATTCGCTTTATGGAGTTCTCGGCGGACAGTGTCGATAGATACAGGGTCTCGAAGATGGCTATTGCGCCCTGCAGTCTATGAAAAAAATGGTTCAAATGGCTCTGAGCACTATGGGACTTAACATCTGCGGTCATCAGTCCCGTAGAAGTTAGAACTACTTAAGCATAACTAACCTAAGGACATCACACACATCCATGCCGGAGGCAGGATTCGAACCTGCGACCGTAGCGGACACGCGGTTCCAGACTGAAGGGCCTAGAACCGCACGACCACACCGGCCGGCTGCAGTCTATAGTTTTGTGTTGATTTGACATAATTCTTGTTAGCGTACTACGATCTCACTCATTTAGTTGTGATTTGCGCGCGCTATTACGTTTACACGATGGTGTCTTTCCATGTTTTGTGTAGGTTGTCATGACTGATGAAACAGTTCCTCTCGGAACATTCAATAAGTTGGCTGTCTTCTTTACAGATGCTCCAGCTAATCGACCCCCACAATCTGCCCTCTTTGGGACTTCCATTGCACGTCGACCTCGGCCTCTGACTGCAAATGCGAAGTGTACACTGCTCGTAGACACCCTGCACCGGTGCCTAGTCCGTACTGAACACGCACAGTCCAGCGCGATTCGTGTCTTACCTGCGTGTCTGACCGTCAAACATGTTGTTGTTGTTGTGGTCTTCAGTCCTGAGACTGATTTGATGCAGCTCTCCACGCTACTCTATCCTGTGCAAGCTTCTTCATCTCCCAGTACTTACTGCAACCTACATCCTTCTGAATCTGCTTAGTGTATTCATCTCTTGGTCTCCCTCTACGATGTTTACCGTCCACGCTGCCCTCCAGTACCAAATTGGTGATCCCTTGATGCCTCAGAACGTGTTCTAGCAACCAATCCCTTCTTCTGGTCAAGTTGAGCCACAAACTCCTCTTCTCCCCAATTCTATTCAATACCTCCTCATTAGTTATGTGATCTACCCATCTAATATTCAGCATTCTTCCGTAGCACCACATTTCGAAAGCTTCTATTCTCTTCTTGTCCAAACTATTTACAGTCCATGTCTCACTTCCATACATGGCTACACTTCATACAAATACTTTCAGAAACGACATCTTGACACTTAAATCAATACTCGATGTTAACAAATTTCTCTTCTTCAGAAACAGTTTCCTTGCCATTGCCAGTCTACATTTTATATCCTCTCTATTTCGACCATCATCAGTTATTTTGCTCCCCAAATAGCAAAAATCCTTTACTACTTTAAGTGTCTCATTTCCTAATCTAATTCCCTCAGCATCACCCGACTTAATTCGACTACATTCCATGATCCTCGTTTTGCTTTTGTTGATGTTCATCTTATATCCAACTTTCGAGACACTGTCCATTCCGTTCAACTGCTCTTCTAAGTCCTTTGCTATCTCTGACAGAATTACGTCATCGGCGAACCTCAAAGTTTTTTTTTCTTCTCCATGGATTTTAATACCTACTCCGAATTTTTCTTTTGTTTCCTTTGCTGCTTGCTCAATATACAGATCGAATAACATCGGGGAGAGGCTACAACTCTGTCTCACACCCTTACCAACCACTGCTTCCCTTTAGTGCCCCTCGACTCTTATAACTGCCATCTGGTTTCTGTACAAATTGTAAATAGCCTTTCGCTATTTACTACCACTGTTAACATTATTTTGCCTACCCCCTGTATGTCGGCAATAGTGAACATGACCAGTTTTTGGAACTGCAGGATGACGAAGGAGCCCTCTCGCCACCTCCTTGCTGCCCGCTCTCCACCCGTTCGCCGGCCGGATTGACCTCGGCGCGCGTGTCTCCCCCGGGGTACCCGGGCGGTCGCTGACGCCGTCGCTGGCCCACTCAATAGCTAATGAAGGTCCGCCACGTTAAACAGGTGCGCAGCGAGCGGCCGCCGGCGGCTGTGTGCGCGGCCGGGACGACCCCGTCAGTATGCAGATGAAGGCTCTAAGCAGGCCGGCCGGGCTGAGCTCAGAAGCTGATTGTACCGCCACTTGACATTTGGCGCTGCCTGCCCAGACACGGCCGCCGAACAAAGCCCGCCCCTCGCCTCTCAAGTATTCATGCGCGCCGCCGGTGCGGCCGCATAATGGAATTTGAGAGGCGGGCCGGCCAACTATTAACGCCGCACGGTGCCTCCCAATCACCGACCGCCACGTCACCGCACGTCACCTGCGGCGACTGCCAACACGCTGGAGCATAATACCGGAGTAGGGACAGACGAGATACACAGGGTGTATAAAAAAGAATCATCAGTTTTGGGACATCTATAATTCTGAAACTAAAAACATATACAATGAATCATGTTTTTTGATGAACGGGAAACTCGTACAGCTTTTTTTCATACCTTTTCATACTTCAGTATGCCCCCCTTGAGATGCACGGCATATGTCAATGCTGTTCCCAAACCGCATGTCTTGACTTACAAATTTCACAGCCGTTGTTATGCGATTTCTCAGTTCATTCATTTGTTAGTAACGGAGTCACATAAACAGTCTTTTGTAGAGCCTATAACTTTCCCGTCTGCTACTACTATACCATAACCTCAACGCTGAAGGCAATTCGTATAATGAAATTATTCTTATTCAAGTAATTATGGTATAAAGCAACAGAGCAGTGTTACCCTCTGAGAGGAATTTTGTGAAGTTTACCGTGTTGTACATAGCGGAGGTGGCTTATCGGAAGTGAAAGCCAGAATTACGTAAATATTCAAACAGTAACAAATAATGTTTTACCTAGCTACACTGTTTAAAGAATAAAGAAAACGGTCGCCAGCCTAATTAGGCAAGAGAATGATTAACATTCTTGTTCAAGAAATTAGGTATGAGTAACTTTAACGGACAAACACAACCTACATTTTGCCATACGCGAGTGCAATGAACTCTGACACCTGCATATGTTCACGGTAAGATTAGAAGCTGACAGAGCGGAACAAACTATTTGCATAAATATAACAGATAACAATACACACTATTACTTTCAGGGCTTATTCAGACTGAATGGTCTTTATAACATTACTATTAATATTCACTGTAGGATCATAGATTGGACATAGGTTCAGTATTACTTTTCACACATTTTCCTAGCTGACATAAAACTGTAAATGTAGTTCACTGCAAAATTATGAGCTGATCACAGATTAAGCCTCTCTCCAATTGAATACTTTCCTATTTACAATGAACGTTAAATGGAATTCACTAACAGATTACTTCTCACTGTCTATTGGATAAAGAAATAATTGTTTTCATAAATAGTGGTCTTTCTATTAACTGTTATTTATCATGAGCATAAAGGTTAACCTGTGGATACTATTACACTATTAATATGCACTTTAAATACACAAGAAACAAGTGCTTAGCAAGCATGAGTACATAACTTTCCACAACTGCAGTTTTCCACTCTTACTACAGTGAGACACAAAATTAACATATTTGTAAGATACTGACTCACCTTCTGCGATTTACAACAGTCAGTAATGGGATCATTTACTAAGCAGAACTTTATAAGCCTCAGTCTTAAGAACTTTTAATTTTGAAGTTGGCAACAACATATTAATAAGCAGTTTTAATAGGAAATTTAATTTCAGCAAGCATCATTAACTTTAACTCACTCTCTTGCCACATTAACTTTAAATTTCTGTTTACTATGTTCAAGAGGCATTAATTAGCAAAACACTGGGCTTTAATGTTCTTTCAGTTAGAACACTCGATAATCACTTTAGTTCAAACGGAGAAGAACCTGAGAGTTGTTATAATAAAGAAAAAAAAATCAAGGTAGGTAGATAAATTCAGTTATAAATTATCTTATATTTGAGCACACTAACACATCGAATAAGCTGATCCTTCACTGTACATTACTACAGTGTCCCATTACAGTGATTGATTGGGCAATGTGGCGGCGATTGCATGTTGGTAGGTGGGTTTTCAGCTAGAATTGCTGGACTCTGTCATTTCTTGGTGGCGATGATAAATACCAATTTCAGAATAGTTCCAACTTTTTATCTATCCATCCGAGGCATTGGAAAGCGCCAGGAAAAGCCTCTCTCAAAACCAATACACAACTTTTACATGAGCAGTTGACAGTTTAGTAGCTCGTTCCCGACTGACTCTTAATTCCACCTTTTCTACCTTTGCCAACCACGATATGCGCGCGCTACACAGTTCCGTTCCCGAGGGGAACCACAACATCTTTTTCATATGACCTAACTAAGAACCCTAAGTGAAGGTCAGCAGTTTACATAACAGCAAACACACATTTTAAATAAAACAGAACATTTGTATATATTGGTAGTTCTACACAAAATTATTTACATAAAATTATTTAATTTTAAAGATAACCAAAGAGATTATATGAGGAAGACAAAACATATAATTTGCTCGTAGATTACACTTCCTATACTCTAAAAGACATCAAAGTTTCTACAAAGAAAGGAGTATACAATTTTGTATATTCGATTCAATCCAACAACATTTACAGAAACTCAACGATATAACATTAAATAAAACAAAAGGCAAAATAAATCAGTAGAGCAGTAGAGCTATGGTGTTACAACCCCCACAAGAAATAATGACACGCAGTCAGGTCCGGTGACCTTGGAGTAAAATAAGGCTGTATCATATGGTCCTGTGTGACCGATCCATCGTTCAGTAATATTTTGATTTAAAAATTCCCGAACTTCCAGCGGCGGTGATCCATCCTGTTGGTAAATGAAGCCGTTCGAACCAGTGTCCAATTCTGGAAAAAGAAAGTTCTCAAGCATATCGAATATGTGCATCCTGTAACAGTGTTCTCGGCACAGAAAAATGGACCATACGCCTTTTCTCGAGAAACTGCACAAAACACATTAAATTTCGGAGAGTCCCTCTCATGTTCCACAACTGCATGTGGTTGTTCTGTACTCCATATTCTCACATTTGACCGTTCTTTTACATTGAAATGGAATTTTACCTCGTCACTAAACACTAAACGTGTAAAAATACTGTCATCCTCCATCTTGCCAAGAATGAAATTACAGAACTCCACACGTTGTAGTTCGTCACCTTCAAGAAGACCTTGCAGTAGCTGAATATTTATGATTTGCTGTGTAAACGTCGACGCAACATACGCCAGATGAACATAGGGGGCATGTTGAGCTGTTGATCTGCTCGGCGAAGAGATTCCTGCAGACTCCTTGTGAAGCTACGGCGGATGCGTTCGATGTCTGTGTCAGACACTCGAGGACGGCCAGACGGGTTGCCTTTACACAGACAACTTGTTTCTCGGAATTGTTCATGCTATCGTCTAATGCTTTGTGCTGTAGGAGGATCCACACCGTAGCTAGTACGGAAGTCACGCTGAAAAGTTATCACTGACCCGCACAGGGCAAAATGTAGGACACAAAACGCTTTCTGTTGTCCCGACAGCATTTTTACTACAACTGAAGTGGGCGCACAGTGCTGCAACCTAGCGGGAACCGTGTAAAACTAGAGAGTTTGCTCTTTCCAACAGTACGTTGCTCATGCACATATCTCAAAAAACATGATAGTTATGATTTTTTTAAAAAAATCGTATGATTCTTCTTCGTACAACCTGTACTTTTAAACAATAGATCCATAATGAGGAGATCACCAAGAATGTAGAATATGTCATAAAAATAAGAATATATAATAAATATTAAAAATAAGACACCTGCATTATACTACCCAAGCCACCTAAAGGCGTGTGGCGGAAGGTACTTTTTGTACCACTAACTGAGCCCTCCAACCCTGTTCCACATGCGAATAACGCTTGGGAAGAATGGTCATCGTTAAGCATCTATATTGGCTCTAATTTCTTGAATTTCCTTCTCATGCTCATTACGTAAGGTGTATGTGCAGGGGGAGAGGGGGGGGGGGAGTAATTAATTGTCCGACTCTTCCCGGTAAGTGCTCTCTCGTAACGTCTGCCAGCCACTCTTCGTTGGATCTTCTCTATCTCTTCTATCAGTCCTATCTGGTAGGGATCCCAGACAGATGAACAATACTCAAGAATCGGTCGAACAAGCGCCTTATAAGCCGCTTCCTTCAGGGACGAGTTACTTTTCCATAATATTCTTCTTATCAATTGGGGTCTGGCATCTGTTTTTCCCGCTATTTGTTTTATGCAGTCATTCCACTTAAGGTCGCTCTGGACAGTTAACCCTTGATATTTTACGGCAGTTACTGTTTCCAGCGGTTTGTCATCACTAGTGTAAGTAAACGAGGAAACTAGTGGCTTTCTTATCCTATGTATGCGCAATATGTTACATTTATTTACGTTCAGGGTCATCTGCCAGAGCCTGCACAATTCATCAATTCTCTGGAGGTCATTCTGCAAATCGTTACTATCTTCTGGCGTTGTTATTCCGTAATTGATAACCGCGTCATCTACGAACAGCCTTAGAGAGCATCCGACGCTTTCTACTAGATTTATATACACTAAGTGTTCAAAAGTATCCGGACACCTGGCTGCAAGTGACTTACAAGTTCGTGGCACGCTCCATCGGTAATTCCGGAATTCGATATGGTGTCGGCCCATCCTAAGCTTTGATGACAGCTTCTACTCTCGCAGGCATACGTCCAATCAGGTACTGGAAGGTTTCTTGGCGAATGGCAGCCCAGTCTTCACGGACTGCTGCTCTGAGGAGAGGTATCGATGTCGGTCGGTGAGGCCTGGCACGATGTCGGCATTCCAAAACATCCCAAAGGTGTTCTATAGGATTCAAGTCAGGAATTGTGCATGCCAGGCCATTACAGGGATGTTACTGTCGTGTAACCACTCTGCTACAGGCCGTGCATTAAAGACAGGTGCTCGATCGTGTTGAAAGATGCAGTCGCCATCCCCGAACTGCTCTTCAACAGTGGGAAGCAAGAAGGTGCTTAAAACATCAATGTAGGCATGTGCTGCGATAGTGCCACGCAAGACAACAAGGGGCGCAAGCCCCCTCCGTGATAGACACGACCACACCATAACACCACCGCCTCCGAATTTACTGTTGGCACTACACACGTTGGCAGACGACGTTCACCGGGCATTCGAATTATCCATACCCTGCCATCGGATCGCCACATTGTGTACCGTGGTTCGTCACTCCACACAACGCTTTTACACTGTTCAATCGTCCAATGTTTACCCTCCTTACACCAAGCGAGGCGCCGTTTGCCGTTTAGCGGCGTGATATGTGGCTTATGAACAGCCGCTCGACCATGAAATCCAAGTTTTCTCATCTCCCGCCTAACTGTCATAGAACTTGCAGTGGATCCCGATGCAGTCTGGAATTCCTGTGTGACGGTCTGGATAGATGTCTGCCTATTACACATTACGACCCTCTTCAACTGTCGGCGGTAACAGTCAGTCAACAGACGAGGTCGGCCTGTACGCTTTTGTGCTGTACGTGTCCCTTCACGTTTCCACTTCACTATCACATCGGAAACAGTGGACCTAGGGATGTTTAGGAGTGTGGAAACCTCGCGTACAGACGTATGACACAAGTGACACCCAATCGCCTGACCACGTTCGAAGTCCGTGAGTTCCGCGGAGCGCCCCATTCTGCTCTCTCCAGATGTCTAATGACTACTGAGGTCTCTGGTATGGAGTACCTGGCAGTAGGAGGCAGCACAATGCACCTAATATGAAAAAGTATGTTTTTGGGGGTGTCCGGATACTTTTGATCATATAGCGTACGTTGTAATCAGTAACAAGAGAAATGCTGATGTCCCTTCCACAGACCATAAGTGAATTTATCCTCATTGTTGTGAATAATTCAGATAATATTAAAAGATTCTTCATTTAAGAGGTAATTATAAATTAATCGTAAAACCTGTAAATGTACTCGGAGCGTTCAAACATGTAATGAAACACAGTTTTTTTTTCTGAAAGCAGGTTTTTTTTTTTATTCGGGGTTCCAATACAACATATTAGTCCCCACTCTTCTAGCTGCAAAACCCTACCTCCCAGCACTATCTCCGTTCAGGGCAACGCCATTTCTCAACCTGCATGCCCGCATCTACATCTACATCTACATCTACATCCATACTCCGCAAGCCACCTGACGGTGTGGCGGAGGGTACCTTGAATACCTCTATTGGTTCTCCCTTCTATTCCAGTCTCGTATTGTTCGTGGAAAGAAAGATTGTCGGTATGCCTCTGCGTGGGCTCCTATCTCTCTGATTTTATCCCCATGGTCTCTTCGCGAGATATAGGTAGAAGGGAGCAATATACTGCTTGACTCCTCGATCAAGGTATGTTCTCGTTCTCGAAACTTCAACAAAAGCCCGTACCGAGCTACTGAGAGTCTCTCTTGCAGAGTCTTCCACTGGAGTTTATCTACCATCTCCGTAACGCTTTCGCGATTACTAAATGATCCTGTAACGAAGCGCGCTGCTCTCCGTTGAATCTTCTCTATCTCTTCTATCAACCCTATCTGGTACGGATCCCACACCGGTGAGCAGTATTCAAGCAGTGGGCGAACAAGTGTATTGTAACCTACTCCCTTTGTTTTGGTACTGCATTTCCTTAGGATTCTTCCAATGAATCTCAGTCTGGCATCCGCTTTACCGACGATTAATTTTATATGGTCACTCCATTTTAAATCACTCTTAATGCCTACTCCCAGATAATTTATGGAATTAACTGCTTCCAATTGCTGACCTGCTATATTGTAGCTAAATGATAAAGAATGATACCACTCTACTGGTCAACGTCGGAGTCAACATCTTACTGCACCAAAACCTTACTGTCATCGCTACGCTGGTTTCCCTGGAGTGCATCCTTCATTGTCCTACACGATGGAAGTCGATAGGCGTGAGATCCACGCTGCAGGGTGGAAGAGGAAGAACAGCCCAAAACGGTTTTATGAGCTCTTCTCGGGTGTGCCGTCTCGTGTGAGGCATTGCGTTGTCACAGAGAAGGGGAAGTTCGTTTGCATTTTTGTGTAGACAAACACTTTCTTCAGGTTGCTGAAGGTAGCACAGTACACTCCAGATTTAATCGTTGCACCATAAGGCAGGACTTCAGAATAACGCCTCCAAAATCCGAGAAGATCGTCGCCATGGCTTTACCAGCTGAGGTTCCGGCTTTGAAATTTTTCTTCGGGGGAGAGGCGGTGTGGAGGTACTCCATCGATTGCCGCTTTGTTTGTGGTTCGAAGTGATGAACCCATGTTTCATCGTTTGTGACAATATTCGACAAAAAATTGTCACGATGAGCTTCGTTACACGCAAGCAATTCCGTACAGTTGGTCCTCCGTCGCTCTTTATGGTGTTCTGTTAGCGAGGAACCCAGCGTGCACACACCTCTGAGTATCCCAGCTGGTGGTGAGCGTATCAGCACTTCAGACAGAAATGTCCAGTTGAGCAGCGAGATGTTTGCGATCCGTTGGTCATCTCAAATGAGCGCGTCCACACTTTGCTACATAGCAGTGTGCGGCCCGCCGTCATGTGGGAGATTGGATGGGTTAGCGCGACCTTGTTGCAATGAGGACAGGCGACTCACCGTGCTTTTGTTCACTGCCGGGTGTCAGTAGACGTTCTGCAAGCGTCTACGAATATCTGCGATGCTATGGTTTTCCGCCAAGAATGACTCAATGATAGCTCGCTACCTGGAATGTACCCCCGTTACAGACGCCGTTTTCAAGGCTACGTCGGAACTTCAAAAAACGATAGGGGCTGAAGCGGAAATATTCCACGATATCCCGCAACAAGTTCAATACTTTTTCAACCTAAACTGGCTACAAAAAAAAAAATGTTGCATTACTTATTGAGGTGCATATGAAAACCCTTAGCAGCCGGCCGCTGTGGCCGAGCGGTTCTAGGCGCTTCAGTCCGGAACCGCGCTGCTGTTACGGTCGCAGGTTCGAATCCTGCCTCGGGCATGGATGTGTGTGATGTCCTTAGATTAGTTAGGTTTAAGTACATCTAAGTCTGGGGGACTTATGACCTCAGCTGTCCAGGCCCGTAGTGCTTAGAGGCATTTGAACCGTTTTTGAAAACCCTTAGCCTATTGTCACTATGCAAAACAGCATTATTTTTGTGTTGTGACATGACTGTCGCATGTCACTGTGCGTTATTGCTTCATTTTATGACTGTGCTTATTTTATTGGGTGTACTGTACATGTGTGGCTGTGGGGGAAGGCATTGAGTTTTTCTCTCTAGGAAAGTGCGCTCGCAATGTGGTTTCAGTTCCTCGTGGAACTTCAGGGAATTACGTAGATTTCGTAGAAGTTGGGTTCCGGCTTTCTCTAGTATTTACACTCCTGGAAATGGAAAAAAGAACACATTGACACCGGTGTGTCAGACCAACCATACTTGCTCCGGACACTGCGAGAGGGCTGTACAAGCAATGATCACACGCACGGCACAGCGGACACACCAGGAACCGCGGTGTTGGCCGTCGAATGGTGCTAGCTTCGCAGCATTTGTGCACCGCCGCCGTCAGTGTCAGCCAGTTTGCCGTGGCATACGGAGCTCCATCGCAGTCTTTAACACTGGTAGCATGCCGCGACAGCGTGGACGTGAACCGTATGTGCAGTTGACAGACTTTGAGCGAGGGCGTATAGTGGGCATGCGGGAGGCCGGGTGGACGTACCGCCGAATTGCTCAACACGTGGGGCGTGAGGTCTCCACAGTACATCGATGTTGTCGCCAGTGGTCGGTGGAAGGTGCACGTGCCCGTCGACCTGGGACCGGACCGCAGCGACGCACGGATGCACGCCAAGACCGTAGGATCCTACGCAGTGCCGTAGGGGACCGCACCGCCAATTCCCAGCAAATTAGGGACACTGTTGCTCCTGGGGTATCGGCGAGGACCATTCGCAACCGTCTCCATGAAGCTGGGCTACGGTCCCGCACACCGTTAGGCCGTCTTCCGCTCACGCTCCAACATCGTGCAGCCCGCCTCCAGTGGTGTCGCGACAGGCGTGAATGGAGGGACGAATGGAGACGTGTCGTCTTCAGCGATGAGAGTCGCTTCTGCCTTGGTGCCAAAGATGGTCGTATGCGTGTTTGGCGCCGTGCAGGTGAGCGCCACAATCAGGACTGCATACGACCGAGGCACACAGGGCCAACACCCGGCATCATGGTGTGGGGAGCGATCTCCTACACTGGCCGTACACCACTGGTGATCGTCGAGGGGACACTGAATAGTGCACGGTACATCCAAAACGTCATCGAACCCATCGTTCTACCATTCCTAGACCGGCAAGGGAACTTGCTGTTCCAACAGGACAATGCACGTCCGCATGTATCCCGTGCCACCCAACGTGCTCTAGAAGGTGTAAGTCAACTACCCTGGCCAGCAAGATCTCCGGATCTGTCCCCCATTGAGCATGTTTGGGACTGGATGAAGCGTCGTCTCACGCGGTCTGCACGTCCAGCACGAACGCTGGTCCAACTGAGGCGCCAGGTGGAAATGGCATGGCAAGCTGTTCCACAGGACTACATCCAGCATCTCTACGATCGTCTCCATGGGAGAATAGCAGCCTGCATTGCTGCGAAAGGTGGATATACACTGTACTAGTGTCGACATTGTGCATGCTCTGTTGCCTGTGTCTATGTGCCTGTGGTTCTGTCAGTGTGATCATGTGATGTATCTGACCCTAGGAATGTGTCGATAAAGTTTCCCCTTCCTGGGACAATGAATTCACGGTGTTCTTATTTCAATTTCCAGGAGTGTAGTTCGTAGAGCTAGCGCCTGCCTTCATTCAGAACAGAGGACGTTGTGCTACCACTTCCGTCCACAGAGAATAATTGAGCACGATATTTTTATCTTTTCAGTACGTACATCAAAGTGTAGGATACAAAGGCGCTGGGCCAAAGCAGTAAGAAAGCAGGTTACTTTCGCTCCAAAATTTTGGTTTGTCCAATCGAATGAGTGGATCCAACAAAAGAGAACATCGCACAAAAGCAAGAATAATGTGTGGGCAAGAATAATGTGTGGCGTTCCCCCACGGACGTCATATAGGTACCTGTTGAAGGAGTAGGCGTTTTAACTTCGCCATCAGGGTTCCTATATTAACTAATGAAATGCGTCACAAGTAATCCGTCGCAATTTGAGAAGAAAACTGATGTCCATACCCACAACACTAGAAGGAAAAATGATCTCCATTGCCCATTAATACAACTGCCACAGACTCAGAAAGGAATTACATGTACAGAAACAAAAATCTTTGATCATTTGCTCAATATAGTGAAATGTCTGACAAGTAGAAAAAAGTTAAATCATTTCTTCTGGGCAACTTTTTCTGTTCCATTGACAAAGAAAAAACTTGTTTGTACTATAGTTGCATGAGTAGCACTAAAATAATAATTTGTTCATTAATACTAAAACTAATCATATATTGATATCGTGCAAACTGACTCACTCCACATCATTTCGATAAAAGAATCGTTCAAATGGTATATGGAATATGATACGAAGGGGGAGGGGTTCGGGATTGGTGAAGACAAATGGAATTACTTTTGAACTAACGACCCTTTCAAAAGCTTTAGAGCGGAATAGCTTGGATACGGTGAGCCTTGAGTGGAAAGCCACGAGGCAATAGGATCTCGAACCATTTATTAAAATCATTTAAGGAACATACACTGGTACTTAGAGCCTTCAACAGGATTACTTATATCGTGAATCCACATCATGAACCGTCTTACCGAAATAAATAAAAACCATTAAGATTACTGACTAGTAGCACTAAGGCACATATAAAGTTCTTCGCAAAACTGGCAAGAATTTCGTAATTACTTCGATGCACTAGCCACACATATTAAAAAAGAACACAAGGTAATAACAACACACAATAACATCTCGACTGAAGCCAATGGGTACAACTTCAGATTTAAGAAGTAGTCACCCGCTGTGCTGATTACCTTCAACCAAAGACAAAACGAACTTCCATTAGTGCACGCGTCTAGATAATAAGTATGCACTATAAAGGTTGCACAACGCCATACAGTAGCACTTTTAAAATCTATAATTTAACTGAGCAAAGTCTGTGGACTACTAAACATGGGCACTAGCCCCCTCAGAAAAGCGTAGGACATTTAAAGACAATTTTATTACAACATATACAATTTTTACACCAAAATTGCATGTACACGAACACTAGTCCTTTAGAATTAACGACATAAAATTTGAATCTGAAATTTAGTAACTTTTCAAAATTACCTGGAAGCTAACCCTTTTAATTGTAACATACTTTTTTTTGTACAGGCTGTAAACGACTTACTGCAGGTTAATAGGCCAATTTTCCTCAAGCGCTTTTTCGTACGTAACTCAAATCAACAACTACACTGAGCAACACTACAACTGTCGCTTCCCTTAAAATTTAACACCTAAATTGACACTTTGAGTTTTTGTCATTAATGAGAATCAGCTGTTTGTTCCTTTTAATATTTGACCACTTACGTCTGAGCTTTATGTACTTACCATTCAAGAGAGTAACTCACAACTCTATTTATTTATTTATGCATTTATTTTACCTGGCAAGATTAGGGCCTTCAGGCCCTCTCTTACACCTCACCAGGCATACTCAGATTCAACAAATTTCAGTTTCTACAGAACATTAAGGACATATAACATGTTATACAGTATTAATATTAAAGAAAAAAATAGAGATTATAAAAGTAGTACAATGATAATTATAACAATCAAACAATAATTATAACAATCAAGAATAATAATAATAATAATAATGACTATGTATATGAAAGTAGACATATTTTTCTTTTATGAATGTCAGTCCTATTGCTAGTTGGGAATTTTCTCGTTATATTCGTGCAGCTTGTGAGTTATTCTCATCAAGCAGAGACATAAGACGATGGAATGGGGTGAAAGAGATATAGAAGAGGTAGATAGGTTAGAGGAAGAGAAATAGAATGGTAAAATTCGAAGCTGTGATGGAGAGGAGAAAGAAAAAGATGAGAGGGGCACAACAACGGTGGCTATACCGTCCCTAATATGTAAGTCTTGAGTTCCCTCTTGAATGTTGAGTGGTTCTGGATAAGACGCAGATCACAGGGGAGCGCGTTCCATAGTCGTGTGGCTGAGATGGACAATGACACGGAGAAAGATTTTGTGTCATGTAAAGGTACAGCCAAGATGCTAGACGTATCCGATCTGGTATTGCGGTTGTGGAATGATGATACTCCTGGAAATGATGAAACAAGCATACTGATCATTCATAATACCTTTAGCCGACAGCTACCTTTCAGCACTCGGGAATCAATATTAAACAAACCATGCCGTTGCTGTCAGCAAAGAAACCGGCTGTCGGTAAACACAAGCCATAAGCTCATAACACGGGAATATACAGGACGACTGAGACAAAATTTCCAGTTGGTTTGATTTGAATGGCAGCTAGCTCTAAATGTGAAAAAATGTAAGTTAATGCGGATGAGTAGGAAGAAGAAACCCGTAATGTTCGTATGCAGTACTACTAGTGTCCTGCTTAACACAGTCAAGTAGTTTAAATATCTGGGCGTAACGTTTCAAAGCGATATGAGGTGGGACGAGCATATGAGAAGTGTGGTAGGGAAGGCGAATGGTCGAATTCAGTTTATTGACAGAATTTTAGGAAAGAGTGGTTCACCTGAAAGGAGACGGCATATAGGACGCTGGTGCGGCCGATTCTTGAGTACTGCTCGAATGTTTGGGATCCGTACCAAGTTGGACTGAAGGAGAAAATCGAAGCAATTCAAAGGCGGGCTACTAGATTTGTTACCAGTGGATTCAAACAAGACATGTTACGGAGATGCTTCGAGAACTCAAATGGGAATCCCTGGAGGGCCGGCGACGTTCTTTTCGAGAAACACTATTGAGAAAATTTAGAGAATCGGCATTTGAAGTTGACTGCCAAATGATTCTACTGCCGCCAACATACATTGCGTGTAAGGACCACGAAGATAAGATTAGACAAAGTAGGGTTCATATGGAGGCATATACAGGGTTATTACAAATGATTGAAGCGATTTCACAGCTCTACAATAACTTTATTATTTGAGATATTTTCACAATGCTTTGCACACACATACAAAAACTCAAAAAGTTTTTTTAGGCATTCACAAATGTTCGATATGTGCCCCTTTAGTGATTCGGCAGACATCAAGCCGATAATCAAGTTCCTCCCACACTCGGCGCAGCATGTCCCCATCAATGAGTTCGAAAGCATCGTTGATGCGAGCTCGCAGTTCTGGCACGTTTCTTGGTAGAGGAGGTTTAAACACTGAATCTTTCACATAACCCCACAGAAAGAAATCGCATGGGGTTAAGTCAGGAGAGCGTGGAGGCCATGACATGAATTGCTGATCATGATCTCCATCACGACCGATCCATCGGTTTTCCAATCTCCTGTTTAAGAAATGCCAAACATCATGATGGAAGTGCGGTGGAGCAGCATCCTGTTGAAAGATGAAGTCGGCGCTATCGGTCTCCAGTTGTGGCACGAGCCAATTTTCCAGCATGTCCAGATACACGTGTGCTGTACCGTTTTTTTCGCAGAAGAAAAAGGGGCCGTAAACTTTAAACCGTGAGATTGCACAAAACACGTTAACTTTTGGTAAATTGCGAATTTGCTGCACGAGTGCGTGAGGATTCTCTACCGCCCAGATTCGCACATTGTGTCTGTTCACTTCACCATTAAGAAAAAATGTTGCTTCATCACTGAAAACAAGTTTCGCACTGAACGCATCCTCTTCCATGAGCTGTTGCAACCGCGCCGAAAATTGAAAGCGTTTGACTTTGTCATCGGGTGTCAGGGCTTGTAACAATTGTAAACGGTAAGGCTTCTGCTTTAGCCTTTTCCGTAAGATTTTTCAAACCGTCGGCTGTGGTATGTTTAGCTCCCTGCTTGCTTTATTCGTCGACTTCCGCGGGCTACGCGTGAAACTTGCCCGCACGCGTTCAACCGTTTCTTCGCTCACTGCAGGCCGACCCGTTGATTTCCCCTTACAGAGGCATCCAGAAGATTTAAACTGCGCACACCATCGCCGAATGGAGTTAGCAGTTGGTGGATCTTTGTTGAACTTCGTCCTGAAGTGTCGTTGCACTGTTATGACTGACTGATGTGAGTGCATTTCAAGCACGACATACGCTTCCTCGGCTCCTGTCGCCATTTTGTCTCACTGCGCTCTCGAGCGCTCTGGCGGCAGAAACCTGAAGTGCGGCTTCAGCCGAACAAAACTTTATGAGTTTTTCTACGTATCTGTAGTGTGTCGTGACCATATGTCAGTGAATGGAGCTACAATGAATTTATGAAATCGCTTCAATCATTTGTAATAGCCCTGTAGGCAGTCGTTTTTCCCTTGCTCTGTTTGTGAGTGGAACAGGAAAAGAAATGGGAAGTAGTGGTACAGGATACCCTCAGCCACGCATCATACGGTGGCTTGCGGAGTATGTATGCAGAAGTAGATGCAGAACGTTAGGCAAGCACCACAACAAGGACTTTTCGTTGGTTACACAGAAACCTTCCGGCTTCCACAACAGATAACAGAAAGAAACGTTAGTCCACACTGGAGCCTGAAAGGCACCACCCGCCACACTTCGCAAGGCAACGAGCAAACCAAATTTTAACGCGCAGTTTATGTAGCGGATTAAGTAGAACACAGTAACAACTCGAACACTCGCGGTGCATTCCCAGACATGGTCGGCTCCCGCCGCACTCCGGTGCACCAAAACAACTGCCGAATACCGTACGTCCACCGCACGTGATTCCGTGACACCGCCTCGCAGGGAACCTGTCACGTTGGCGGTCCGCAGCTCACTGTTGAAGCGCACGGGCACAGGGCTTTTACTATGCTCGGAACGAGTACGACCTCTCACTTGTGTGATGAAGATGGAGAGGGTCCTAAGGGCGCACGACGGCAAGGTCTTCAGCGCCTGCTCAGTAACAGATTGAGACGGGTGTCAAAAAAAGACTCAGAACAATAAGATAAAACAGAACGTAAGACACAGGAAACTAGCTTGGAAAAATATGTGCCTACCCACACCGAAGCGTGGGACGAAGCATGCCGCCAGCAGTGAAACATGGACAACCCAGGAAGAAAGTGGTATAGGGGGAGCTAAAACAATATAGCAGATGGAAGTGGATGGCTGACCGCAAGGAAAAAAGGGAGGAGCCAGTCACTCAGCAATACACCTAGACCTCCAGCCTAAAAGTTTAGGCCAGAGTCCAGACACATCACAAAACTTTAAAACCCTAAACACACACGTCTCATCATTAGCTAAAACACAGGACAGATCCCCATCAACTTGAGCTTCTGCCCGTGCATCACGGTATAAAATGCAGTCTGTTAAAATGTGCCGGGCAGAGATGTGAACACCACAAGCATCACAAATCGGGGGATCCTCTCGCCGTAATAGAAAACTATGTGTGAGAGCACAGTGCCCAATCCGAAGACGAGTGAGGGTCACTTCTTCCCGCCTGTGCACCCGACAAGAGGTACGCCACGGCCGAGTTGTTGACTTCACTTCAGCTGCATCGCAACAACTACAAGTCCCCAGAATGAGATTTTCACTCTGCAGCAGAGTGTGCGCAGATATGAAACTTCCTGGCAGATTAAAACTGTGTGCCCAACCGAGACTCGAACTCGGGACCTTTGCCTTTCGCGGGCAAGTGCTCTGCCATCTGAGCTACCGACGCACGACTCACGGCCGGTACTCACAGCTTTACTTCTGCCAGTATCTCGTCTCCTACCTTCCAAACTCTACAGAAGCTCTCCTGCGAACCTTGCAGAACTAGCACTCCTGAAAGAAAGGATACTGTGGAGACATGGCTTAGCCACAGCCTGGGGGACGTTTCCAGAATGAGATTTTCACTCTGCAGCGGAGTGTGCGCTATGAGACTTCCTGGCAGATTAATACTGTGTGCCCAACCGAGACTCGAACTCGGGACCTTTGCTTTTCGCGGGCAAGTGCTCTACCATCTGAGCTACCGACGCACGACTCATGGCCGGTACTCACAGCTTTACTTCTGCCAGTATTTCGTCTCCTACCTTCCAAACTTTACAGAAGCTCTCCTGCGAACCTGGCAGAAGTAAAGCTGTGAGTACCGGCCGTGAGTCGTGCGTCGGTAGCTCAGATGGTAGAGCACTTGCCCGCGAAAGGCAAAGGTCCGGAGTTCGAGTCTCGGTTGGGCACACAGTTTTAATCTGCCAGGAAGTTTTAACTACAAGTCCATTTGACTGGTCCAGTCGATACGAACGTATCAGAACCTAATCAACTAGCTAATTAACTACCATTGCGCTTGGCACGAAGAGCCTGACCAATCGTGGAGACACTGCTCTAGAGGAGTAAAAACCTCGATTTTGTTAACGTGTGTGTTGTACACCAATAGTGATAAGTTCCTGCAGCGTTCCCCGTTTTTTTTTTCTTCGTAAAGTACGCTATATTCACATTCGTCACATTGGCGACAACATCTGTATTGTGACTGATATTCTGAAAATCACATTTAAGTGTCTGGAAGAGGGATCATCGAACCACCTTTACAATGATTCTGTATTATTCCAATATCGAAAACGGCGCCGAAAAAACCAACACCTATATCTTTCCCTTATTTTATCGTGATGATCGTTTCTCCCTATGTATATTGGCGTCAACAAAATACTTTCGCATTCAGAGGAGCCAGTTGGTGATTGACACTTCGTGAGAAGATTCCGCCGCAACGAAAAACGCCTTTCTTTTAATGATGATCACGTGAAATCCAGTGTCGTGTCAGTGACACTCTCTCCCCTATTTCGCGATAGCATAAAATGTGCTGCTTTTCCTTGAATTTTCTCGATGTACTCCGTTAATGTTGTCTGGTAAGGATCCCACACGGTGCAGCAGTATTCTAAAAGCGGACGGACAAGCGTAGTGTAGGCAGTTTTCCTTAGTAGATCTGTCACATTTTCTAAGTGTTCTGCAGACTTAGGTTTGCCTTCCCCAAAACATTTTCTATGTACTCTTTCCAATTAAAGTTGTTCGTAAATGCAATTCCTAGGTATTTAGTTCAAATTACGGCCTGATTTATAGTGTAACCGCGGTTTAACGAATTTCTTTGAGCACTTATGTGGATGACCTCACGCACTGTTTGTTATTTAGGGTCAATAGCCATTTTTCGCAGCGGATAGATATCTTTTCTAAAACATATCGCAATTTGTTTTGCTCTTCTGATGACTTAACTAAACGATAAACGACAGCATCATCTGCAAACAATCTAAGACGGCTGCTGAGATTGTCTCCTAAATCGTTTATACGGCCAAAGAATAGCAAAGGGTCTATAACACTTCACTGGTGAAAGCCAGAAATCACTTCTGTTCTTCTCGATGACTTTCCGTCAGTTACTGTGAACTGTGGCCTCTCTGACAGGAAATCAAGAATCCATTTGCGTAACTGAGACGATACTTCATAAACACGCAGTTTCACTGCAAGCCACTTGTATGGTATAGTGTCAATAGATTTCTGGAAACCTAGAAATACGGAATCAGTTTGAGACCCCTTGTCAATACCACTCAACACTTCGTGTGTCTAAAGAGCTAGTTGTCTTTCACAAGGAAGATGTTTTTTAAATCCTTGATGACTGTCTGTTAATGAACAACACAAGTTTTCCTTGATTAGGCGACCCACAAATAATAAATAGAACGTATTTATTTTCAAAACTATTGACATCATTGTGGCCAGGTTTTCGTTGTTGCACAGGGGCCAGACTCAATGCTCAGTTACTTAAAAATTCAGAGAAGCGAAAGAGGATTGCACTCGCTTGTCTTGTATATTTATAGACGCTTTATTGATCAGAAAGAGTGGTTTCGATCTCCCCTCGTGACGCTGTTTTGTCTCATGGTGCTACGGCTAACGAACTTTAAAACAGAGATCACAAATTTCAGTGTGAAGCTTCCATGTTTGGACTACACATGACATTTCACAGTAACAGGTCAAGTGAAAAACTAATTGTATTTAATGTCTTGTCGATGACAAGACTGTGTTTCCTTTCTTCAAAACCAGTACTGCTAATGTTGAAAACATGAATTAAAGACTGATATTGTTAGGTAAGAAATATACTGCTTACATTGTTCCCTTTCTTGCTAATGCACTCTTAATAACTTTTTTTGCAGTGAATGAAATCCTATAAAATAATGTTTTCTTTGACTTCTAAACGTTTTCCAGTAGAATTATCCTGCGAAACGAATATGAGAGTACTTGAGTGGGACTTAGAATTTAGCATTGGTTTTTGAGGTCCCTGAGATGTGCTCTCGTCGTTCCTCCTACTCCTCCTGCTTCTACTACAACTGCGACGACTCTACTTTTCTTATTCTCCTCCCTCAGGGGAACTCACTCTGCCCTTTCTGATGATAAGTGTAGGCAGACGTTTCTCAGGTACAATGGTTGCAATTTCTGTCACACGCTACGCGGTGACTGACCCCTTCAAATCAGAAACAATGAGATGAACACTGGTTCGTTCCTTATTTTGCAAATGATTGATCAGTTACAACATTCATATAGTTTTGTCTGTGAAACAGGTCGTTTCGTCCAAACCTTTCACTCACTTTCAAAAATAAAAGAAAGTCTTAACTTGCGCACTTTAACTTAGCTGTGAAGTTACGATAGAGCAGACAGAACTTTAGTATTGTTTACTACTTCAGTCTCCTTCCTAAGAGATAAGAATTCTGTGGAAAGTGTATCAATTACTAACAAACATTGCTCTGAGACATGCATGATCAATGTAACTGTTACGGTTGTTGCTGTAAATTCAAACTACCATCCGAAGTAACAACAGCACTATTTTACAGCAGTTTCTGGTTGGCTCTCTGTCTTTATGAAAATTCGAGTTGCACCAACAGCCTACACTGAAACCAATAGAATTACAAAAGTGCTAGAAAACGGAAGCTCTTATGGTGTTGATGGAATTTCAAGCAGAACTCTGAAAACTTGTTCGAACTTAGTAAGTAACGTCCTCAGTGATATATGCAATGCATCAGTGACAGAAGGAGTTTTCCCAGGCAGATTTAAAATATACACTTGTTAAACCGCTTTATAAGGTAGCTGACAAGAAAGATTTAAATAATTATCGTCCAGTTTCCTTACTAACATCATATTCCAAAATGTGCTAAAAGCAATGTTCTCAAGAATACTGTCACATTTAAGCAGAAACAATTTATTTTGACATATCACAGTTCAGGAATCTAGAAAGGTCGCTCGAACGAGATTGCTATTTATTCATTAACCTACCAAATATTACAAGCCTTAAATAATAAAATATCGTCAGCTGGTTTTTTGTGGTGTTTCCAAGGCGTTTGATTGTGTAGATCATGTTATTCTCTTCGAAAACTTAAGTTTTATGGAGCTGATGGCTTTACGAACGTTTGGTTTGAATCATGCTTAGCAAACAGAATGCAGAAAGTTGTGCTGAATAATTCAGACACTATAGAGAATGTACAAAATTTTAGTGACTGGCGAGAAATCACAAAGTCCTACAAGATTTAATTTTTGGTTCACTCTTATTCCTTACATATGTGAAAGACCTTCCAACCCTCCACTTAACATTCAACAAGCAGAATTGCTACTTTTTGCAGACGATACTAGAGTTATAAAAAATCAAATTAGGGAGAAAACAACACAAGAGATGCTTTTCAATCATTACATGTTTCTCCCTTAATTTAGAGAAAACACGCTAAATTCAGTTATTCACAACAAATAGCGTCATAACAAGAACTGAAAGACCATACGAACAGGAGTCGTTAAATAGGGTAGAATGTTCCACATTGTTGGGCGTACACATCGATGAAAACTTCCACTGGAAGAAGCATAATACTGAGCTTATCAGAGAGTTAATTTCAGCTACTTTTGTTCTTTGTATAATTACTAGTCCTGAAAATAAAAGAACCAACCTCCTGTCATATTTTGTATAATTCCACCCAACACTGTCTTACGGAATAATTTTCTGGGTAACTCATTACCTAAAAAGAAAATATTTCACGAAAGCGATCAGTAAGGATAAAGTGTGATATTTGCCTGCGGTCGTCATGTAGATGCCTTTTCATGGTATTTTACCTGCACCATCACAATACATATACTCGCTAATGAAAGTCAGAGTAAATAATCAATCAATTTTAAAAGAATAGTAATGTCTTAAACCTACGACACTAGTGGAAAAAATAAACTTTATTGTCCGTCATTAAAGCTGCCAATGGCTCAGAAAGGAGTTCAGTATGTAGCAACAAAAATTTTCGATCAGTTGCCGAATAACATAAGGAGTCTGATAGATAGCAAAGCAAGTTTTAAATCTAACCTTAAATCATTTCTCTTGGACAAATCGTATTCCAAGGACGAATTTCTGTTTAAAAATTGATAGTCTATATTAAAAATGTAAAAATAAAGTTCAGTTGCACAGGTAGGACTAAAACAAGTGTTTCTTATTTTTCCCACCAAACATGTCTGAATATGCTTTAAACTGGCTCGTTGAACATTGTCTCGACAAAAGAATAATTCAAATGATATGTGGAACACGTAACTAACTAGCAAACTAATTACACCTGCCTTTACGGAAAGCAGCCACTAAACTGACTTGGCGTTACAGAAACCTGTCTTTTTAGCTACTTACAGCTTGCCTGCTTTATATATATATATATATATATATATATATATATATATATATATATATCGAGCTGCCTTTGTTGCAACCTGGCATCATATGATTGCCAGTTCGCTTTTCAGGAACCTTCCGTTATAGAAATCACTCTTTCTTCAGAAATTTCCTACCTAATTTTATAGTATCTAAGTTTATAAATACTTGAAATCTTTCTAGAAATTTCCAGTCCGTATTTATAGCAGCCTGAATTTTTAAAAGCCTGTATACGTAGAAATTTCTGATGTGCCTCTATACAGATCTCTAATACATGTACAAAACTGTCGTTTTAGTAAATCTGGACTGCCTTTATAGAACCTCCTTTCTATAGCAATCTGCTGAGGTGATTAATGCGTCTGAGAGAGTTTTTTTTTTTTTTATAAGATACAGTGGTACTAATAGAGAGGGTAGGATTTTTGTGAAGCATTTGACATTTGTTAAACAATATTGGCTGATAGCTCGAACACAACACATATTTGCCAGTCGTTCAGAAACTGAAGGGAGGAATACATGTAGGAACGGAGAGGAAGACCGTGATGAGAAGACTGACTAACTGAAGGTGAATGTATGACAGTATAGGACTAGCAGCAGTGTTGAAAAGAATTTCCTTTAGAAAATAACCGGGTAAATATTAAAGCGAAATTTTGCCGCAAAATTCCTACGGAGAGCCGTCGTCATCATTTGTATTCCGTAATAAAATTTTCTGACTCATTTTTTCGTTAATCACGCCGTTTACTATGCCTAAAAAGTTTGAATGAATGGCTAACGGGCTGGTTCCGAATAGGACTAACTTACTTTCACACGCACCGTTACTCAATAGAAACATGGACGTCCGCTGAAATTTATCCCATAGTGGAAGGGGGTGGGAAGGTGACGAGGCTCTTAACGTTGCCACGGAAAGAAAATACGTACAGCAATTGCTAAAGTCGTAGCATCATCTAACTGCGATCAGCCACGTAATGCTACAATTTGCTGACGGAAGATGTAGTGGAAGCACATGTAACCGCTTCTGGGGTATATGAGACGCGATGAATAAAAACTTCATATTCCAGTTTACATAGGGGGAGGGGGGCAAGTGCTCCCTCTTGCTCCATACCCCTCAATATATGCACGTTGAAAAGAGTGACGCACCTTTTCATGTTGCGTTTTAGTATTTGCTGTAGCAGCCACTTGCCAGCCTCAAACAGTTGCAGTCACTTAACTGTCTGTGACCAGAGCTGGATGTAAAACTTCAAGGTATATCTCAGTGGGTCGTGAGGGGTTTGACTGGAGCCGTCCATAGGAACTTTAGGTGGCGGTATTCGTTTTGGGAGGCATCGTGGCCCACACTCAAGAGCTTTCTTCCTTCCTGTTGCCGCGATGACTGGATGCATCGATTTACCTCGTAGTATATATAGGAGCTTTGTCTTGCGATAGTGAAATGAGCATATTCATCCAACTGCGTTCTGAATGCTGGTGAGCCTGTAACTGGCTTTCTACTCATACACCGCGATTGAGTGTTTATAAATTACATGTTATTTCAGATCATGGGGAATCAGATTTCTGTCCACGATATATTCTGCAGTCGTACTTGCTTGGGGAATGTTAGATCTTTTTTCATTCCTTCAGCCAAGGTTTCAAGTCACTTATCTCAATACCCTTCCACTCGTAAGACAATATCTCAGGGATTAATAATAATTATAGTAATTTATGAAAAAGCATATGATCCATAGAATTATACTTATATGTGAACTACGTTATTTTGCACGTGAATATTGAGCAGTATGTTACGGAGTACAGTTGAGATCTCACGAGTTTATTATCCTCCTCTCCGGTCTTTGTTTAATGAATCTTTCGTTTTCCATGCCTCCATACGTGTTCATTCTTGAAATGTACCCCATCCATACTCCATTGCTTTATGTTGCGATAGGAAAAACATGAAATATGAATTTGAACTGTACAGGTAAGTGTGTCACACTTAGAATTAGAACACGTGGCAACGGAAGTAGAAACGTCGGGGTAATTTCTGCTACCACACTTGCTCAGAGTCCTTTTGATTATTAGGTAATGTAGATAGGAAAAGAACTGCATTGTACAAATTGTATCAATAAGATACAGTTCACTGACATACATAATTAGTAGATGCATGGGATCTATAGTGAGGTTTATAATTCCCTCCCCTCTTTTTTTTTTATTCCGTAGGGCCTTGCGGACGTCCTTTCCGCTCCGAAACTTAAATAATGTCATATGTCATGTTATTAATTAATTGTTCGACGAAAGCTGCTTACAAGGGAACCTCCCCATCGCACCCCCCTCAGATGTAGTTATAAGTTGGCACAGTGGACAGGCCTTGAAAAACTGAACACAGATCAATCGAGAAAACAGGAAGAAGTTGTATGGAAGTATGAAAAAAATAAGCAAAATATACAAACTGAGTAGTCTATGCACATCATATGCTACATCAAGGACAGCTTGAGCTCACGAGCGCCATGGTCCCGTGGTTAGCGTGAGCAGCTGCAGTACGAGAGGTCCTTCGTTCAAGTCTTCCCTCGAGTGAAAACTTTAATTTTTTATTTTCAGACAATTATTATCTGCCCGTCCGTCTGTATGATGCGATCACTTTTTTGGGAGTGATTATCGCATCCACAAGAAAACCTAAATCGTGCAAGGTAGAAGAATCTTTTTACCCATTCGCCAAGTGTACAAGTTAGGCGGGTCGACAACATATGCCGTCACCAGTGTCGTATAGAATATATCAGACGTGTTTTCCCGTGGAGGAATCGGTTGACCTATGACCTTGCGATCATACTTTTTCGGTTCCCATTGGATAGGCACGTCCTTTCGTCTACTAATCGCACGGTTTAGCGGTGCGGTCGCAAAACACAGGCACTAAAATTATTACAGTGAACAGAGACGTCAATGAACGAACGGACAGATAATGATTGTCTGAAAATAAAAAATTAAAATTTTTCACCAAGGACTTCTTGCACTGCAGTTGCGCACGCTAACCGAGGGACCACGGGGCTCATAAGCTTATATTCTCCAAGATGTTGCATATCATGTGCATAGACCACTCAGTTTGTGTATTTTGCTTATTTTTTTCATACTTCCACACAAGTTCTTCCTGTTTTCTCGATTGATCTGTGTTCAGTTTTTCAAGGCCTATCCACTGTGCCAACTTATAACTACATCTGAGGGGGGTGCGATGGGGAGGTTCCCTTGTTAGTGTGAGTATTCTATTTCGCCGGACTCGTTTCGGGCGTTGCCCAACATGAGTGGTATTTGTATCACACAAGAGACACGTATTTCTTTCAGTAAGTTACTTACGGCATGCCCGGCCTGTTAGCCGTGTGTTCTAACGCATTCCTCCCGGCGGATTAGTGTCGAGGTCCGGTGGGCAGGCCAGTCTGTGGATGCTTTTTAAGGCGGTTTTCCATCTGCCTCGGCAAATGCACTACTATGTCGGCGGTTGGTGCGCAAACACTGTCTCCAAGTACAAATGTTCAAATGTATGTGAATTCCTAAGGGATCAAGCTACAGAGCTCTTCGGTCCCTAGACTTACACACTACTTAAACTAACTTAAACTATCTTATGCTAAGAACAACAGACACACCCAAGCCCGAGGGAGGACTCGAACCTCCGGCGGGAGGGGCCGCGTAGTCCGTGACAGAGCGCCTCAGACCACGCGCCCCCCTCCGCGCGGCTGTCTCCACGTACGAGTACACCATAATTACTCTCCCACGCAAACATTTGAGGTTACACTCATCTGGTATGAGACGCTCCCGGGGGGTCCACTAGGGGCCGAACCGCACAATAACCCTGGGTCCGTTGTGGAGCGGCGGTGGGGTCAGTAGACTGCTATAGTCTGTTGTGGGGTTACGTACCACTGAGGGCTACGGCGGAGACCCTCTCCGTCGTTTCTGGGTCCCCAGTTCAATACAATACTTACGACATATGTTGCAGTGTTTGATGAGTATATGATTTTTCAATACTTTGTAATTTGACTTGCGTTATATGTAATGTTCTTCAGCGTATCCGCCACACTGCAATGAAGTGAAACACTACAACAAACAATATACAACTTATTTTAAGAAATATGCGTCTTTTGTGTAATACAGGTACCGAAAGAAATCTGGTGAAATAAACTACTGCCGGCCGGTCTGGCCGACCGGTTCTAGGTGCTTCAGTCTGGAACGGCGCGACCGCTGCGGTCGCAGTTTCGAATGCTGCCTCGGGCACGGATGTGTGTGATGTCCTTAGGTTAGTTAGGTTTGAGTAGTTCTAAGTTCTAGGGGACTGATGACCACAGATGTTAAGTCCTATAGTGCTCAGAGCCATTTGAACCATTTTTGAATTAACTACTGCCACAAAAAAGCTTTTGTAGAATAGTAATTTAACCACATATTTACAATTTCTACCAGCTGCAGAGCACCAAACGTGGAAGACATTCTTAACTCATCTCAGTCAGATTCCAGCTACTCACATCCGCGTCAGATATGATATAAAAGAGATAAAACTTAAGGGCATAAAACCAGAGTCATAGTCTCTTATGAACTGCCAGGTTAGAGTAATCAAAGGCGGGCAGGCTTTCAAAGTACACGTATAACGTCGCTGCATTCACGTGGCTCACTTGTATAGATACGGATTCGCAGACTTATTACTGGTTGCCGCTGTAACTATGGCTGTGACAACATTTGTAACTTCGTCTTGCGCCTGCAAAAAATAACTGAAACATTGTAACAAAAACATGTCGAATTATTAAGAAATAAGAAGCCAAAATCTGTCTATCACATATCTAAGTATAGGCTATGATTACAACAAGTTTTTCATTATTCATATATTTTGGAACATACATTGTGTGCGAACATCATGAATTGCCTTGAAGAGAAAGGTCTACTGACACGCAGTCAACACGAATTTAGAAAACTTCGTTCTTGTGAACCACAAGTAGCGTTTTATCCACAGGAAGTGTTGACGGCTGTTGACAGGGGATTTCAAATTGATTTCCAGAAGGCCTTGTCACTGGGCCACACAAGCGCCTTGTAGTGAAATTACGTGTTTATGGAATGTCGTCTCCGTTATGAGATTGGATTCATGATTTTCGATGAGAGAGGTCACAGTACGCAGTAACTGACGAAAAGTCATCGAGTTAAACAGAAGTGATTTCTGGCTTTCCCCAAGGTAGTGTTATAGACCCTTCGCTGTTCCTTATGTATGTAAACGATTTAGGAGACAATCTGAGCAGCCGTCTTAGTTTGTTTGCAGACGATGCTGTCGTTTATCGACTAGTAAAGTCACCAGAAGATCAAAACAAACTGCAAAACGATTTAGAAAAGATACCTGTATGGTGCAAAAGTTGGCTATTGACCCTAAATAACGAAAAGTGTGAAGTTATCCACACGAGTGCTGAAAGGTATCTATTAAACTTCGGTTACATGATAGATCAGTCTAATCTAAAGGTCGTAAATTCGAGAAAATAGTTGGAATTACAATTACGAAAAACTTAAATTGCAAGGAACACAGCAAATGTTGTGAGGAAGGCTAACCAAAGGCTGCCATTTGACAGAGCTCCTAAAGAAACTGCCTATACTATACTTGTCCGTCCTCTTTAGAATACTGCTGCGTGGTTTGGGATCATTTTCCAGATAGAATTGAAGGATTACTTCGAGAAAGTTCCAAGAAAGGCAGCACGTTTTCTACCATAGCGAAATAGGGGAGAGAGTGTCATTGAAATGAAACAGGATTTGGGGTCGACATCATTAAAAGAAAGGCGTTTTTCGTTGCGTAGGAATCTTTTCATGAAGTTTCTATCACCAACTTTCTCCTCCGAATACGAAAATATTTTGTTGACGTGGACCTACATAGGGAGAAACGATCATAATAATCAAATAAAGTAAATCAGAGCTCGAACGGAAAGATATAGGTGTTCGTTACTTCCGTACGAGATTGGAATAATAGAGAATTATTGTGAAGGTGGTTCGGTGAACCCTCTACCAGGCATTTAATGTGATTTGCTGTGTTTTGGTTATATGGCCAAACTGAATTAATTTTTCATGAAAAATCAATCTTTTGTAATAGTTTGATAACGTTAGAAAACCGCATTGTGAAAGAGGGAGATCGATGCAGAAACTATGGGATTTTAGAAAGAATAAGGAATGATTCTTGGTTTGCCTAGCTGTGTTATCACATTTCTACTAACTTCAAGTATTATATACCTGTTTTCCTACGTTCCGTTTCTTTTTCAGTCATGAATTTTTAATTTTTTTCCATCTAGTATCGTTCTTTTCTTCCCTACTTTTCCTCTTACAGTAATAAAGCGCATTGCTGCAAGTCGCAGATGATGTTACTTCTTTTGATAAATACATATTTATCATAGAACTTTTCTCTTGTGTTTATTCATAACTCTTGTATTCGTCCTTCAGCTGTCCACCATAATTTTGGTGCACTTTCGTAGCACTGCACTTCAAACACTCATTTATTTTTCCTACGACCCAGGCTGCTGTTACACACACTGCTGTTTTCCCCACGTACACTGTCACAAATATCTTCTATATTAATAGTTGATATCAGTGTATCTCTTTTATTGGAGAAAACAAGTCTTTCTTCGGTACGACAAGCTACTTCTAATGTCATCCTAGCGTCTGGCCTATTAAACAGTCATTCTTCCTAAGTATCGATTTAATTTCACTTCTATTGGGCTTTCTCTTATTTAATCCTAACCAAAATTTAGCAAACCAGCAAACCACATTGCTTCTCTTAGTATTAACATCGTTTAAATTTAATCCGAAATCTTTACTAAGTAGATGCAATACTACACATGTGCAATTTCAGATTTCACACCATACCTAAAGGGTCAGGAAAACCTATAAAGACAATCGTCTGAAGAAGCATGATTTGGGTAAAACATGTATTCCTTACACCAAGAAACATTTGTTCTTATTGCATTAGATCTCAGAATTCTGAAGGAGAAGATAGTAAAGAATGAGACAGGTAAGTAAGCATGGGAGAGGTAGAGTACAAAAAGGGGATGAAGAGTGTCAGGTCAAGGAAGTAGAGTAGGCAATGTCAGAGAGACATAGAGGGGTGGCCGAGAAGAAGAATGAGAACAGAAATAGTTTTGGGAAGGGAGAGGGAAAAGGAGAGGTGGGAGAGTCTCAACAAAGGGAGGTGAATGGAGAGGGGGAAAGGGGCAGCAGGATGATGACTGGAAGGAAAACCATTTGCTCAATCCCTCAAGAGTGAGTGTGGTGTGAAACTGTACATGCTATAGCCACAAAGTGTAAGAAATGTAAATTTGTAAGGTATGCAACTAGTAGACACAATTAGTTCCATGATAAGTATTTCTGTTGCGTGGGATGAAATAAGAGTGAGAAATTAAAACTGATTTTTAATTTCTGCACGAGCAGTTGTATTTTAGTTTAGTATGAACAGAAATTAACACGTGATTTAATAGAAATTAATGTGAAAAATTCAGTTTGATGTCGACAATTCGGTTATCTTTTTGAGAAAAGTTTCGAAATGGGTTTCGTTGTTGTTTACTGAAAAGAAGAAAAGTCGGAAGTAAATCCACGAATGTCGCAGCAAAAAGCATAGAGACGTTCTTCATTGGAATGAGGTGTGTAGAAGCGAAACAGCACCCACGATTATTTCCGGGAAACATAACCGTGACGTAACCCCCTTAAATCAGCAGAAAGAGCTTTATAATTTCTGCTTCAGAATGTTTTGAGAAGTAACCGCTGTATCGTCTGACAATATTTTTAGTGCGTACCCATATAGACGATCGAATGTCTCGGAAATGAAAACAAGGGTTTGTTTTCGCGTCGTCGTTTTCAAACGGTGAGGTTATCTACCAAAAGAGACTAGCAGAATAACTGTTTGGTTACTGTCTGTGTTATTGTACTCAAAGCTGGGTTAAAGTGCAGAAAATACATTTGTCCCCGAGGTGTAAAACCCGCGCCACCCGTCATCTCTTCTACGATAAATAAATACGAGTGTGCTATTTTGACTAGAAATGTGAGAATAATATTACACTATTATTATATTATACTCTGCACTCGGAAACAGCACTGTGCCAATCTGCAGCACGGTCAATGCTGCGTCGTAGCTAAGAACACCTGGAAATGTGTCCCTACAACTAAATCGACAAAAATACACCGTGTGTTTGTGTTTACCTTCTAGTGTGCAGATGTCAGAGACCCGAACGCTTGAAAAGGACGAAGCTTAGAGTCCTCCATTAATGTTTTCTGTCTGTTCAATAGTTCGTTACAGAGTATTTCGTATTCACTTGGGATGATCTTAAATAATAATACAGTTTTCTGTGCGGTAGCTTGCGCTATGTACTCGTATCTTTGCAACCATTGTCAGTATTATAGGCGGTAAATTGTCTAGAAAGGCACAATAGTCTGATTAACAGAAAAAAGATGGTCCTGGTCGAGTCTGACATTCTGTTCGACAGTAGGAATACTTTTGAAGGTATATGTATCCATTTTGATAGCATTTCAGCAATCATGATAATGAAAGGTCATTTCAGTATTTCATCTAGTCTTATTTATTTATTGCTGTCACGAGACCTGTCCTGATGTATTTCTACTGCATGTCCTTGGCCGCACAAGCGGCATGATGCAGGGACTTTAGGAACTGGTATCCATAAACGTAAGGATGGGTTCCTGACACCAAAACGGTACAAAAGTCCAAATGAACGTGAGTCCAAAACCATATTTTTAATCAGTTATGGATCATAATTTCTTTCCATTTCCGGTTACGAATTCTAGTAAGTAGTGATCATCGTCATACCTGAGTCAGACAATTTGCCATCACTGTGACGTCGACATACGGGACACTTGTACAGTCACAATAATGAGCCGAACTAGCTTCGTCGTAGATACAAAATTTAAGTTCGACATACTCATTTGTAACAGATGTGCTCTGTAATAAAATTGTGCGTATGGTACTTAATTCGTACTTGACAGAAAACGCTATTGAGTTTTGTTCTTGTGTTAAATCAGCAAACGGATCGAAGCCATCTGTCCAAAAATCTGTGACTATAGTGGCACTGAAACAGAGGATGACACCGAAATGGCCTAAATACTAAACGTCTTTTTCCAAAACTGTTCCACAGAGTATGACGCACAGTAGCGCACGAACGCCAGAATGACAAAGACCGATGTAGGTGGTCATGGGATAGGAAAATAACTGAAATCGCTCAGCAGAGGAATGTCAGCTCAAACTGACCATATGCCAATTCGATTCCACATTGAGGCGCCAAAGAAACTGGTATAAGCGTGAACATTCAAATACAGTGATATGTAAACAAGCAGAATACGGCGCTGCGGTCGACAACGCCTATATAAGACAACAAGTGTCTGGCGCAGTTGTGAGATCGGTTACTGATGCTACAATGGTAGGTTATCAAGACTTAAGTGAGTTTGGACGTGGTGTTACAGTCGGCGCACGAACCATGGGACACAGCACTTCCGACGTAGCGATGAAGTGCGGATTTCCCCCGTACGACCTCTTCACGTGTGGACCGTGAATATCAGGAACCCGGTAAAACATCAAATAACCCACATCGCTGCGGCCCGAAAAAGATCTTGCAAGTACGGAATCAACGACGACTGAAGAGAATCGTTCAATGTGACAGAAGTGCAAGCCTTCCGCAAATTGCTGCAGATTTCAATGATGGGTCATCAACAAGTGTCAGCGGGCGAACCACTCAACGAAACGTCATCGATATAGGCTTTCGGAGCCGGAGGACCACTCGTGTACCCTGCACGACACAAAGCTTTATGCCTCGCCTGGACCTGACAACACCGACTTTGGACTGTTGATGGCTCGAAACATGGTGCCTTGTCGGACGAGTCTAGTTTCAAATTGTACGGAGCAGACGGATGTTTACGGGAAAGGAGACAACCTCATGAATCCATGTACCCTGCGTGTCAGCAGGGGACCGTTCAAGCTGGTGGAGGCTCTGTATTGGTGTGGGGCGTGTGCAGTTGGAGTGATATAGGATCTCTGATACGTCTACATACGACTTTGACTAGTGACACGTACGTAAGTATCATGTCCATTGTGCTTTCTCAAGGACTTTGGCAATTCCAGCAGTACAAAGCGACACCCCACACGTCCAGAATTGCTACAGAGTGGCTCCAGGAATCCGCTTCTAAGTTTAAACACTTCTGCTGGCTCCCCAGACATGAACATTATTGAGCATATCTGGGATGCCTTGCAACGTGCTGTTCAGAAGAGCTTTCCACCCCCTCGTACTCTTACGGATTTATGGACGGCCCTGCACGATTCATAGCGTCAATTCCATCCAGGTCTACTTCACACATTAGTTGAGTCCATGCCACGTCGTGTTGCGGCTCTTCTGCGTGCTCGCGGGGGCCCTGCACGATATTAGGGAAGTGTACCAGTTTCTCGGCTCATCAGTGTATATAGAGTTTGTCATGTTAAAGAACTTGCAGCAGTTTACCTTAAGTCTCTGTAGGAGAGAAATGTTCCTAATGATTGGAAAAAAGTGGAGGTCATTCCGGTTTTCACTTTGGGCTATTGAATAGACGCACAGAATTTTAGGCCTATATCTACGACGCCGGTCTCTTATAGAATTTTGAACATGTTTTATGCTAAAATTTTACAACATTCCTGGAGACGAAAAAAACTCCCCCAACTCGGGTCCCGAAAACAACAGTCTTGTGAAACCCAAATGACTTTCTTCGTCCACGAGACCTATAATGCAGCAGATATAGGCTCAGAAGTAGATACCGTTTTCTTTGACTTCCAGAGGTCGTCTGACAGAGATCCCCCTACCGCGTAGTGAGTACAATACGAATGTAAGGAATATGAGACCAAATGTGTGATTGGTTTCTAGCAAACAGAACACAGAATGTCATTCTGAATGGGGAGAAGTCTCCAGACGTAAAAGTAACATCGGGCGCGCCCCAGAGGAGTGTTAAAGGACGGTTACTTTTCATCTTGTACAGGCTGTTTCAAAATTACACCGACGAACTTCGAGCGGACGTAGATGGTTTCTTGAGGGACAAAATGAGGAAGGAACCCGTGTCCGGGAACGTCAGCCAACGACGTTAAAGGCACCAGCGCCTTTATATGTATGTATGTATACAGTGTGATTCCGCGATAATGTTACAAACTTTCAGGGATAATGCAGGAGGATAAATGTATCAATTCGAGTTAAGGGACCCTATTATTCTCGAAAAAGAAACACTTGAAAGTTATAAGCAAAAATCGTTCTTATACATCTGACAGTGTGCCGGTACCGTTCTTGCTAAGACTGTAGGGTAGGCAACTTTCAAGGGTAATAGTATGGACCAAAACTAGGGAAACATGTCTAGTAAACATGGGCTCTAATATGCATACCTGAAGACGTATGAGCACTTATTCAGTAGAGGAGATGCGTTTACAGTAGTAAAGATGATCAAGTGCTCATAGCTCCTGAGGTATGCATTTTAGAGCTAATGGTTACTGGACATTTTCTCCTTGTTTTGGTCCATACTACCACCTTTGAAAGTTATCTACGCTACAGTCTCAGCATGTATTAGACTGTCTGAGGCATCAGAACGATCTTCACTTACAACTTTACGACTCGGTCGTTCTGCATCAGTGTCCTTTACCTCAAATTGATACATTTATTCTTCCCGATTATCCCAATAGCTTTCTAACATCACGGAATCACCCTGCATATACATACTTGTACAGGTGCCGAATACTGTAACTTCAGCGCTCTACAGCGGCGTTGGACGACGTTTCCGGACACGAGCTACCATCTCATTTTGTTTCTCAACACACCTTCCACTCAAATTTGGCGACTTCGTAGGTAACGTCCGAAGTTCAATGAAGCCTATCGCGCTTGATGCCGTTGTATACAGAGAAATCGTGACTCTAGAAATTTGTAGCGAAATGAAGGACACCGGAGAGGATCGATTGTTACAGTGATTGGCAGTCGACCATCAACATAAACAAACGCGTAACGTATTGCACATAAATGGGCATGTAGAGCATTTGTTGCATGATTACACGATTGCAGGAAGCAGTTCGCGGAATGATTTGAAGTGTACTGACAGCAAAAATTAATCGCAGATAAGGTAGATGCCACACTGAGATTCACTGGAAGAATTCTCAGGAAGTATAGTGCGCCAACAAAAGGCGTAGCTTACAAAATACATGTTCGACCAGTACTTGAATGTTGCTCGCCAGTATGGTATTCATACCAGATGTGATTGATAGAGGAAGTGAGAAGATCAGAAGATCAGGCGTTTCGTTACAGATTCATTTAACAAGTGTAAAACGTCACAAAGTTGCTTAGCCAAGTGCAGTGGGAGACGCTGCAAGAGAAGCGTTCTGCATCATGCTGTGGTTTACTGTTAAAGTTCCGAGAACATACTGTTTTGGAAGAAAAGGTCATGAAGATAAAATGAGATTCGAGCCCATGGAGATGTTTAACAGCAGTCGTTCTTCCCGAGAGCTGTACGCGACAGGAACAGCAAAAGTGGGGAAGTGACACTGTTACACTAAGTGCCCTCGACCACACACCATAAGGTGATTTGCGGAATGTAGATGTAGATTTTAGATTTAGATACGCCGATGTTTGTTTGGTTTATTATTATGGATGTCCCATTTTTAAATATGCCAACACAGCACTCAAATCAGAAGATGGACATTATGGACATTAACCTGAAGCATAAATAAATGTTGTCATCCATAACTGGAATGTCTGTATTTTATAAAAATGTGTGTACGTTCAAAATCTGTTGTTCAAGTACTGGATCGACTTCAGACAAACTTGGTACACACATCACTTACTATATGGAAAGAAATGCTTTGGAGGTAAGACACAAGTACCCCTCAAAGGTGTATTATTTCAGTATTTAAGACAAAGAGCAATTAACGACTTGCAACAAACTTTACATTTATTTTCAAACCTTCACGGAACTGTTTCTCGCGGACATCCCCCCTAAAATGATGAAAGGAGAAAAGTTCACATCTAACGAGATCTTCTCTGTTTGTACAGAACAACTGCGTAAGGCATGACATTGTCACTTATTGCTTCTTGCAGACAGTATCCACATATACCATTAAATGCGACTGCAAAATTGTATCATGGTACAACACATAGTAATTTAGCACAAACGATCAAAAATAGTTATTGAAGTATTTAAAGGTAAAGAAAATTATTGTTGTATTTCGAAATATCAAAAACTATCAGAATATATTATAAGAGAATTTAAAGTTTAGGTAGATTGGAAAATTAGATACATAAGTCAAACTGAATATAAAAATTTTGTATTATGTGTATAAAAATTAAAATTTATCTCGAAATTTGAAAAAGTATTTGTAGATGAAATTCATATAGAATGAAAATTTTTACTATTTTTATAAATAAAGAGAGTGCTTCTGATTGAAAGATATGAAAATTAAAAATTTTCTGTTAATATTCTACTTTGAATGTCACAAGTTAAACTCTTCTTTTTTCCATAAACAGTTATATAAGCTGAAGTATCATTAGAAATTTTGTCATTGATACTAGCATATAATGTCATAGTTGTTGTTTTCATTGTCATAATATTTTTCTTTGAGTCTTATTTGTAACATAAATAGGATGATTCATAATGAAAGTATTCATATATATGTATATTAATATCTCCTCTTAATTGTGATATGCGATGAAAGTGACAAAATGAATCAAATGCTTTTAAAACATAATTTGAAGGATCTAAATACCACATTTATTCAGGAAAAATTTCATTCCTTCCAATTTTCACATAAATATTCTGCAATTTAATATTATCAAATAATGAAGGATCAACTAGTTGATCATTTTTTCTTTGGTTTCAAAAACAACAAAAATAATATATGACATATCAAACTACACTGAATTATAATGATTTGTTATAACAAATTCCATTTTAATTTTATTACTTAATTCTATGATTTCTATAGTTTGTGATTCAATGAAAGATATCGATATTTTAATCTCACTCTCTTCCAATTCAAGTTCTTAATGAGCATCATATTTAATAATAGGTACCTAATTTTCATATTTTCAATAACAATTTCTCCTTCATTTGGAAATGTATCTTTTATTTCGATTTCAGCATTCTTTTATTAGACAACCTAAGAAAAGCATCATATGAACTGGAACTAATAGTAAAAATATCAGTTGTATCTATTTCCCACATTATTTCTTTATAATACTTATTGTGAAAATAATATCACCTTCTCTTGCTGCAACATAATTTATTTTTGCCTTTCTCTTGCTCTAAGGCATCATCAGTAAGCTCATCAACAATACCATTTTGTAAATTTTAATTATCTAACAGTTTATGTCGTCATTTTTATGTAAATAAGTAATTACTTATGGTTTGCTGTGATCTGCATTTCCTCTCATCTGCTCTGGAGTTCCCACTACCTCTTTATTACCGACACATCAGCACAATTTTGTATTCCACACTTTTTCACAATGTTCACCATGTTTATACTTCTTATTTGTGGTGTAATACTCTTCTTCCACTTAGTGTAACTGTTTCTTCAGACACTGTGATTTTAACAACATAAAAAGTAATGAACTTACAGTATTTACAAATTGCATCAACAAAAGGCAGCTTTATTTACAAAAAAAAGTATTTCTATGCTCACTGCAGAGGATGGCCACACAAACAAACTTGTTACTTCTTTATGATCATTAAAAAATCAACCACATATTTCGAATGGATAAAGTACATAACTTTCTTTACTTTTTATTTTCCTATTATTAAATATATGTCCTTTGAAACAAATTTAATCAGAAAGAGATGAAACTAAAATTAATAATAAAATGGATGAATAAATAAAAGGCTGTTCTATACCTGTTAAGTATTATTCCCTTTTTCAGTTACAAAATCAAGTAAGTTTTCTACATAATTATCATTTAACGTTTTTACTAGATTTTCTGTCATAAGCAGGATAATCTGAATAATCAGCTTGAACGACCTTAAAATTCATATATAATTCTGCCTGATTAGGATGAACCTAATGATAACCAATTTTTGTATTAATTTCTACATCTTTATTAGGAATATGCCAACCACCATACCATGTTGAAAACGCTGGTTTTCGTCCAATCACCAAAGTTAAGCAACATCTGACCTGGTTAGTACTTGGATGGGTGAGTGTTTGGGAAGACTGGGTGCTGTTGAATCCATCTCATTCTCCCCCCCCCTCTCCTACGAACCTTGGACCTTGCCATTGGTGGAGCGGCTTGCGTGCCTCAGCGATACAGATGGCCGTACCGTAGGTGCAACCACAATGGAGGGTTTTCTGTTGAGAGGCCAGACAAACTTGTAGTTCCTGAAGATGGGCAGCAGCCTTTACAGTAGTTGCAGGGGCAACAGTCTGGATGATTGACTGATCTGGCCTTCTAACACTAACCAAAACGGCCTTGCTGTGTTGGTACTGTGAACGGCTGAAAGCAAGGGGAAACTACAGCCGTAATTTTTCCCAAGGGCATGCAGCTATACTGTATGGTTAAATGATGATGGTCTCCTCTTGGGTCAGGTGAATACAGGGTTATAAATACAAAATCAAATAGGGGTAATGCAGGAGTAGGTTTAATAATGAATAAAAAATAGGAATGTGGGTAAGCTACTACGAACAGCATAGTGAACGTATTGTTGTGACCAAGATAGACACGAAGCCTATGCCCACTACAGTAGTACAAGTTTATATGCCAACTAGCTCTGCAGATGATGAAGAAATTGATGAAATGTATGATGAGATAAAAGAAATTACTCAGGTAGTGAAGGGAGACGAAAATATTATAGTCATTGGTGACTGAAATTCGAGAGTAGGGAAAGGGAGAGAAGGAAACACAGTAGGTGAATATGGAATCGGATTAAGAAATGAAAGATGAAGCCTCCCGATAGAATTTTGCACAGAGCATAACTTAATAATAGCTAACACTTGGTTCAAGAATCATTAAAGAAGGTTGTATACATGGAAGAAGCCTGGAGATACTAGAAGGTATGAGATAGAGTATATAATGGTAAGACAGAGATTTAGGAACCACATTTTAAGTTGTAAGACATTTCCAGGAGCAGATGTGGACTCTGACCACAATCTATAGGTTATGACCTGTAGATTAAAACTGAAGAAACTGCAAAAAGGTGGGCATTTAAGGAGATGTGACCTGGATAAACTGAAAGAACCAGAGGTTGTAGAGAGTTTCAGGGAGAGCATAAGGGAACAATTGACAGGAATGGGGAAAGAAATACAGTAGAAGAAGAATGAGTAGCTCTGAGGGATGAAGTAGTGAAGGCAGCAGAGGATGAAGTAGGTAAAAGAGTCGAGGGCTAGTAGAAATCCTTGAGTAACAGAAGAAATATTGAATTTAATTAATGAAAGGAGAAAATATAGGAACGCAGTAAATAAAGCAGGCAAAAAGAAATACAAACGTCTCAAAAATGAGATCAACAAGAAGTGCAAAATGGCTAAGCAGGTGTGGCTAGAGGACAAATGTAAGGATGTAGAGGCTTATCTCACTAGGTGTAAGATAGATATTGCCTACAGGAAAATTAAAGATACCTTTGGAGAAAAGAGAACCACTTGTATGAATATCAAGAGCTCAGATGGAAACCTAAGCAAAGAAGGGAAAGCAGAAAGGTAGAAGGAGTATATAGAGGGTCTATACAACGTCTATGTACTTGAGGACAATATTATGGAGATGGAAGAGAATGTAGATGAAGATGAAATGGGAGATACGATCCTGCGTGAAGAGTTTGATGGAGCACTGAAAGACCTGAGTCGGAACAAGGCCCCGGGAGTAGAAAACATTCCATTGGAATTACTGACGGCCTTGGGAAAGCCAGTCCTGACAAAACTCTACCATCTGGTGAGCAAGATGTATGAGACAGGCGAAATACCCTCAGACTTCAAGAAGAATATAATAATTCCAATCCCAAAGAAAGCAGGTGTTGACAGAAGTGAAAATTACCGAACTATCAGTTTAATAAGTCACGGCTACAAAATACTAACGCGAATTCCTTACAGACGAATGGAAAAACTGGTAGAAGCCAATCTCACAGAAAATCAGTTTGGATTCTGTATAAATATTGGAACACGTGAGGCAATACTGACCTTACGACTTATCTTAGAAGAAAGATTAAGGAACGGCAAACCTACGTTTGTAGCATTTGTAGATTTAGATAAAGCTTTTGACAATGTTGGCTGGAATATTCTCTTTCAAATTCTGAAGGTGGCAGGGGTAAAATACAGGGAGCGAAAGGCTATTTACAATTTGTACAGAAACCAGATGGCAGTTATAAGAGTTGAGGGGCATGAAAGGGAAGCAGCGGTTGGGAAGGGAGTGAGACAGGGTTGTAGCCGCTCCTTGATGTTATTCAATGTGTATATTGAGCAAGCAGTAAAGGAAACAAAAGATAAATTCGGAGTATTTACTAAAATCCATGGAGAAGAAATAAAAAACTTTGAGGTTCACCGATGACATTGTAATTGTGTCAGAGACAGCAAAGGACCTGGAAGAGCAGCTGAAGGGAATGGACAGTGTCTTGAAAGGAGGATATAAGATGAACATCAACAAAAGCAAATGAGGATAATGGAATGCAGTCGAATTAAGTCAGGTGATTCTGAGGGAATTAGATTAGGAAATGAGACACTTAAAGTAGTAAAGGAGTTTTGTTATTTACGGAGCAAAATACCTGATGATGGTCGAAGTAGAGAGGATATAAAATGTAGACTGGCAATGGCAAGGAAAGCGTTTCTGAAGAAGAGAAATTTGTTAACATCGAGTATAGATTTAAGTGCCAGGAAGTCGTTTCTGAAAGTATTTGTATACAGTGTAGCCATGTACGGATGTGAAACATGGATGAAAAATAGTTTAGACAAGAAGTCAATAGAAGCTTTCGAAATGTGGTGCTACTGAAGAATGCTGAAGATTAGATGGGTGGGTCACATAACTAATGAGGAGGTCCTGGATAGAATTGGGGAGAAGAGGAGTTTGTGGCTCAACTTAACAAGAAGAAGGACCAGTTGGTAGGACATGTTCTTAGGCATCAAGGGATCACAAATTTAACGTTGGAGGGCAGCGTGGAGGGCAAAAATCGTAGAGGGAGTCCAAGAGATGAATTCACTAAACAGATTCAGAAGGATGTACATTGCACAGGGTAGAGTAGCGTGGAGAGCTGCATCAAACCAGTCTCAGGACTGAAGACCACAACAATAACATAAGGATATTCAAATCCCATTCGCTGTAAAAAAATAAAACTGATAGTATTCCAAATTTTTTTTTATTCCGATTTTGGCCGTTTAGGGACCGCGTTAAACAACTATTTTTCAATGTACATTTCTCCAATTGCGCTCCTCCTCTTTTCTCTTCTGCCAATATATCAGACTAACCGTTGCTGTAGCGCAGCTATGTTTAAAGTACTGAAATTCTGCCAATATGTCTTCATCCTCTCTCTGTGCTGCTCCCTTCAGTCTTCTGTCCACACTGTTCCTCCAGTTCTTCTCTTCTTCACTTCAAATCCTTCAAAATGTTGAATTTTGTCTCTCATTAAGTCTCTGTTGGTTATATCATCTTCTCCTATACCCATCTCCTCTAAGTCTGCTTTGACTTCTTTGAACCAGGTAATTTGGGTTCTGGGGTTCTTGTCAAAAAACATGAATATTTTCTTTGTCAGCCTTTCATCATTCATTCTTTTCAAATGGGCGTAAAAGCTTACTCTTCTCTTCCTCGTAGTATCTCCCACTTTCTCAAGTCATACACTTCTCTATTACTTCTAAGCTTCCAAGTCCCATTCTCAAACCTCGGCCCAAGTACTCTTCTAATGATTTTTCGCTCCTTTTTTGCTATAGCTTCCATTTCCTTGTTAGTGTTCATTGCTAAACATTCAGATGCATACAGACACTCTGGCTTAATCACAGTGTTGTAGTGCCTTATTTTTGCGTTAATTGATACTGACTTCTTGTTGTACACATTCTTTGTTAGCTGAAATGCCATTTCCATTTTTCTTGTTCTTGTTTTATTTCCTTCTTTATCTGAAGCATTGGTCTGGATGATTTCCTTTAAATATTTGAAATTAGAAACCTTCTTTATCTGGCCATACTTTGTAATCATATTGTTCGGTGCCTCTTTTACATTGGTTAGGTACTCTGTCTTTTCAAAGGAGATTTTCAGTCCTGCTTTTTCTGCTGTTTCATTCAGAATATTGATCTGTTTGACTGCTTCTTCCAAACTTCCTGCCAGAATCTCTAAGTCATCATCAAAAGCGAGGCAATCTACTTCTAATCCATCCTTTATTCTTCCTAATCTGATTTTTTGTATTCCTTCTTCAGTCGTCTTCTTCCTCCACTCTCTAATAACTTTTTCTAACACACAGTTGAATAGGGTAGGTGGCAACCCATCTCCTTGTCTTAATCCTGTTCTGATTTTGAATGGTCTGGATACCTCAACACGGAACTTTACTTTTGCATAGGTATCCGTAAGTGTTTCTTTGACGATTGCCTGTTTTCTTGTCTGCTCCAAACTCACTAAGGATGTTAACCAAGGTTGTTCTGTCATCGGAGTCGTACGCCTTCTTGAAGTCAACAAACGTGATAAAGATGTCTTTTCCTCTTAATCGTCTATATTTAATAATTAACTTCAAGCTTAAAATTTGGTCCTCACAAGATCTTCCCTTCCTAAAGCCTGCTTGGTATTCACCAATTTCTTGATCAAGGTGTTTCTCCAATCTGTTTTGTAGGGCCTTAGATAGAATTTTATACGTTACCGGAAGTAAAGATATCCCTCTGTAGTTATTTGCATCGGTTTTATCCCCTTTCTTGAAGATGGGGTGGATTAATGCAGTTTTCCATTCTTCCGGTATACGTTCCGTTCTCCAAATCTCATTGATTATTCCCAGTAGTTTTTCTTCAGTTGTATTATCCACACTCTTCCATATTTCTGCAATTATCATGTCTTCCCCTGGTGCTTTATTGTTCTTAAAGTTTTTAATGATTTCTCTGATTTCTATGAGGCATGGGGGTTCAGAATTATTGTTTACTGTGTTTGGGGTGTTGGCTGGTAATTTTTCAATAGGTTCCTGACACTTGAGGAGTTGTTCAAAATATTTTGCTAATATTTCACAATTTTCTTCATTATTCACTGCCAGTTTTCCACTGGTATCTTTAAAACACAGATTTGGTGCTACATATTTTTGTAGTTTCTGTCTGAATGTGCTGTAAAAGGATCTGTTATTGTTTCTCTTAAAATCTTTATTCATTTGTGTAAGTTGGTTCTTTTCAAATAGTCTTTTTACTGATCTAATGAGTTTTGCTGTAGAAGATCTTTGCTGTTTGAACTCCAGGTAGTCCTTATCACTTTTGGTTGAGTGCCATTTCTTCCATGCCTTCATCCTTCATCCTCACATATCTCATCCCACCATTCGTGTTTCTTTCTCTTTTTCATTTTTGCGACTTCTTGAGCAGATCTTATCATTCCTTCTTTTATATCTTCCCATTTATCCGAACATATAACTATGTTTTGACAGAATTCTTCTATTTTCTCTTTCAAGATGTTTGCATCTATCTTTTGAGTTTTCCTGTTTTGTATTTGTTTCTTTCTTTGTGGTATGAAATTTAATTTGATTGTCGATAAGTAGTGGTCAGTTACAATGTTTGCCCCTTTCCGAACTCTCACATTCATTATTTCTTTTTGATTATAGTGTGTGATGGCTATGTGATCTATCTGGAACTCTCCAATACTTGTGTTTGGTGATTTCCATGTTTTCTGTTTCTTAGGAGGTTTTTTGAAATTTGTAGACATTAATTTTAAGTTAGGACCCTTGCATAGTTCTGTTAATCTTTCTCCATTTCTGTTTGTCCTTTTGTGAGCCGGGTAGTTTCCTACTGTTTTTTTGTATTTTTTTTCTTGGCCTATTTGTGCATTGAAGTCCCCAAACAGTATTTTCACATTTGATGTTGGGATTTTAGAAAGTTCGTGGTCTAGAGATTCCCTATATGTATCTACTTTCAGAGGGTTTTTCTTATTGTCATTTTTGATGGGTGCGTGGCAATAAATAAGTGTATAGGTTTTATTTAGGGCGCGGAATGTGAGAAAAGACAAGCATTCATTAGGTGACTGTAAGTCGGTTATTGAGTTTACCCAGTTAGATTTCACGATGAAGCCTGTTCCAAGGTGGGGAAGGCCTCTTCCACATGGGTTCCAGCCTTTCTTTCCTTTAAATATCCTGTATCCTTCATAATCCATTAAATCTTCATCTGTAAATCTGGTTTCCTGCAGTACACATATTTGGATTTTATATACCTTCAAGACTTTGGTGAGCTGCTTCAGTTTTCCCGGCTTCAAGAGCGAGTTAGTATTTAGGGTTCCAAAGAAATGTACGTTGTTTTTCTTCAGTTTAGAGAATTTTGAATTTCTTGAACGACATGGTGCTTCAGGCTCTCCAGAATCCTTAGGCCTGATTGCGCTGCTGTTAGCGGCGGAGGATTGGTTACCTCCTGGAGTAATTCTATCTAGAGAAATTAACATCATGCATAGTTGTTTGAAATTCAGGGGGGAGATGGCTTTTTGGGCCATTCCGAGGTTGAAACTGGGATTGTAAGTTCCAGAGCGTGTGTGCAGCCGCTCCTAACATGGAGAACAGACGCTGTTTGTAGCCGCTCCTCTAGGAGTTCAGACGCTACGTTTCGTTAGTTTTTGGTCCGCCCTGGGTATTTGATTTCCCCAGTACCACCTATATCTAGGAGGCATTCCCCTATCCGCCACCTGGGGAGGCGCCCGATGGGGGTACTAACAACCCCACACGGGAGTATTCCAAATTATGTTATAACATTATTTTTTGATACTCAACTAATATGAAAATTAGCAAAAGGAAGCCATTTAATAAAAACTTTACCTTCTTTCCTTTTTATAAGTTTCTCAGAAAGACTTACTACATCTTTGTACTTTATGTAGTTCTTGTTCATAACGATTCACTTCTTCTCTACCTAAAGCTCTTAACTTGTATGTGATTGGATTAGAATAAATAACACTTTCAATATGAAAAATTTCCATTAAACAATTAGCCTGGTAGTCTTTTCAAAAAATTATTTTAATTTGCTTATTTTGTTATCACGTATTTTAAATTTTGGCTCAGGTATTTTCAAGATTTGTTGCATAAACAGTTTGTAATAAAATTAATTTAGAAATTAAATCATTTATGATTTCCTTGGAAGTAAAACTTTTTCAATGCTGTTTTCTTTTAATGTGGTATTTAATTATAGAATGACAGATGCTTTTAATTCTGATAATGTTGAATAATCTCTGATTCTATAATTTTCACACATTCTTGAAAATCTTTATTGCAAACTTATTTGTCATTATTTGTTGTAAATAAAGGAGACTTTAGTATTAAATTTTTTCAAAAGTTTCAGAAATATGTTTACTAGGTTTATCTTCATTTTGAAAAGCCTGAAAAAATTTAGAAAAAATTATTATAGTTAATAAATATTTATAGCCTATATTTACTTTTTAAATTCTTTATAAATTTGTAGAACCCATTTCTACTACACCTACTTGCTGTTTCAAAAGAAAACATGTTTCTAGTTTTAAAACTTTTTCTCATAGCTTTATGTAATTCATTAATTATTTGTTTATAAATATTAGCATTAACAAAATTATGTTTTTGTTTTACAAATTGAACAAATTCCTTCAATTATTTGTCTACCATTTCATGTTGTTGTTCCATGTTGATGATGTGTATCAGTACATTTTTACATTTCAAACAAAAAATCTGATTGCCTGAAATGTGATAACCAGTATTAATTTATATGACACTAATTTCACCAAAGAAAATTATTTTCATATTTACTAGAACAGCTTTAAGTTTACCTTTTAATTTTACAGATAGAAAACTGTATTCATGCAATATTTTTATTGACTGGTTAGCATTAGTTATTCTGTTAGGATAATCAAACACACTTAACAAAATAGCAATATTATTAATTTATAAATTAATATTCTATATATTTGCCAGTAAAAATAACTCTTTTAAAGGTAAACACATGCTAAAAATTATGTATGTTATTCATTTTCAGTTATAAATGAAAATGCATTTATTTTATGGCCTCATTTTGTAAGTGTTTAAATTGACCTAAAGCATAATTAGATGTTGAATTGACATTATTTCTCTTTCAAAATAATCTTCTATAGTACTGTCATAAACTTTTATATTCAACTTAAGTAACAAGATTTATAAATATTTTTTTCTTAATACAAGTTGGTAACTGTATCATAGCTACTGACTGGATCACCCACTTCTACTAATCATCTAGTTTTAAAAGCAATAAAATTTTTACTCACTTGAAAAATTTTATATAATTCTTTCTGAATTTCTTTAACTAAATTTTCTGGTTTTACATCTATTTCATTTTTTATTTTCACTACTTCTTTTTTGTTAATACTTGATTTCGTTTCTCCTAATTAAAGGTTCTTAATTTGTGTATTAATTTTTTCTAGTTCTTCATATATTATTTTTTTCTTTTTCTAGAATTGTCCATTTACTAAATTCAAGTCTTTGGTGTTTCATAATTACCTGAAAATAATTTTAACATAAGTGTAAAAAAATAACCATATAGGATTTCATTATAATCCTGTAACTTTCGACTTTGTAATAAAAATTATTTTTTCTCAAATAATTAATTAATTCTTTTGTAGTTTTCTCACCAAATGAGTAAAAAAAAATTTGTATATTTTGTTTTATAATAACAAATTCAGAAATATCTGTATCATCTAATTAATGACATTCAGTTTCTTTTCTTTATCAAGTATCTCTTCAACCAAAAAATGTATCTCAAATTTTTAATTTTTAATTCCTTAGTAAGAATTTCTACATATAAATTTGATAAAGACATATTAGTTTTATTATTTATGAATTTTTTCCTGATGTTCCTTTTTTTGCCATTGCAAAATTACGTTTTTCATGTTGTTTGATTTCTCTATCTGTGTTTTATATCTGTTACTGTTTTCATTGCTGGAGTAGTCACTGTGCTAGCAGCAGCTAAATGTGATAATGCACCAATAATAATGGTAAAAATCCCTCTTCATATTTTGCTAATCCAGAACCTGTTTTTTTCTATTTTTTATGGTTTTTTCAATAACGTTGTTGACAATTGGGATACCTAACATTATAAGTAAATTTTGACCAACATTTTTATCTAATTATTCCTTTTGTGTATCAGATACAAAGTTAATTATCAGTACTATTCAACTGTTCATTATAAAGATTAATATTAACTGCTTTAGGTTTAGTTTTACCATTCAGTGGCAAATTAATAATTAGATGTGAAGTTCTTCATTTACTTAGATTAAAATTTCGTAGAAAATTTTACATACATTTGATTGATTATATTTAAGAACTTATAATCCCCAAACATTATCATTGAGGCTCATTGCTAATTATAGTTTTCCATGCATTATCCCTGTATCTGCTGCTGCTTATAATTTCGCAAAATACAGAAACTTCATATACATTCTATCTTTCACAATTGACTGAAGTTATTTGTCATCTCTATATGCAATATCAAGCTTCTTACAAGCTTCAATTAACAAATTTGTTTCTTTGTCATCTCAAGCTAAACTTTTTTCTACTTTTATCCATGCTTTGCCATAATTATAACCACAAAGCTGTCATTCAAAAGTTGATTTGTTACTTATAGTATTAAATAATCTTATTCCATATTTTTCTGATTTCAAAATGTGTGAGGTAAGTTATTCAAAAATCTAATTAAATAAGATACATTTTTGTATATTAATAATAAAACCATAAAATTTATTTCCTACCATTGTTGTTATTACAAATTTTTGTTTTATTACTTTTGATTTCCAGGTAATTCTACTCTATGAATTACTGTTAATGTAACGATTAATTCACAGCTATAATTCATCCAAATATATTCAATTTTAATTGTAATATTTTAAAAAACCCTGACCAATTTTTCATCTAAACTTGGCTAAGAATCTAAACCCGCTGAATATTTTTTGAAAAATAAACATTGATGAATTGTTTTATGAAATATTTATATTTATTACCTTTATTTGATTTTGTTTTATTAAGACTGATATCAAAGCATAATGCCCCTGAATTATATTATATGCACTCAATTTGATAAATCAACACCATCAATTTTTTTAAATTTCATCCACAGTAATTTGTCTTTAATTAAAAGATTCTTAAACAATTTATTCCTTAGTATTTTTGACCACCAACTATTGCCGGCCACGGTGGCTGTGCGGTTCTAGGCACATCAGTCCGTAACCGTGGGACTGCTATGGTCGCAGGTTCGAATCCTGCCTCAGGCATGGATGTGTGCGGTGTCTTTAGATTAGTTAGGTTTCAGTAGTTCTAAGTTCTAGGGGACTGATGACCTAAGACGTTAAGTCCCATGGTGCTCAAAGCCATTTGAACCATTTGAACCACCAACTATTAATTAATAAGAATTAAATTTTACTGGTAATTTACCAATAAATTTAAATAACACCAAAAGGTCTTAATCCAAAAAACTGGATCTTCACTGTAGTTATATTCTGGCATTATTTCACTAACATGTACTTTTTTAACATTGTTGCTTGTTTATCATCTTTTAATGTTTGTCTATCTTTAACCTCTTCTACACAATTAACTAATAAATCCTCTATTTCTGATTCTCTTAAAGTATAATCCGTTTCATATAGTTTAATTCTTGGTGCATCATTAAGTTTGTCTAAATAATGTTGTTCTATTTCCTTCAATGGATTCTCAATAACATCAATAAGGGGTTGATCTTTTTCTATATTGTCATATTCTGCTCACAACTGTATTTCCCCTTTTTATACTCATCTCTTAATTTTTTCATTGTCTTTCCATTGTGTCTAGCTGCTTAACAACCTCTGCATCACATTTTTTAACATTTAATAAGGCTGAAAACATTAATGATTAATTTTTAATGTTTTATGTTTAACCATCATGTTCAATGTTTACGTTCTTTAAAAAACCTTAACATTTTTCTGTTTTGTTTTTGTGATTAAATATATTTTGCTCAATACCAATAATTCCCTTAGTTAGGTTTACTAATTAGTATACATTTCTATAAAATGATGATGTTTTTAAATGCTGCTGAAAAATTCATGATAAATATGATTTGAATTTGTATCATCTTGACTAAAAATATTTTAAAATATTATAGTTATCTTTAATTGTTTTGTTATATTTGAGTATTTTGAGCAAAATTAAAACGATCTATTCCTTTATGCCTTCCATTAGTAAAAAAAATCTTTAACTATATTTTGATTTTCTAGAATCAAATGATAAAAAAAAATTGAATTATCTTCACATTCCTCTAATGGTATAATTACATCCACATTACAACAAAACTAGCAATTTTTTTATTATGCTTATTTTTGTCTGGGTTTATAAATTCTGAATATTTAGGTTGATCCAAACTTTTAGGTTAAATGTATAAATGATTAATTTTATCATAGTTTAACTATCCAGGAGCTAAACTATGATTGTTGATCGTTCATGTTGTTTTTCATTTTCCACTTGGTCCTCTTATTGCACATGAAATGTAATTCAGTATCTTATCATGGGTCCCCTATTTCAATTTAAAAGTAATTCAACATTTCTTTAAAAAAAGATTATCTGTTCCTATAAGCGATAGCTATAAAAGTGTTGCAGGAGTTGGTTAACTCGAAATATTACTTAAAAGATATTAAATTATATTGTGTTGGAGAAATTATAATAAATCCTATTGGCCAAGATAGTTTAAACAAGTTTAGAAAAATTTATTCATACAAGAAACAAATTATTCACATTAAAGAATATAAAATTTTAAATAAAGTTATCATTGAGAGTGATGTTAAATTATGTGTGGACATAAAAGATAATATTGGAAAATTTTGGACTGTGGTCAAACTATTGAAGGTAACAAAAAAATGTTTAAAATAGCTTTGCAATTATTATACCTTTTGAGTCAATAAATACAAATTTTACTTTAGGTGATGGAGTGATTGTACAGAAAGATAATTATTTTCATCAAGAAAATAATATTATTGCTTCTTTTGATTCTAATTTAAAACCTGGTTTTCCTACAATTTATGAACCAATACATCCTATGTTTGTAGCAATTTATAATATATGAATTTATGATTTAGAAAGAAATATCACTGATGAATATAACAAACTTATAAGTGGTAAAACTGTAACAGTCAATTGGGAAATGTATTAATTAGTTTAAAATAAGTGTGATGTTATTTCATTATCAAATTCTGAAATATTTTTCTACATATATAAATGCAGCCATTTATTAAAAAGGTCAGGATTGTAGACAATTCTAATTTGTTTGGAAATTAGTCAGCTTGAATTAATTTTTATATAATATTACTAGCTGTGAATATTTAAATAGTAGATTTGGTGACAACAGTTGTTTAGAACTCGATAATGAATTTATAATTTTTTTAGGCAGATATCATTAATTAATTAATGGATATGATATTAATTATTTTGAAAATGGAAATATTGAACTAATATAGATAGGAATGAAAGAAGATAAAAATAATGAGATTCACATTCTTGAACTCAGTATGTGAATTCCTCAGAGAATTTCATAGAATCATGCTTCTGAATTTTTAAATTAAAAAACTCATTTATAAAATATCATATATTTTTATGTTATAAATTAATTCTGCCGAATCCTGTTTTTCCATTTTTAAATAATTTTTTAAGTAATTAAAATTTTTTCCTTATAAATTAGTACACAAAGAAAAAGATAACCTAATGAGTTTATAAAAAATTAGTCAGGTAAGAAGAAGAATTAGAGCTTTTCTTGATGACAAAGTAGTTTATGAATATGTGGCCCATTTAAGGTTCCCCCTCCCCCACAATACACCTATAGTTTCAATGAAACTGCTATGTCGAATGACCCTGGAAGACAAAAGATTATTTGTTGTAGAGGCTGTAAATGTCCAGAGATGGTAATAAAATGTATGAAAACTAATTTGTCAGTCGTGTTTCGTGGGAGTGTTGCTGCATGTAATTTACGAGGCAGAACATCTTTGGAGCATGTGGACAGAAATTGTGAGCTGTGGAAAGTTAACAACTTAAAATTTGTGTGTTGGCCTCCAAACTCCAGCAACCTGATGCAGCTACTTTAGACCAGTTAAGTCCAAATGGAGGTTTGTTCTTACCAGATGGAAACAATCTGATACTGGTAAAAGAGTACCAACACTCCTGAAAGACCAGTTTCCATTTTTGCTGTAAATGGTGGTGGTAGAGAACGAATCTTGAATGTCAAGTAATTTACATGCAGGATTTTTTAAAAAACTGGGTAGTGTCCTCTTGACAGGTGGGAATTGCTTAAAGGTCTTTCTTAAGAGGAAATGATTCATTCATATACATCTTGAAGGTAAGTGACATGACTTTCTCAGGACTTGACTAACTAAAAAGAGAATACTGCAAGTTCCAGCTGGAAAAAGCATTTGTGCTGATAGCATCAATGAAGCAGAAAGTAGGGAGAAGGAAACCAAGAAAAAAAAGAAATGATCAGAAGAAGTCGACATTGAGTTAACAACAGAAGAAACTGACGACTTCAGCCTCCATTGGTCATGAGAAAGTGTTTTTAGTTTGTTTAACAGTGAGGATGAAATGTGTCACCTGAGGGACCTTGATTGCTATATACCAGTAGACTTGAAGATGAACAAGCTAGAATTGCCAGTGTGAAAAGTGGGAAGAAAAAAGAAGACAGTGATTCAAAAGAGAGTAGGCTTGAACAGACTTGCAGGAAGGCAACTTTTCAATCGTTTATGGAAGAATATTGAATCTCCTGCCATAGTGTGAAGTCATCTAGTGCATGCAGAAAACAAAAAATTCTGGAAGTGGCCTGAACAAAAAGATGTTCTACATTATAAGTGGTGCGATATTAAGGAGAAGATCAACCCTCTAAAACGTTTCAAAAGGGTTTTATTTTCTAATCCATCAATCAAAGACGACGTTTAAAGTTGGTTAACATTCTATAATTTGTTGCACAAATCCACTTTTTCATTATTTTATTATGCTGTTAAAAGAATTTCCCGAATAAAATTATTTTTCAAATGCACGTCTAGGTATTATTTCAAGATACTGCATCATACTTGAAACCAACACACGTTTATGATTAATTTGCGTAGGAAAATAGAATATGAGTGCATGTAAGCCAACCTGAGGACTACTAGAGCCCAATTTTTTTTATTTTTTTGAAATCCTGAAATGTAAAAAAGGTAATAACTGTCACAAATAAAAAGTATATAAATCATGATCAAGAACAATACAGTTACCAGTACCCATATTTTCTAATTATAGTTTCCAAGAAGATGAATGATGAATATATAAGAACTGGGTCCAAGTAACCATGGTTTATGGTAACGAAGATGAACAAGTATTAGTAACACTTGGGATATGTTCTTTAGAGCCCATGTTGATTGACATTTCTTTCTTGTTTTGGTCCGTACTAGTACCTCTCAAAATGTGGAGAACAAAGAGCTTCCAGTAGAAGAAATATGTTTCACAGTATCGAAGATGAAGTCCTGATAGCTCTTAAGATATCCATTTTTAGAGGCCTCGTTTGCTAAGACCTATTTGCTTCTGGTATCATGTACTTTCTTTTGTAAACCCTCGTCGCCAGTTTTATAAAGGCCTCGTCACTACTGGTGGGGAGGCCAAGTTGGCACTGTTGTTGCAGTAAGTCTAGTGTGTGAGTTCATGAAAAGGCTTCTGGTGCAGTACATTGCTAAGACAGTTTCACCCTGTCGCTATTTCACAGCTATGCCCCAGGGTCAGGTAACAGGTTAGGAAAAAGAAGGTTGTACAACACTCCAACAAATTAGTAACAAAGTGAAGTAAACGAGTTAAAAAGGTATACTTATCTTTGTGACTAGTTGAATAAGGAAGTCTGCAAGAATGCTTGTAATGTAGCACGAAAAAGGCCCTCAATGGTTAAGTGCAAAAAATCGTAGGTAGACTTCACAGTACACAGCAAATGCAATTTACAATAACTGTCTGTTCACTTCTAAGAGTTCACTAAATGACGTTGCCTGGCTAAGTCAGCCCTGGACGATGTTCTGTAACCAAGTGGGCGAGAGATGCTCTTCTCTCTTCCGAGTAGGCTTCTGTCCATTGTCGTCCCATCATTGGTGGATTGTACTCGGCTGGTAACTGGCCGAGGCGAAGTCGCCACCCGTGGCGCTGGTGGAAATCGCGCAAGTGACGAATTTCTATGGCACTGGCATCTTTGCGCATGTGGTGGTTTTGCCCTGGTTGCGTCTTGTCCAAACGACACAGCACTTTCAACTGTACGCGTTTACGCCATTAATTATTATGCAAGCTGTGAAGTACTATTTCCTTATCTGAAATTGTAAATTCGTGGATCATGTGTATGTATAGTCCTGACTCAAGTGCAAAAAAAAAGTAGTCGGTGGCCTGAACATAGATTGCTATAAAACGCATACATTCGAAAAGGGCCAGTCCTAAGGTCCCGAAAAGTGTGAACAGAAGTCGTTTACATGACGACACGGCCTATGATGCAAGCTGTGAATTCCTATTTCCTTATCTGAAATTGTAAATTCTTGGATCCTGTGTCTGTGTAGTCCTGACTCGAGTGGAAGAAAAAACCAGTAGTCGGTGGCCTGAACATAGATTGTTATAAAACGCATCCATTCGAAGAGGGCCAGACCTAAGGTCCCGAAAAGTGTGAACAGAAGTCGTATACACGACCACACGGCCTATGATGCAAGCTGTGAATTCCTATTTCCTTATCTGAAATTGTAAATTCGTGGATCCTGTGTCTGTGTAGTCCTGACTCGAGTGGAAGAAAAAAACCAGTAGTCGGTGGCCTGAACATAGATTGTTATAAAACGCATCCATTCGAAAAGGGCCAGTCCTAAGGTCCCGAAAAGTGTGAACAGAAGTCGTTTACATGACGACACGGCCTATGATGCAAGCTGTGAATCCCTATTTCCTTACCTGAAATTGTAAATTCGTGGACCCTGTGTCTGTGTAGTCCTGACTCAAGTGGAAGAAAAAAACCAGTAGTCGGTGGCCTGAACATAGATTGTTATAAAACGCATCCATTCGAAAAGGGCCAGTCCTAAGGTCCCGAAAAGTGTGAACAGAAGTCGTTTACATGACGCAACGGCCTTTGATGCAAGCTGTGAATTCCTATTTCCTTATCTGAAATGGTAAATTCTTGGATCCTGTGTCTGTGTAGTCCTGACTCGAGTGGAAGAAAAAAACCAGTAGTCGGTGGCCTCAACACAGATTGTTATAAAACGCATCCATTCGAAAAGGGCCAGTCCTAAGGTCCCGAAAAGTGTGAACAGAAGTCGTTTACATGACGACACGGCCTATGTTGCAAGCTGTGAGTTCCTATTTCCTTATCTGAAATGGTAAATTCTTGGATCCTGTGTCTGTGTAGTCCTGACTCGAGTGGAAGAAAAAAACCAGTAGTCGGTGGCCTGAACATAGATTGTTATAAAACGCATCCATTCGAAAAGGGCCTGTCCTAAGGTCCCGAAAAGTGGGAACAGAAGTCGTTTACATGACGACACGGCCTATGATGCAAGCTGTGAATTGCTATTTCCTTATGTGAAATGGTAAATTCTTGGATCCTGTGTCTGTGTAGTCCTGACTCGAGTGGAAGAAAAAAACCAGTAGTCGGTGGCCTGAACATAGATTGTTATAAAACGCATCCATTCAAAAAGGGCCAGTCCTAAGGTCCCGAAAAGTGTGAACAGAATTAGTTTACATGACGACATGGCCTATGATGCAAGCTGTGAATTCCTATTTCCTTATCTGAAATTGTAAATTCATGTATCCTGTGTCGGTGAAGTGCTGACTCGAGTGGAGGAAAAAAACCAGTAGTCGGTGGCCTGAACATAGATTGTTATAAAACGCATCCATTGGAAAAGGGCCAGTCCTAAGGTCCCGAAAAGTGTGAACAGAAGTCGTTTACATGACGACACGGCCTATGATGCAAGCTGTGAATTCCTATTTCCTTATCTAAAATTGTAAATTCTTGGATCCTGTGTCTGTGTAGTCCTGACTCGAGTGGAAGAAATAAACCAGTAGTCGGTGGCCTCAACATAGATTGTTATAAAACGCATCCATTGGAAAAGGGCCAGTCCTAAGGTCCCGAAAAGTGTGAACAGAAGTCGTTTACATGACGACAAGGCCTATGTTGCAAGCTGTGAATTCCTATTTCCTTATATGAAATTGTAAATTCGTGGATCCTGTGTCTGTGTAGTCCTGACTCGAGTGGAAGAAAAAAACCAGTAGTCGGTGGCCTCAACATAGATTGTTATAAAACGCATCCATTCGAAAAGGGCCAGTCCTAAGGTCCCGAAAAGTGTGAACAGAAGTCGTTTACATGACGACACGGCCTATGATGCAAGCTGTGAATTCCTATTTCCTTATCTGAAATTGTAAATTCGTGGATCCTGTGTCTGTGTAGTCCTGACTCGAGTGGAAGAAAAAAACCAGTAGTCGGTGGCCTCAACATAGATTGTTATAAAACGCATCCATTGGAAAAGGGCCAGTCCTAAGGTCCCGAAAAGTGTGAACAGAAGTCGTTTACATGACGACACGGCCTATGTTGCAAGCTGTGAATTCCTATTTCCTTATCTGAAATTGTAAATTCGTGGATCCTGTGTCTGTGTAGTCCTGACTCGAGTGGAAGAAAAAAACCAGTAGTCGGTGGCCTCAACATAGATTGTTATAAAACGCATCCATTGGAAAAGGGCCAGTCCTAAGGTCCCGAAAAGTGTGAACAGAAGTCGTTTACATGACGACACGGCCTATGATGCAAGCTGTGAATTCCTACTTCCTTATCTGAAATTGTAAATTCGTGGATCCTGTGTGTGTGTAGTCCTGCCTCGAGTGAAAAAAAAAAAAAACAGTAGTCGGTGGCCTTAACATAGATTGTTATAAAACGCATCCATTCGAAAAGGGCCAGTCCTAAGGTCCCGAAAAGTGTGAACAGAAGTCGTTTACATGACGACACGGCCTATGATGCAAGCTGTGAATTCCTATTTCCTTATCTGAAATTGTAAATTCGTGGATCCTGTGTCTGTGTAGTCCTGCATCGAGTGAAAAAAAAAAAAACAGTAGTCGATGGCCCTAACATAGATTGTTATAAAACGCATCCATTGGAAAAGGGCCAGTCCTAAGGTCCCGAAAAGTGTGAACAGAAGTCGTTTACATGACGACACGGACTATGATGCAAGCTGTGAATTCCTATTTCCTTATCTGAAATTGTAAATTCATGTATCCTGTGTCGGTGAAGTGCTGACTCGAGTGGAGGAAAAAAACCAGTAGTCGGTGGCCTCAACATAGATTGTTATAAAACGCATCCATTGGAAAAGGGCCAGTCCTAAGGTCCCGAAAAGTGTGAACAGAAGTCGTTTACATGACGACACGGCCTATGATGCAAGCTGTGAATTCCTATTTCCTTATCTGAATTTGTAAATTCGTGGATCCTGTGTGTGTGTAGTCCTGACTCGAGTGAAAAAAAAAAAACAGTAGTCGGTGGCCTTAACATAGATTGTTATAAAACGCATCCATTGGAAAAGGGCCAGTCCTAAGGTCCCGAAAAGTGTGAACAGAAGTCGTTTACATGACGACACGGCCTATGATGCAAGCTGTGAATTCCTATTTCCTTATCTGAAATTGTAAATTCGTAGATCCTGTGTCTGTGTAGTCCTGACTCGAGTGGAAGAGAAAAACCAGTAGTCGGTGGCCTCAACATAGATTGTTATAAAACGCATCCATTGGAAAAGGGCCAGTCCTAAGGTCCCGAAAAGTGTGAACAGAAGTCGTTTACATGACGACACGGCCTATGATGCAAGCTGTGAATTCCTATTTCCTTATCTGAAATTGTAAATTCGTGGATCCTGTGTCTGTGTAGTCCTGACTCGAGTGGAAGAGAAAAACCAGTAGTCGGTGGCCTCAACATAGATTGTTATAAAACGCATCCATTGGAAAAGGGCCAGTCCTAAGGTCCCGAAAAGTGTGAACAGAAGTCGTTTACATGACGACACGGCCTATGATGCAAGCTGTGAATTCCTATTTCCTTATCTGAAATTGTAAATTCGTGGATCCTGTGTCTGTGTAGTCCTGACTCGAGTGGAGGAAAAAAACCAGTAGTCGGTGGCCTTAACATAGATTGTTATAAAACGCATCCATTGGAAAAGGGCCAGTCCTAAGGTCCCGAAAAGTGTGAACAGAAGTCGTTTACATGACGACACGGCCTATGATGCAAGCTGTGAATTCCTATTTCCTTATCTGAAATTGTAAATTCGTGGATCCTGTGTCTGTGTAGTCCTGCCTCGAGTGAAAAAAAAAAAAACAGTAGTCGGTGGCCTTAACATAGATTGTTATAAAACGCATCCATTGGAAAAGGGCCAGTCCTAAGGTCCCGAAAAGTGTGAACAGAAGTCGTTTACATGACGACACGGCCTATAATGCAAGCTGGGAATTCCTATTTCCTTATCTGAATTTGTAAATTCGTGGATCCTGTGTGTGTGTAGTCCTGCCTCGAGTGAAAAAAAAAAAAAACAGTAGTCGGTGGTCTTAACATAGATTGTTATAAAACGCATCCATTGCAAAAGGGCCAGTCCTAAGGTCCCGAAAAGTGTGAACAGAAGTCGTTTACATGACGACACGGCTTATGATGCAAGCTGTGAATTCCTATTTCCTTATCTGAAATTGTAAATTCGTGGATCCTGTGTCTGTGTAGTCCTGACTCGAGTGGAAGAGAAAAACCAGTAGTCGGTGGCCTGAACATAGATTGTTATAAAACGCATCCATTGGAAAAGGGCCAGTCCTAAGGTCCCGAAAAGTGTGAACAGAAGTCGTTTACATGACGACACGGCCTATGATGCAAGCTGTGAATTCCTATTTCCTTATCTGAAATTGTAAATTCATGTATCCTGTGTCGGTGAAGTGCTGACTCGAACGGAGGAAAAAAACCAGTAGTCGGTGGCCTGAACATAGATTGTTATAAAACGCATCCATTCGAAAAGGGCCTGTCCTAAGGTCCCGAAAAGTGGGAACAGAAGTCGTTTACATGACGACACGGCCTATGTTGCAAGCTGTGAATTGCTATTTCCTTATGTGAAATGGTAAATTCTTGGATCCTGTGTCTGTGTAGTCCTGACTCGAGTGGAAGAAAAAAACCAGTAGTCGGTGGCCTGAACATAGATTGTTATAAAACGCATCCATTCAAAAAGGGCCAGTCCTAAGGTCCCGAAAAGTGTGAACAGAATTCGTTTACATGACGACATGGCCTATGATGCAAGCTGTGAATTCCTATTTCCTTATCTGAAATTGTAAATTCATGTATCCTGTGTCGGTGAAGTGCTGACTCGAGTGGAGGAAAAAAACCAGTAGTCGGTGGCCTGAACATAGATTGTTATAAAACGCATCCATTGGAAAAGGGCCAGTCCTAAGGTCCCGAAAAGTGTGAACAGAAGTCGTTTACATGACGACACGGCCTATGATGCAAGCTGTGAATTCCTATTTCCTTATCTAAAATTGTAAATTCTTGGATCCTGTGTCTGTGTAGTCCTGACTCGAGTGGAAGAAATAAACCAGTAGTCGGTGGCCTCAACATAGATTGTTATAAAACGCATCCATTGGAAAAGGGCCAGTCCTAAGGTCCCGAAAAGTGTGAACAGAAGTCGTTTACATGACGACACGGCCTATGTTGCAAGCTGTGAATTCCTATTTCCTTATATGAAATTGTAAATTCGTGGATCCTGTGTCTGTGTAGTCCTGACTCGAGTGGAAGAAAAAAACCAGTAGTCGGTGGCCTCAACATAGATTGTTATAAAACGCATCCATTCGAAAAGGGCCAGTCCTAAGGTCCCGAAAAGTGTGAACAGAAGTCGTTTACATGACGACACGGCCTATGATGCAAGCTGTGAATTCCTATTTCCTTATCTGAAATTGTAAATTCGTGGATCCTGTGTCTGTGTAGTCCTGACTCGAGTGGAAGAAAAAAACCAGTAGTCGGTGGCCTCAACATAGATTGTTATAAAACGCATCCATTGGAAAAGGGCCAGTCCTAAGGTCCCGAAAAGTGTGAACAGAGGTCGTTTACATGACGACACGGCCTATGTTGCAAGCTGTGAATTCCTATTTCCTTATCTGAAATTGTAAATTCGTGGATCCTGTGTCTGTGTAGTCCTGACTCGAGTGGAAGAAAAAAACCAGTAGTCGGTGGCCTCAACATAGATTGTTATAAAACGCATCCATTGGAAAAGGGCCAGTCCTAAGGTCCCGAAAAGTGTGAACAGAAGTCGTTTACATGACGACACGGCCTATGATGCAAGCTGTGAATTCCTACTTCCTTATCTGAAATTGTAAATTCGTGGATCCTGTGTGTGTGTAGTCCTGCCTCGAGTGAAAAAAAAAAAAAACAGTAGTCGGTGGCCTTAACATAGATTGTTATAAAACGCATCCATTCGAAAAGGGCCAGTCCTAAGGTCCCGAAAAGTGTGAACAGAAGTCGTTTACATGACGACACGGCCTATGATGCAAGCTGTGAATTCCTATTTCCTTATCTGAAATTGTAAATTCGTGGATCCTGTGTCTGTGTAGTCCTGCCTCGAGTGAAAAAAAAAAAACAGTAGTCGGTGGCCCTAACATAGATTGTTATAAAACGCATCCATTGGAAAAGGGCCAGTCCTAAGGTCCCGAAAAGTGTGAACAGAAGTCGTTTACATGACGACACGGCCTATGATGCAAGCTGTGAATTCCTATTTCCTTATCTGAAATTGTAAATTCGTGGATCCTGTGTCTGTGTAGTCCTGCCTCGAGTGAAAAAAAAAAAAAACAGTAGTCGGTGGCCTTAACATAGATTGTTATAAAACGCATCCATTGGAAAAGGGCCAGTCCTAAGGTCCCGAAAAGTGTGAACAGAAGTCGTTTACATGACGACACGGCCTATGATGCAAGCTGTGAATTCCTACTTCCTTATCTGAAATTGTAAATTCGTGGATCCTGTGTGTGTGTAGTCCTGCCTCGAGTGAAAAAAAAAAAAAACAGTAGTCGGTGGCCTTAACATAGATTGTTATAAAACGCATCCATTCGAAAAGGGCCAGTCCTAAGGTCCCGAAAAGTGTGAACAGAAGTCGTTTACATGACGACACGGCCTATGATGCAAGCTGTGAATTCCTATTTCCTTATCTGAAATTGTAAACTCTTGGATCCTGTGTCTGTGTAGTCCTGACTCGAGTGGAAGAAAAAAACCAGTAGTCGGTGGCCTCAACATAGATTGTTATAAAACGCATCCATTCGAAAAGGGCCAGTCCTAAGGTCCCGAAAAGTGTGAACAGAAGTCGTTTACATGACGACACGGCCTATGATGCAAGCTGTGAATTCCTATTTCCTTATCTAAAATTGTAAATTCTTGGATCCTGTGTCTGTGTAGTCCTGACTCGAGTGGAAGAAATAAACCAGTAGTCGGTGGCCTCAACATAGATTGTTATAAAACGCATCCATTGGAAAAGGGCCAGTCCTAAGGTCCCGAAAAGTGTGAACAGAAGTCGTTTACATGACGACACGGCCTATGTTGCAAGCTGTGAATTCCTATTTCCTTATATGAAATTGTAAATTCTTGGATCCTGTGTCTGTGTAGTCCTGACTCGAGTGGAAGAAAAAAACCAGTAGTCGGTGGCCTCAACATAGATTGTTATAAAACGCATCCATTCGAAAAGGGCCAGTCCTAAGGTCCCGAAAAGTGTGAACAGAAGTCGTTTACATGACGACACGGCCTATGATGCAAGCTGTGAATTCCTATTTCCTTATCTAAAATTGTAAATTCTTGGATCCTGTGTCTGTGTAGTCCTGACTCGAGTGGAAGAAATAAACCAGTAGTCGGTGGCCTCAACATAGATTGTTATAAAACGCATCCATTGGAAAAGGGCCAGTCCTAAGGTCCCGAAAAGTGTGAACAGAAGTCGTTTACATGACGACACGGCCTATGTTGCAAGCTGTGAATTCCTATTTCCTTATATGAAATTGTAAATTCGTGGATCCTGTGTCTGTGTAGTCCTGACTCGAGTGGAAGAAAAAAACCAGTAGTCGGTGGCCTCAACATAGATTGTTATAAAACGCATCCATTCGAAAAGGGCCAGTCCTAAGGTCCCGAAAAGTGTGAACAGAAGTCGTTTACATGACGACACGGCCTATGATGCAAGCTGTGAATTCCTATTTCCTTATCTGAAATTGTAAATTCGTGGATCCTGTGTCTGTGTAGTCCTGACTCGAGTGGAAGAAAAAAACCAGTAGTCGGTGGCCTCAACATAGATTGTTATAAAACGCATCCATTGGAAAAGGGCCAGTCCTAAGGTCCCGAAAAGTGTGAACAGAAGTCGTTTACATGACGACACGGCCTATGATGCAAGCTGTGAATTCCTACTTCCTTATCTGAAATTGTAAATTCGTGGATCCTGTGTGTGTGTAGTCCTGCCTCGAGTGAAAAAAAAAAAAAACAGTAGTCGGTGGCCTTAACATAGATTGTTATAAAACGCATCCATTCGAAAAGGGCCAGTCCTAAGGTCCCGAAAAGTGTGAACAGAAGTCGTTTACATGACGACACGGCCTATGATGCAAGCTGTGAATTCCTATTTCCTTATCTGAAATTGTAAATTCGTGGATCCTGTGTCTGTGTAGTCCTGCCTCGAGTGAAAAAAAAAAAAAAACAGTAGTCGGTGGCCTTAACATAGATTGTTATAAAACGCATCCATTGGAAAAGGGCCAGTCCTAAGGTCCCGAAAAGTGTGAACAGAAGTCGTTTACATGACGACACGGCCTATGATGCAAGCTGTGAATTCCTATTTCCTTATCTGAAATTGTAAATTCGTGGATCCTGTGTCTGTGTAGTCCTGCCTCGAGTGAAAAAAAAAAAAACAGTAGTCGGTGGCCTTAACATAGATTGTTATAAAACGCATCCATTGGAAAAGGGCCAGTCCTAAGGTCCCGAAAAGTGTGAACAGAAGTCGTTTACATGACGACACGGCCTATGATGCAAGCTGGGAATTCCTATTTCCTTATCTGAATTTGTAAATTCGTGGATCCTGTGTGTGTGTAGTCCTGCCTCGAGTGAAAAAAAAAAAAAAACAGTAGTCGGTGGCCTTAACATAGATTGTTATAAAACGCATCCATTGGAAAAGGGCCAGTCCTAAGGTCCCGAAAAGTGTGAACAGAAGTCGTTTACATGACGACACGGCCTATGATGCAAGCTGTGAATTCCTATTTCCTTATCTGAAATTGTAAATTCGTGGATCCTGTGTCTGTGTAGTCCTGACTCGAGTGGAAGAGAAAAACCAGTAGTCGGTGGCCTCAACATAGATTGTTATAAAACGCATCCATTGGAAAAGGGCCAGTCCTAAGGTCCCGAAAAGTGTGAACAGAAGTCGTTTACATGACGACACGGCCTATGATGCAAGCTGTGAATTCCTATTTCCTTATCTGAAATTGTAAATTCATGTATCCTGTGTCGGTGAAGTGCTGACTCGAGTGGAGGAAAAAAACCAGTAGTCGGTGGCCTGAACATAGATTGTTATAAAACGCATCCATTCGAAAAGGGCCAGTCCTAAGGTCCCGAAAAGTGTGAATAGAAGTCGTTTACATGACGACACGTCCAATGATGCAAGCTGGGAATTCCTATTTCCTTATCTGAATTTGTAAATTCGTGGATCCTGTGTGTGTGTAGTCCTGCCTCGAGTGAAAAAAAAAAAAAACAGTAGTCGGTGGCCTTAACATAGATTGTTATAAAACGCATCCATTGGAAAAGGGCCAGTCCTAAGGTCCCGAAAAGTGTGAACAGAAGTCGTTTACATGACGACACGGCCTATGATGCAAGCTGTGAATTCCTATTTCCTTATCTGAAATTGTAAATTCGTGGATCCTGTGTCTGTGTAGTCCTGACTCGAGTGGAAGAGAAAAACCAGTAGTCGGTGGCCTCAACATAGATTGTTATAAAACGCATCCATTCGAAAAGGGCCAGTCCTAAGGTCCCGAAAAGTGTGAACAGAAGTCGTTTACATGACGACACGGCCTATGATGCAAGCTGTGAATTCCTATTTCCTTATCTGAAATTGTAAATTCGTGGATCCTGTGTCTGTGTAGTCCTGACTCGAGTGGAAGAGAAAAACCAGTAGTCGGTGGCCTCAACATAGATTGTTATAAAACGCATCCATTCGAAAAGGGCCAGTCCTAAGGTCCCGAAAAGTGTGAACAGAAGTCGTTTACATGACGACACGGCCTATGATGCAAGCTGTGAATTCCTACTTCCTTATCTGAAATTGTAAATTCGTGGATCCTGTGTGTGTGTAGTCCTGACTCGAGTGAAAAAAAAATAAAAACAGTAGTCGGTGGCCTTAACATAGATTGTTATAAAACGCATCCATTCGAAAAGGGCCAGTCCTAAGGTCCCGGAAAGTGTGAGCATAAGTCGTTTACATGACGACACGTCCAATGATGCAAGCTGGGAATTCCTATTTCCTTATCTGAATTTGTAAATTCGTGGATCCTGTGTGTGTGTAGTCCTGACTCGAGTGAAAAAAAAAAAAAACAGTAGTCGGTGGCCTTAACATAGATTGTTATAAAACGCATCCATTGGAAAAGGGCCAGTCCTAAGGTCCCGAAAAGTGTGAACAGAAGTCGTTTACATGACGACACGGCCTATGATGCAAGCTGTGAATTCCTATTTCCTTATCTGAAATTGTAAATTCGTGGATCCTGTGTCTGTGTAGTCCTGACTCGAGTGGAAGAGAAAAACCAGTAGTCGGTGGCCTGAACATAGATTGTTATAAAACGCATCCATTGGAAAAGGGCCAGTCCTAAGGTCCCGAAAAGTGTGAACAGAAGTCGTTTACATGACGACACGGCCTATGATGCAAGCTGTGAATTCCTATTTCCTTATCTGAAATTGTAAATTCATGTATCCTGTGTCGGTGAAGTGCTGACTCGAGTGGAGGAAAAAAACCAGTAGTCGGTGGCCTGAACATAGATTGTTATAAAACGCATCCATTGGAAAAGGGCCAGTCCTAAGGTCCCAAAAAGTGTGAACAGAAGTCGTTTACATGACGACACGGCCTATGATGCAAGCTGTGAATTCCTATTTCCTTATCTGAAATTGTAAATTCGTGGATCCTGTGTCTGTGTAGTCCTGACTCGAGTGGAAGAGAAAAACCAGTAGTCGGTGGCCTCAACATAGATTGTTATAAAACGCATCCATTGGAAAAGGGCCAGTCCTAAGGTCCCGAAAAGTGTGAACAGAAGTCGTTTACATGACGACACGGCCTATGATGCAAGCTGTGAATTCGTATTTCCTTATCTGAAATTGTAAATTCATGGATAATGTGTCTGTGTAGTCCTGACTCGAGTGGAAGAAAAAAACCAGTAGTCAGTGGCCTCAACATAGATTGTTATAAAACGCATCCATTCGAGAAGGGCCAGTCCTAAGGTCCCGAAAAGTGTGAATAGAAGTCGTTTACATGACGACACAGCCTATGATGCAATCTGTGAATTCCTATTTCCTTATCTGAAATTGTAAATTCGTGGATTCTGTGTGTGTGTGTAGTCCTGACTCGAGTGAAAGAAAAAAACCAGTAGTCAGTGGCCTGAACATATATTGTTATAAAACGCATCCATTCGAAAAGGGCCAGTCTTAAGGTCCCGAAAAGTGTGAACAGAAGTCGTTTACATGACGACACGGCCTATGATGCAAGCTGTGAATTCGTATTTCCTTATCTGAAATTGTAAATTCATGGATAATGTGTCTGTGTAGTCCTGACTCGAGTGGAAGAAAAAAACCAGTAGTCGGTGGCCTCAACATAGATTGTTATAAAACGCATCCATTCGAAAAGGGCCAGTCCTAAGGTCCCGAAAAGTGTGAACAGAAGTCGTTTACATGACGACACGGCCTATGATGCAAGCTGTGAATTCCTACTTCCTTATCTGAAATTGTAAATTCGTGGATCCTGTGTGTGTGTAGTCCTGACTCGAGTGAAAAAAAAAAAAAACAGTAGTCGGTGGCCTTAACATAGATTGTTATAAAACGCATCCATTGGAAAAGGGCCAGTCCTAAGGTCCCGAAAAGTGTGAACAGAAGTCGTTTACATGACGACACGGCCTATGATGCAAGCTGTGAATTCCTATTTCCTTATCTGAAATTGTAAATTCATGTATCCTGTGTCGGTGAAGTGCTGACTCGAGTGGAGGAAAAAAACCAGTAGTCGGTGGCCTGAACATAGATTGTTATAAAACGCATCCATTGGAAAAGGGCCAGTCCTAAGGTCCCGAAAAGTGTGAACAGAAGTCGTTTACATGACGACACGGCCTATGATGCAAGCTGTGAATTCCTATTTCCTTATCTGAAATTGTAAATTCGTGGATCCTGTGTCTGTGTAGTCCTGACTCGAGTGGAAGAAAAAAACCAGTAGTCGGTGGCCTCAACATAGATTGTTATAAAACGCATCCATTGGAAAAGGGCCAGTCCTAAGGTCCCGAAAAGTGTGAACAGAAGTCGTTTACATGACGACACGGCCTATGATGCAAGCTGTGAATTCCTATTTCCTTATCTGAAATTGTAAATTCGTGGATCCTGTGTCTGTGTAGTCCTGACTCGAGTGGAAGAGAAAAACCAGTAGTCGGTGGCCTCAACATAGATTGTTATAAAACGCATCCATTGGAAAAGGGCCAGTCCTAAGGTCCCGAAAAGTGTGAACAGAAGTCGTTTACATGACGACACGGCCTATGATGCAAGCTGTGAATTCCTATTTCCTTATCTGAAATTGTAAATTCATGTATCCTGTGTCGGTGAAGTGCTGACTCGAGTGGAGGAAAAAAACCAGTAGTCGGTGGCCTCAACATAGATTGTTATAAAACGCATCCATTGGAAAAGGGCCAGTCCTAAGGTCCCGAAAAGTGTGAACAGAAGTCGTTTACATGACGACACGGCCTATGATGCAAGCTGTGAATTCCTATTTCCTTATCTGAATTTGTAAATTCGTGGATCCTGTGTGTGTGTAGTCCTGACTCGAGTGAAAAAAAAAAAAACAGTAGTCGGTGGCCTTAACATAGATTGTTATAAAACGCATCCATTGGAAAAGGGCCAGTCCTAAGGTCCCGAAAAGTGTGAACAGAAGTCGTTTACATGACGACACGGCCTATGATGCAAGCTGTGAATTCCTATTTCCTTATCTGAAATTGTAAATTCGTGGATCCTGTGTCTGTGTAGTCCTGACTCGAGTGGAAGAGAAAAACCAGTAGTCGGTGGCCTCAACATAGATTGTTATAAAACGCATCCATTGGAAAAGGGCCAGTCCTAAGGTCCCGAAAAGTGTGAACAGAAGTCGTTTACATGACGACACGGCCTATGATGCAAGCTGTGAATTCCTATTTCCTTATCTGAAATTGTAAATTCGTGGATCCTGTGTCTGTGTAGTCCTGACTCGAGTGGAAGAGAAAAACCAGTAGTCGGTGGCCTCAACATAGATTGTTATAAAACGCATCCATTGGAAAAGGGCCAGTCCTAAGGTCCCGAAAAGTGTGAACAGAAGTCGTTTACATGACGACACGGCCTATGATGCAAGCTGTGAATTCCTATTTCCTTATCTGAAATTGTAAATTCGTGGATCCTGTGTCTGTGTAGTCCTGACTCGAGTGGAGGAAAAAAACCAGTAGTCGGTGGCCTTAACATAGATTGTTATAAAACGCATCCATTGGAAAAGGGCCAGTCCTAAGGTCCCGAAAAGTGTGAACAGAAGTCGTTTACATGACGACACGGCCTATGATGCAAGCTGTGAATTCCTATTTCCTTATCTGAAATTGTAAATTCGTGGATCCTGTGTCTGTGTAGTCCTGACTCGAGTGGAAGAGAAAAACCAGTAGTCGGTGGCCTCAACATAGATTGTTATAAAACGCATCCATTGGAAAAGGGCCAGTCCTAAGGTCCCGAAAAGTGTGAACAGAAGTCGTTTACATGACGACACGGCCTATGATGCAAGCTGTGAATTCCTATTTCCTTATCTGAAATTGTAAATTCATGTATCCTGTGTCGGTGAAGTGCTGACTCGAGTGGAGGAAAAAAACCAGTAGTCGGTGGTCTGAACATAGATTGTTATAAAACGCATCCATTGGAAAAGGGCCAGTCCTAAGGTCCCGAAAAGTGTGAACAGAAGTCGTTTACATGACGACACGGCCTATGATGCAAGCTGTGAATTCCTATTTCCTTATCTGAATTTGTAAATTCGTGGATCCTGTGTGTGTGTAGTCCTGACTCGAGTGAAAAAAAAAAAAAACAGTAGTCGGTGGCCTTAACATAGATTGTTATAAAACGCATCCATTGGAAAAGGGCCAGTCCTAAGGTCCCGAAAAGTGTGAACAGAAGTCGTTTACATGACGACACGGCCTATGATGCAAGCTGTGAATTCCTATTTCCTTATCTGAAATTGTAAATTCGTGGATCCTGTGTCTGTGTAGTCCTGACTCGAGTGGAAGAGAAAAACCAGTAGTCGGTGGCCTCAACATAGATTGTTATAAAACGCATCCATTGGAAAAGGGCCAGTCCTAAGGTCCCGAAAAGTGTGAACAGAAGTCGTTTACATGACGACACGGCCTATGATGCAAGCTGTGAATTCCTATTTCCTTATCTGAAATTGTAAATTCATGGATAATGTGTCTGTGTAGTCCTGACTCGAGTGGAAGAAAAAAACCAGTAGTCGGTGGCCTGAACATAGATTGTTATAAAACGCATCAATTCGAAAAGGGCCAGTCCTAAGGTCCCGAAAAGTGTGAACAGAAGTCGTTTACATGACGACACGGCCTATGATGCAAGCTGTGAATTCCTACTTCCTTATCTGAAATTGTAAATTCGTGGATCCTGTGTGTGTGTAGTCCTGACTCGAGTGAAAAAAAAAAAAAAACAGTAGTCGGTGGCCTTAACATAGATTGTTATAAAACGCATCCATTCGAAAAGGGCCAGTCCTAAGGTCCCGAAAAGTGTGAACAGAAGTCGTTTACATGACGACACGGCCTATGATGCAAGCTGTGAATTCCTATTTCCTTATCTGAAATTGTAAATTCATGTATCATGTGTCGGTGAAGTGCTGACTCGAGTGGAGGAAAAAAACCAGTAGTCGGTGGCCTGAACATAGATTGTTATAAAACGCATCCATTGGAAAAGGGCCAGTCCTAACGTCCCGAAAAGTGTGAACAGAAGTCGTTTACATGACGACACGGCCTATGATGCAAGCTGTGAATTCCTATTTCCTTATCTGAAATTGTAAATTCGTGGATCCTGTGTCTGTGTAGTCCTGACTCGAGTGGAAGAAAAAAACCAGTAGTCGGTGGCCTCAACATAGATTGTTATAAAACGCATCCATTGGAAAAGGGCCAGTCCTAAGGTCCCGAAAAGTGTGAACAGAAGTCGTTTACATGACGACACGGCCTATGATGCAAGCTGTGAATTCCTATTTCCTTATCTGAAATTGTAAATTCGTGGATCCTGTGTCTGTGTAGTCCTGACTCGAGTGGAAGAAAAAAACCAGTAGTCGGTGGCCTCAACATAGATTGTTATAAAACGCATCCATTGGAAAAGGGCCTGTCCTAAGGTCCCGAAAAGTGTGAACAGAAGTCGTTTACATGACGACACGGCCTATGATGCAAGCTGTGAATTCCTATTTCCTTATCTGAAATTGTAAATTCGTGGATCCTGTGTCTGTGTAGTCCTGACTCGAGTGGAAGAGAAAAACCAGTAGTCGGTGGCCTCAACATAGATTGTTATAAAACGCATCCATTGGAAAAGGGCCAGTCCTAAGGTCCCGAAAAGTGTGAACAGAAGTCGTTTACATGACGACACGGCCTATGATGCAAGCTGTGAATTCCTATTTCCTTATCTGAAATTGTAAATTCATGTATCCTGTGTCGGTGAAGTGCTGACTCGAGTGGAGGAAAAAAACCAGTAGTCGGTGGCCTGAACATAGATTGTTATAAAACGCATCCATTGGAAAAGGGCCAGTCCTAACGTCCCGAAAAGTGTGAACAGAAGTCGTTTACATGACGACACGGCCTATGATGCAAGCTGTGAATTCCTATTTCCTTATCTGAAATTGTAAATTCGTGGATCCTGTGTCTGTGTAGTCCTGACTCGAGTGGAAGAAAAAAACCAGTAGTCGGTGGCCTCAACATAGATTGTTATAAAACGCATCCATTGGAAAAGGGCCAGTCCTAAGGTCCCGAAAAGTGTGAACAGAAGTCGTTTACATGACGACACGGCCTATGATGCAAGCTGTGAATTCCTATTTCCTTATCTGAAATTGTAAATTCGTGGATCCTGTGTCTGTGTAGTCCTGACTCGAGTGGAAGAGAAAAACCAGTAGTCGGTGGCCTCAACATAGATTGTTATAAAACGCATCCATTGGAAAAGGGCCAGTCCTAAGGTCCCGAAAAGTGTGAACAGAAGTCGTTTACTTGACGACACGGCCTATGATGCAAGCTGTGAATTCCTATTTCCTTATCTGAAATTGTAAATTCGTGGATCCTGTGTCTGTGTAGTCCTGACTCGAGTGGAGGAAAAAAACCAGTAGTCGGTGGTCTGAACATAGATTGTTATAAAACGCATCCATTGGAAAAGGGCCAGTCCTAAGGTCCCGAAAAGTGTGAACAGAAGTCGTTTACATGACGACACGGCCTATGATGCAAGCTGTGAATTCCTATTTCCTTATCTGAAATTGTAAATTCGTGGATCCTGTGTCTGTGTAGTCCTGACTCGAGTGGAAGAAAAAAACCAGTAGTCGGTGGCCTCAACATAGATTGTTATAAAACGCATCCATTGGAAAAGGGCCAGTCCTAAGGTCCCGAAAAGTGTGAACAGAAGTCGTTTACATGACGACACGGCCTATGATGCAAGCTGTGAATTCCTATTTCCTTATCTGAAATTGTAAATTCGTGGATCCTGTGTCTGTGTAGTCCTGACTCGAGTGGAAGAGAAAAACCAGTAGTCGGTGGCCTCAACATAGATTGTTATAAAACGCATCCATTGGAAAAGGGCCAGTCCTAAGGTCCCGAAAAGTGTGAACAGAAGTCGTTTACATGACGACACGGCCTATGATGCAAGCTGTGAATTCCTATTTCCTTATCTGAAATTGTAAATTCATGTATCCTGTGTCGGTGAAGTGCTGACTCGAGTGGAGGAAAAAAACCAGTAGTCGGTGGCCTGAACATAGATTGTTATAAAACGCATCCATTGGAAAAGGGCCAGTCCTAACGTCCCGAAAAGTGTGAACAGAAGTCGTTTACATGACGACACGGCCTATGATGCAAGCTGTGAATTCCTATTTCCTTATCTGAATTTGTAAATTCGTGGATCCTGTGTGTGTGTAGTCCTGACTCGAGTGAAAAAAAAAAAAAACAGTAGTCGGTGGCCTTAACATAGATTGTTATAAAACGCATCCATTGGAAAAGGGCCAGTCCTAAGGTCCCGAAAAGTGTGAACAGAAGTCGTTTACATGACGACACGGCCTATGATGCAAGCTGTGAATTCCTATTTCCTTATCTGAAATTGTAAATTCGTGGATCCTGTGTCTGTGTAGTCCTGACTCGAGTGGAAGAGAAAAACCAGTAGTCGGTGGCCTCAACATAGATTGTTATAAAACGCATCCATTGGAAAAGGGCCAGTCCTAAGGTCCCGAAAAGTGTGAACAGAAGTCGTTTACATGACGACACGGCCTATGATGCAAGCTGTGAATTCCTATTTCCTTATCTGAAATTGTAAATTCATGTATCCTGTGTCGGTGAAGTGCTGACTCGAGTGGAGGAAAAAAACCAGTAGTCGGTGGCCTGAACATAGATTGTTATAAAACGCATCCATTGGAAAAGGGCCAGTCCTAAGGTCCCGAAAAGTGTGAACAGAAGTCGTTTACATGACGACACGGCCTATGATGCAAGCTGTGAATTCCTATTTCCTTATCTGAAATTGTAAATTCGTGGATCCTGTGTCTGTGTAGTCCTGACTCGAGTGGAAGAAAAAAACCAGTAGTCGGTGGCCTCAACATAGATTGTTATAAAACGCATCCATTGGAAAAGGGCCAGTCCTAAGGTCCCGAAAAGTGTGAACAGAAGTCGTTTACATGACGACACGGCCTATGTTGCAAGCTGTGAATTCCTATTTCCTTATATGAAATTGTAAATTCGTGGATCCTATGTCTGTGTAGTCCTGACTCGAGTGGAAGAAAAAAACCAGTAGTCGGTGGCCTCAACATAGATTGTTATAAAACGCTTCCATTCGAAAAGGGCCAGTCCTAAGGTCCCGAAAAGTGTGAACAGAAGTCGTTTACATGACGACACGGCCTATGATGCAAGCTGTGAATTCCTATTTCCTTATCTGAAATTGTAAATTCGTGGATCCTGTGTCTGTGTAGTCCTGACTCGAGTGGAAGAAAAAAACCAGTAGTCGGTGGCCTCAACATAGATTGTTATAAAACGCATCCATTGGAAAAGGGCCAGTCCTAAGGTCCCGAAAAGTGTGAACAGAAGTCGTTTACATGACGACACGGCCTATGTTGCAAGCTGTGAATTCCTATTTCCTTATCTGAAATTGTAAATTCGTGGATCCTGTGTCTGTGTAGTCCTGACTCGAGTGGAAGAAAAAAACCAGTAGTCGGTGGCCTCAACATAGATTGTTATAAAACGCATCCATTCGAAAAGGTCCAGTCCTAAGGTCCCGAAAAGTGTGAGCAGAAGTCGTTTACACGACGACACGGCCTACGAGCGCTGCAGTCTGTGTTGACATTGCCAGTCGCGTTAACGCGCTACGGGAGAGCCAGTAGACAGTACGCGCAGCGGGTTTTGACGGACAGCGTGGCCGTCGTGAGGCGCGCGCACTGGCCCACCACCGCATTGCGACTCCGCAGAAAACCCGTGCGCTCTGGTGGCACGCCTCGCATGTGACAGACGAGGCGAGGCGGAGGCCACGCGCGGCTGTTTGCAGAGAAAACAGGCGGCGCGCTGTTTGAACAGTTGGCGACGCGCCAGATTACCACCAGTTGTTTCGCCGGCACTGTTTGTTTACGCTCGCAGATTGAATAACAACATTACTATCAAATCCGGCGCCGATTCCGATTTAGCGGTGGGCGGCCGGCCCGTGGCCTGTGGCTTCTGCTCGGGGCGGGCGGCGCGAGGACGCGGCGGCAGCGGCAGCGGCCGCGGCCGCGGTGACGGCCAGCTATGCGGCGAGCAAACACACCCCCAGCGGCTCGAGTGTTTGCCCGATGTCAGCCGCGACAGCCACCGACGCTAATCCCGGACGCCCACGGCGCGGCCGTGACAGCTCGAGTCGTCGTGGCTCCCGACCCTGCACCCACGCGTCTACGTGTAAGTCTGCACGAAATGGTCGAAACAATCGAGACACCCGTTACTGGACATTAATATGGATTTTGTCTATTCTTCGTATTTGTAGATCTGATATAACTAAATTCTCCTCGAGACATTCGAGTCTCATCTTTATCTACGATAATGATGGAAGCTGAAGAAATGAATTAAAATATGTCCAGGTCTTGAACCCAACTCTCCTTGGTTACGAGTCGGATAGGCTAGCCATTACACGACCACAGCACTATAGCTAATAGCGCTGCAGTGACTACCCTAGTCCAATGCTCTCCCTAACATGAACTTCAGTTCACAGCTTCGGCAATGGGTTGTGTTATAGTGGTGTGGTGGGGTAATGGAAGCAAGGAGACCAGAGTTCAAGATCCAGCCATGGCACATATTCTAACTCATTTCTTCAGTTTCCATCATTTTTCACATTTATGACAGCTTGAACTTTGTATGGACACCTGGGTAGTCCAAACATCTGTGAAGCAATGGCAGCCCATTGTTCCTCAAGAGCCGAAACCGAAGGCAGTGTTGAAGTTGGGGTCTGCAGCGAAGTCAGCTTTCTAACTCTCTCCAGAAATGCTCCATAGGGTTCGGGTCAGGGCTCTGTGCAGGCCAATTCATATCAGGTACGTTATTCTCCACAAACCATTCCCCCATATGACAGTATGCATTGTAGTTCCGACACAGTCAATCACCCTCTCCGAACTATTCTCCTAATGTAGGCAGTAGAAAATACTGTAAATATCTTCATACCATTGTGAATTTTACAGCTGACAGTAAACAACATTGGTGCTACTGCATACGATCTTGCTTCCATATTGGGACCATTAGTGGCCAAATGCTCACATCATAAACGAAATCGACCGATTTTGTCAACGGACTGGGGGCTCTCCGTCTATGTAGTTCGAAGTGTTCAGTCAACTTTGTTCTAGTATCTCATTTTTATAAAGGTCCCTCTCGTAGATTCTTTGGCAGTAATTGGTTATAAGTTTGAAGTGGGCATCCCTGCTTTGTTTCAATACCTCCTTTCCTTAGTCTATATCGTTGTTCTGTAAGAATGACAAAACTCTCAAAATGCAAATTTTGCAGAAGATGCAGAAAACCAAAAACTATTGTTTCAGAACTTCATTAAACAACAGTAAAATTATTTATGGGACTGAAAATCATCCTAATTGTGACACTAAGCGTGCTCGACAAAATACAAAAATTGTTTCTGTAAAATTGTACCCCATTCACTCCCTCGCAACCCTTTTGACAAAAGCGTCATTGCTCTTCTGACATTATTAACCAAAGTAACAAATACGACCATAGAAGGTATATGAGAAAGCTTAAATGTATCTCTGAATCATTATTTTTCTTTCTTGGTTATTCTTTCAAGGTTTCATTGTGAGACCTGAGTTTCTCTTGGGGTATATAACTTTCAAATAACTTCCGGGAATTCAGCCAGGTAACACTTTCAGCGACCGCCGGTATTTCGGCGGGAGAACACCCCGCCATTTTCAAGGCAAACTGCAACGGACAGGCGGCGAACATGCAAATTTAATACCTCGGTTCTCGGACAGAAGCAGGAAAGATAACACACACACACTGAACACTAGTGCCACCAAAGATGACCAAAATCAGAGCTATCCATAGTGAGACTATGAATTCGCAGGTGAGGTAGCATTGACTCTGTCCCTCTGTTTTTTGACAAGGGAGAGAGCCGGATTCCAAACAGAGTTTAAACAGAAACCTCCATCCCTGTTAACGAGGTTGCTCGCTAATTTAATCTCAACTGCCTCCTTAATAACACTGTCCCAATAGCTGGACGTGCATGCCAATATCTCGGTGTTATTATATAACATGGGTTGACCAGTATCCAAGCAATGTTCGGCAATAGCAGATCTACTTGGCTGCTGTAATCGTGTGTTCCGTTTATGCTCAGTATCGGTCCTCCACGGTCCTGATGGTTTGACCAATATATGCCATGCCGCAGCTACAAGGAATACGATATACACCCGCCTTACGCAGTCCCAGATCATCCTTAACGGAACTCAAAAGTGCTCTAATTTTAGATGGAGGTCGGAAAACACATTTCACATCGTATTTCCGTAAAATACGACCGATCTTGTTGGACGTGTTTCCCACGTAAGGCAAAAAGGCAGTAGACTTAGGTGTTGACTCTGAATTATCATCAATCACCCGATGTACAGTTGGTCGATAGCGCAACGCACGTTCAATCTGTCTATCACTATAACCATTTTGACGAAATGCAACTTAAAGATGGACAGCTCAGCTGGCAAAGTCTCAGCGTCAGAAACGACATGTGCCCTGTGTACCAAGGTACGAAGTACCCCTTCATGCTGAGCAGGATGGTGACAACTATTAGCCTGTAAGTACAAGTCGGTGTGCGTACGTTTCCTGTAGACTGCATGTCCCAATGATCCATCATCCTTCCTCCTAACCAGCACGTCAAGAAAGGGAAGGCAACCATCCTCTTCCACCCCCATCGTAAAACGAATGTTCGGGTGGATCGAGTTCAGATGTTCTAGAAAGGCATTCAAATTCTCCCTACCATGAGGCCAAAGAACAAAGGTATCGTCAACATATCTAAAGAAGCAGGCGGGTTTTAAAGGCGCCGACTCCAATGCACGTTCCTCGAAGTCTTCCATAAACAAATTTGCGACCACAGGAGACAACGGCCTACCCATCGCAAATTTGTTTATGGAAGACTTCGAGGAACGTGCATTGGAGTCGGCGCCTTTGAAACCCGCCTGTTTCTTTACATGCGTTGACGATACCTTCGTTGTTTGGCCTCATGGTAGGGAGAATTTGAATGCCTTTCTAGAACATCTGAACTCGATCCACCCGAACATTAGTTTTACGATGGGGGTGGAAGAGGATGGTTGCCTTCCCTTTCTTGACGTGTTGGTTAGGAGGAAGGATGATGGATCATTGGGACATGCAGTCTACAGGAAACGTACTCACACCGACTTGTACTTACAAGCTAATAGTTGTCACCATCCGGCTCAGCGCGAATGGATACTTCGTATCTTGGTACACAGGGCACATGTCGTTTCTGACGCTGAGACTTTGCCAGCTGAGCTGTCCCATCTTGAAGTTTCATTTCGTCAAAATGGTTATAGTGATAGACAGATTGAACGTGCGTTGCGCTATCGACCAACTGTACATCGGGTGATTGATGATAATTCTGAGTCAACACCTAAGTCTACTGCCTTTTTGCCTTACGTAGGAAATACGTCCAACAAGATCAGTCGTATTTTACGGAAATACGATGTGAAATGTGTTTTCCGACCTCCATCTAAAATTAGAGCGCTTTTGAGTTCTGTTAAGGATGATTTCTGCTTGCACAAGGCGGGTGTATATTGCATTCCCTGTATGTACAGCATGGCATATTGTGGTCAAACTATCAGGACCGTGGAGGACCGATATACTGAGCATAAACGGCACACACGATTACAGCAGCCAAGTAGATCTCCTATTGCCGAACATTGCTTGGATACTGGTCACCCCATGTTATATAATAACACCGAGATATTGGCATGCACGAACAGCTATTGCGACAGTGTTATTAAGGAGGCAGTTGAGATTAAATTAGCGAACAACCTCGTTAACAGGGATGGACGTTTTTGTTTAAACTGTTTGGAATCCGGTTCTCTCCCTTGTCAAAAAACAGAGGGACAGAGTCAATGCTACCTCACATGAGAGTTCGTAGTCTCACTATCGATAGCTCTGACTTTGGTCATCTTCGGTGGCACTAGTGTTCAGTGTGTCCGAGAACAGAGGTTTTAAATTTGCATGTACGCCGCCTGTCCGCTGCAGTTTGCCTTGAAAATGGAGGGGTGTTCTCCCGCCGAAATATCGGCGGTCGCTGAAAGTGTTGCCTGGCTGTATTCCTGGAAGTTATTTGAAAGGTTTCATTGTTCTATTATCACTTTTATTATTTGTGTCTTATGAATGATGTAAAATAATACACGGAGTGAAAGAAAGAACTTCGACGAAAATGACATAAAAAGCAATAAATTACATTTATGTGGAAAGAGAATCATAGAAATTCTTCTAAATTTTAGGAGTAATCTTGCTGTTAACCTAATTATTTAAATATCGAATTTTTTCTGAGGAGACATTTTTGTAGGATAAGCAGCTTTAATATCTAAATTATTTTCATCTATATTTCCTGTTTTCCTCGTCTACATTCCCTCTTCTTACCTTTAAACTCAATTTGCCCCCATTCAGACTCATCGTAGTTATTATTATACTGATAATCGATTGCAAGTCACCCAGGAGCAGATATAGACTCAGATCACAATATATTAGTGATGAAGAGTAATCTGAAGTTTAAGAGGCTACTCTGGAAGAATCAAAACGCAAACAAGTGGGATACGGAAATATTAAGGAATCATGAAGTACACTTGAAGTTCTCTGAGACCATAGATCGATAAGGAAAAGCTCAGCTGGCAGTTCAGTTGAAGATGAATTGACATCTCTAAAAAGGGCAATCACAGAAGTTGCAAAGAAAAACATTGGTGCAAAGAAGGTAACTTTGTTTGAAGAAAGTACGGGTAACAGAAAAAATATATCAGTTGATCGATGAAAGAAGGAAGTGCGAAAATGTTCAAGGAAATTCAGGAATACAGAAATACAAGTAGATTAGGACTGAAATAAATAGGTTGTGCGAAGTGGCTGAATAAAAAAAAGGTGAAGAAATCGAAAAAGAAATGTTTGTTAGAAGAACTGACTCAGCGTAAATAAAAGTCAAAACAACCTATTGTGACATTAAAAGCAAGGGTGATAACATTGGGTTTGCAATGGGAATTCCACTGTTAAATGCACAGGTGAGAGCGGGTAGGTGGAAAGAGTACATTAAAGGCCTCAGTGAGGTGACAGACTTGACTAATGTGACTGAAGAAGAAACAGGAGTCGATAGGGAAGAGGTAAGAGATCCAGTATTAGAATCTGAAATTCAAAGAGCATTGGAAGACTTATCATCAAATAAGGCAGAAGGTATAGATAACATTCCATCAGAATTTGTAACATCACTGGGGAAAGTGGCAACAAAGGACTATTCGCGCTGGTATGTAGAATGTTTGAGTCTGGCGACATACTATCTGACTTTCGGAATAATATCATCCACACAATTCTGAAGACGGCAAGAGCTGACAAGTGCGAGAATTATCGCACAATCAGCTTAACAGCTCATGCATCGAAGTTGCTTACAAGAATAATATACAAAAGAATGGAAAAGAAAATTGAGGATGCTCTAGATGACGATCAGTTCGGCTTTAGGGAATCTAAAGGCACCAGAGAGGCAATTCCGACGTTGCAGTTAATAATGGAAGCAAGACTAAACAAAAATCTAGACACCTTCATAGGTGTGTCGACCTGGAAAAATCGTTCGATGTCAGATGGTGCAAGATGTTCGAAATTCTGAGAAAAATAGGGGTAAGATGTAGGGCGAGGCGGGAAATCTGGAACCTGTACAAGGGCGAAGAGGGAATAATAAGAGTGGACGATCAAGAACGAAGTGCTCAGATTCAGAAGGTTGTAAAACAGGGACGTCGTCTTTGACCTCTACTGTTCAGTCTATACATCGAAGAGGCAATGATGAAATAAAAGGAAGGTTCAAGAGAGGAATTAAAATTCAAGGTGAAATGATATCAGTGATAAGATTCGATGAAGACACTGCTATCCTGAGTAAAATGTTGATGAATTACGAGGTTTGCTACTGAGTGCAGAATATGGACTGAGAATAAATCGAAGTAAATCGGAAGTAATGAGAAGCAGAAATAAGAACAGCGAGAGACTGAACATTAGGATTAATGGTCACGAAGTAGACGAAGTTGAGGTCTTCTGTTAACTAGGCGGTAAAATACCCCATGGCGGATGGAGCAAGGAGGGTATCAAAAGCAGATTAGCTCTGCGAGAAAGTGCATTTCTGGCCCAAAGAAGTCTACTAGAAGTAAAACTAGGCTTCAATTTGAGGAAGAAATTTCTTAGAATGTGCATTTGGAGCATAGCATTGCATGGTAGTGAAACATGGACTGTGGGAAAACCAGAACAGAAGAAAATCTAACAATTTGAGACGTGGTGCTACGGACGAATGTTGAAAATTGGGTGGATTGTTAAGGTAAGGATTGAGGACGTTCTGGACAGAATGGGAGATGAAACGAATACGTGGAAAACACTGACAAGAAGTAGGGACTTAATGGTAGGCTATGTGATAAGATATTAGGGAGTAACTTCCTTGGTACTAATGGGAGCTATAGAGGGTAAAAACGGTATAGAAAGGCAGAGACTAGAATAAACCAGCATAAAATTGAGGATATGGGTTGCAAGTGCTGCTCTGAGATGAAGAGGTTGGCTTAGGAGAGGAATTCGTGGTGGGCCGCATCAAACCAGTCATAAGAATTGAAACACGTCACTTCCCTTTACACAGAGAAATAATTTCATTTCAGACACTTTGAATATATTCCCAGCGACGTCTCTGGCCACGTGAGGAGCCATTTCGTCATTAAAAGCTTTGATGTCTTTGAAAACTGTAAACCCATTTTTCTAAGATGTAGAGGATTTCCCATCTTTTTTGCATTTAGGATGAGTGATATGTATTGATCGGATATATAAACTGGTCTCGCTGATTCTTCTTTGGCACAAAAAAAGGTATTAAATTCTGTATTCGATATACGCACTTTCCACCGTATTTTCCAGATGGCAGGTTAATGGGGTGTGGCTCTGAAGAATAATCTCTTGTGCATTTTGAGAGGCACCCACATGCCTTGCTCATACTGTGGCATCAAGCAGTCAGGCCTGCAAGATGAGTGGTCTGCCAAGCGAGTAGATTCATTCTTATTTATCGAGTAACATGAACTCTAGTACTCACACTTAAGTTACAAGTTATCCTCCTATATGATTAATACGCAACGGAAACACGCATCTGACTATCAGTAATTTACAGAACTCTGACTGTTCACTACGCACTGGCAATACCACATTTTCTTTTCGTCTTTTATTTAACGGCTTTTATCAACACGTGGCCACCGCACTGAATATGAATGGCGCACACATTATAAATTCGGGACATCATGACAACATACAATTCGAAGGAAAAGTCCACCAATCTTTTTCTTTTCACTATCTTATTTATTCCGATAAATTCTATAACCTAAGCACACAAATTCTATAACCTACAACAATTACACATGAGAAAATCCGCCCAGTGGGAATGGCTTTACATTGGTGAATCTCTATATTATGGTCTCGTAATTATTTAACGCTACAGTGCACCTTCTGGATAGGATGGTGGATCTTTTATTATATCTCACACTTCGACTCTCACAATCATCATCACGAAACTTTCCTCCAGATCGAGCGATACAGAAGGAACAAGCATAACCCACTAATCTTTTGAAACTACCTTGCTACTCTCCCATGCAAACCACACATACCCAAATTATATGACATACATCACACTACAATATGAAATACAAAACACTAAATAGTCACAACACTATCACTTTCAGCTTTCCCACTTCAATTAGTATTTATCCCAGTTTCACACGACACTTCCCCACTTTGTAATTCTACTTTCCTACTATGAACTCTGGAGATATTTGCACGTCTTCCTGTGCAATGCAAGCCAAGTGGCGTTGCTGGATAGACGGCCGACTCACCTTGCTTCTCTCACAGAGTTTGAATCTAGCGTCACATGGAATCATATCACGCAAAGTAATATTAAGAACGTATTCATCACACGCGCGAGTCCTCAACTGATACCATGGACGAGTACTTCTCTTTATCTTTTGTCTCATACACAGTTTGAGACTCACACAGTACTCACCACGTGGAAGTACTCGTCTCTAATTTCAAGTCCTGCACACGCCATTTCTTAAATATTTCAACTTATGGTACACACGCTATTTCTTAAATATTTCAACTTATTGTACACACGCTAGTAATTCAGCTTAACTTAAGCACACGGAAGTATTTCAACTTATTGCTACACGTGGTTTTATTGCGACCGTTGGTCACTTCCAGAGATTACTACAATTCCATTAATATTACCTGCCTGACATTTAATTTTCCCCACAAAAGTTCCTGAAATAGAGAAATTATTATTTCAAACTACTCTTAAATATTCCACATGCATACCATGTCTCCACTCTTTCGTCATTACGGAGCACAACTAAAACAGGTCTTAACAGCACAAGATCCAGCGGCAGAGTGCTGAAACATGGCCGTTCTCCAGGTCATCTCGTACCTCTGTCGAGGTGGGGGAAGACCATGCTACCGTATTGGTCAGCCACATTTCAGGCGCTCAAAACTCAGGTAAATTTCATCTCTTTGGTCCCACCAAAGGTGGCCAAAGGATCGTCTCAAAGATGATGATATATTCACATTCACTATCTGCGGTTAGCAGACGACCATACATTCATTCATTTCACAGATCTCACCAAACTGGATGTAGGGATTTACTTTGTGGGAGTGCACATGTGATCAATTAAATAAATAATTTGTCATTCTTTCCCACACTGGTATCTGGCTTCGCTGTATTAATTGAAATTGAGTTATTTTACAAAAAAAATCTGTTGTTCTGACAAAAATAATGAAGTATGTTGTACCTATTTTGAATGTCGGGCGGTACTGTACCCTTTCAATTTCTATGATGAATAAGTCACCTAAACGAAATCTATTGTTGTGTTACTCCTCACACAGTGACTCTCAATACAAAGTATTGAGTTTACGTGATTCCTAACTGACTGCAAGATTTCTGGATCAGTCTTACGATGTTTTTCATGTTGCGCACTTTTGTCGACGGGTACCACTCCAGTCCCAGTCATTTTCACTTCCATAACAATACGGATTTCTCTTCCGGTTATTCCCTAAGTATTCATCAAAAACGTTTTCACACACGAGTCTTCTGCTCATCTTTCATCAGTTCGGTTTTCTAGTTCTCGCGCAGTAATGAGACGATATTTGAGTACTAGCATTTCAGTGTATGAATTCAGAAAACCCTGTTGTCTATATAACGATTCCAACGCCCAGTAATTTGTGAACAGCTGACATCTGTCCTCTTCTGATAGTTTCTTTGTACGAGAGAGAATACATTTATCAGTACACGCAGCATCAATTTTTTCGAACCTTGACAATTTTACCCGTTCGCGATATATAACTTTTCCTGCTGTTCTGCAATTTAAGCTTTTACTCTGTCCCAGTTGCTAACATTCAGCGTTCTTTTTTGTTTTTAATGGGAGATTTTTCTTTATGGGTGAATGATCTTTCACTTAGTCACTTGAACCAGAGAACAAATCTGAACTGCTTTCGGATCTGCTGCTCGGGAAAGGGGAAGTTACTGGCAGTCTTTGCAAAACTGATTTTGTCGCACTTGTTCTTTCAGTCTCACACACATTTGAATCCTCCGTCATTTGTGTCACGCTGCACTTACGTTTTGATGCCGATGGCAGTGACTCCGCCTTGCTTTACTTGTTTACCTTGTTATTTATCTTTGTGGGATTGACGGCTGATCCTCTGCACTACTGACCCGTGTTTGTGTTTCACTTATCGAGGAACAGTTTACGTCGCTGTCTTTTCCTTATTCTCCATTATACCTTCAAGAGCAAGGCGCAAAATCTTCTTTGTTCGGTCGCTCATTTTTAATCTTATAATACAGAAATGATACTGACTTAAATATATTCAAGCCATTTTACTCACATCAACAATGATGCTTAGAACAATTATGAGTTATGACAAAAGTTATTTAAGGGGAGGTTTACTATCTTTGGCCCGAAAAAAGCATGTTCTTTGAGAATTTTTTTCTCTGGATGTGTTATAGATATCAATGTTGAATTTTGTCAGAATGTTTATTGATATTTCCTCTGCAAACTGGAATTTTTTTGACCGGAATGTCGAAGAGGAAAGGTGGAAGTGCCGTCGGAACGAAACAAAATTTCGATGCAGACGTCCACGCGTGGTATGTCACAGGTCAGCCGGCTCGTCTGAAATCAAAATTGAGTTGACGTCAGCGAAGTAATCAGATTCTTTAGGAGTTGTACTTCCCTTAAGTTATTTGGGCCATAGGAAACAAAATGGCGGCCATTTGAAGAAAAATAGGGTTTTTTTTGATCGATTTTTCGACTTCGTCGGCCAAGTAAAAGTATTTATAGTTGATGGATCGGAATCAAACTGGTACAACTTCTAGACAATTTAGTTAGCTTCGTCGGAAACAAAGAATCATGCCAATCGGTTCAGTAGATTTGAAGTTACCGTACCGCGCGATAAAAAAAAAAAGGCATTTCGAGAAAAACGCTTTGAAGTTTTGACTACATATAAATGCAATATTATGCAACTTACGTTCAACCTGCTGTTGCGGGCCCATAAACGAGTCCTTCCTCTTCCGCATGGCGTTCTGCTCGATCTGGGCCATCCTGCGCTACTTCAGAGCCGCTCGTACGGCCGGTGACAAACGGTATTCGGCCGCTTGAATCCGGTGGATGCTTGGCGAACTGCGTCGAATAGAGTCCCAGGATGACGTCCATCGTTGTCATGGTCTTCAGAATTGCTGAATACCCTTCGCTGAAGCTGCTCACTGCCAGGAAAGTCGCAGTCCCCACAATCTTCGCACCAGAATGCAGATGGTTGGGGGCTAACTTCCAAACACACGCGTTCAAACTTTCATTTGAATTTTGTGCGTTTCCTCCCAAGCACCTCTACAATAACTCGTCCTCCGAAAAAAATGGTGCTTGAAAAAAAAAGGTCGATTTCAGGCAGGTGCATTTTTTGTTCAACCGCGAATAACAAACATTTCCGTTCCGTATTCGGGAAAACCGTTTCAGAGGTGGATTCTAAGTACTTTTGTGGATCCAAAAATGCAAGTAAAAAAAAATCGATTTTTTGAACCAAAAGATAGTAAACCTCCCCTTAATCGTTGAGAAAACAATGACGCTAAGTACGCTTATGATGCAGAAGTTAATTCTCTCATCGGGAAACCAATGACACAATGTACACTTACGTCGTTATCGTTCTAGGATTTCATCTGAAATGATTCTCAATCTGCAGTATTCAACACCTGCGTCGTTGTTGCACTGAATACGGTACATCATTTGCCAAACTGAAAAACGCAACTGACAATTACGAAGACGTTCTTTCGAAGATAACTCACAACAAACGATATTTCCACCAAGACGCTACTGCCCTCTAGCGGCACTGTGTACAACAGCAGTTCTGAGGATGTTTCACTGTACACTCTCCCTATTTCTCAGAAGACAGAGGCAATAAAGTCGATTTGCCGAATTTTGCAGTTGCATCGTCCGTCTGGGTCTGCGGAGACTCGTAAGGCCAATTGAGGAGCTACTTGACTGTCAGTTTTCGTGACCGGAGCTGCTACTTCTCAGTGGTCGGGAGAGCGGTGTGCTGACCACCGCCCCCCCCCCCCTCCCCCCCCCCCCCCACCCCAACCTCAGCCGCTTCCAGTAACTCCTAGAGGCTGGGGTGACACGGCGGTCGGTACTGTTGGGCCTTTAGTTTAGATTAACAGGACACATCAGTTAAAAAAAAGCCAGGGACTGGATACTGAGGAGAGGATGCCTGCAAAATCTCTAGTTTTTCTTCCCCTTATCGGCAATATTTCATTTAAAACAGCAACAACCCTCCGTAATTTTCAGGAAAAACCAGTTTTCCACCCACTGTGAATGCGGACATGCTGGGATCAGTGAAAAATATTTTCTGATTCCACAAGCCTGAAATCTACGAAATAGCGTGCTAATGCGGTATGACTTACATAGCGCAGACCAGGCGTAACGTGGAAGGATGCTGCACCGAATATCAACACTGCACTCGCCTTTTGCAACTGTGCCAAATGTTGCATCTCCTCCAGACATTCAACAACAAATTTGGGCACAGGAATATCCGCCGTACGTCAGTTTACGAGACCGGAGCCGCTACTTCTCAATCAAGTAGCTCCTCATTTTGCTTCACAAGGGATGAGTGCAAACCGCTTGCACAACCAAGTGGTCACCCATGCATGTGCTAGCCCAGCCCGATAGCTCTTAACTTCGGTGATCTGACGGGAACCATTGTTATCACTGCGGCTAGGCTGTTGGCGTCATTGTGGGAAATACACACATCAAAAAAAGTTTTTCATCACCCCGGTTCCCAGAACTCCTGAAGATAGACGTTGACTGTGGGTATTGTATCACAGACACAGTTCCTTTGACTGTCCAGAGATGTCACTAATCCCGCCCAAAGATGTAAACAACCATGCATGGGCAGCGCCTATAAGACGGAGAGGGTCCGCCAGCTGAGCAGTTCCATTCATTCCACCAGGAAGGAGGTACAGTCGTGGAGAAAACGAGCGAGACCCCTCGCCTTTTCGTTATGCTGACCCGCACGGCTTTAAAGTCTGCTACACAGCATAACAGGCAAGGCGACGAAGTGCTACCAACATACTATGCACAGGCGTGAAATTGACAAACTATCTGAACTTTTTTTTAGATTGTATTCAATAATTTGTAAGACTACACGTAAACATAAGACAGAAATGAAAGAAGAAACGCTAATTGGTACGAACTGTGCCAATAAAATTGAATTTCAACTTATCGAGATAACATAACTGTTTTAGTAAGACAAAGAACCCCAGATCGTTACGAATTAGCAAAATATTATCCGCATTCGGCCGCGAAACGGACAGTGTCAACGTTCAGACCAGTCATATTGGATTACCGTTGCCGACCTACCATGAAAGTGTGCAAATTTAGCAATGCGTGAAGATTCATAACGAAATTCACTTAAAAATCATTCAGTGCCACACTTAAGTCCATTCCATCATTGACAGAAGCGGAAAAGTAGGCAGTAACATGTATGAAATTCTACAAGTGTGTCATATTGACATGCACAGGGCGCCAGTACAGAATAAAGGTAGCGATAAAACGTACTGGGGGCGCGAGAATTTCTTAAAATTGCTTTACTTATATTCTGCTTGTCTCCATCGAGATTGGAACCGAAAACAAACCAGACCTTCCTTTCACTACGCTAGCAGACAACCCAGGCAAACAGCCCTCTATTATTACCCCAGACATGAATAAGCCGGTAATTTCGCAATGTAAATGGCAAAATGATCTGCAGTTTCTGTTGCATAGAGCTTTCTGGATTCATAAACATGAATTTTCTACCTTTATGTCATCGCTTATGTGACAATCATTCGGGATGTTTATCGAAATAACAAAATACTGTTATTAGCGAATGAATTTAGTAGGATAATTCTGCACCACCCCAGGAAATAAACGGCTACATAGCTGCCAAACGTATTCTACACTGTTTCGAATTCTCCACTCGACTCGGCACAGCCAGGAAACGTTCATTAGCCGAAGTGTTTCGTAAGCTAGCTAGCAATGGGAATGTTCGCACTTCTAAAACGCGGTGGCATTAATACTGGGATGTGAATTACCACGTGTATAGGCAAATGGATTCTATTTGCATTCCTGTAAACGTGATTTGGATGTAAAGCGTAGCTACGATTAATATGCTGATGTATCGACTGCAACTAGAATATTTCGAATAAAGAGTAGGGGGTGTTATTTATGCGGCCCTCATCTTCACTAACTGTCGTAGCTGTTTTCGTTGCTGGGATTTCGTCACCTAAACCGGTGAAAACGGAGCCTTACTACTCTCACTTTCTTGACCGTCTATCGGTGTACCCAACCCTTGAAAGCCGTTTACCTCGAGAACGGGTAGACATAATAAGCGGAAATGTATCGCACGTCTTGCGGTAACCGGTCTCTTGGTGGTGTAAAAAACGTTAGCTGCTATGTCAACGCAATCTAAAGATACGGCCGTTTATGTAAAGAAAATTTACGCGAAAGGTCAAAAAATGGCTTCAAGAACTATGCGACCAAACTGCTTAGGTTATCAGTCCCCTAGAACTAGAACTACTTAAACCTAGCTGGCCTAAGGACATCTCAGACATCTATGCCCGAGGTAGGATTGCAACCTGCGACTGAAGCAGCCGTGCAGTTCGTGACTGAAGCGCCTGGAACCGCTCGGCCACCGCCCCCGGCGAAACCCTATGCACCTCATATATAATAACAATATATATTGTCTAGTGAGGATAAACTGTATTCGACAGCAACTCAGATTGTTTGATCACGGAAGTTTTACGAAGCTACATTCAAACTTTGTTCGAAGTCGTCTGCAATATCCATTTATAAACACCCTAGGAACGTCGTATGCGATATCCACTTCTGAAGACACTGGCAGGTACTGCAGTGCCATAAGAAGTAGGTAAGAATTTATTGTTATTGGTCCATGCATGACACTTTATTTCAGTATCAATTTAACGCACCTAGGTGTTTGTATATGACTGAAAATAATGAACAAAAAGTAAATAAACAGCAAACAACTTCGATGTTCAAATCAAATGTAACTCACATGTCGCAATTACAACATAATTTCGTTGTTACATCTACATGACTACTTTCTTTACAATCCGTGCCTGGCAAAAGGTTCGGACTAACTTCTGTACCGTCCCACTCATTAACAGTGTGCGGGAAAAAGGACCACTTAAATATTTTCTAACGAGCCTTAAATTACATTATTACTATGGTTTCTTCCTTTGTAAGTACCCGAGGAAATAATGTTTTGGCATTCAGAACAGATGTTGGTGAATGAAATTTCGTGAAAAGATCTCGCGGCAACGAAAAACGCTTTTGTTTTCATGAATGTTACCCCAACTCGATTATCAAATCTGGGACTCTCTCTCCCCAGTTTCGTGTCATTACAAATCGTGCTAACGTTCCTTGGACGTTTTTGCGTGCACAGCCAATCACGTCTGTCAAGGATGTCATAGCAGTGGACGGACAAACGTGGTGTAGGCAGTGATTCAGTTGGCCTGTTCTTAGTGTGCGACCAATAAAACGCAGTCTTTCGTTTGCCTTCCCCACAAAAGTATGTTTTCCATCGTCCCAGTTTAAGTTTTACTGGGTACTGAGATGAACTGACAGTGCTTCGACTTGTGTTTTGTCATGTAACCGAAAGTTAATTATTGTTATTGGACGCAACATTCGTGTTTAATGTATTCCTCATTCAACTGAGTACACTCCTCGTACACCACACATAACTGTTTCAAATTATTAAATTGTTGTTATTCTTGAGTTTCTCCCGGCGTATTTGATAATCAAAATATCCACGGATGTGCTGCCGGTCTATAGTGTCCAACGGGCACAATATTTCGGCGATCATACATGTCGCCATCATCAGGTGAACTGACGGACTGAGCTCCTGTGAACGTGCCGGCACGGAGATCCGTACGCTATGGCTGCTCAGAGGGAACTGGGTTCGGTCGCGGCGGCGGCCGATTTAAATACCCTCCGCCCGCGGCGCGCTCCCTCCGCCGTCCGCGCCCCGCGCCACGGTGGCGCGGTGGAGCAGATTGCGACGGCGTCTGAGATGACGTCGGTGTGATGGCTCTGTCCGCCGTGGTCGTCACATCTATACGTTTGCTCGATTTACTCTTGATTAACCCAATCGCTGGTTCCCAAGCCTTGCTAAGATTATAGCCACAGTCACGGTTTATGAGGTCGTCATTGGTGCGAATTTCGATGGCCTCTCTAACAACGCTGTCCCAGTCTACGAGGGAACACGCGAAGTGTCATACCCCGATCTTGCTGAAACTTCGCTCAGTGAAAGAGGGAACACAAATAAGCGAACACGTGTCTCGGCTTATCTGCTTACACTCTACCGCTTCTGAGACAAGGACGGTCAAAGTTTTCAATGCGCTGTTGCTGTAGTGTAGATACCTATTAGCGGGTAAGGATTCAACTGAAGCGGTGGCTCTGCGGCTACCATAGCGACTTGGGAACTTTGCGCTGCGAGTTCGAAACCCGGTGTTTCCTTCCCCCCCCCCCCCCCCCCCCCCTCACTCTCTGAATTATCTACGAATGTTTATTCCAATTTATGTTGAAACAATGTTGTCGTTATTCGTCAGTTAATTTACTGTGTAAAGAAAGAAGTTAGAAAGGGAACACACAGTGCGTAGTGGGGCGATCACTCTGTTGTAGAAATAATTCAGAAGCCAAGATCGCTTAAATACTGTTTACTGGATAACCGGTTTCAACACGCTACATGTGCCATCATCGGATCCGAATGTAGATTAACATTTGTAAACCATTTGGATAGAACGATACTTGAGGCAGACCAGATGATTTTAGATCAGCTTGTCTCATTCGTTTATTATTTTTTTAATTCATTAATTACACATCAAGTTAATTGACGAATAACGACAACATTATTTCAACATAAATTAGAAAAAAAACATTCGTAGATAATTCTGATAGATAGGCAGGAAAAAATAATAATAAAAAAAACCAATTTGGTCTCGAACACGGGAATCAAAGTTAAGAAGGAACGACGGTAGCCACCGAGCCACCGCTTCAATTGCGTTCTCGGCTGCAGAAGGTATCTACACTATAGCAACAGCGCGTTGATAACTTTGACCGTCGTTTTCCCGGAAACGGTCGAGTGTCTGCAGATAAGTCGAAACACATGTTCGCTTATTTTGTCCTCGCCTTCACTGAGCAAAGTTTCCCGACAATCAGCCTACGGCACCTGGCGAGTTCCCCTCGTTAGTCGAGTCGCTTCTTACGCCCCGCCGGCCGGAGTGGCCGTGCGGTTCTAGGCGCTACAGTCTGGAACCGAGCAACCGCTACGGTCGCAGGTTCGAATCCTGCTTCGGGCATGGATGTGTGTGATGTCCTTAGGTTAGTTAGGTTTAATTAGTTCTAGGCGACTGATGACCTCAGAAGTTAAGTCGCATAGTCTCTCTCTCTCTCTCTATTCGTTTAGTCGGTTCCGACTCTTCGTGACCCCATGAACCAAATCACGCCATTTTTTCCTGTCTTGCACTTTCTCCCGTAGACCTACCAGGTTGGAACACATTGCTTCTGTGATGCCATCGATCCATCTCATCCCCTGACGTCCTCTTCTTCTAGTTCCTTCAATCTTCCCCAGCATTAATGTTTTTTTCCAGCGAGGCATGCCTTCGCATTGTGTGTCCAAAGTAGGTCAGCTTTTGTTTGAACATTAGACCTTCCAGGGAGAAATCTGGTTTAATTTGCTCCAATATTGATCTGTTGGTTCTCTTTGCAGTCCATGGAACTCTAAGAAGTTTCCTCCAACACCACAATTCGAAGGAGTCAATTCTTCGCCGTTCAGCCTTTCTAATGGTCCAGGTCTCACATCCATACATCACAACTGGAAAGACCATAGCCCTCACAATACGGATCTTTGTTGCTAGTGTTATATCTCTGGACCTTATAACCTTGTCAAGGTTTGACATCGCCTGTCTACCGAGCAACAGGCGTCTCCGGATTTCATGGTTGCAGGCGCCGTCAGCAGAGATCTGGGAACCGAGATAACTGAATGTGGTCACTACCTCCATGGTTTTCCTGCTATATCCCACGAATTGGTAGGTGTAGTTGCCATAATTTTCGTTTTCTTCACATTCAGCATAAGACCAGCCTTTTCACTTTCGTCTTTCACCTTCAGTAAGAGTGTTCTCAATTCTTCTTCACTTTCTGCCAACAGGATCGTATCATCCGCGTACCTGAGGTTGTTTACATTTATTCCAGCTATTTTAATTCCTGTTTCTCCTTCATCTAGCCTCGGATTCCTCATGACATGTTCTGCATACAGATTGAATAAGTACGGTGACAGTATGCAGCCTTGCCGGACCCCTTTCTGAATCTTTATCCATTTCGTTGTTCCATACATACACTCCTGGAAATGGAAAAAAGAACACATTGACATCGGTGTGTCAGACTCACCATACTCGCTCCGGACACTGCGAGAGAGCTGTACAAGCAATGATCACACGCACGGCACAGCGGACACACCAGGAACCGCGGTGTTGGCCGTCGAATGGCGCTAGCTGCGCAGCATTTGTGCACCGCCGCCGTCAGTGTCAGCCAGTTTGCCGTGGCATACGGAGCTCCATCGCAGTCTTTAACACTGGTAGCATGCCGCGACAGCGTGGACGTGAACCGTATGTGCAGTTGACGGACTTTGAGCGAGGGCGTATAGTGGGCATGCGGGAGGCCGGGTGGACGTACCGCCGAATTGCTCAACACGTGGGGCGTGAGGTCTCCACAGTACATCGATGTTGTCGCCAGTGGTCGGCGGAAGGTGCACGTGCCCGTCGACCTGGGACCGGACCGCAGCGACGCACGGATGCACGCCAAGACCGTAGGATCCTACGCAGTGCCGTAGGGGACCGCACCGCCACTTCCCAGCAAATTAGGGACACTGTTGCTCCTGGGGTATCGGCGAGGACCATTCGCAACCGTCTCCATGAAGCTGGGCTACGGTCCCGCACACCGTTAGGCCGTCTTCCGCTCACGCCCCAACATCGTGCAGCCCACCTCCAGTGGTGTCGCGACAGGCGTGAATGGAGGGACGAATGGAGACGTGTCGTCTTCAGCGATGAGAGTCGCTTCTGCCTTGGTGCCAATGATGGTCGTATGCGTGTTTGGCGCCGTGCAGGTGAGCGCCACAATCAGGACTGCATACGACCGAGGCACACAGGGCCAACACCCGGCATCATGGTGTGGGGAGCGATCTCCTACACTGGCCGTACACCACTGGTGATCGTCGAGGGGACACTGAATAGTGCACGGTACATCCAAACCGTCATCGAACCCATCGTTCTACCATTCCTAGACCGGCAAGGGAACTTGCTGTTCCAACAGGACAATGCACGTCCGCATGTATCCCGTGCCACCCAACGTGCTCTAGAAGGTGTAAGTCAACTACCCTGGCCAGCAAGATCTCCGTATCTGTCCCCCATTGAGCATGTTTGCGACTGGATGAAGCGTCGTCTCACGCGGTCTGCACGTCCAGCACGAACGCTGGTCCAACTGAGGCGCCAGGTGGAAATGGCATGGCAAGTCGTTCCACAGGACTACATCCAGCATCTCTACGATCGTCTCCATGGGAGAATAGCAGCCTGCATTGCTGCGAAAGGTGGATATACACTGTACTAGTGCCGACATTGTGCATGCTCTGTTGCCTGTGTCTATGTGCCTGTGGTTCTGTCAGTGTGATCATGTGATGTATCTGACCCCAGGAATGTGTCAATAAAGTTTCCCCTTCCTGGGACAATGAATTCACGGTGTTCTTATTTCAATTTCCAGGAGTGTAGTTCTCACCGTGGCTTCTTGGTCAAGATATAAACTCCGTATCAGATGAATGAGGTGATCTGGTACACCCATGTTTTTCAGTACGTTCCATAATTTGTTGTGATCGACGCAGTCAAAGGCTTTGGCGTAGTCAATAAAGCAGAGGTACACATCTTTCTGGAATTCTCTCGCTTTTTCCATAATCCACCGAATGTTAGCAATTTGATCTCTAGTTCCTCTTCCTTTCCTAAATCCAGCTTGTTCTTCTGGTAGCTCTCGATCTAGATATTGGCGAAGTCTATTTTGTAAGATTTTCAACATAACTTTGCCAGCATGTGAAATAAGTGCGATTGTTCGGTAATCTGAGCATTCTATAGAACTTTCCTTCTTTGGAATGGGGATGAATACTGATCTTTTCCAGTCTTCTGGCCACTGCTGCGTGATCCATATTTTTTGACATATTGAGTGCAGCACTTTCACTGCATCCTTTCCAGTGACTTTAAAAAATTCTGCTGGTATTTCATCATGTCCACTAGTTTTGTTATCAGCCATATTTTCAAGGGCCCACTGGATTTCGCTCTCCAAAATATCTGGCTCTAGTTCTAAATTAACATTAACATCAGCAGTAGGAGCAGTTCTTTCTTGTATAGGTCTTCTACATATTCTGCCCATCTTTTCTTAACATCCTCTCCTTCGCTCAGATCTTTCCCGTTTCTATCTTTTATCATTCCAATTTTTGCCTGGAATTTTCCTTTAATTTCTCTCATTTTCTTATAAAGATCTCTTGTCTTCTCCATTACGTTACTACCTTCAACTTCCTTGCACTGTTCATTAAAGAATATATTTTTATCTCTTCTAGCTAATTTCTGAAAATCTTTATTTAATTCAAACATAGCTGATCTATCTCCCTTGATTTTTGCTTTCCTTCGTTCTTCTGCAACTTGCAGTGCCTCAACTGATAGCCATCTAGCCTTCTTACTGTTCCTTTTCTTGGGAATGTGTTTCTCTGCGGCCTCCTTGACAGTATTAGCTACTTCTGTCCACATCTCTTGCGAGCTTTCGTCCTCCAGCTGTAATACATTAAATCTGTTTTGTACCTCTACAGCATAGTCGGAGGGTATAGAGTTAAGGTCGTATCTGCAAGTTGGGATACTTTTTGCTACATTCTGAAGTTTCAGCCGAAATTTTGCAATTAGGAGCTCATGATCTGATCCGCAGTCAGCCCCAGGTCTTGTTGTAGCTGACTGAACCGCGCTCTTCCACCTCTGATTACAAAGTACGTAATCAATTTGGTTCCGGTGTTGGCCATCTGGCGAAATCCAGGTATATAGGCGTCGTTTTGGTAGTTGAAACAGTGTATCAGTAATTATCAATGAATTTTCTTGGCAGAATTCTTGGAGTATCTGTCCGGCTTCATTTGTTGTACCAAGACCATATTTCCCTGTTATACCTTCTACAGCTTCGTTTCCCACTTTTGCATTCCAATCTCCAACTATGAAGACGATATCCTTTTTTGGTGTTGACAGTAGTAATTCTTGTAAATCTCCATAGAACTGGTCAATAATTTCCTTTTCAGCATCGGTTGTTGGTGCATAAACTTGAATTACTGTGATGTTGAGGGGCTGACCTTGAAGTCTGATGGACATCATTATATCATTTTTATATTTGCATCCCATCACAGCTTTTCTCACTTTATCACCTTTTCTCACTTATCACTAACTATGAAGGCTACTCCATTACTTCTGTTGTTATCGTGCCCAGAATAATACACCATATGGCCATCCGAAGCAAATTCTCCCATGCCAGTCCACATCATTTCACTTATTCCCAATATGTCGATGTTAATTTTCTCCATTTCTATTTTCACTATGTCTAGTTTTCCCTGATACATGGTTCTTACATTCCATGTTCCTATGCAGTGCTTCACTTTGCACCATCTTACTCTTCGGGAAGCTCCTCTCAACCTGGTTCCCCCCGGAGATCCGATCGGGGAACTTGAAACTCCGGAACATTTTGAGCTGAACGAAGCCATGGGGTTTTCTTGGGATAGTTCAGTGGTGGTTTCCCGTTGCCTTCCACTGTCCTCCAACTCCTATCTGCTCACCGACTCAGTTTCCCGCTGGGAAGTCGCATAGTGCTCAGAGCCATTTTTTTCTTACGCCCGCCGAGAACTATGTATGCCTCAGAGTAAACTGCGCCACTTGGAAACACGGCGAGCGGGGATAAACAGGTTTTCCTACTTATAAGGCAACATTCTACAGCTAAAGTTCACGAAGCGTTCTTCAGGTTGCTCAGATATTTCAGAAATGTTTCTTGCGTTAGGCCTGCCACATATGCAAAACGTAAACATTTAATTTCATGTAATATTTATCAGGATAAGATGACAAGAGTGGACCAGTCCCTTCTGAGAAAAATTGCAGATTATAAGTTGCTCCACTATGTAATGACACAGGTACGGGCCTGCGATCTCTCGTTTATGCCATCGATTTCCGTGTTACACATACTTGGCCACTGCGTTGTGGCCGCAGTCGTGGAGGAGGCAGTCTGTTTTCTACTAGCGCTGTTTCCGCAGCAGATATTAACCGCGACGGATCACTCAGTCAACGCTAAATGGCCCATCTGGCTGAGGCAGACAAGGGCGCTATAATAGCACTCCATGCAGAGGGATCTTCAAATGGCTATATAGCAAGAACTATGGGTCTTCACAAGTCGACGGTAGCCAGGTGGATCGGACGAAAGGAAGAGAGTGGTAACCTGAGTGGGAGGCCTCATGGCCGTCGCCGCAAAACAACAGCAGCTCAGGGTCAGCAGATACGCCGTTTCAGTGAGAACCACCCATTTGTCAACGCACGACAAATTCAGCAGACTTTGGGCCTCAATGTTAGCAGTAAGACCGTCACTCGTCGTCTAAGGGAAGGTGGACTGAGAGCAAGAAGCGCTGCTGTGAAGGAGACATTGACGTTTTCCCACAGAGAAGACCGCCTTGCTTTTGCTGCTGAAAATGTTGACAAACGTCTCCAATTTTGGAGGCGAGTGATTTTCACGGACGAAAAAGTTTTCTCTACGGCATCAACCGAAAAAGTACTTGTTTACCGGCCTAAAGGTGCTAGGTATAATCGAAAATATATTTACAGTTGCCGAAGGGGTGGCAGGGAGTCGGTCACGGTATGGTCATGGATATCGGCCGAAGAGTGGGGCTCCTGTGGAAAGTGCAAGGAAGATTCGATACCCGCAATTACGTATCAATTATGGAGAACGTGATGTTGCCTTCTGTGACAGCAAGATTTGGCGATGATCAGATTATGTTCCAACAAGATCGCTCGCCTATTCATATGGCACGTGTGGTTAAGAGGTGGTTCGACGACCATAGTAATATTACTGTAATGAAATGGCCACCCAAAAGGAGCTGACATGAATCCCATTGAGAATATTTGGACAGAAATGGTCAGAGTAATACGAGAAAAGGGGCAGTCACCGTCGACTCGCCGACAGCTTTATCATGTGATTCATGACGCTTGGAATGAGTTACTTGAATCTCCTAGTTATGTGGCTCGAGTTGGGGGCTCAATGCCCAATAGACTTCGAGTTGCTGTGGAAACCGAAGGAGGCTATACGCGATACTAAGCAGCATCAGCAGAGGCGTATTTTTTTTTTCAGGCCTTCACCAATCAGCTGCAACACATGCTTAAAGTTTTTTTTTTTTTACAGACGTATATTTTAAGGAAACGCAGTAAGTGGAATGTGGACAGACAAACAAATTAATTCACAGCAAGATATGTAATATTTAATTTGCTAAGAGAAGAAATACTCACCTTATATATTCATGCAGTCTCTAAAAAAATACATGACGCACGTGTATATGCAATTTGGGTACAAAACAATTCAGCACAAATGAAAAATATTGAGGAGAAGCTCGCCGATGAAGGCGTAATTGGAGAACAAAGGTTGGGCTAGACGGAGACGTAAGGAGGCCCGAAAAAGCAGAGAAAAATCAAATACCCAATAGTCTTTGAGTCGTTGTCGCAGCAGAGGGCGGTTGCTATATGCGATTCGGAGTAACAGTAGAAGAATAGTTCTATTTACTGATTTTTGAGGCTTTATTTTGTGACGGATAAACAGTGCTGCATAATGAGACCCACTATTCGCCCACATGTGGCTAAACATCAGAGGTGTAAAAAATTTTGAGAGGTGCTGAAGTTCTCTGGAACAGTAACGTGTTTTAGACAAGAAGATAATTTTTAGTTCATTTCATTTTAACCATTCACACTATGCTTTGACATTCTGATCTTTGATTTCATTTGATTGTTATGTATCTTTTGTTCAGTGGAAGTGAACGGTAGTAAGTTTCAAGATATGAAGAATAACTGGAAGTTTTTAATTTGTGGAATAGCGTATTTAACAGTTAATATTTTCAACAAATCTGTAGTTATAGGACATATTAAGAAGCAAGTCAAAAATGGTATTGTGGAAAGATCAGGTTGGTCTCTAAAGGGTAACGACGGTCAAATAGCAAATACGAAACTATGGGTAGCAACTATTGTTGATGGTGAGAAGCCATAGTCGGTATGCCACTATTCTATAATTGTATTTCTGAAGTTTATCGCCAATCCTACGACTGGAACCGATACTCTGTTTTACGTAAAGAATATAACCTTCAAAATTTATTTAGCAGCGCAGAATATGAAATCATAGTTTATAGATCAGGAACCTAATCCAACTGCCTTTAATTTTACTCTCGCAGATGACATTGAGATAGTAAATAACAAGAGAAATAACAAAACTCTTAGAATCAATATAGAGAATTCAAGTGTCCAGTGGATTCAAAAGTTTGCTATAGTAGCGAATAATTGCTTTTACTGATTCCTTCATGCCTACGTTTTCTGTCAGACAATGTTTGAAACTAGGACTAGCAAGGTAAACAATTTTTCACAAATTGTCAAATTGGAAGTCGAAGAGCCAGTTACATAAATTACGATGGCAACAAACGTTTTTCAAGTAAACTGATCACAGGAGGCATCCAACGCATTTATTGTGTGTTACATGCACAGTATGTAAACTGGCAACGCCACCAACACACAATACCACTAACAAGGGATCCTCCCCATCGCACCCCCCTCAGATTTAGTTATGAGTTGGCACAGTGGATAGGCCTTGAAAAACTGAACACAGATCAATCGAGAAAACAGGAATAAGTTGTGTGGAACTATGAAAAAAATAAGCAAAATATACAAACGGAGTAGTCCATGCGCAACATAGGCAACATCGAGGATAGTGTGAGTTCAGCAGCGACGTGATCCCGAGGTTAGCGTGAGCAGCTGCGGAATGAGAGGTCCTTGGTTCAAGTCTTCCCTCGAGTGAAAAGTTTAATTTTTCATTTTCAGACAATTATTATCTGTCCGTCCGTCCGTCCGATGCGAGGTAACTGCGCCGTAGTGTGGGGACGCTACACCTAAACAAACGTGGAAACACACGACGTCGGTCGACTACAGCGCACGGATGACAGAGTATTCCTGCTAACGAGGCTCCCTGGCTGGCAGTTGACTGTTCGCTACTCTGGACGAGAGTGCATTAAATGTATTCCGTGGGCAATACGAATCCAGCAAATATAGCTCGCGACTTCAATAACAAGGTCAATGAATATTTTCCGAACTGTAAGGAATCGGAAAGTTCGTTAAAGGATTGAACGATTGTCGAACATTTGTATGATTATTTCCTACATTTGTTGATAAACAGTACGTGTGGTGATGATTGTCTGAAAATTAAAAAAATTAACTATTCACTCGATGGACGACTTGAACCAAGGACCTCTCGTTCCGCAGCTGCTCACTTTAACCACGCGACCACAGCGATCCTTACACTTCCTTGATGTTGCTTACGTTGCGCATGGACTACTCAGTTTGTATATTTTGCTTATTTTTTAATAGTTCCACACAACTTCTTCCTGTTTTCTCGATTGATCTGTGTTGAGTTTTTCGAGGCCTATCCTAACTTATAACTAAATGTGAGGGGAGTGGGATGGGGAGGTTCCCTTGTAAGCTATGAAACAACTGTTGCAAAACGGAGCATCCTCGTTATCCATGTGATAGATAAGACGACTAATTCGCAACATAACTGTCAATGTAAGCACAATTTCTGTTGGATCGTGCTTCCTGGACCAAATAACATACTACGTCTTCAATGCGAATCATATAGCAAATTTAAAGGACATAAAAATATCGAATGAATTTACTAACATAATTATGAATCACTCACGAACGTAAATCGATGGTCACATAGTTGTCAAAAGTATTCTACAGTATTACCATTGTCCATTAGACTAGCAGCAGGAAGAAAACGTTCGCTCAGCTGTGCTGAGATATCTTGCACTGACGATGCTCGCGCTTCGAAGACGCCACAGCATCGTCTGCCACCACTTCACTACATGGGAAACTAAATATCTCAAGCGTACGCCAATGTGTTGCATTCACATATCTGTGTGGCGCTAAAGGGTGCTTATGGATAATACGTATGCTCAGATTGCGAATCTAACTTCATAAATAAAGAGAGGGAAATGAATTAGGCGTCCTTCGTCTTCCGTAATATCAAATATATTTTAGTTATTATATCTTAAATGAACTGCGCAGAAAATCATTCAACAGAAGTAAATAACTTTTTAGCAACATCAGATGATATTAACAGCTTGCCGGCGCGGGTTAGCCGTGCTTTCAACGGCGTCATATCGCGGACCGCACGGCTGCTTGAGCCGTCAGTTCGAATCCTTTCCCGGGCATGGATGTGTGTTAGGTTAGGTAGGCTGAAGTACTTCTAGGTCTAGGGGCTGATGACCTCAGCAGTTTGGTCGCATAGTTCTTGGAGCCATTTTTTGAAATATCACGTAAATTTTCTTTACATAAACGGCCGTATCTTTACATTGCTTTGACATAGCAGCTAACTTTCTTTACACCACCAAGGGACCGGTTACCGCATGAAGTGCGATACATTTCCGCTTATTATGTCTACCCGTTCTCGAGGTAAACGGCTTTTAAGGGTTGGGTAGACCGATAGACGGTCAAGAAAGTGAGGGCAGTAGGGTTCCGTTTTTACCGGTTTAGGTGACGAAATCCTAACAACGAAAACAGCTACGACAGTTAGTGAAGATGAGGGCCGCATAAATAACAACCCCTACTCTTTATTCGAAATATTCTAGTTGCAGTCGATACGCTTTAGATCCAAATCACGTTTACAGGAATGCAAATAGAATCCATTTGCCTATACACGTGGTAATTCACATCCCAGTATTAATGCCACCGCGTTTTAGAAGTGCGAACATTCCCATTGCTAGCTAGCTTACGCAACACTTCGGCTAATGAACGTTTCCTGGCTGTGCCGAGTCTAGTGGAGAATTCGAAACAGTGTAGAATACGTTTGGCAGCTATGTAGCCGTTTATTTCCTGGGGTAGTGTAGAATTATCCTACTAAATTCACTCGCTAATAACAGTATTTTGTTATTTCGATAAACATCCCGAATGATTGTCACATAAGCGATGACATAAAGGTAGAAAATTCATGTTTATGAGTCCAGAAAGCTCTATGCAACAGAAACTGCAGATCATTTTGCCATTTACATTGCGAAATTGCCGGCTTATTCATGTCTGGAGTAATAATAGAGGGCTGTTTGCCTGGGTTGTCTGCTAGCGTAGTGAAAGTAAGGTCTGGTTTGTTTTCGGTTCTAATCTCGATGGAGCAGGTAGAATATAAGTAAAGCAATTTTAAGAAATTCTTGCCCCCCCCAATACCTTTTATCGCTACCTTTATTCTGTACTGGCGCCCTGTGGATATCAGTATAACACTTTTGTAGAATTTCATACGTGTTACTGCCTACTTTTTCCGCTTCTGTCAATAACGGAATTGACTTAAGTGTGACACTGAATGATTTTTAACTGAATTTCGTTATGAATCTTCACGTATTCCTAAATTTTCACACTTTCTTGGTAGGTCGGCAACGGTAATCCAGTATGACTGGTCTGAACGTTGACACAGGCCGTTTGCGGCCGAATGCGGGTAATATTTTGCTAAATCGTAACGATCTGGGGTTCTTTGTCTTATTAAAACAGTTATGTTATCTCGATAATTTGAAATTCATTTTTATTGGCACAGTTCGTATCAATTAGCGTTTCTTCTTTCATTTCTGTCTTATATTTACGTGTTGTGTTTAACACACTAATCAGCATTAATATAGTCTTACAAATTATTGAAAACAATCTAAAAAAGTTCAAATAGTTTGTCAATTTCACGCCTGTGCATAGTATGTTGGTAGCACTTCGTCGCCTCGCCTGTTATGCTGTGTAGCAGACTTTAAAGCCGTGCGGATCAGCATAGCGAAAAGGTGAGGGGTCTCGCTAGTTTTGTCCACGACTGTACACGGCTCGTGTAGTCTGTAGTTCAACCATGCCTAGACGGTCAATACCGCGGTTCGATCGCGTCCGCATTGTTACTCTGTGCCAAAGTGTCCAGGCGTCTCGGAGTGAACCAAAGCGATATTGTTCGGACATGGAGGAGATACAGAGAGACAAGAACTGTCCATGACATGCCTCGCTCAGACCGGCCAAGGGCTATTAATGCAATTGATGACCGCTACCTACGGATTATGGGTCAGAGGAACCCTGACAGCAACGCCACCATGTTGAAAATAATGTTTTTCGTGTTAAAACTGTGCGCAAAAGGCTGCACGATGAGGAACTTCACTCCCGACGTCCACGGCGAGGTTTATCTTTGCAACAACGACATCATACAGCTCGGTGCAGATGGGCCCAACAACATGCCGAATGGACCGTTCAGGACTGGCATCACGTTCTCTTCGTCGATGATGCTTTCAACCAGACAATCGTCAAAGACGTGTTTGGAGGCAACTCGGTCAGGCTGAACTGTCCAGGGAGTGCAGCAAGGTGGAGGTTCCCTACCGTTTTGGGGTGGCAATACGTGGGTCGACGTACGTCGCTGGTGGTCATGGAAGGCGCCGTAATGGCTGTACGATACGTGAATGTCATCCTCCGGCCGATAGTGCAACCATATCGGCAGCATATTGGCGAGGCATTCGTCTTCATGGACGACAATTCGAACCCCCATCGTGCACATCTTGTGAATGACTTCTTTTAGGGTAACGACATCGCTCGACTAGGATGGCCTGAACCCTATCGAACATGCCTTGGATGGATTGAAAAGGGCTGTTTATGGACGACGTGACCCACGAACCACTCTGAGGGATCTACACCGAATTGCTGTTGCAAAGTGGGACAATCTGGACCAATACTGACTTGATGAACTTGTGGATAGTATGCCACGACGAACACAGGCATACATCAATGCAAGAGGACGTGCTGCTGAGTATTAGAGGTACCGGTGTGTACAGAAATCTGGACCACCACCTCGGAAGCTGTCGCTGTATGGTGGTACAACATGCAATGTGCGGTTTTCGTGAGCATTAAAAAGGGTGGAAATGATGTTTATGTTGATCTCTATTCCAATTTTCTGTACAGGTTCCGGAACTTTCGTGACCGAGGTGATGTAAAACTTTTTTTGATGTGTGTGTAATGAATCGTGACATTGGCTGCCAGCTGGATAATGCGCGCAATCCTTTAATCTCCATGAACTCAAGACGACAGAGTGCGCCGACGTCTGCTTCGAGTGGCAGTGCCGAGGACGGTCGAGTTCCACGGTTCCACCAGCGAGGGCGCTGCCGACAGGTAGTGTGGTCTGTCTCTCAACTTGGTTTTGAAGTCTGGGTGGATTACTCACACCTCGCTATATACTCTGATGCGCCAAAACATTATGACCAGCTTCTTAATATCTTGCTTGTCGGTCTTTGAAATGGAATACGTCAATGATACTGCGTATTCAATCTGTGGTAGGTTTGTGGAGGTATGAGGCATTAGATGCCACAGGTCATATACACTCCTGGAAATTGAAATAAGAACACCGTGAATTCATTGTCCCAGGAAGGGGAAACTTTATTGACACATTCCTGGGGTCAGATACATCACATGATCACACTGACAGAACCACAGGCACATAGACACAGGCAACAGAGCATGCACAATGTCGGCACTAGTACAGTGTATATCCACCTTTCGCAGCAATGCAGGCTGCTATTCTCCCATGGAGACGATCGTAGAGATGCTGGATGTAGTCCTGTGGAACGGCTTGCCATGCCATTTCCACCTGGCGCCTCAGTTGGACCAGCGTTCGTGCTGGACGTGCAGACCGCGTGAGACGACGCTTCATCCAGTCCCAAATATGCTCAATGGGGGACAGATCCGGAGATCTTGCTGGCCAGGGTAGTTGACTTACACCTTCTAGAGCACGTTGGGTGGCACGGGATACATGCGGACGTGCATTGTCCTGTTGGAACAGCAAGTTCCCTTGCCGGTCTAGGAATGGTAGAACGATGGATTCGATGACGGTTTGGATGTACCGTGCACTATTCAGTGTCCCCTCGACGATCACCAGTGGTGTACGGCCAGTGTAGGAGATCGCTCCCCACACCATGATGCCGGGTGTTGGCCCTGTGTGCCTCGGTCGTATGCAGTCCTGATTGTGGCGCTCACCTGCACGGCGCCAAACACGCATACGACCATCATTGGCACCAAGGCAGAAGCGACTCTCATCGCTGAAGACGACACGTCTCCATTCGTCCCTCCATTCACGCCTGTCGCGACACCACTGGAGGCGGGATGCACGATGTTGGGGCGTGAGCGGAAGACGGCCTAACGGTGTGCGGGACCGTAGCCCAGCTTCATGGAGACGGTTGCGAATGGTCCTCGCCGATACCGCTGGAGCAACAGTGTCCCTAATTTGCTGGGAAGTGGCGGTGCGGTCCCCTACGGCACTGCGTAAGATCCTACGGTCTTGGCGTGCATCCGTGCGTCGCTGCGGTCCGGTCCCAGGTCGACGGGCACGTGCACCTTCCGCCGACCACTGGCGACAACATCGATGTACTGTGGAGACCTCACGCCCCACGTGTTGAGCAATTCGGCGGTACGTCCACCCGGCCTCCCGCATGCCCACTATACGCCCTCGCTCAAAGTCCGTCAACTGCACATACGGTTCACGTCCACGCTGTCGCGGCATGCTACCAGTGTTAAAGACTGCGATGGAGCTCCGTATGCCACGGCAAACTGGCTGACACTGACGGCGGCGGTGCACAAATGCTGCGCAGCTAGCGCCATTCGACGGCCAACACCGCGGTTCCTGGTGTGTCCGCTGTGCCGTGCGTGTGATCATTGCTTGTACAGCCCTCTCGCAGTGTCCGGAGCAAGTATGGTGGGTCTGACACACCGGTGTCAATGCGTTCTTTTTTCCATTTCCAGGAGTGTAATTCTCGTAAATAACGGGTCGCTGATTTGTGGGCGCGGTGATGGTGCCCGATAGCAGCCGAGGTGGGTTCTATAGGACTTACATCAGGCAATCTGGTCGCCGAGGCATCAACGTGAGTTCACTGTAATGCTCCTCAAGCTACTGTTCCGAGACACGGACCGTCATATTGCCGAAATATGACATCACCGTCGGAGAAGACATCAAACGCGAAGGGATGCAGGTAATTCGCAGCTGTCAGCGTGTCTTCGATTATTACCACATGTCCCATGCAAGCGCAGGAGACGTCTCCCATAGCACTGTGTAACGAGAATTATACGTATAAGAATTTTTTTCTTTATGAATTTAGATAAAATAATAATAGCAATGTGTTGAATTTCTTTTTCGATTCTTTTCGTGTCATGTTAAAGAAACTGTGAGTAACTTTTGAAACGAATATTATTTATGTTAGATTTCAAATAATGTGGTAATCAAAGGAAAGTGTATTTAATGTTAAAACTATTGTAAGATGTGAAAATTGTAATTTATACACTTGGTCCATACGTAGGTAATGCATTAGGATATGTGTAGTAGAAAACCTGTGGTGAATACCCTACCTGTAGGGGAGCGGGAAAGGGTGGAGGCAGGCGAGGCGGGAAAACGCACACTGGGCGCGGACACAACGAGCACAGTATAACACAGTCGGAGGCGAGCAACAGTCGGAAGTACACGTACTGTACCGAGGAGGCTACCCAGGAAAAGTGGATTCCATTGAGCCTCGGATGAACCGATTCCGACGGCTACTTGCCATGGCTATATTCTGAGGCACAAAATTGGAAAGATTACGACGCTAAGAAGATGGAAAGTGCCGCTGCAGTGAGAGCCTTAGCCGTGCTTGCATGTGTGCCGTGCTGCCCGCTATCTCGCTGCCCGCCAACCGCCGCACCGACTTGCACAGGTCAAACATTTATTTCATCTTTAGAAGTGTATCTGTGTGGACCAGTGTCGAAACTGTTTCTAATGGTTCAATAATAACGTGACTTTTACCAGAATTGCTTTAGCCATGACTTATCCTGATCACTGATCTAGACAGGATCCTTACCTCGTATTGTGCAATCCGAGTATCCTAAACTGAAAGTTTAATGTTTGTGTTAATGAAAATTATCAGCAGGTTAATCTATGCCATAAAGGAATCTATAGTTCTGTGTGTTGTTGCAAATATTGGTAAAGAACAAAAGAGTTTTTGTTGGATTGAGTTAGCGATGTTATTTAATTAATTTGAGACAGAAATAATGACAGTTAAATTATTCAGAAGTAAGACAAAAGAGTAGCTGTCCAGAGATTGATAATTTTGTGTGTTAATTTGCCTTCAGTACTAGATAGTTTCAGAATAACGACTATAACAGTTTCAGGACCTCCCCCCTTTGCTCTTGTTCATTCGTTCAAACCTTGATGTGTACTGATCAAATTTGACCAGTAAAGCTAAATTCTATATTAATCCTAAATGTGTTAGTGTTTTTCCATTATTCATAGTGATATTGTGTGTGTACTTTTAAGATTGTCGACGCTAGGGCAATCTATGCCCGATTTCAGTCTGCTCAACATACAAAAATGCAGTTCGTAGTAATCATTACTGTGTGGTGTTGTGTAAATGTAGCTCGTCCAAATTAGTATCAAAAAGAGAAAACTTTAGTTCAGTGGATTTTTCGGGTTCCAAACTTTGCCATATAACGCATCATTACTACGTGTTACTATGCTTGTACATGCACCCACTTGTACAAGGAAAAACTCACTAATTGCCTTAGTAGGCCGGCGACCGAATTGTTAGGTATAGGTAGCATCTACTGTGTGTACTTCTTGTCCATGCGAAAGAATAATTATACTGTACATTTGCTTGATGCATCACTGTAGTTATTGACTGGGAATAAGTCCGATCTTGCTTCTATTAGGTACACGCGGTCAACTTTTGTACTAAAATCCTTGTTTATAAGGTGAAGCCCGTGAACTTATTACAGTACAGGCTTTATATAGCTAACCTACGTCCGAGAAGGGCGGTAGTGTTACAACTGCTCCCACCAACCTGCACGTTTCGAGCCGCCATTCACCTCGATGACGGCCTCTGTGCAGACGAGCAAAAATGTGATTCACCCGAAGAACCAACTGATTGTCATTGATCGACGGTCGAATCCCGATGGTCCCGTGCCCACTTCAGTCGTAACTGACGATGTCGTTGGCTCAACATGTGAGCGCGTAGGGGTGGTCTGTTTGCGGAGCTCCACCATGTTCAACAATATATGATGAACAGTGTGCTCCGAAACACTTACTCGGGCACCAGCATTGTGCTCTTTCGGTAGAGACGCCACAGATCACCATCTGTCCTACTTTACAGGACAGACAAGCCTCCGATGTTCTGTGATGCGTCGTGGAGGTCCAAGCATTTAGCACCTAGAGTTGGTTTCACTGTCCTATTTCTTTCAGTAGATGCTCGCGACAATAGCGCGTCAACATTCAACCAGCTTCGCCGTTTTCGAGATACTCGTTCGCAGGCTCTGAATAATAATAATCTAGCCTTTGTCAAAGTCGCTTATCTCAATGGATTTCCCCATTTGCAGCCGATAGTTTCTCTAAGGGCGATCCCCTGTTCGTTTGTGCTCCGTTTACATACTTGACACTCACGTACCCGCAACGTAGCCAGGCTGCATCCGACGGCGCGGTGGGCAGTGGTCATAACGTTTTGGTTTATCAGTGTATTTTTAGAACGGAGGACGTCTTCGTGAATCTTCTCGAGCTCACCTGGCAGGTGCCCAGTTGCATTATCATTAAGTATAGTTGACGACGACCGTATGAAACCCCTAAATTTCATCAAACGCCATGTTCATATCCTTCCATATTTAGCGGTTCCTTAAGCACAAAAGGGGACCACACCATATGCACGAAAACCATCGCCATAACTTACAATCACCTCCGTACTACATTGATGACACGGCGGTCGCTTCAGGCTTTAAGTATTTTAAAATGTCTTAGCCACAGTACATGGGGAGCTGACAGGACTTGTCTGCTCCAGTTTTACAGGGCGTTTGTGCGATCTCGGCTCGATTATGGGTGCACGGTGTATGGGTCTGCGAGGCCTTCTTACTTAAAGATTTTGGACGTTGTCCACCATGAAGGGCTTCGGTTGGCCACTGGGGCATTCAAAACTAGTCCCATACCAAGCCTCTGTGCAGAGGCAGGTGAACCGCCACTTCATATGCGGCGACGGCTACTTACGGTACGCCAGGCGTATAAAACTTTGTCCACACCACACACACCTGCATACCATACCGTTGCTCAGCCTCCTCTGGCACGGTTATTTCATAACCGGCAACGTGCGACGCAGCCCTGTGGGATTCGCGCACAGGATTGCCTCGCTGCGATGTCTATGGCTGGTCTTCGTGTTTTACGTCGCGGTTGGAGCAGATCTCCACGTTGGCTCCTCCGGAGACCCAAACTAATTTTAGATTTGACTCGTTTTAAGAAGGATGGCACGCCAGATTTTACATTCCAGTCACTGTTTTTTTAACATTTTAGATGTGCATCACGGTTTCACTGTCGTTTACACTGATGGCTCCAAACAGGAGAATTTCCTTGGCTGTTCTGTGGTGTTCCCTGATCATGTTACCCGGATTCGCCTCCCTGCTGAATATACCGTTTTCGCAGCGGAGCTCCACGCGATCATGAAGGCACTGGAGCTGATGCATCGTGTTCGGGGCGATCGATTTCTTCTCTGCTCCGATTCTCTTAGTGCCTTACAATCACTGCAGAACCTATACCCGACTGAGGAGATGGTCCAGCTGATATATGACCAACTGTACTTGCTCCAACGGCGGGGTAAAGAGGTATCCTTCTGCTGGGTGCCTGGTCCTGTCGGCATATGGGGCAATGAACAGGCCGATGGGGCTGCCAAGGAGGCCTGCAGAGAGCAGGATGTGGTCCAGTGTCCTATCCCCTTGCAGTCGGTCATTGCTGCACTCCACAGGAAGTGCATGGAGTTGTGGGAGGACGAATGGCTGGCGGTGACGGCCAATAAACTGCGGTCGGTAAAGTCAACCACTCGGCCGTGGCGTTCCTCCTGCCGGTTGCTCAGGCGGGAAGAGGTGGCCCTCACACGTCTTCGGATCGGGCACTGTCCTCTCACACATAGCTTTTTATTACGGCGGGAGGATCCTCCGTTTTGTGATGCTTGTGGTGTGCACATCTCTGTCCGGCACATTTTAATAGACTGCATTTTATACCGTGAAGCACGGGCAGAAGCACAAGTTGCTGGGGATGTGCCTTCTGTTTTAGCTAATGATGAGGCGTGTGTGTCTAGGGTTTTAAAGTTTTGTGACGTGTCTGGACTCTGGCCTAAACTTTTAGGCTGGAGGTTTTAGTGTATTGCAGAGTGGCTGACTCCTCCCCTTTTTTCCTTGTGGTCAGCCAGCCACTTCCCTCTGCTACATTGTTTTAGCTCCCTCTATCATTTTCTTCCTGTGTTGTCCATGTTTTACTGTTGACACCCTGCTTCATCCCACGCTTCGGTGTGGATGAGCACATATTTTTCAACGATTGTTACCCGTGTTTTATGTTCCGTTTTATATTCCTGGTCTGGGATTTTTCTTGACACCCGTCTCCCTATGTTCCTGAACGGGCGCTGAAGACCTTGCTGTCGTGCGCCCAAAAAAAACCCTCTACTACTACTACTACTACTACTACTACTACTACGTATACATGAAAGTAATTAACATACTCCAAGCATTCGCCAAACACAAACCCTTCTGTCCGACTGCCTCAGGATATAGCCGGTCATTGTATCACTCGTTTCCAGTCATCCACTACCCAACGGCGTCACTATTTGTACCATCTCAAGCCTCCCCTAGTACTGACTAAAGGAAAGTGTGGCTCATGAGGAGCGCTCGACCACCGCGACCCGTTCTTTTTAACTCACTACACACAGCCATTGTGCTGGCTGGATTGGAGGTAGCGCTTCGAACTCTCGAGTGAGCCCTTCCGCTCATTTCATGCGGTTATTTACAGCCACTCTCCGCTAGGCTCGACGGCGTACGTGAGGTATCTCTGGACTCGGTTTACTGTGGTTACTACTTCACGTTTCCACATCACAATCACATCACCAGCTTTAGATTATGGCATCCTTAGAAGGGTTGTAATGTCCGTGCCGGACTTATTTCTCAGATGATCTCCAATGACTAGTCCACGTTGGAGGTCACTGGCTCTCCTGACCGACTCATTCAGCTGTTTCTGCTTCGCTACTGACAACACCACTCCGCGTCTCTTTTTATACGTGCGAGTCCGCTTCTCGTCTCATCTAGTCATCATTTCGGCATTATGTTGAACGTCGGGGTGCTCTTGGTGAGATAGTATACGTCTATACTGCTTAAGCCAAGTTATGGTGCGTGGCGGAACCTACCTTGTGTACCACTTTCACAATCTCTCTTTCCTGTATAAGTCGCAAATACAAAGAAAGATTGTTGATAAAGCCGTCCTCTACATGGGACATGAAAGCCGACGTCGATGTGGACGTGGAGCTGGAAGCTTTGTGGAGAGAAATGTGGTGAGTGAGATCCAAGATCGTTTTCTGCATTACGAGCAGAACTTTGGAGACGACGTATTGGATATCTCTTGCAGTCGAACCAAATATTTATTAGTGCTGATATTATAATTGACATATTATACATGTATGCTCATTCAGAGTAGCGGAACATTAACGACCCGTCGAAAGCGCGTAATTTTTAGTACTATTTGTTGTAATAAAATGACAGACAACGACACTCAAAAGTGCAACTAAAGGAACTGAAAACCCAGAGGCAGAACACACAGACAACACAGCAGACCACATAACATTAGGAAAAAAGGAACAGGTGCTACACACTAAAATACAACAATAAAATAGCACATAGTATTGGAACCATACTAAAAAAGAAAGGGGTCCCAATAAGATTCGGAGGCCACAACACAGTTCAACAAAGGCTAAGCCGGCCGGTGTGGCCAAGCGGTTCTAGGCGCTTCAGTCCGGAACCGCGCTGCTGCTACGGTCGCAGGTTCGAACTCTGCCTCGGGCATAGATGTGTGTGATGTCCTTAGCTTAGTGAGGTTTAAGTAGTTCTAAGTCTAGGGGACTGATGACCTCAGATGTTTAGTCCCTTAGTGCTTAGAGTCATTTGAACCATCTGAACATAGGCTAAGACCAGACAAAAGAACAATCGACAAATTCAGCAATGCTGGAATACACCAACTCACGTATAACTCTGTCAGGCTTAATACTTAGAACAAACAAGCAGAAATATCCGAACAAGCTACACAGAATACACGAGAGCTCTAAAGAGTGACAGTACACATTCCACTTTCTCAGAACACCTAATGAACAAAAATCACAACCGCAGTAATATCGAAAGTGCTCTACACATCCTGAAATACAGCAACGGTTTATAGCGAAAACTAACAATGCAACAAAATTATTACATACAAAAGGCTATAGTGGAAGGAAATAACGTAACGAAATCACCACACTTTGCAACAACACACTCCTTACCGCTGTAAGAGAACTGACACGGAATACAAAACAGCAAAACACACACACGCACGCGCCTACGCAAGCACGCACACCCACACACACAAAATCAACCCCCCCCCCCCCCCCAATTCACGCATAGATACATAAATAAGGGACAGAAATGGTTCAAATGGCTCTGAGCACTATGGGACTTAACGTCTATGGTCATCAGTCCCCTAGAACTTAGAACTAGTTAAACCTAACTAACCTAAGGACATCACACTACACCCAGTCATCACGAGGCAGAGAAAATCCCTGGCCCCGCCGGGAATCGAACCCGGGAACGCGGGCGCGGGATAAGGGACAGAAGTCGTCGGAACTCCAGCTACAATTTTCATGACTTTCTCGCAAAATGCAATACGTTTCTTGCGACACACGCGGACAGCAAGACGGCGTAACGTTTTGGATCATGAACATGGTGGAAAGTCGTTTTTCTGCGTCTGTAAGTAGTTGCAAGCCGCCCAACGAACGTGAGTGCATGACAAACTACGTAACGACTTAGCACACCACAACTTTATCCACAGCACACCGCAATCCCATCTGTGTAACTCTGACATGCATAAATTCGTGTTTTTGTATTTATTTACTAGCAGCCTTTCAGACAGTTGCAGATGACATGATGTATGCCGAGAAGAACGACAAGAAAAAGAACAAACGGAGAAAACATGCTGGAAACAGCGGCAACAATCGTAAAATCATGCTGTGACGTATGGTAAATAGGGTATTATGAAATTATTCATAGAAAAAATATTTGGAACAAAACAGTGCACATATAATAACGTTTTATAAGTATGCTATTACAGCATGAAATAGAATGAAAGAACTCACTGATGATGACGATATTTGTCGCTGAAACTAATTTGGGGAAATAAATAAATGTTTTGCATTAAGGCGGACGCACAATCTCATATTGTTGTTTCGGAAAACGACATATCGTTTGTTAAAACTTTTCGTATTATAACCTCTGTGCTGTGAAGGTAAGCCGTTTCGAAGAACCAGTGCATTTAAAATTTGTAAAAAGAGGTGGCTTTTTGTTAAGATTTGTTCTAACTGAATGTCAATTAAGAAAGTGTCAATGGTTAAAGCCCTGAGGGTATCGTAAGATTAAACACGTAGACTGAAGGTAAAGTGTTAAATGTAGTTCAATGTATAGAGGCGTGTGGAACTTTCTGATTATTTTAACAGTAGTGTGTTATGCAATATTCGTTGCTCTGAATAGATAAGAGCGCTCTTCGTTCAGGCGCGGCGTATTTTGCAATTTCTTGTGCAATTGACTTTTATTTTGTTAAAAAAATTCTGCTACTGGATAGAAGCAGTGAATGATGAAATGATATTTATCGTACATGGTAAAATATTGTACGTTTGTATTGCACTATTGGTAATAAAAGCTGATGTCTTTATTGAAAAAAACACGAACTTTTCTTTTTGCCTTATATCTTATTCATTGACATCGAAGTTTACTACGAAGTCTTACTACGGACAGGACAACATGGCTAGCAAATATGTTTTTTAGTAGACGAACGTCGCTACTCTACGCGTGTCCATTTTCGTAAATAAACTGTGTGGCCTGCCCGACAGATACAGCCGAGACTGCCACTGGAGCGCGCTGTGCTCGCAATCCGCTATGAGGAGCACCTTTCCGAGCGTGCACCAACCACAGTGGTAGCCAAGTTTGGCCTGCTTCAAGATGAGAAGCACGTCCCACGTGAGGACGGCTTAGGTCTCAGAGTGAGCTCGACACTCTGCAATTTTCGTTATAATTAATTTAACATACAACCACTAATGCTAGGAACGTAATCCTCAACAGCGCGTTTCCGGATTCAAGCTTCCACATTCTTGCTGTCTGTGTTAACTCTACATAAACAGGCACTTAGAAAGCACACAGCGTCATAAAATAAAAACAAATTAAATTATTCGGACAAAGTCCGCGTCTTACTTTAAAACCGGCAACACCAGATTCTCTGTTCGACTTAGCCATTATACCGCCTGTCCACAAAAGCGTTCCTATCAGGTAGCGATAAAGGTAAGACCGTATTGACAAGAGAAGATCCACATCGCAACCCCGTCAGATTTAATGGTAAAATGGCCCAGTTGATAGCCCCTCAGAAACTGAACCCAAATCAAGCATGTAAACAGGAAAGAGGTGTACTGAATTGTGGAAAAAGAACAAAATATAGAAACAATGAACCGCCCAAGCTCAAAATGTGCAACATCGAGTGAATTGCAATAATCATGGCGTCGTGATTGTGTGGTCACCGTGTTGGACTGCAAAACGCAATATTCGTGTTCAAATGTCCCAGGTGCCTCTTTTTTCACAAAATTGTGAACTTTACCTCAGGTGATTGCTGTGTCTGTTCTCCTTCTGTAGTCTTGGCAACTGTCATACTACACACTGGTTACAGAATATGACTCATATGGTAAGAATATATTACCGGTGAATGTGACGGTTAGTGAGAGCAGGCGAGATGCCGCATTGACCTCTCACAGAAATGGACACAACAAACAAACGGGTGTGAACTAGGTTACAGCAAAGGAATTAAAGAGTGAAAACTTTCTAAACGGAACGTAACAATCGTAATATGTGGTACTTGTGTAGAACAAATAGAAGGTACGTAGGTCTGGAGTTCACTTACTTAGACCACAATGTTGCAAACAGACATTACACCACAACACGGACAAAAATTTAAATACAGCGAACAGACTCGTCAGTGACCGGGCAAACAGTTCATAATTTCGTGAAAAAGAAAAAAATAAATAAATAAAATAAAATTGGGCACGAGGGAGAGTTGAACACGGATCTCCCCCTTTGTAGACCAATACCGTGACAACATAACTACGAAGCTGGAGCTATTCAAATTTCCTCTATCTCATCTACATCATACTCCGTAAGCCAACTAATGGTGTGTGGCGGAGGGTACTTTCGGTACCACTATCTGATCCCTCCAAACTTGTTCCACTCGCGAACAGTGCGTGGGAAGAATGATTGTCGGTAAGCCTCTGTATTGGCTCTAATTTAGCGTATTTTCTCCGCGTGGTCAATACGTTATATGTATGTGGGGGGAAGTAAATGTTGTCTGACTCCTCCTGAAAACTGCTGTCCCGAAATTTCAGTAGTAAATCTCTCCGTGATGCACAACGTCTCTCTTGTAACGTCTGCCAGTAAGGTTTGCTTAGCATCTCCGTAACGCTCTCTCGCCAGCTAAACGATCCCGTGACGAAACGCGCTGCTCTTCGTTGGATCTTCTCTGTATCAGTCCTACCTGACAGGGATCCCAGATGGATGAACAATACTCAAGGATCGGGCGAACAAGTGCCTTATAAGCCACTTCTTTCATGGATGAGTTGCATTTCCTCAAGATTCTTCTGATGAATCTGAGTCTTGTGTCTCCTTTTCCCGCTATCTGTTTTACATGGTTATTTCACTTAAGGTCGCTCTGGATAGTTACGCCTAGATGTTTTAGGCCAGACGCTGTCTCCAGCTGTTTGTCAACAATAGTGTAGATTTCTTTCCCTTTGAATGCGCAGTATGTTACATGTATTTACGTTCAGGATCAAATGCCAGAGTCTGCACCATTCATCAATTCTCTGAATGTCGTTCTGCAAATTCTTACTATCTTCTGGCGTTGCTACTTTGATATAAACTACTTTGATATACACAAATGCATCATCTACGAATAGCGTTAAAGAGCATCCGACGTTTTCTACAAGATCATTTATAAATATTGTGAACAGTAACGGTCCTATCACAATTCCCTGTGGCAATCCGGATATTACCTTTACATCTGACGATTTAGTTCCCTTAAGAGCGACGTGTTGAGTTCTATCTGCAAGAAAGTCTTGAATGCAATCGCAGGCCTGCTCCGATACTCCGTAGGCTCGTATCCTTTCCTTACACGACAGTGCGGGTCGGTGTCAAATTCCTCACTGAAACCAAGTAACACGGCATTATATTGAGCACCGTTGTCCACTGCTCTGTGGATCTCAAGGAGGAACAGAGCGAGCTGAGTTTCGCAGGATCTCTGTTTGCGGAATCCATGTTGATTTTTATGGAGAAGCTGTTCACTTTCCAAAAACGTCATAATTCTTAAGCATAAAACATGTTCCATAATTCTACATCAGATTGGCGTCAACGATATAGGTCTATAATTGTGTGGTTCAAATGGTTCAAATGGCTGTGTGCACTATGGGACTTAACATCTGAGGTCATCAGTCCCCTAGAACTACTTAAACCTAACTAACCTAAGGACATCACACACATCCATGCCTGAGGCAGGATTCGAACCTGCGACCGTAGCGGTCGCGCGGTTCCAGACTGAAGCGCCTAGAACCGCTCTGCCACACCGGCCGGCTGTAATTGTGTGGATCTGTCTTACGGCCTTTCTTAAAAACGGGAATGACCTGCACTTTTTTCCAGTCGTTACGTACCTTTCGTTCCTCAAGCGATCTACGATAAATTACTGATAGAAAGGGAGCAAGTTCTTTCGCATAATCTTTATAGAATGTTATAGGTATCTAATCTGGTCCTTAAACCTTTCCACTACTAAGCGAGTGTAGCTGCTTTTCAATTCCGCGATAGCTTATCTCAATATCTGCCATTTCGACGTTCGCACGACGATTGAAAGGAGGGACGGTGTTACGATCTTCCGTCGTGAAACAACTTTGGAAGACCAGATTCAATATTTCGTCCTTTATTATCTTCCGTTTCGGTGCCGGTGTGGTCGCTGAGAGAATAAATAGATGATTTTGACCCACTTACTGATTTTACAAACGACCAAAATCTCTAAGGTTTTTACTTAGGTCGGTTGACAACGTCTTACTTTAGAAATCGTTGAACGCTTCTCTCATTGCTCTCCTTGCTCTCATTTTCGCTTCGTTCAGCTTTTGTTTGTCGGCTAGGTTTTTACTTTTCTTGAATCTGAGAAAAAGTGCTCTTTGTTTGCGTAGCGCTTCTCTAACACGGCCGGCCGAAGTGGCCGTGCGGTTAAAGGCGCTGCAGTCTGGAACCGCAAGACCGCTACGGTCGCAGGTTCGAATCCTGCCTCGGGCATGGATGTTTGTGATGTCCTTAGGTTAGTTAGGTTTAACTAGTTCTAAGTTCTAGGGGACTAATGATCTCAGCAGTTGAGTCCCATAGTGCTCAGAGCCATTTGAACCATCTCTAACACGGCTATTAAACCATGGTGGATCTTTCCCATCCCTTATAACCTTACTACCGACATACTTGTCTAGGGCATATAGAACAACGCATTTGAATTTTTTCCATTTGTTGTCCACATCTTTGTCCTCATCACCGAATATTTGATGCTGACTGCTGAGATATTCTGAAATTTGTATCCTGTCACCCTTGCTGAGCAAATATAACTTCCTACCTTTCTTAACATGCCTTGTAGGGCCCGTTGTCATAGATGCTGTCAGAACCTTATGATCACTGATACCTTCCTCTACGTTAACTGATTCGGTAATTTCAGGTCTGTTTGTTGCCAGGATGTCTAAGATGTAACCCTCACGAGTTGGTTCTCTAACTATCTGCTCAAGATAATTTTCGGACAAGACACCCAGAACAATGCCACATGATTCCCTGTCTCTGGCACCAGTTTTGATGCCATAACATGGCAAGTTGAAGTCACCCCCTATTACAACGGCATGATCAGTATTATCTTGGGCTTGGACTGTTAACTGTTCCGATTTTGCTTCTTTTTCCACAATTTTGTACGCCTTTTTCCCGTTTTTATGCTTGATCTGTGTCAAATTGTTGACGGGCTGTTCACTGGGCCATCTTATCACTAAACCCGGAGGGGGTGGGGGGGGGGGGGGTAGGAGGGTCGCAATCTGGTTTCCCTTGTGAGTGGAACTACACTGCAGCATATCCGTGCAGCACGGTGCGACTCTATTTACCGCATTTGAACTGCAGCAGCACAACAATACATTGCAAGTTTTGTACCTAAGTCGTTCGGAAACCTCGAAGCAAAATGGGCGAAAGTGACATCGATATGATAATAATGTCTTTGTTGTGTGAGGCAGAAGACTATAAATATACGTATGCCAGCGTTGGTGATCTGGGAAAGAATAGCGATGCGAGGATGTTTTCACGGTCAGATTCAGCAACAAAACTGGACACAAATACCTTGAATATCCGAGGCCCAAAAGAATTACCGGGCACGAGGGTTCGACTGCCTCACGTGATTCTCGGAGACGTAGCTTTTCCATTAATAACCTATTTGGTGAGACCTTATCCTCGATCACAGTTTGATGACCAATCGAAAAAAGTAGACGGTTACAGACATAACAGAGTCGGAAGAGTTACAGAAAACGCTTTTGTTACATTGTGCCAAAAATTTGGGATTTACTGACGCAAGATCTGTTTCAGTCTGGAACATAAAGAGAGCGTGATTCTTGCCACTTTTGTCTTGCACTATGTTCTCAGACTCAGTACAGTGTTGTTTGACAATGAAGAGACTGAAGAGATACAGTATCGACACCCTCTTCATATAGGAGGCAATTTTGTGAATAATGCTATCCAGGTATGGGATTATTTCAGTTCCCCGCGAGTAGTTTGGTCCGGCAAAAGAACATGACAAACAGGGGATGTCGTCAAAGATAAAATAAGTAGTAAAAATGTAATAGTAAGCACGTAGTCATCTATCTAAATATAAATGTGAATATCCATATGTTCAATATCGTTAATCTACGAAAATTCTTGACCGATTGCTTTGAAAGTTTCACACAACGTTGAATTGTAATTTACGCGTGTTTTTAGGTACCTAATTCTTTAATATATTTATATTTTTAATACGTGTGATATATAAATATATATGCAACATGTAAAGGGAAAACATTGTTACAAAAAATCTCGAAATGTATTTTTCCAATTTACTTCAATTTTTTTGCATTGTTGTAATAAAAGTTTAGACATTTTGCAATAACAATAAACAAGGCTGAGGGTCAGAGAGAGGAGGGACGAGGAGATGGACAGAGGGGAGCGGGGAATGCACATAGAAACCGTGAAGGAGGGGGTGGGCAAAGAGAGGGTTGGTTGGTTGATTTGGGGGAAGAGACCAAGCAGCGAGGTCATCGGTCCAATCGGATTAGGGAAGGATGGAGAAGGAAGTCGCCTGAGGCGATTTTAGGGAAATCACCGAAAACGTAAATCAGGATGTCCGGATGCGGGTTTGAACTGAATGCGAGTCCAGCTCCACCTGCACAAAGAGAGGGGGGAGAAGGATATGGTGAAGAGGGACGGGGGGGGGGAGATAAGATGAACAGAGAAAGGGTGAGCGAGAGACGGGAGACGGGCCGAGAGAGGGGGAGAGGAAACAGAGCAGGGGAGGGGAAGCTGGACAGAGAAAGGGGGAGGAGATGAAGAAGAGAGAGGTGGAAGGAGGAGGAGATGGACAGAGAAAGGGTAAGGGGAAGATGGACAGAGACAAGATAGAAAAGGAGATTAGGTATACATACAATTCCCATACATATTACAAACGTGTGCTTTCTCTTTTCTTTCTTTTCCATTTAAGCAGATAGAGCCACAAAAAAGCGTGGATAGGCTTTTTTTTTATCATCAGTCTACTGACTGGTTTGATGCGGCCCGCCACGAATTCCTTTCCTGTGCTAACCTCTTCATCTCAGAGTAGCACTTGCAACCTACGTCCTCAATTATTTGCTTGACGTATTCCAATCTCTGTCTTCCTCTACAGTTTTTGCCCTCTACAGCTCCCTCTAGTACCATGGAAGTCATTCCCTCATGTCTTAGCAGATGTCCTATCATACTGTCCCTTCTCCTTATCAGTGTCTTCCACACATTCCTTTCCTCTCCGATTCTGCATAGAACCTCCTCATTCCTTACCTTATCAGTCCACCTAATTTTCAACATTCGTCTATAGCACCACATCTCAAATGCTTCGATTCTCTTCTGTGCCGCTTTTCCCACAGTCCATGTTTCACTACCATACAATGCTGTACTCCAGACGTACATCCCCAGAAATTTCTTCCTCAAATTAAGGCCGGTATTTGATATTAGTAGACTTCTCTTGGCCACAAATGCCTTTTTTGCCATAGCGAGTCTGCTTTTGATGTCCTCCTTCCTCCGTCCGTCATTGGTTATTTTACTGCATAGGTAGCAGAATTCCTTAACTTCATTGACTTCGTGACCATCAATCCTGATGTTAAGTTTCTCGCTGTTCTCATTTCTACTACTTCTCATTACCTTCGTCTTTCTCCGATTTACTCTCAAACCATACTGTGTACTCATTAGACTGTTCACTCCGTTCAGCAGATGATTTAATTCTTCTTCACTTTCACTCAGGATAGCAATGTCATCAGCGAATCGTATCATTGATATCCTTTCACCTTGTATTTTAATTCCACTCCTGAACCTTTCTTTTATTTCCATCATCGCTTCCTCGATGTACAGATTGAAGAGTAGGGGCGAAAGGCTACAGCCTTGTCTTACACCCTTCTTAATACGTGCACTTCGTTCTTGATCGTCCACTCTTATTATTCCCTCTTGGTTGTTCTACATATTGCATATGACCCGTCTCTCCCTATAGCTTACACCTACTTTTTTCAGAATCTCGAACAGCTTGCACCATTTTATGTTGTCGAACGCTTTTTCCAGGTCGACAAATCCTATGAAAGTGTCTTGATTTTTCTTTAGCCTTGCTTCCATTATTAGCCGTAACGTCAGAATTGCCTCTCTCGTCCCTTTACTTTTCCTAAAGCCAAAATGATCGTCACCTAGCGCATTCTCAATTTTCTTTTCCATTCTTCTGTATATTATTCTTGTAAGCAGCTTCGATGCATGAGCTGTTAAGCTGATTGTGCGATAATTCTCGCACTTGTCAGCTCTTGCCGTCTTCGGAATTGTGTGGATTATGCTTTTCCGAAAGTCAGATGGTAAATCGCCAGACTCATATATTCTACACGCCAACGTGAATAGTCGTTTTGTTGCCACTTCCCCCAATGATTTTAGAAATTCTGATGGAATGTTATCTATCCCTTCTGCCTTATTTGACCGTAAGTCCTCCAAAGCTCTTTTAAATTCCGATTCTAATACTGGATCCCCTATCTCTTCTAAATCGACTCCTGTTTCTTCTTCCATCACATCAGACAAATCTTAGCCTCATAGAGGCTTTCAATGTATTCTTTCCACCTATCTGCTCTCTCCTCTGCATTTAACAGTGGAATTCCCGTTGCTCTCTTAATGTTACCACCGTTGATTTTAATGTCACCAAAGGTTGTTTTGACTTTCCTGTATGCTGAGTCTGTCCTTCCGACAATCTTATCTTTTTCGATGTCTTCACATTTTTCCTGCAGCCATTTCGTCTTAGCTTCCCTGCACTTCCTGTTTATTTCATTCCCCAGCGACTTGTATTTCTGTATTCCTGATTTTCCCGGAACATGTTTGTACTTCCTCCTTTCAGATAGTATAAAACGAAGACCTAATCTTCAGTTTCATAAAATAAACAAAAGTGTTATTTGTAGGTAATCGTATGTTATGTTTACTCCAATTTCTTTGGCAATTTCTTTCCAAAATTTGCTTTTTCTGATCCTATATATACAGGGTGTTTCCTTAAGAGCGTGCAAAACTATAACAAGACATAGAGGTTGCTCCACTGGACAATTTGAGATAGAGAACCTGGGGTCGGAGAAGCCAGTTTAATAAGGTAATAGGAATAAAAGCACATAACTGTGTACTTGTTTATTTACATTAGTTGCACTTAACTGAAAATACCATCATTCACACAATGAACGTACCATTTGTACTGTATCTTACAAAATCTGTTGAAACGGCGGCCGACAACCTCAATGCAAGTACGACATAGGTCAATAAGATTCTGACGCACCTTGCAAATATCAACGGTGTGGTTCAAATCGCATCGCTGACAGTTACTATTACGGCAACTAATTCCATCTTCATATCCACTTTCCCCCTCTCTCCTTACCATCTACACTTTATATATCCCCGTAGGAAATAATCAAGGGGGTTCACGTCAGATGACCTTGCAAGCCATGGAATAGGACCTCCCCTTCCAATGCAGCCGCCACGAAATACTGTACTGGGACTGCTTCATTGTATTTTACTCTGTGTTTCTGAATAACACTGAGTAATGAATGGGTCTGCCGTTGATTCATAGCACGTTCTGTCATGGGACAATATAAATGCAATGCAACAGAGCCACCTTACGGACAAGTAAAGTAAACAAAACCTGCGTCATGACTTCCTCGTAATCAGACTCGTCCTCTTTATTTCCTAGCAGGGAATAAAGAATGTATATATAAATAAAGAGCACAGCGCACGTAAACCTGTACTCATGACAGCTGCAAATACACTCCTGGAAATGGAAAAAAGAACACATTGACACCGGTGTGTCAGACCCACCATACTTGCTCCGGACACTGCGAGAGGGCTGTACAAGCAATGATCACACGCACGGCACAGCGGACACACCAGGAACCGCGGTGTTGGCCGTCGAATGGCGCTAGCTGCGCAGCATTTGTGCACCGCCGCCGTCAGTGTCAGCCAGTTTGCCGTGGCATACGGAGCTCCATCGCAGTCTTTAACACTGGTAGCATGCCGCGACAGCGTGGACGTGAACCGTATGTGCAGTTGGCGGACATTGAGCGAGGGCGTATAGTGGGCATGCGGGAGGCCGGGTGGACGTACCGCCGAATTGCTCAACACGTGGGGCGTGAGGTCTCCACAGTACATCGATGTTGTCGCCAGTGGTCGGCGGAAGGTGCACGTGCCCGTCGACCTGGGACCGGACCGCAGCGACGCACGGATGCACGCCAAGACCGTAGGATCCTACGCAGTGCCGTAGGGGACCGCACCGCCACTTCCCAGCAAATTAGGGACACTGTTGCTCCTGGGGTATCGGCGAGGACCATTCGCAACCGTCTCCATGAAGCTGGGCTACGGTCCCGCACACCGTTAGGCCGTCTTCCGCTCACGCCCCAACATCGTGCAGCCCGCCTCCAGTGGTGTCGCGACAGGCGTGAATGGAGGGACGAATGGAGACGTGTCGTCGTCAGCGATGAGAGTCGCTTCTGCCTTGGTACCAATGATGGTCGTATGCGTGTTTGGCGCCGTGCAGGTGAGCGCCACAATCAGGACTGCATACGACCGAGGCACACAGGGCCAACACCCGGCATCATGGTGTGGGGAGCGATCTCCTACACTGGCCGTACACCACTCGTGATCGTCGAGGGGACACTGAATAGTGCACGGTACATCGAAACCGTCATCGAACCCATCGTTCTACCATTCCTAGACCGGCAAGGGAACTTGCTGTTCCAACAGGACAATGCACGTCCGCATGTATCCCGTGCCACCCAACGTGCTCTAGAAGGTGTAAGTCAACTACCCTGGCCAGCAAGATCTCCGGATCTGTCCCCCATTGAGCATGTTTGGGACTGGATGAAGCGTCGTCTCACGCGGTCTGCACGTCCAGCACGAACGCTGGTCCAACTGAGGCGCCAGGTGGAAATGGCATGGCAAGCCGTTCCACAGGACTACATCCAGCATCTGTACGATCGTCTCCATGGGAGAATAGCAGCCTGCATTGCTGCGAAAGGGGGATATACACTGTACTAGTGCCGACATTGTGCATGCTCTGTTGCCTGTGTCTATGTGCCTGTGGTTCTGTCAGTGTGATCATGTGATGTATCTGACCCCAGGAATGTGTCAATAAAGTTTCCCCTTCCTGGGACAATGAATTCACGGTGTTCTTATTTCAATTTCCAGGAGTGTAAGCTGGAAAGCAGTAATGCTAGACAAAGCGGTGTACAAGTTTACTTCCATATCTCGTTAAGCTGGCTTCTCCGACTCCAGATTCCCTATCTCAGATTGTTCAGTGGAGCATCCTCTATGTCCTGTTAAATTTTTGCACACTGCTACGGAAACACTGTGTATGTTGGTCATTTTGAAGGTCACATAACTCATATCCACTTATACAAGCAATTAACTTTTCCTCGTGTAACACCATTTTGGTAAACAAACTTTCGTTTCGCACTTGAAAGAGGTACTGTCTGAATGATATGCAGTGCCACGAGGCTTGCTGTAGCGCACTACGCGACGCTGCGTCACAGTCGGCCAGTTGGTCGACTTTGCCTCGCAGTGACGCACCGCCAGTTCCTCTGTCACGTAGCGCGTTCTGTCCCACAAAAATGGAAATTAGCGTTTGGCGTCATTGGCCGGGAGGCCCCTTCCGGGGCAGGTCCGGCCGCCTTGGTGCAGGTCTTATTACATTCGACACCACATTGGGCGACCTCCGTGCCGGATGGGCATTAAATGATTATGAAGACAACACAACACCCTGTCCCTGAGCGGAGAAAATCCCCGACCCACCCGGGAATCGAACCCGCGCCCGTACGTCGGCAATCCGGCACGCTGACCACTTTTTTTTTTAAATCTCATTTTGTTCGTTTTTCGTTCGTTGCATCAGTTTTGGGCGGACGTCGTAAGACATCAATTTACGTTCGTCGTTGACCCATTAAGTCAGTTTATTTTTTTTATCACAGAGGGCAACTAACCCTCTGACCGAACACGCTGAGCTGCCTTGCCGGCAAACCACTCAGCTATCGGGGCGAACTTCTGTCCCATAGAGGACCGAGCGAGGTGGCGCAGTGGTTAGCACACTGGACTCGCATTCGGGAGGACGACGGTTCAATCCCGTCTCCGGCCATCCTGATTTAGGTTTTCCGTGATTCCCCTAAATCGCTTCAGGCAAATGCCGGGATGGTTCCTTTGAAAGGGCGCGGCCGATTTCCTTTCCCATCCTTCCCTCACCCGAGCTTGCGCTCCGTCTCTAATGACCTCGTTGTCGACTGGACGTTAAACACTAATCTCCTCCCCCTCCTCCTCTGTCCCATAGATTTCATACAACTATACTTGTTCGCGTCGTGACGCGCCACTCTGCTGCAGTGCAATTCCGGTCGGCGCGGTCTTACCGTAGCATCAGTTACAACAGTTTCAAGTACCACCACCTGTCGTCCCGTGCACCCGCTAGTTCAGTATACACGCGCACGGTTCCAAACATACTGGACTGACCAAACATGCGCTCAGTCGCGTCACAGAGATGTTACGAGAGACCCGAAGAGATAACATATCAGTGGATATCTAGCCAAACTGCTAACATTTACAAATGTTAAAAAAAGAAGTAAAAAACCGTTGAAGAAAGCACTACACTGACGCCCGTCTTTGCATTAAGTAGGAGTAGGCTAGCATTATCTGGTCTATATCGGTGAATTGCTATTTCAAGTTCTTCAAGTACGTCCAGCCGTTTTTAAAGTAAGACGAGGACTTTACTTCCGAATAAATTTGTTTTTATTTTATGACTGTGTGCTTTTTTCAAATGGTTCAAATGGCTCTGAGCACTATAGGACTCAACTGCTGAGGTCATAAGTCCCCTAGAACTTAGAACTACTTAAATCTAACTAACCTAAGGACATCACACACATCCATGCCCGAAGCAGGATTCGAACCTGCGACCGCAGCGGTCGCGCGGTTCCAGACTGTAGCGCCTAGAACCGCTCGGCCACTCCGGCCGGCTGTGTGCTTTTTTAAGTGCAGTTTGATGTAAGGGTAAAACAGACAGCCAGATGATGGGAGCTTTGACTCGCGAAACGCGTCGCTGAGTTTTACGTTCCTTACATTCGTAGTTGTACGCTAAATTGATTATAACAATTATCTTCACGATTGTTACCTCCGGTCCTTAAGATGAACAGCATTAGAACTCCCAAATTTTACCTCCGCAGTCTTCTGGCGAGATATGCGTTGCAGACAGTAATATATTGGCTGACACTTCTAGGAACCTACGCTCTCGGATTTTTAACAGCGACACTTTGGCGCTTGCTGAATGAAGCTGTGCCAAAACAGGGGGGGGGGGGGGGGTGGAAGACGATTTCCGTTTGGTTGGGGCGGGTTTTTCTGTACGCGTTTTAGCGCAGAACTCAGTACACTGCCGTGACGGCCCTCTCACTTACCGCCCCCTCTTGGACTAAGCAGGCGTAGCTGCTCGCTCAATGCTGCTCTTTAGTTCGTAAAGTTTGAAGTGGCTACAGTCCATCAAGGTAACTTTTCACCAGTCAGAGTATCTTTGTAACACCTACTACTTTTGTTTCATATGGCTGCTGCTCCATTTCCTTGCTTTATTTTGTACCAAAAGTAACAGTTTTATTACCTCTGTGATTTGTAGTTAGTATTTCAGTTATCTTTGCACGTTCCTACAAGTGTTAGGCTTCTGATTATCCTTTAATTGGATTGAATGTGACAGTGGTTGAAGTTGAATAATGCTTGGTCGACACAAATATCTTCATGCTTCAAGGTAAAACATACAATACTGAATTAACACATCTGTTTTTACTTCTTTTGAACGCCGCATTTGATTCTGGTATTACCTAAGTTTACCCAGAATGATTTACACACGGAAAATACTGTTTTTAAGACTGGTGTGCAGTTACCCTAAATGACAATCTAACTTTCTACCAGCATTAAAATTTAAATTTTACTCTGATAAGGCACGGTCAGTGTACATTTTCACTTTCCCAAACATTCAGTAACTATAGATGTAAAGTGGTACACTGTCTTTTGTGATGTGTAATTTGTTGTATCTAATGTCTTCAAAAACTGGAACGAAGTGGTACAAAGTTACCCCAACTGACTGTTACGTTATGCAACAGTTGCTACGTTCAATGCTCAGAATTCTTTCGGGTTGAGGCTTATCCATAGGAAACTGTAATGCTAAACTAGGATTAAGCTGAAATAGATGATAAATTGTCTACGTCCTGGATATAAAAGAAAGTTGTGCCGCGTAGTAGAAACAATGAAAAAAATACTAATCGATTAAGGTTATTTGATAAATGCATTATCTTATGTACTTATTTTCCGGATCTTCTCTCTCGTTTTCAACACTGTGTTAGGCTCGCTGCTTCAGATGTCAATGTCTCGGCCACTGATCGCTGAGAAACAGATCTAAACCAGAGGCGACAGCGAAGAGCCTATCTCCCGTGTAATCGCACGATCGAGCAAGGGAATAAGCTATCACACCACAGTAAATTCACATTTATAATGGAGTTGGGAAGAGACTATCAACTTTTTAAACCTCCCCATTGACATTAGTAAGCACCAGCATTTATTTAAGATATACGGGAAAGTAACATCAGGAGAGACAGTTATACTTACAAATTCCCAGCATCCCATAACACGCAAACATGCTGCACCGCCTACAATCTATACCAGAAACCAAACCAGATTTTGAAAATGATTTGAAAATAATTAAAGAAATAGCGTATAGCAATGGTTGTAGTCCTACGCTAATTGACGAATACTCAGCAAAGAGAACAGAGACAGGACTACAGCACTCCTTTATGCACATCAGAAAGCACAAAACAACAGTGATAACACATGGCCTCCAACTACGTGTGGATAGAACTTCAAAGATTCTTACCAGGAAATCAAAATCCAACAAATCTCCTCCAGCTTTTTACTCTAAGAATAGTGTTGCCCACCTTCTCTTGAACAGTAAAGATAAGATTCCACCTTTAGGATAGAGTGGAATCTATATAATTTCGGGCAATCTGTGTGGCAAATTATATGTGGGTCAGTCAGGTAGTGTTATAACCGCTAGTCTGAGTATCAAGGGAGTCGGAGACTGAAAAAGAAAGATTCCACATTTGCTAAACATGCTCTGAAAGAATGTCATGCATATGAAGTGAAATGTGATGTTCTCCATAAAGGAACTAAAGGTAGGAAACTAACATTACTAGAAATTCTGACCATTAATAAACGCCAGTCAAAGGATCGTTATCCGGTCCTTAGTGACCAGACACAGTTCTGCGGCTCACCCTTATTAAAGTAACAGCCAGTTATTATTTCTCTCGCCATTAGCTAATAAGACTGTTATAACTGTCCAATACCCGCATTTCATAGACTTCTTTCTCCCCTCCATTTATTCGGTGTGTTCGTCACATTCACCAGTTTGTCCATATGACATAGTGGCCTGTAGAACATTTTTGGCTTATACATTCACAGAGTTTGCATATAGGAATATACTTTAACATAAGCTTATTTGTTCAGATTCACTTTTCGGAATTACACGATGCTTGTGTTTTGTATCGATATAGTCATAAAATACACATATCTTTGTACAGCTATGAACTCTCGTTAGAGTTGTGTGAACTATTTGTTTAGAATTAAATTATCGGACGATGGCTAAGAAGCCGAAAGCCGGTTCATAACGAACTAATAAATATTATTGTGGAACATTAATACTTTGTATTCAAGTTATTAATATGTGTGTGTTCCCCCAAGAACCGAAGGAATATTCCGTAAACATTATCACCGATTCTGTTCCACCTGGTGCTGGATGAGACGGCAGGAGTGACACATAAACAAGAAATGGGTACTAACGATGTAGAATTTGGATACGGTATAAAGCGTACTATCACAGAAGGCTGTCTAATGTTTCTCGATAATATGAAATCGTTAAAACTGAATGTAACTCCAGGGCCTGATGAAATCCCTTCAAAATATATACTGAATCTGCGGCTGAGCTAGCCCCTCTTTCAACTATAATTTATCGTAGATCGCTCTAACAAAAAAGGGTGCCCAGTGCTTATAAAAAGGCACAGGTCACACCCATATACAATGAGGGTAGTAGAAGTGATCCACAGAATACCGTCAAATATCCTTGACATCGATTTATTGTAGAATCTTAGCTTAGATTCTGAGGTCAATCACAGCGGGGTACCTTGAACAGAATGACCTTCTCAGTGCCAACCAGCATGGATTTAGAAAGCATGGATCATGTGAAACCCAACTCGCACTTTTCTCACAGGACATACTGAAAGCCTTTGGTTCAAGGCAACCAGGTACATGCAGTATTTCCTGATTTCCGGAAAGCATTTGACTCAGTACCGAACGTACGATTACTGTCAAAAGTACGATCATATGGGGTATCAAGTGAAATTTGTGACTAGATTGAGGACTTTTTGGTAGGGAGGACACAGCATGTTATCTTGGATGGTGAGTCATCGTCAGATGGAGAAGTAACTTCGCGTGTGCTCCAGGGAAGTGTGTTGGGACCCTTGCGGTTTATATTGTGACCTTGCAGACAATATTAATAGTAAGACTGGGCTTTTTGCAGATGATACAGTTGTCTGTAATGAAGTACTATAAGAAGCTGAGTAAATATTAGGTCAGATCTTGATAAGATTTCTACGTGATGCAGATATTGGTAACTTGTTCAAAATGTTCATAAGTGTAAAATTTTGCACTTCACAAAACGAAAATACATAGTATCCTAAGACTATAATATCAGTGGGTCACTGTTGGAAACGGCCAATTTTTACAAAAATGGTTCTGTGCACTATGGGACTTAACATCTGAGGTCATCAGTCCCCTAGCTTAGAACTACTTAAACCTAACTAACCTAAGGACATCACACGCATCCATGCCCGAGGCAGGATTCGAACCTGCGACCGTAGCAGCAGCGCGGATCCAGATTGAAGCGCCTAGAACCGCTCGGCCACAGTGGCCCGCGCCTAATTTTACTCTTTGTAGGGACATGAAGTGGAGTGATCACTTAGTTTCAGTCGCGGTCAAAGCATGTGGTAGACTTAGGTTTATTGGTAGACCCTGTAAAATCACAATTTTTCGAGTGTGACTCCTGATAAAGTGGCAACCCAGCTCCTGCATAACGGCAAAATAAAAGAAAGACGCCCAAAGAAGCTCTTCAGCGCGACCCAGAAACAGAGCATTGTTTTCTGAGGGATCCCTTTTCCATGACTGAACTCGAAGCTGCCATCTCCAGTTTGAAAGTGCATAAGGCTGCAGGTGTCGACGACCTTAGAGTTAAACAGATAAAGAACTTCGGCTGTAAAGCGATAGAGCGGCTACTAAGCCTAATGATCACATGTGTCGCCAAGCTACACAGCCCCAAAATGTGGCGGAAGTCTCGTGTCACTGCAATACTTAACCCTGGTGTGGGGCGGCGGGTGGAATTAATTGTTATATAAGTGTTCCTATTATTTATGCTGTTGTTTGCCGTTCTCAACACTGGCTCTCTAACTTCAATATTGGCAACCAGAAAGTGATTAGCAAAACGTGAAGCCTGTAATTAGAATTCCTAGTGCCCACTTCATCTGAGAATACACTTATAGTTACAGCTTATAGCTCTGAGGAATTAGGAGATTGTCTGGGATTTATAATCAAAAACAGTCGTGAAAAACGTCCTGTATTCTGAAAGTCACAGATGAAAACAAAGAATCCACACAATCTAACTAACAGAGCAGTTCAGAGTCTAATGCGCTGATGCCACTATAACTGTCCAAATTAAATGTTTAAGTGAATGCTCGCCATAATTTGATGATAACGTTCATCAAACGCCACGCTAAATAATGGTAGAATGTTTGTCCCGCGGCGGCACGTGAAAATACGACATACGCAAACTGAAGATCGATAATTAAAGTCATCCCAGAATTAACACTTCTCTCGAAAATGATTTCATGGTTACGCGCATCCCGAGTAACTTAATACGGCATCCGAGGCTGTTTGTAGCAATGATACCGACGCGACGCGACTCCCGACACAGATGGCGTGCTATTCACCGTCTCGAGAGAACTGGGGCCTTGCTTCCTGGCGCAGCGTTCTTACATATAAGGCCGCGGTGCGGACTGCTAAGGGAACGCCTGATCAAATCGGCTCTCCCGACTAGCCGCTGGGCTAGTAATGCACCACTTTAAGTTATCGAATAAATCATAGCTTCTTTTGCTGATGGCCGATGAAGCTCTCAATTTAAATGTGCCTTCAGCACACAGGTAAGTAATCATAATAAAAGTCTGAAGAGGCTAAGTTAAATATTTTGGGCGAGAGAATTAATTTAATTACACTGCACGCAGTAGACGAGCTCTGAACTGGCCCTTTGGAGATACGCTATCGCTATAGTTTTATAGTTATTCAAATAAAACTTCTCACATCTTTATGGTTATAGCGGATCTCCATTCTACTTAAATATAAACATCCTAGCCTTATTTATTAGCCTACTTAATCTATCTTGCTTCCTTAAGTTTTAAGACGAAAACCAGAAATTCATGAATTTCAACTAAAATCTTAATTTGTGAGATCCAGAAGACTGTTTCTATTAAATTATTATGGAAAAGGAATCTAACTATAAATTTTTAAATCTCTAGCTCTTTTCTGTTGCGCCAATGATTTTGACAGAAAAACGTCCAAATTTCGAAAATGGTTAAAGTTATCGAACTGATATTCAACACATATTAATTTAATATTACTCCTGACATGCTAGAACCGTTTTAGGTTATTTACATGATTTTTAAAGTATTGCGCAACATTTATGACGTCAGAGCTAGTTATAGCGGACTGGCTGGCACACAATGGAAAGACTGATGTGCATTTATTACGGCGTGAGTAGGCTGCTTCCCTACATCACCCTCTACTTACATTTTTTTTGTTTTTGAATGTTAATGAACGAAAAAAAATTTAATTACAAGAAGGGAAGCAAGAGTACAGCTTAACTTCCTATGAAAATTTAAAATGGAAATGTAAACATGTAGAAACATTAAAAGAAAACTGATTACTTACTTTAATTATTTAAATTGCGGGCATGTTCACTGCCTGTTAAGCAACATTATCGCTCAAAATTTAAGGAAAATCGATGAAACACTTTGGCATACATATTGCCTTAGACAGACAAACACATAAAATTATGAAAATCTTAAATCCATTAAATACATTTTTGCATACACAAATTCAAAGAAAATAAGTTATTCATGATACATAAACAGATGATTATATCTTAGCAGTCTTTTCTAAACCTGATAGAGAATTTTACAAATCATTTTTACACACATGGTTGTAGCCGCTTTGGCTGGCGTCCTACACTTCCATTCACAAGGGTAGAGGAGGTGAAGTTGCTATGGTGTGCGTCCTTCACGTTCACTCTAAATTACATAGGGAAAGGGGAGGGGTCACTGTGAGTTGTGTCCAAGTCACTCCACGCTTTCACGCAGCTACCAGGCTGCCATTATCTGGTTTGTCCTGTAGAACAAACAAAAAGAGTGCCTCAGACTCTGTTCACTTAACATCTAATGGTGAGTCACAATATCTTTCAATATTTTGCTGCAACAAAGTTAACAGAACTTTTTCAGTTTTACTCTCGTGGTTACTTAATTGTCAAAATCGATAAACATATGGCTCAAAACGCCGTTAGTCACTTACTAGAGAAAATCTATGCTCAAGGCATACAATCATAAATCTCAATTTATTATTTCTGGGCCGGAACACTGAACCAATGCCCGGTACATTCCTGACAAATCTGTATTTTATTCACTTAGCTAACTCATCTTTGATTACCTTATTCTCAGAGATAGTACGAGTATATTTGATTAGTAGTTTTCTCAGCTTCTTTGTACATGTGAGTAACTTTTGGTAATAGTACAATTGTGAGTGTTCAAAACACACTACGTTTAGTTGACTACGAAATCCATTTATTGGTCCTCTGCTGCTGTGTCAATTGCAATTATGTACTTACTTCATCGAAGTGTATTTATGCTGAGCTATCAATAATGTTTCACGTCTGTCATTATGTTACTTATTTACTTTGCTAGTGTATGAACTTAAGTAATACTCACTCTACTAACATTTAAAGCATAGGATAGCACATTTATAGTATACCTATAGTGTATTGCAGCTGATCAGTTTGCTCACGTGGGAATCCATTTCCACTCGATCAGACGCTGAAACCTCAGGTAGTCTCTCTCGACCTACCACTAAAGTGCATTAAGTAATTATGGACGAGCGAAATACTAAATTTCTTAAACCTATAGGACACCATGAGCTGCTCTGTCTCATCTAGCATAAGGGTACCTATGGTCGCATTCACGCCTCCAACTCATAACCTCAATACATGTAGGTGTGTCCTGTCACACACTACACCAAAATAATGGCCAGCTCCAACCTTATAAATACTTTAGGGACGTGTCCTTCACGTCTCAACCACAAACACTGCTCACTTCTATTACACTGCCATTCCTTGCTACCAAAGGTGAGTTTATTCTTGCAATTTATCTGCATATTTTTCATAACACTAAGCACTCTTTCTTACTATTTATTAGTTAGCTTTAATGCATACACTAGGTTTTACTACCACTTCAGATCCTGCTTGTACATGAATTTGTATATCTTTTTTAATTACTGTTGGTGGACCATTTCCAATAAAGCAACACTTTGTACTTACAATATTACCATGGTTCTATACATAATTGTTACTCAAATACATTTATATCTTAATTACGTCATACTTCTCTATTGTTTACGTCACTGTTAGGTTTGTCACATTAGGTATTTTTCTTCACTAATCGGTGGATAGAATGGTTACAGAATTCATGGCTTGATAGCCATGACGGAAAATTTTAGTATTGGAAAGAAGGGGTCGAAATTTTTGTAGATAGGAAAGATGAAGAATGAGTGAGACCTGAAATGGAAAGAAGATCTCACACAGCTGGGACTGCACAGCTGCCACACTGTGTAGAGGTTACAGAACAACCTCCTCCCTACAGAATTCATTCACTACCTGTGAACTTCTTTAGGTCGATCACGTTCCTGAGACCTAATAGCCCTTTACTCTTACGGTATTCTAGCCTATATGCATTGGCATGTGGTTTTCCTATGATCCTGAAAGGTCCTTGGTATACGAACATGAATTTCTTTGTTTCAGCATTTATTTTCTTTGATTTTTCCTTGGTTTTGACAAGGACTAACTGACCTATTTCAAAACTGGTGGGTACAACTTTTGCGTCATGACGCTTCTTCCTTTCTTTCTCTGTGTTTAGCTTACTTTTACTAAGATTAACACCTTCGTCCCAACATCTCCTATTTTTCAGAACTCGTATAGGCAGCTCCCAAGTTTCATCATTAGTTACTACATGTTTATCACTAAAAGGTACCGTAATTACTCCAGTTATCGGCAAGACCATTTTTAACTGGCTTCTTTCAAAGTCAACAACACTCTGATATTTTGACAAGAAATCTATGCCAATTAAAACCTCAATACTGAGATTGTTTACAATTAAACATGGATGATCAATTAAATTACCATTAATGTTAAAGAGCATCAAAGCTTCTTGCTTTACCGTTTTTGACACCTTGCCAGTAGCACCAATTATTCTTAGTCCTGATACCCTCATTACTGTAAGCTTGTCTTTAACAGGTAATGCATCAAAGAAGGACTGAGATATCGCACTCACCTCACTTCCACTGTCTAAGAGACAACGTACATTGATACCCAAAATATTCACTATTATTATAGGGCTGCTTATTATAGTTTGTACAGGTGGTTCCTCAAATTCATCTAATAGTTCCTTTTGGATTTGTCTCCAACTAAAGTGATCGACATCTGTCTTCAATACATATAGGTCACAGTGTGTAGGGGTTTCCTGAATTACATTTTCAGCTGCCTTTTCCAGTCGATCTATTAATTTCAAATCGAAACACCGCACGACTTCATTACATTTAGTTTGCTGAACATGACCCAAATTACTGTAGTCTGAGCGACTCTGCGCCTCCAGACCGGGCATAACACTAGTTACAGCTAAACCACTTTTACTACTATCGTCGGGTTCTTTCTCAAGTGATAACTGGTCACAGCTACTGGGTTCATCGACCCCCAACAGGCTACCCTCTACATTCTCACTTATCTCCTGTCCTAAATATATTAGTACAGTATCAACATCCTGCACAGGCACTTTAGATAAGAGCACATCATCCTCATCGTAAATATAAGCATGAATTTCTTCTGCTTCTTCACCTGACAATTCAGTATTTTGTAGCTTCTCCCTATCGTTACACTGCTGCGCCTTCTCTTTCTCTTCCCACTTAGAAAGCGTCTCTAACACGGTATCTATCAAATACTGTGAGTGATCTAATATTTCTGCTGTATTCTTAGGTGCTACCGACTCTTCATCCACATGTTCAGTCTGAGTATTCTGATCTGTCTTACCAATTCCCGTAACTACTGGCTTAGGAAAAGTAACCGCCTGGTGAGCGCCAGTATCCTCATAGACGGGAACTAGTTTTCCTGCCTCGGCCTACTACTGTTTCCTTTATTTTCATTATAGTTAACTGGCACAGCATTGCTTTCCATACTGTTGTTTACCTGCATAATTTCGTTTGGAACAAAATTATTATCATTTGGATGCCATTGTTGGTTCTGATAATTATTTCTCCAATTCCTACCTCTCTTAGGATGGCGAACACCTACTGTTCTGACGTTTACATTGCCATTCTGCTCGTTCTTAAAATTACTACTAGTGTTATTAGCATTTCTGTTATTACGTGCTTGCTCCTCATTGGCAGCAACACGTTCTACGCGTTCCAAATACTCAATGAAACGATCCAGATTGTCTCTAGGGGCAGATATAATTCTAGTTTGCCAGTACCATGGCAGTTTGGCTTCAAGACCTAGTATAATCATTTCAGGTTTCAGCTTTTCGGCCAAATGTGACAAACGTGAAATCCATGACCTAGCAAACTCTTTAATAGATTCCTTGCCTGCATAGAAGCGTTTTCCACTCCAAAATTCTCTCAACACTTCATTTTGCTTATTACTAGACCAATACTCATTAATGAAAGCTATTTTAAACTCCGCTAATGTTTTACATTTCAACATAACATCAGCTGACCAACGTATGGCGTCACCTGCTGAATGGCTTCTAATAAATGAGATTTTCTCTCGTTCAGACCAAGTGGGTGGGATCACATCTTCAAAATCGTTCCAGAAATCTAGAGGGTGGATATTTTTATCTGGATCGAACCGCAAGAACTGCCGACACCCGATAAAAGCGGCGTTTGCAGCTACAACTTGTTGTATACTACCATTATCAGAAGTTACCGAAGCTACTTTACTCTCAATGTTAGCAATGTTAGTACTAATATTTTCTACTCTCATTTCGACATTATCTACTCTTTGCACAATATGAGTAGTATCAGTTTTGATTGCATTTACTTCTGCTTGACATATGTTTACTTTTATATTAACATCTTTAAACCTATCTGAGCACAGTTCAGATTCCGCTTCGATCTTTTCTGTTAACTTGTGCTCCAGCTTCGCATCTTCCATTTGGAAGTCTCTGCGAACCTCAGCAACTTCGGATTTTACTGTTTTTATACATTTCAGAAAATGGTTGAGCAACGTTTTTCTTAATATCATCATGGTTGTAATCAATTTTATAATTTAAACTCTCCAAATCCTCTTTCAACCTATTGCAACCAGCCTTGAAGGTATTGTCCATTTCCTCAAACCGTTTATTAAAATTGGTTTGGCTGGCCACAATTTCAGACTTTAATTCAGCTGTCATTTTTGCATTACTGGCAGCTATTGCTTGTAATATTACATTTAAATCCATAGCCTCAGTATCTTTGGGTTGCTCACTAGCTGGCTTTTTATCACACTCAGGTGACGAAAAACTAGCTCCAACACCAGAATCATCAAAACTAAATCAAACTTCTGTTTGATCAGTCATATCTAACTTCTCCTGTTTAAACTCTACCCCCTCTGATGACTGTTTCGTTTTTAACTCATCAGATAAACTATCATCCAATAAATTAACAATTTCTGATTTCTGTTTTACTACAGGGGTCTCTATTATTGAATCATTGCCCCTTTTCACACTACCGTCAGGAGACAATACTTCATATTTCACTTTAATATTACTACTTTCATGCAAATTTACACTTGAATCGTTGTCTGGATTTACAGTTCCCTCAACAGACATAGGTTCTGATTTAAGTTTAACCTCAGTGTCTTTTGGCGGTTCCATTGCCGACAGTCTTTTAGTGCAGGTTAGTAAAATTTTTAACAGCTTTCCACTTAACTTAGTTCCTTCTGCACGACGTATGGCGTTGCCGGCGTGGTGTGCCAGGATTACTGATGCAACGCAGCTCGCTGAATTGCAGACGGCACTCTGACGGCTGTTGTGTGTTTGCGTGGCCCGCAACTGCAGGCGCGGCTCCGTTTGCTACGGCGGATGACTGCGGTGCGGCGAAACTGGCTTCTCGCGATGCTGGCAGCGCCGCTCTACTCAGTGCCAGCTCCGTCAATCCAGATGCGTCGTTAATTCAGTTGCGTCGTCCACATGCACACGTAACACTTTCACTGTTCTATTACTCAGCTGCATGTCGCATTTCACTCGCCAATCCGAATATTTAAAAATCACTTTCACTTTTACTCAGTCGTATTTCCCGGCCGATGCACCATTTGTGGGGCAGTGGGTGGAATTATGTTTTTTAAAATGTTCCTATTATTCATGCTGCTATTTGCCGTTCTCAACACTGGCTCTCTAACTACATTACTGGCAACCAGAAAGTGATTAGCAAAACGTGAAGCCTGTAATTAGAATTCCTAGTGCCCACTTCATCTGAGAAATACATTTATAGTTACAGCTTATAGCTCTGAGGAATTAGGAGATTGTCTGGGATTTATAATCATACACAGTCGTGAAAAAACGTCATGTATTCTGAAAGTCACAGATGAAAATAAAGAATCCACACAATCTAACTAACAGAGCAGTTCAGAGTCTAATGCGCTGATGCCACTATAACTGTCCAAATTAAATATTTAAATGAATGCTCGCCATAATTTGATGATTAGGTTCATCAAACGCCACGCTAAATAATGGTAGAATGTTTGTCCCGCGGCGGCACGTGAAAATACGACATACGCAAACTGAAGATCGATAATTAAAGTCATCCCAGAATTAACACTTCTCTCGAAAATGATTTCATGGTTACGCGCATCCCGAGTAACTTAATACGACATCCGAGGCTGTTTGTAGCAATGATACCGACGCGACGCGACTCCCGACACAGATGACGTGCTATTCAGCGTCTGGAGAGAACTGGGGCCTTGCTTCCTGGCGCAGCGTTCTTATATATAAGGCCGCGGTGCGGACGGCTAAGGGAACGCCTGATCAAATCGGCCGCTGGGCTAGTAATGCACCACTTTAAGTTATTGAATAAATCATAGCTTCTTTTGCTGATGGCCGATGAAGCTCTCAATTTAAATGTGCCTTCAGCACACAGGTAAGTAATCATAATAAAAGTTTGACGTGGCTAAGTTAAATATTTTTGGCGAGAGAATTAATTTAATTACACTGCACGCAGTAGACGAGCTCTGAACTGGCCCTTTGGAGATACGCTATCGCTATAGTTTTATAGTTATTCAAATAAAACTTCTCACATCTTTATGGTTATAGCGGATCTCCATTCTACTTAAATATAAACATCCTAGCCTTATTTATTAGCCTACTTAATCTATCTTGCTTCCTTAAGTTTTAAGACGAAAACCAGAAATTCATGAATTTCAACTAAAATCTTAATTTGTGAGATCCAGAAGACTGTTTCTATTAAATTATTATGGAAAAGGAATCTAACTATAAATTTTTAAATCTCTAGCTCTTTTCTGTTGCGCCAATGATTTTGACAGAAAAACGTCCAAATTTCGAAAATGGTTAAAGTTATCGAACTGATATTCAACACATATTAATTTAATATCCCTGACATGCTAGAACCGTTTTAGGTTATTTACATGATTTTTAAAGTATTGCGGAACATTTATGACGTCAGAGCTAGTTACAGCGGACTGGCTGGCACACAATGGAAAGACTGATGTGCATTTATTACGGCGTGAGTAGGCTGCTTCCCTACACTGGGAAGGAACCAAACGGCCCAAAAAATTTTCGACCTAATTCCCTTTTACGACACACCTGGAAGATATTAGAATGGCTGGCACTTAACCGAATCAGTGCCACCCTCGAAGTAAAGCAGGCTTTCGTGTTGGTAAATCATGCTGTGGTCAGTTCTTAAATCTAACCCAACAAATCGAGGACGGTTTTGAGCGTGGTGAGATTACTGGAGTCGCTTTTGTTGATCTAACAGCTGCATATGACACTGTGAATCATAGGAAACTGTCAAATAAAGTCTATGAACTTACTAAGGATTAACAACTAACATCCCTTATTAGCACCTTCCTTCAGAACAGAAGATTCCAAGTTTCACTACAGGGTAAGAGGAGCAGATGCCGAACGCAGAAGAACGGGCTCCCCCAAGACAGTGTGCATGCTCCAGCACTGTACAATATCTACACAAATAATCAGCCAACACCAGCAAGTACTAGGCTCTTCATCGATGCCCATGGCACAGCAGTAGCTGTTCAGGGGTCAGCCATTAAAGAAGTAGACGGAAAACTGTCTCTAGCAATGGATGAACTCTCCAAGTACTATGACGCCAACCACCTGAAGCCCAATCCCAGTAAAACTCAAGTGAGCGCCTTCCACTTGGGAAACAGGGAAGCGCAGCAAAAGCTGGACATCACATGGCGAGGAGAGCAACTTAAACATGGCCCGACACCAGTCTGTCACACTGGACAGGGCTCTAGCGTACAGGCAACAAAGTCTAAACGTGAAACAAAAAGTCATTGCTCGCAATGGGATACTTAAGAAGCTGATTGGCAGCAGCTGGGGAGCCAAACCGCACCTCCTAAGCACTTTAGCACTTGCGCTTTGTGTATCATCGGCTTAGTATGATGCTCCTGTGTGGAACGCTTCAGTTCATGCTAAGCAAGTCGATATTGCGGTCAACGGTACTGCAAGGATCATCTCAGGATGCTTAAAGCCAACATCAGTGCAGAAACTCTATCAGATTGTTAGAATAGCCCCATCAGAACAAAGCCGGAGAATGACCGCCGACATCCCCTGTATGGTCATCAGGCAACAAGATCCCGCCTTAAATCCCGCAAGAGTTTCCTTGCTAGGACTGCGCCACTGGAGGGAGCATCAGCGGCAATTCGTCTTGCAACATGGAAGAGGTCACTGCCCGTAGATGTATCACCAAAAGAAGAACTAGCTCCTAGCGAAAACCTACAATACCCTACATGGAGGTCCCTCAACCGCCTAAGAGTGGGTGCCCCCGATGCAAGACCAACCTGTAGAAACGGGGAATCCTTCCAGCGAGCGCAGACACCTCTTGCGACAGCGGGGCTGAAGATGATCCAAGCCACTTACTTGTATGCCCCCTCCTGGACAACCCGTGCACAACACAAGATGTTTATGAAGGAAATGACAAAGCTATCGCAGCTGCTACTTTCGGTAAATGCTGACCGGACACGGAAATGAATGATTGGAGTATACTGAGGAAGTGCAGTCAGTCTACAAAGGAGATTACTTGTAAATCACTGCTGCGACCGGATCTAAAATATTGCTCAAGTGTGCGGGACCCGCACCAAATAGAACTAACGGGGTATATTGGATGGATACCGAGAAGGGTATCGTGAATGGTCAGAAGTTTGTTTAATCCGTGGGAGAGTGGACAGAGATACTGAAGGAACAGAACTGGAAGACTCTTGAAGTTACACGTAAACTGTTCCGAGAAAGTCTATTAACAAAGTTTCATGAACTGGCTTTAAATGATTACTCTAAGAATAAACTACAACCCCCTGCCTATCGCTTACATAGGAATCATGAAGATAAGATTAGAATAATTACTGCACGCACAGAAGCATTTAAACAGTCATCCTTCCCATACGTGAGTGGAACAGGAAGAAACCCTAATAGCCGGCCGCTATGGCCGAAAGGTTCTAGGCGCTTCAGTCCGGAACTACGCTGCTGCTACGGTCGCAGGTTCGAATGCTGCCTCGGGCATGGATGTGTGTGTGTGATGTCCTTAAGTTAGTTGGGTTTAAGTAGTTCTAAGTCTAGGGGACTCATGACCTCAGGTGTTAAGTGCCATAGTGCTTAGAGCCATTTGAACCAATTTGAAACCCTAATAACAGGGGCTTACCTTCTAGCATGCACCTCATGGTGGTTTACAGAGTATAGACGTAGATGTAGATGTCTAAATTAGACATTATACACCGAAGAAAAAAGCTGCAACACCTTCAAGGAAAAGCCATTTGACTGACAAGTGATGTGACATGTATTACGTCATTGTACAGGCACATGATAAATTCAGACCAAATGAAATACACTTGAGACCCCACCAACACACAGTGTAGAACACCCTGACGGCGACACAGGCTTGTACACCTGCGCGAAAACGATCCTAAAGTGCCCAATGGAATCCTGCAGTAGACTGTCCCAAGCTCCTTGCACCTATTGCAATGTTTCTTGCAGGCTCTGGAGAAGAAAGTTCCCGCTTCACTATGTCCTATGCGTGTTCAGTCGCTGAGTGGCTTAATGAACTTGCTGTCCAGAGCAGTTACTGTACAGCACGAAGAGCACGGTGAGTCGCAGCAACCGTATGTGGACGTGCATTGTCTTGCTGGAAATCACCTTCATGTCGAAGAAATGGCAGTGGCACGCGGCTAACAACTTATGTGATGTACTGAGCACCGTTACTTCGCCCTGCAAGAGCACCAAATGTCACCACGAGATGTAACTGATGGCCCTGCACGCAACGAAGCCTGGGTTGGGACCTGTGTATCGTGGGCGAATGCACGTCCGAATAGGCCGCCGTTCAAAAAATGGCTCTGAACACCGTGGGACTTCACATCTGAGGTCATCAGTCCCCTAGACTTAGAAATACTTAAGCCTAACTAACCTAAGGACATCACACACGTCCATGCCCGAGGCAGAATTCGAACCTGCGACAGTAGCAGCAGCGCGGTTCGGGACTGAAGCGCCTAGAACCGCTCGGCCACAGCGGCCGGCCGGCCGCCGATCACCAGGCTGTACAGGTGTAAGTCCATCACTCGCATACAGCCAGAACCTACTCTAATTGAAGAAATCAGAGCGCCATTCCCCTCTCAAACCAGAGTAGCTGTGGTTGGCGATGCCGTGGGGTCACAGGAACACTTGACCTTGGTCCTGCTTATTCGTCACTGAATTTTAAAATGTGTCTTACGGGATACGTACAAAATTTATGAGATCCAAACAGGATCGATTATAAACTATTCAATACTTCTTCGTAGAAGTTTTGTTTTACAGCGAAAAAGGAAGCAGAACTTGTTTTATATGCACTAAATACATCTCCTCACATTATTAAAGTGTACGTGGGTGATACCTTTTTTAATGTAATAATAGAAATTATACCCTCATATGATTAAATCCAGCACGTAGCTAAAGAAACTATCTGCAAATTTCGCATTATTACAAAGAACTGCTCAAAAAAGAAATTTTTAGTTATTAATCAATAATATTGTATTAGCATAACAATGAAAGGTAAAGACCTAAAACAGCCAAGTAATCAGAAAAATTCGGAAAAAGCTGTTGGGTACCAATAAAAGTAACCCGAACGTCTCATTGACTAAGGTTCCTGAAAGAAGAGAAGTAATCAACAAATTTTAGAAATGCTTATTTAGTTTTGGTATCATTGCCCCTAAAGGCGGAAGAATCAGCAATGATCAACGACATGAGGATGCAGAAGGCAATGGAAACCACTGCATTAAAGACACGTAACGTGTATCCACAGGACATGTGGCCTGTAATTGAAGAAGTGTCATGATGATCTCTCCATTGGCAAAAGATTCCGGAATAGTCCCCCATTCGAATCTCCGGGAGGGGACTGCCAAGGGGGAGGTTACCATGAGAAAAAGATTGAATAATCAACGAAAGGATAACGTTCTACGAGTCGGGGCGTGGAATGTCAGAAGCTTGAACGTGGTAGGGAAACTAGAAAATCTGAAAAGGGAAATGCAAAGGCTCAATCTAGATATAGTACGGGTCAGTGAAGTGAAGTGGAAGGAAGACAAGGATTTCTGGTCAGATGAGCATCGGGTAATATCAACAGCAGCAGAAAATGGTATAACAGGTGTAGGATTCGTTATGAATAGGAAGGTAGGGCAGAGGGTGTGTTACTGTGAACAGTTCAGTGACCGGGTTGTTCTAATCAGAATCGACAGCAGACCAACACCGTCAACGATAGTTCAGGTATACATGCCGACGTCGCAAGCTGAAGATGAACAGATAGAGAAAGTGTATGAGGATATTGAAAGGGTAAAGGGGGACGAAAATCTAATAGTCATGGGCGACTGGAATGCAGTTGTAGGGGAAGGAGTAGAAGAAAAGGTTACAGGAGAATATGGGCTTGGGACAAGGAATGAAAGAGGAGAAAGACTAATTGAGTTCTGTAACAAGTTTCGGCTAGTAATAGCGAATACCCTGTTCAAGCATCACAAGAGGAGGAGGTATACTTGGAAAAGGCCGGGAGATACGGGAAGATTTCAATTAGATTACATCGTGGTCAGACAGAGATTCCGAAATCAGATACTGGATTGTAAGGCGTACCCAGGAGCAGATATAGACTCATATCACAATATAGTAGTGATGAAGAGTAGGCTGAAGTTCAAGACATTAGTCAGGAAGAATCAATACGCAAAGGAGTGGGATACGGAAGTACTAAGGAATGACGAGATACGTTTGAAGTTCTCTAACGCTATAGATACAGCAATAAGGAATAGCGCAGTAGGCAGTACAGTTGAAGAGGAATGGACATCTCTAAAAAGGGCCATCAAAGAAGTTGGGAAGGAAAACATAGGTACAAAGAAGGTAGCTGCGAAGAAACCATGGGTAACAGAAGAAATACTTCAGTTGATTGATGAAAGGAGGAAGTACAAACATGTTCCGGGAAAATCAGGAATACAGAAATACAAGTCGCTGAGGAATGAAATAAATAGGAAGTGCAGGGAAGCTAAGACGAGATGGCTGCAGGAAAAATGTGAAGACATCGAAAAAGATATGATTGTCGGAAGGACAGACTCAGCATACAGGAAAGTCAAAACTACCTTTGGTGACATTAAAAGCAACGGTGGTAACATTAAGAGTGCAACGGGAATTCCACTGTTAAATGCAGAGGAGAGAATACATTGAAAGCCTCTATGAGGGTGAAGATTTGTCTGATGTGATAGAGGAAGAAACAGGAGTCGATTTAGAAGAGATAGGGGATCCAGTATTAGAATCGGAATTTAAAGGAGCTTTGGAGGACCTTCGGTAAAATAAGGCAGAAGGGATAGATAACATTCCATCAGAATTTCTAAAATCATTGGGGGAAGTGGCAACAAAACGACTATTCACGTTGGTGTGTAGAATATATGAGTCTGGCGACATACCATCTGACTTTCGGAAAAGCATCATCCACACAATTCCGAAGACGGCAAGAGCTGACAATTGCGAGAATTATCGCACAATCAGCTTAACAGCTCATGTATCGTAGCTGCTTACAAGAATAATATACAGAAGAATGGAAAAGAAAATTGAGAATGCGCTAGGTGACGATCAGTTTGGCTTTAGGAAAAGTAAAGGGACGAGAGAGGCAATTCTGACGTTACGGCTAATAATGGAAGCAAGGCTAAAGAAAAATAAGGACACTTTCATAGGATTTGTCGACCTGGAAAAGGCGTTCGACAATATAAAATGGTGGAAGCTGTTCGAGATTCTGAAAAAAAGTGGGGGTAAGCTATAGGGAGAGACGGGTCATATACAATATGTACAACAACCAAGAGGGAATAATAAGAGTGGACGATCAAGAATGAAGTGCTCGTATTAAGAAGGGTGTAAGACAAGGCTGTAGCCTTTCGCCCCTACTCTTCAATCTGTACATGGAGGAAGCAATGATGGAAATAAAAGAAAGGTTCAGGAGTGGAATTAAAATACAAGGTTAAAGGATATCAATGATACGATTCGCTGATGACATTGCTATCCTGAGTGAAAGTGAAGAAGAATTAAATGATCTGCTGAACGGAATGAACAGTCTAATGAGTACACGGTATGGTTTGAGAGTAAATCGGAGAAAGACGAAGGTAATGAGAAGCAGTAGAAATGAGAACAGCGAGAAACTTATCATCAAGATTTATGGTGACGAAATAGATGAAGTTAAGGAATTCTGCTACCTAGGCAGTGAAATAACCAATGACGAACGGAGCAAGGAGGCCGTCAAAAGCAGACTAGCAATGGCAAAAAGGGCATTCGTGGTCAAGAGAAGTCTACTAATATGAAATATCAGCCTTAATTTGTGGAAGAAATTTCGGAGAATATACGTCTGGAGTACAGCAATGTGTGGTAGTGAAACATGGACTGTGGGAAAACCGGAACAGAAGGGACGCGAAGCATTTGAGATTTGGTGCTACCGACGATTGTTGAAAATTAGGTGGACTGATAAGGTAAGGAATGAGGAGGTTCTGTGCAGAATCGGCGAGGAAAAGAATATGTGGAAAACACTGATAAGGAGAAGGGACAGGATGATAGGACATCTGCTAAGACATGAGGGAATGACTTCCATGGTACTAGAGGGAGCTGTAGAGGGCAAAAACTGTAGAGGAAGACAGAGATTGGAATACGTTAAGCAAATAATTGAGGATGAAGAGGTTAGCACAGGAAAGGAATTCGTGGCGGGCCGCATCAAACCAGTCAGTAGACTGATGACCAAAAAAAAAAAAAAAAACATCCATAGCGCTCTGTTTAATCGTGAAATTCATTTTTGATCATCTTAATGAATGCATTTCGTCACTTTCGTGTATCTATTTTTGACATTACTCGCGAATGAAGTTGAACAAATTTGTGTTAAAGCTACGTTGCTTGTGTTGTTTGCGTCAAGTGTAACCAATTCCCATCACTCACCGTGACGTATAAAATAAATCTCTCAAACCAAATCTTAGCTTACCAACAGAACAGGATCTATACAACCCCATTCCTAACATTAACAGCTGTGTGTAAATATTGCAACCGCGAGTGACAATTACGTCATGTTACTTTTGGTAACAGTACTAAAGGAAACGGCAAGATTTTGAATGTGGCTGAACTATAGCAGCCGGCCGGAGTGGCCGAGCGGTTCTAGGCGCTACAGTCTGGAACCGCGAGACTGCTACGGTCGCAGGTTCGAATCCTGCCTCGGGCATGGATATGTGTGATGTCCTTAGGTTAGTTAGGATTAAGTAGTTCTAAGTTCTAGGGGACTGATGACCTCAGAAGTTAAGTCCCATAATGCTCATAGCCATTTGAACCTTTTTTTGAACTACAGCAGCTGTACATTCGAAATAACAGACAACCAGTCGCAAAATGCAGGTTTATTAAACCTTGACCATGGTGTTCGATGGTTTTAAAACCGTCTTCTTCAGAAGGGCGTAAAATCACATTGTTTACATGCCATCCACTTAAATCCACTTAATCACCAAGTACTAGACAGAGTGAGCGACTCCTACTTTGACTATAGACAATGTGATTTTGCGTCCTACATCTTCTTACGAAGACGGTTTTGAAACCGCCGAAACTATGGTCAGGGTTTAATAAACCTATGTTTTGTAACTGGTTCGCTGTTATTTCGAATGCAATGAAAGACAACGGCCCTATGCATACCTCTATTGTATTCATGAAGAATTACTCTCAAAGTTTCGAAGTTGGATTTGGCATAAGAGGTCTGTCACGAAATAAAGTTCAAAATATGAGTATCACTGTTGAAATTTAAGGCTCATAAACTACCAAAACTGAAAATTGTATGGTTCTATTTGTGAGTAAAGTAATGCCACATACGTGCCCGCGTACCTGGCCACCCTCACACACACACACACACACACACACATACACACACACTCGTGTGTGTATGTGCCGTTACTGCACTTGAAGCAGTTAAACAGAAACGAAACAATCCGCTGCGAGTGAATGTCGCTGCCGCACTATAAGCAACGCAGCGCAGTATATATCCGAGCAAAGAAATGCAAATATGCAAAATTCCTGACTATATCAACCAGCTATTTTCAGAAGTGACATGTTCTGCATTGGAAATAACGTTCTGTGGCAAGCGCAACAGCCAACGGCTATGACGCGAACTGCATATACACCCACAGCGAAAGGGCATCGAATTGTATAACCGAGTGAGATAGACGACATCAATACGTGTGACAGATATGAAGTCAGTTCCACGTCTGAATATCAGGCGTTCACTTTTCTATCACCTATGAAACCGTTGACGGTATAGCAGCTGGGAACACTAGCTGAAAGACGTAGCAAGACCCATTACGGAAGACTAAAACCGTTACGTATTTTTTAGGTTTCATCTCATCTGCAACGCAAAAGGACAAAAAAAAAAGTGGTTTTCTTGTGACTTTAGTCTACCCGGAAGTTTTGAACACGCCATTCGGCATGTACCGATAACGTTTACCATTTGGAATCTCCAGTGCCCTCGCTATTTTGCAACTCTATTTAGAACAACTGAAGCGTAACGTTCCGGCTTGTCGCAGTTATTTTCTGGACGACGTAACTGTAGCAGGAGCGAATTACAAGTGAACATTTACAGAATCTTCACATAATGTTTACACCATTGCAAAAAAAAAATGGTTCAAATGGTTCTGAGCACTATGGGACTTAACATCTGTGGTCATCAGTCCCCTAGAACTTAGAACTACTTAAACCTAACTAACCTAAGGACATCACACACATCCATGCCCGAGGCAGGATTCGAACTTGCGACCGTAGCAGTCGCGCGGTTCCGGACTGCGCGCCTAGAACCGCTAGACCACCGCGGCCGGCACGCCATTGCAAGACGCGCGCCTGAAATGCAATCTGAAGATCATCTGCATCTACAGCCGTACATCGGAAGCCACCTGAAGGTGTATGGCGGAGGGTACTTTGAGCACCACTGTCACTTCCACCATTTCCTGTTCCAGGGGTGAGTGGTTCGCGGGAAGAACGATTGCCGGCAAGCCTCTGTGTGGACTCTGATTCTGTCTTCAATGTCTTTTCGCGAGACATATGTAGGGCGAAGTAAGATATTTATTGAACGTACTACAATGCCCTCTGTGGCACTGTAGCGAGAAGGAAACGACTCTGCCTTACTTCTCTGGTTTTTGTATCACTAACCTGGTGTCTTGCTGCTTCGGTAGTCCCTCGTCGCACAATAGTAGGGCTCAGGCGCCAGGTTCAATGTAGATTTGTGATCCTGCTGAAGTGGGGGTGTTTCGGGATGCCAGTTGGTAGATATCAACAATGTTTTGTACTATACTCGTTTTAACAAAGAATAGTTTGAAACATGTCGTAGAATTTCCAATATGGTGGCTCTTGGCTACGCCGTTATATTCAACCCTTTACAACACATTTCTATCTTTCCATAATCGTGACACACACTGCCGACGACACGTGGCGTTCACTGATAACTAACCTTCACTTTATCTCCTGTTTGACAGTAGAATATTTACTCGCGACCGTTCTTTTGGAGCCGCCCCCGGTTACTCGATTGTGCGTTTTGAGTGGCGTCTCGCTTCTAACTCGCCCTGTCTTCCCGAAGAACAAGAGAGGGCTCACCTTTCTCCCTTACCCAATAAGGACACTTCACTCGTCACCATATATACAAGGTTATTACAAATGATTGAAGCGATTTCACAGCTCTACAATAACTTTATTACGTGAGATATTTTCACAATGCTTTGCACACACATACAAAAACTCAAAAAGTTTTTTTAGGCATTCACAAATGTTCGATATGTGCCCCTTTAGTGATTCGGCAGACATCAAGCCGATAATCAAGTTCCTCCCACACTCGGCGCAGCATGTCCCCATCAATGAGTTCGAAAGCATCGTTGATGCGAGCTCGAAGTTCTGGCACGTTTCTTGGTAGAGGAGGTTTAAACACTGAATCTTTCACATAACCCCACAGAAAGAAATTGCACGGGGTCAAGTTGGGAGAGAGTGGAGGCCATGACACGAACTGCTGATCATGATCTCCACCACGACCGATCCGTCGGTTTTCCAATCTCCTGTTTAAGAAATGCCGAACACCATGATCAAAGTGCGGTGGAGCACCATCCTGTTGAACCATGAAGTCGGCGCTGTCGGTCTCCAGTTGTGGCATGAGTCAATTTTCCAGCATGTCCAGATACACGTGTCCTGTAACGTTTTTTTCGCAGAAGAAAAAGGGGCCGTAAACTTTAAACCGTGAGATTGCACAAAACACGTTAACTTCTGGTGAATTGCGAATTTGCTGCACGAATGTGTGAGGATTCTCTACCGCCCAGATTCGTACATTGTGCCTGTTCACTTCACCATTAAGAAAAAATGTTGCTTCATCGCTGAAAACAAGTTTCGCACTGAACGCATCCTCTTCCATGAGCTGTTGCAACCGCGCCGTAAATTCAAAGCGTTTGACTTTGTCATCGGGTGTCAGGGCTTGTAGCAATTGTAAACGGTAAGGCTTCTGCTTTAGTCTTTTCCGTAAGATTTTCCAAACCGTCGGTTGTGGTACGTTTAGTTCCCTGCTTGCTTTATTCGTCGACTTCTGCGGGCTACGCGTGAAATTTGCCCGCACGCGTTCAACCGTTTCTTCGCTCACTGCAGGCCGACCCATTGATTTCCCCTTACAGAGGCATCCAGAAGCTTTAAACTGCGCATACCATCGCCGAATGGAGTTAGCAGTTGGTGGATCTTTGTTGAACTTGGTCCTGAAGTGTCGTTGCACTGTTATGACTGACTGATGTGAGTGCATTTCAAGCACGACATACGCTTTCTCGGCTCCTGTTGCCATTTTGTCTCACTGCGCTCTCGAGCGCTCTGGCGGCAGAAACCTGAAGTGCGGCTTCAGCCGAACAAAACTTTATTAGTTTTTCTACGTATCTGTAGTGTGTTGTGACCATATGTCAATGAATGGAGCTACAGTGAATTTATGAAATCGCTTCAATCATTTGTAATAGCCCTGTATATATAAGCCAATGGGCGTCCAGATCGCTGTTGCTAGGCGGATCTGACGTCACGTTTGCGGACATTGTGACGGAAGTTTGTCTCGGAACGCTGTCTCAGATTGTAAGATGCTCTCCCGAATAGTCGGATCTTGTCCCTACTAAGATTGCACAACATTGCCTCCTATTATATTATCATTAATGCTCCTTGCTGACGCATAATTGTGAGATGTACGTGTAGCATCGCTGCTACTGAGCTTTCCTGATCGAATAAATGTGGGTAATACTTGGCCTAAATATGTGAAATGAATGCATGCAACGCATTACTGTACGCTCTCGGAACTTGAACAGTAAACAATGCCGTGATGGAGAACACTTCTCTCGCAGCGTATACTACTAGAGATGGTTGAACATTTTTGTGACAGTTTCGTACTTACTAAATGAACATTAACGAAACGTCTGCTGTCCTTTGTATCTTCTATATCTCTTCCATCAGTTGTATCTGGCACGGATCCCACACTGACAAGCAGTATTCAGATATTGCTGGAATTAGATTTTCTAAGTCTCCTCCTTTGTTGACAGACTACATTTTCTGAGAATTCTTCCAATGAATTTCGGTCTGGCGTTCTGCCTTCCCTGCGATTTGTTTTGTGTGGTCGTTCCAATTTAATTCGCTCCGCACTCATACTCATAGATTTTTTATGGAAGTAACTGCTTCCAGTGACTGCTCTGCAATCGTGTAATCATACAACAGTGGTTCTTTCTGCTTATTCATGAGCAACTGTTTATGTTGAGCGGCAATTGCCACTCGCTACACCGAGAGTCGGTCCTCTGCAGGTCTTCCTGCTGTACGCAACTGTGGTGTCACCGCCAGACACCACACTTGCTAGGTGGTAGCCTTTAAATCAGCCGCGGTCCGTTAGTATACGTCGGACCCGCGTGTCGCCACTGTCAGTGACTGCAGACCGAGCGCCGCCACACGGCAGGTCTAGAGAGACTTCCTAGCACTCGCCCCAGTTGTACAGCCGACTTTGCTAGCGATGGTTCACTGACAAATTACGCTCTCATTTGCCGAGACGATAGTTAGCATAGCCTTCAGCTACGTCATATGCTACGACCTAGCAAGGCGCCATTATCATTTGCAATTTATCTTGTGATGCATGTACCGTCAGACCGATGTTCAGCAATTATGGATTAAAGTTAAGTATTCCAGCACCTACGTATTTTATTTGCTAGTCTCAATTACTTTACCTGTTCCAGACCTCACGCCAGCCTGCGTGAGCTTAAACGCGTGCCTTTCGGCTACGTCGTAGTGGCTTGGCTGTCTCGCCAAGTCACAACACGCAACTACACTGGTGTCCAAAATTAAAGCAACAAACATTTCCCTTCCTATCTCTACTTCACGAAATAATCATACAAACTGTCGACAGATGTCCTTACGATGGTGTTCTCTACGGAAGATGGCATTCTGGTCAACGGAAAACCACGCCAGTAATGACGTCATGGCACCCATCAAGCGGGCAGTATTCCACACTAGCTGTGAACGCTGCCACAGGCGGTGCCGTATGGCACAGACAAGACGCCTGCCAGACTCACTGCGTTGGAGAGGCGTAGCAGGATTGGAAACAGGACAGTCGCAAACTGATGTGGCCCAATCGTTCTGTTGTTTCTCGGAAGTGGCGACAGTTTATACAGACCGAAAATGTAACTGCAGGGCTAGCTTCGTGTGACATCAGAAAGAGAAGGCCGTTATTTGGCTGTAAGAGCACAACGGCACCGCTTTACTACCGCACGGCAACTGGCATCTGACCTCACAGCATCCGCAGGAGGCAAACTGTATACAGAAGGCTTCGGCAGAGTGGTCTTCTTCACAGAATGAAACGTTTAGAGAGGAGTTGTCGACGTGCCGTCTGGACGCTCGAACAGTGGTCCAATGTTCATCTCACGGATGAGTCCCTATTTGATATGGAGAGTGGTTCTCGACGGATTCGCCTCTGGAGGAAACTTGGAATACGATTTCGGGACCAAAAATTGTGGAAAGAGACCGACGTCGAGGTGGTTGGTTGGTTGGTTGTTTGGGGAAGGAGACCAGACAGCGTGGTCATCGGTCTCATCGGTTTAGGGAAGGAAGTCGGCCGTGCTCTTTCAGAGGAACCATCCCGGCATTTCCCTGGAGGGCCATAGACACGGGTTCACAGGTAGATGCCGTGTTTCTTGACTTCCGCAAGGCGTTCGATACAGTTCCCCACAGTCGTTTAATGAACAAAGTAAGAGCATATGGAATATCAGACCAATTGTGTGATTGGATTGAGGAGTTCCTAGATAACAGGACGCAGCATGTCATTCTCAATGGAGAGAAGTCTTCCGAAGTAAGAGTGATTTCAGGTGTGCCGCAGGGAAGTGTCATAGGACCGTTGCTATTCACAATATACATAAATGACCTTGTGGGGGACATCGGAAGTTCACTGAGGCTTTTTGCGGATGATGCTGTGGTGTATCGAGAGGTTGTGACAATGGAAAATTGTACTGAAATGCAGGAGGATCTGCAGCGAATTGACGCATGGTGTAGGGAGTGGCAATTGAATCTCAATGTAGACAAGTGTAATGTGCTGCGAATACACAGAAAGAAAGATCCCTTATCATTTAGCTACAATATAGCAGGTCAGCAACTGGAAGCAGTTAATACCATAAATTATCTGGGAGTACGCATTAGGAGTGATTTAAAATGGAATGATCATATAATGTTGATCGTCGGTAAAGCAGATGCCAGACTGAGATTCATTGGAAGAATCCTAAAGAAATGCAATCCGAAAACAAAGAAAGTAGGTTACAGTACGCTTGTTCGCCCACTGCTTGAATACTGCTCAGCAGTGTGGGATCCGTACCAGATAGGGTTGATAGAAGATATAGAGAAGATCCAACGGAGAGCAGCCCGCTTCGTTACAGGATCATTTAGTAATCGCGAAAGCGTTACGGAGATGATAGATAAACTCCAGTGGAAGACTCTGCAGGAGAGACGCTCAGTAGCTCGGTACGGGCTTTTGTCAAAGTTTCGAGAACATACCTTCACCGAAGAGTCAAGCAGTATATTGCTCCCTGCTACGTATATCTCGCGAAGAGACCATGAGGATAAAATCAGAGAGATTAGAGCCCACACAGAGGCATACCGACAATCCTTCTTTCCACGAACAATACGAGACTGGAATAGAAGGGAGAACCGATAGAGGTACTCAAGGTACCCTCCGCCACACACCGTCAGGTGGCTTGCGGAGTATGGATGTAGATGTAGATGATTTAGGAAAATCACGGAAAACCTAAATCAGGATGGCCGGACGCGGGATTGAACCGTCGTCCTCCCGAATGCGAGTCCAGTGTCGTCGAGGAGGATTCCTAAATGTGTGAGCAGGGATTATGTTGACCACTCGAACAGCTCTTCATGAAATTGTGCGAGTGAATCGGTAAGGTTTAATTGCTGTCACGTATCGTGAGAAGATCTTGGGATCTCGTGTGTGGTTGTCGCAAGGTGCTGTGGGCCCAGACTTTGTATTGATGGGCCTCATAGAGAGCGGGTGGTATATGTTTCCTTGGAAACGGAAGGTATTGCACGCGCGGCGTGACCTACTCGCTCTTCCGATTTTAGTCTTATAGAGCGTGTCTGGGATGCACTGCGGAGACAGGTTGCATCACGTCAGCATTCACCAACCACTGCACAACACTTGCGAGCAGCTCTGCAGGAAGAATGCGCTTTACCGCCTCGACATGAGACTGATGGCATGACTCACTGCATGTCCCGTCGTTGTCAGGCCTGCGTTGTTGCGAGAAGTGATCACACTCCATACTGAGCACGTTAATCAGTTGTCGGAGTGTGTGTGAAAACCCGTTAAGTTGGAAAAAAACGAAGAACATTTTTGTCTTCCATCACTCACGTTGTAGCAACAAACGGAATTTTTGCAAGATTGATTTTATTTTGCCACAAAACAGTATAAACAGTGAAGCAGAAAATATGTAAAGAATACGGAGATTCTGGCTTGCACGTCCAGCTATTGGGGTAGTGTTACCAAGGAAGCTGTTGAAATCAAACTATCAAGCAACCTTATAAACAGAGATGGTGGACTTTGCTTAAAGGCTGCTTGGAATCGGGCTCTGTCTCTCATCAAAAAACAGAGGGATAGAATTAGTGATACCGCACCTGTCGATTAATAGTCACTATCGATATTTATGATGGTTGGTTATCTTTGGTTGTGTGTTGGCTCTGCGGGTACTTGTTCTGTGTGTGGTATCTTCCTTGTTTCTCCTCTGTCAACCGAAGTATTAAATTCCCTTGCACATTGCTTCCTCCTTGCAGTTGTGCCTTGAGAATGGCAGGGTGTGCTCCTGTCGAAATATCGGCGGTGGTCGACGACGTCACCCGGCAGCAAACCCGTAAGTTATTTGAAGATTCAATTCGCTGGGAAAAGTGAAGGTATCAAATTGCAATACTGTTTTCTTATGTTCGCGGACATTTAGTACACTAGTTTAGTCGTTTTAAATTACGTTGTGTAGAGCAGGCATACATTAATGGCTGTCCTCCCTACAAACTGAATCGACATGACGTTTCTTTTATTGTTGTTGAAGGCAGGCGGAATGCTACGCAGGCAGCGGAACTGTACAGAGAGCGATATCCTGACAAGAGCCCACCTTTCCGACGGATGTTCTCTCGTTTTGTTGCGGGAAGTTTCAACCACCGATAACGCAATCGTCATAGCACTCGCACAGACGAAGCTGCCGAAGTCACTATTCTCGCTTCCGCTGCATGAATCCACATGTGAGCACACTACAGCTTGAACACGAGACTGGCATTCCTAAAACCAGTGTGCATCACATTCTTACACCTCACCGATTCCATCCTTACCATGTACACCTACAGGGTGTTTCAAAAATGACCGATATATTTGAAACGGCAATAAAAACTAAACGAGCAGCGATAGAAATACACCGTTTGTTGCAATATGCTTGGGACAACAGTACATTTTCAGGCTGACAAACTTTCGAAATTACAGTAGTTACAATTTTCAACAACAGATGGCGCTGCATGTGATGTGAAAGATATAGAAGACAACGCAGTCTGTGGGTGCGCCATTCTGTACGTCGTCTTTCTGCTGTAAGCGTGTGCTGTTCACAACGTGCAAGTGTGCTGTAGACAACATGGTTTATTCCTTAGAACAGAGGATTTTTCTGGTGTTGGAATTCCACCGCCTAGAACACAGTGTTGTTGCAACAAAACGAAGTTTTCAACGGAGGTTTAATGTAACCAAAGGACCGAAAAGCGATACAATAAAGGATCTGTTTGAAAAATTTCAACGGACTGGGAACGTGATGGATGAACGTGCTGGAAAGGTAGGGCGACCGCATACGGCAACCACCGAGGGCAACGCGCAGCTAGTGCAGCAGGTGATCCAACAGTGGCCTCGGGTTTCCGTTCGCCGTGTTCCAGCTGCGGTCCAAATGACGCCAACGTCCACGTATCGTCTCATGCGCCAGAGTTTACACCTCTATCCGTACAAAATTCAAACGCGGCAACCCCTCAGCGCCGCTACCATTGCTGCACGAGAGACATTCGCTAACGATATAGTGCACAGGATTGATGACGGCGATATGCATGTGGGCAGCATTTGGTTTACTGACGAAGCTTATTTTGACCTGGACGGCTTCGTCAATAAACAGAACTGGCGCATATGGGGAACCGAAAAGCCCCATGTTGCAGTCCCATCGTCCCTGCATCCTCAAAAAGTACTGGTCTGGGCCGCCATTTCTTCCAAAGGAATCATTGGCCCATTTTTCAGATCCGAAACGATTACTGCATCACGCTATCTGGACATTCTTCGTGAATTTGTGGCGGTACAAACTGCCTTAGACGACACTGCGAACACCTCGTGGTTTATGCAAGATGGTGCCCGGCCACATCGCACGGCCGACGTCTTTAATTTCCTGAATGAATATTTCGATGATCGTGTGATTGCTTTGGGCTATCCGAAACATACAGGAGGCGGCGTGGATTGGCCTCCCTATTCGCCAGACATGAACCCCTGTGACTTCTTTCTGTGGGGACACTTGAAAGACCAGGTGTACCGCCAGAATCCAGAAACAATTGAACAGCTGAAGCAGTACATCTCATCTGCATGTGAAGCCATTCCGCCAGACACGTTGTCAAAGGTTTCGGGTAATTTCATTCAGAGACTACGCCATATTATTGCTACGCATGGTGGATATGTGGAAAATATCGTACTATAGAGTTTCCCAGACCGCAGCGCCATCTGTTGTTGAAAATTGTAACTACTGTAATTTCGAAAGTTTGTCCGCCTGAAAATGTACTGTTGTCCCAAGCATATTGCAACAAACGGTGTATTTCCATCGCTGCTCGTTTAGTTTTTATTGCCGTTTCAAATATACCGGTCTTTTTGAAACACCCTGTGTATCAAGAATTGCATGGGAATGATTTCCAGAATGGTGTACAGTTCGGTCAGTGGGCACAGCGGCAAATCCTCTCCAGCCCGAACTTCTTCTCCAATGTTCTATTTACCGATGAATGTTCCTTCTCAAACAAAGGACAGATAAATACAAGGAACATGCATTATTGGTCCAGCGACAACCTACGATGGCTTAGACAGGTGGAACATCAGCGTCAATGGAGTGTTAACGTCTGGTGTGGGATGGTTATTACTACAATTAATGGCCCTTATTTCATCAGTGGTAATCTAAACGACACAGCGTATGCCAACTTCCTCAGACGGATACTTCCTCCTCTTCTGAATGAAGTGCCGCTAACGACCAGAACTTTTATGTGGTATCAACACGATGGATGTCCAGCACATAAAGCCTTGCGAGCACGTCGTGTTCTGAACCGAAGGCATCCTGCCAGATGGATTGGTCGAGGAGGTACAGTTACTTGGCCTGCAAGGTCTCCTGATTTAAATCCTCTGGACTTTTTTGTTTGGGGCTGCATTAAAGACGTCGTCTATTGAAATATTCTGACAACTCCAGAGGACATGCAGGAACGTATCATGCTTGCTTGTAATTCTCTTCACCAGGCAACACTGGAAGCAGTAAATAATTCTTTCATTCAACGAGTGCACCAGTGTATCGGTGTCCAGGGTCACCACTTTGAACACCTTTGAATGTTCTACTCCTGGGCAATGGTACAGGAGACTCAAAGTCAATTTTGCGTTATGTTTTTACTTGGTTTTCATTTGTTTTCTGACAACTCCAGCAAGTGGACGAGTTTTCGATCCCAGGCTCAATGTTGTCTTATGTAATTAATAACGCTGTGTTTCAGTGAGTGGTACACTGTGATACATTTCTGAATAGGTCTTTAAGCCGGCCGAAGTGGCCGTGCGGTTCTGGGCGCTGCAGTCTGGAACCGTGAGACCGCTACGGTCGCAGGTTCGAATCCTGCCTCGGGCATGGATGTGTGTGATGTCCTTAGGTTAGTTAGGTTTAACTAGTTCTAAGTTCTAGGGGACTAATGACCTCAGAAGTTGAGTCCCATAGTGCTCAGAGCCAATAGGTCTTTAGGAGAGGAAATGACTTACCGAATAAAAAAGACAGGGTGCCGTTTAAAAAAGTCATACGCCTGTTCATATCTTTGTAAAAAACAAAGCTATAACGAAGGCAATCATGCTGATTGATGTCCCCCTGACGGCAAAAGAACATTTGCTTGAAACATTTTGTAATTTGTATCTGGACAAACAGTTATTTAGGGTGGTCAAGATAAATGGGACGCCCTGTATAGTAGGGATCAGTGAAGTGAAATTGAAAGAAGACAAGGATTTATGGGTAATATCAACAACAGAAGAAAATGATATAACGGAAATAGGAATCGTTTTGAACAGGAAGACAGGGTAAAGAGTGTGTTACTGTGAACAGTTCAGTGATGGGGTTGGTATTATCAGAATCGATATACAGAGATACAGAAAGTATACGAGGATACTGAAGGGGTAATACAGTACGTAAGAGGAGATGAAAATCTAATAGTCAAGGGGGAATGGAATGCGGCTGTAGGAGAAGGAGCAGAAGAAACGATTACAGGAGAATATGTGCTTGGGACAAGGAATGAGAGAGGAGAAAGACTGACTGAGTACTGTAGTAAAATTCAGCTACTAAGAATCACAAGAGGAGGACGTATACTTGGAAAAGGTGTACCAGGAGCAGATATAGACTCAGATCACAAAGTAGTAGTGATGAAGAGTAGGCTGAAGTTCAAGACATTAGTCAGGAAGAATCAATACGCGAAGAAGTGGGATACGGAAGTACTAAGGAATGACGAGATACGTTTGAAGTTCTCTAACGCTATAGATACAGCAATAAGGAATAGCGCAGTAGGCAGTACAGTTGAAGAGGAATGGACATCTCTAAAAAGGGCCATCTAAGAAGTTGGGAAGGAAAACATAGGTACAAAGAAGGTAGCTGCGAAGAAACCGTGGGTAACAGAAGAAATACTTCAGTTGATCGGTGAAAGGAGGAAGTACAAAATTGTTCCGGGAAAGCTAGAAATACATAAATACCAGCCGCTGAGAAATGAAATGAATAGGAAGTGCAGGGAGCCTAAAACGAAATAGTTACATGAAAAACGCGAAGAAATAGAAAAAGAAATGACTGTCGGAAGGACAGACTCAGCATATAGGAACGTCAAAACAACCTTCGGTGACATTAAAAGCAATGGTTGTTGCACTAAGAGTGCAACGGAAGTTCCATTGTTAAATGCAGAGGGGAGAGCAGATAGGTGGAAAGAATACATTGAAAGCTTCTATGAGGGCGAAGATTTGTCTGATGTCATAGAAGAAGAAACAGGAATCAATTTAGAAGAAATAGCGGACCCAATATTTGAATCAGAATTTAAGAGTGTTTTGAGAAGAGCAAATAAGGCAGAAGGTATGGATAACATTTCATCAGAATTTCTAAAATCATTGCTGACCGTTGTGGCCGAGCGATTCTAGGCGCTTCAGTCTGGAACCGCGCGAACGCTACGGTCATAGGTTCGAAACCTGCCTCGGGCATGGATGTGTGTGATGTCCTTAGGTTAGTTAGGTTTAAGTAGTTCTAAGTTCTAGGGGACGGATGACCCCAGACGTTAAGTCCTATATTGCTCAGAGCCCTCTGAACCATTTCTAAAATCATTGGGAGAAGTGGCAACAAAACGACTATTCACGTTGGTCTGTAGAATGAATGAGTCTGGCGACATATCATCTGGCTTTCGGAAAAATATCATCCACACAATTCCGAAGACTGCAAGAGCTGACAAGTGCGAGAATTATCGCACAATCAGCTTAACAGCTTCATATGTTCGTATGGTTCTAGGACCGCTCGCCCACAGCGGCCGACAGCTTAACAGCTCACGCGTCCAAGTTGCTGGCAAGAATAATAACCAGAAGAATGGAAAAGAAAATTGTAGATGTGGTAGACGACGATCAGTTTGGCTTTAGAAAAGGTAAAAGCACCAGAAAGGCAATTCTGACGATGCGGTTGATAATGGAAGCAAGGCTAAAGGAAAATCAAGACAAGATCTATCGATAAAATATCGATATATTGGTGTTTCTTCCACATGGTGTCGATATATATTGGCGATACCGAAATGGTAATATCGAGTGCCGATATTTTCATTGTATATTATATTTTTTTCTCAATTTTCGATACATATTTCCCGTTGTTGTTTTGAAATTGTAGTTGAACGTAATTTTACTTTCACTGTGTGAAGGAGTCTTACTACTATTTGAGCTTTCGTCACGTCCAGTCTTTCTCTTTGACTGTGTCAAGCAAGTATAGATGGCACAAAGAAGAAGTCGGATTGAAATGGGCGGTGGTGTCGTGAATGAAATAACAAGATACCTGGTGTGAAAAAAAAGCGCAGCAATGTACTATTTTTCACATCGGCATTCTCAAAAAACAGTTGCTGAAACTGATGAACAAGATTCTAAACGACAATGTTGGTGTCTGCGGTGGGAGGAGACATGTGAAGGGAGATGCTGACGTAATCGGCGCTCGGCACCATGAACAGAAACTGCAACATTTAACTTCATCACGCAATTTTGGCACTACAACTGCTAGGTAGCTGGCTGGCGTTAACAGAAACGAGAAAAACAGAGAAGTCGGCATGAAGTGTTCCAGAAAAATCCGATATGTAGATATATCGGACACCCAGTATTTTAAGAAATATCAACAGTTCCAGTCAGGATGCGGAATAACCACATGCAGAATTGGCTGTAGTGTCTACTCTACATCTACGTAACAGATGGGAATAAGAAGACTGATTCGGCCATATCGCAACGGGTATTGATTTTCGGACACGTCATTTTCGGATCTTTTCTTCTGGTTTTGACCAGTACTACAGCTGCAGGAATATGCGTCTCTCTTGTTGTGTACTGCTTCGTACACAATTGTCACGAGAGGTGGATTGTGGAATGGTGTAGCAGCTGTCGTCGTAAGAAAGCCGGCCATGAGCAGAAATGATTAGTGAATAAGTAAATACAATAAACAGAAGCCTTACGTGACAAGTAGGTTCCTCCGACCGTACGAAGACAATTTAGAAATGAAGATGCAGCAGCCAAGTCCAACTAGTGCAGTAGCAAAAAGATCGTCGTAGGGAGAGGCTCTCTTAACTAATGCACGAGCGATAGCGACAAGGCCGCGACTGGACTGCATCTCGGTGGCATTTGCGTTGAGACTTTTGTCGCATCTCGTTGCGAGTAGGTCAGGTGGCTGTCGCCGACCATCCCATAACGTCAAATGAATTCGCAATTGCGAATAAGGACTGCCATCAGCTGTACAATGGAATGATGACAGTGAAAATTTGTGCCGGACTGGGGACTCGAACCCTGATTTCCCGAGTAGTCGCCTTACCATTTGGTTATCCGCCCACGACTCACGGCCAAACCCAGACTTCCACATGTCGCCAGTCGTGCGTCTACGACTTTAGCTCGTACATCCGTTATGTACATTCCCATGCAGGTGAGACGTTGTACTTGAAAGTCGCTTGCCCGATATCGGCAGATGAGTACGATATTGCGTGCATGCATACTCACAGGGACCTTTGCATCGTAATCAGAATAACGCAGGTACTGCAATTTCGTATTTATCTGCCGATACCGGGCAAGCGACTTTCAAGTACAACGTGTGACCTGTACGGGAATATTCATAATGGATGTACGAGTTCAGGTCGTACACGCATGATGGGCGACATATTGGAAGTTAGCGTTTGGCCGTGAGTCCTGCACGAATAGCCAAATAGTAAGGAGACCGCTCGCAACACGCGGGAAATCCGGTTTCGAGTCCTGGTCCGGTACAAATTTTGATGCATGGATGTCCAAGGGGAACACTGCATCATATATATATACAGGGTTATTACAAATGATTGAAGCGATTTCACAGCTCTACAATAACTTTATTATTTGAGATATTTTCACAATGCTTTGCACACACATACAAAAACTCAAAAAGTTTTTTTAGGCATTCACAAATGTTCGATATGTGCCCCTTTAGTGATTCGGCAGACATCAAGCCGGTAATCAAGTTCCTCCCACACTCGACGCAACATGTCCCCATCAATGAGTTCGAAAGCATCGTTGATGCGAGCTCGCAGTTCTGGCACGCTTCTTGGTAGAGGAGGTTTAAACACTGAATCTTTCACATAACCCCACAGAAAGAAATCGCATGGGGTTAAGTCGGGAGAGCGTGGAGGCCATGACATGAATTGCTGATCGTGATCTCCACCACGATCGATCCATCGGTTTTCCAATCTCCTGTTTAAGAAATGCTTCTGCTTTAGCCTTTTCCGTAAGATGTTCCAAACCGTCGGCTGTGGTACGTTTAGCTCCCTGCTTGCTTTATTCGTCGACTTCCGCGGGCTACACGTGAAACTTGCCCGCACGCGTTCAACCGTTTCTTCGCTCACTGCAGGCCGACCCGTTGATTTCCCCTTACAGAGGCATCCAGAAGCTTTAAACTGCGCATACCATCGCCGAATGGAGTTAGCAGTTGGTGGATCTTTGTTGAACTTCGTCCTGAAGTGTCGTTGCACTGTTATGACTGACTAACGTGAGTGCATTTCAAGCACGACATACGCTTTCTCGGCTCCTGTCGCCATTTTGTCTCACTGCGCTCTCGAGCGCTTTGGCGGCAGAAACCTGAAGTGCGGCTTCAGCCGAACAAAAATTTATGAGTTTTTCTACGTATCTGTAGTGTGTCGTGACCATATGTCAATGAATGGAGCTACAGTGAATTTATGAAATCGCTTCAATCACTTGTAATAGCCCTGTATATATATATATATATATATATATATATATATATATATATATATATATATATATATATATACACTATTGTCCATGAAAATTGCTACACCACAAGATGACGTGCTACAGACTCGAAATTTAACCGACCGGAAGAAGATGCTGTGATATGCAAATGATTAGCTTTCCAGAGCATACACACAAGGTTGGCGCCGGTGGCGACACCTACAACGTGCTGACATGAGGAAAGTTTCCAACCCATTTCTTATACACAAACAGCAGTTGACCGGCGTTGGCTGGTGACACGTTGTTTTGATGCCTCGTGTAAGGAGGAGAAATGCATACCATCACGTTTCCGACTTTGATGAAGGTAGGATTGTAACCCATCGCTATTGCGGTTTATCGTATCGCGACATTGCTGCTCGCGTTGGTCGAGATCCAATGACTGTTAGCAGAATATGGAATCGGTGGGTTCAGGAGGGTAATACGGAACGCCCCCAACGGCCTCTTATCACCAGCAGTCGAGATGACAGGCATCTTATCCGCATGGCTGTAACGGATCGTGCAGCCACGTCTCGATCCCTGAGTCAACAGGTGGGGACGTTTGCAAGACAACAACCATCTGCACGAACAGTTCGACGACGTTTGCAGCAGCATGGACTATCAGCTCGGAGACTATGGCTGTGGTTACCCTTGACGCTGCATCACAGACAGGATCGCCTGCGATGGTGTACTCAACGACGAACCTGGGTGCACGAATGGCAAAACGTCATTTTGTCGGATGAATCCACGTTCTATTTACTGCATCATAATGGTCGCATCCGTGTTTGGCGACATCGCGGTGAACGCACATTGGAAGCGTGTATTCGTCGTCGCCATACTGGCGTATCACCCGGCGCGATGGTATGGGGTGCCATTGGTTACACGTCTCGGTCACCTCTTGTTTGCACAGACGGCACTTTGAACAGTGGACGTTACATTTGTGTTACGACCCGTCGCTCTACCCTTCATTCGATCCCTGCAAAACCCTACATTTCAGCAGGATAATCCACGACCGCATGTTGCAAGTCCTGTACGGGCCTTTCTGGATACAGAAAATGTTCGACTGCTGCCCTGGTCAGCACATTCTCCTGATCTCTCACCAATTGAAAACGTCTGGTCAATGGTGGCCGAGCAACTGGCTCGTCACAATACGCCAGTCACTACTCTTGATGAACTTTGGTATCGTGTTGAAGCTGCATGGGCAGCTGTACCTGTACACGCCATCCAAGCTCTGTTTGACCCAATGCCCAGGCGTATCAAGGCCGTTATTACGGCCAGAGGTGTTTTTTCTGGATACTGATTTCTCAGGATCTATGCACCCAAACTGCGTGAGAATGTAATCACATGTCAGTTCTAGTATAATATATTTGTCCAATGAATACTCGTTTATCATCTGCATTTCTTCTTGGTGTAGCAATTTTAATGGCCAGTAGTGTACTATCTGACTTTCAGAAGAAACATCATCCTCACAGTTCCGAAGGCTGCAAGAGTGGCCAAGTGCTAGAATTATCGCGAACTCAGCTTAACAGGTTCGTGCACTCAAGTTACTGACAAGTTTGTTGACCAGAAGAACGGAAAAGGTAGTTGAGGAAACATTAAATGAGGGTAGATAGGCTTTAGGAAAGGTGACGTCACCACAGAGGCAATTCTGACGTTTGCTCCAGCATGGACTATCAGCTCGGAGACCGTGGCTGCGGTTACCCTTGACGCTGCATCACAGACAGGAGCGCCTGCGGTGGTGTACGTAATGTAAGCCCATCCTCGGGTGTCGTAGCTGTGCTGTGGTCCCCGAGCGCCGCGTGTACCATGGGCGGTGTGCTGCCTATGAGCGCTCAACACAGCTACGTCACCTGAGGATGGGCTTATAACGGTCCGAAACCGGTCGTGTGAAAATAAACTATCTTACAACTCAACCGGTAGTTTCAACCTCTGCGATTGCCTTTAGTTCCAGTACAGCTGAGCGGAGGGTTTCGAGGCGGATTTCATTGTACATGGCCACGATGCGTGTACAGAGTGGAGCGCCGGGGGCAAACACTTGCTGGGCAGAGGGCGCTGCGGTCACAGTGGCGGTATGTCCGGTATGCTAGCAGTGCTGCAGTTGTCGAAGTTTGCCTAAGGTCGGCGACCTCGTCTGGAGAAGTTGGCTGGCGGTTAACTCCTGGCAGGTGGCGGCCCGCTACCTGCAGCTAGAACTTGCCGGCAGCTTGCTCCAACTAAGACGCATTACACGTTAATACCTCGCCCAGTTAATATCACGGTACCTCACGCAGATTACGCGCTTCAGATGTTTGTACCTTGCAGAGGGTAATTCGTAACCTATAAGCAGACAACCTGAACCCAATGTAACTTCTAGCAGAGAGTAACTCACAAAGTCTTCTCGATTATTAGAACAAAAATTCAAATGGCTCTGAGCACTATGCGACTTAATTTCTCAGGTCATCAGTCGCCTAGAACTTAGAACTAATTAAACCTAACTAACCTAAGGACATCACACACATCCATGCCCGAGGCAGGATTCGAACCTGCGACCGTAGCGGTCGCTCGGTTCCAGACTGTAGCGCCTAGAACCGCACGGCCACTCCGGCCGGCATTATTAGAACAGTCAAGATCGTAACAATTATTAATTTAAAAATGATAACCTTCTTCGTCCGTTATGCTGACCATCTTCAGCTCTAACGCACCACGTGGTTGCAGCCGAAATTTCACGCGACGGTTCCGTGCTTCGCAGCTTACCGGGTGGTTATATTTAAACTTTCCCTAACACGGAAAGTAGTTACCGTACAAGTACCAAACTTGGTAGTATTAATGTCCATATTATGGGGTGCACGATTTCCATGCGTCCAGTTGTAACTATAGCCACCAGGTGCCGTTATCCGTCATTATGACTTATCCGTCATTATGACCCATAGTCTCACAAACCTGACCTGTCGCAGTGCTTTTGTCGAAGTGTCGACATGAGCTTGGACAAAAGGATGAGGGCATTACTAGTGAAGCTCTATTATCAAAACAGCAATAATGCTACAGCTGCACTTCGAGAGTATCGCCGGCTGAAAGGATAAGGGAAGGCCCCTCTTTCTCCACCTGCTGCGCGGAGCTTCAACTGGAGAACTGGGCGCCGCCCGGGAAAGAGGCCGACAGCCGGTTGCACCACAGGTGGTTGATGAAATCGCTGTTGCTACCGCTGTACGCAATTCCCGATCGTCAGGCTGTGCGCGTCCTGTGTGATGACTGTTGAACATCTGGTGGTCCACTGTACGGAAGGTGCTTCGAACCATTCTCAAATGGTATCCGTACAAGATCCATATCGTACAGCAGCTTGCACCACAGGACACACAAAGACGTGTTGACTTTGCTCTCCACTTTCTCTCAAGGTTAGAAGTTGACGAGGGCTGGCCCTGGACCATCCTATGGACAGTCGAAGCTAATTTGCCTCTGACGGGGGAGGTGAACGCACAGAATTTCTGGATACGGGGATCTTCATCTCCAGTCACTGTGCATGAAGTTCCTCTGTATGGCGAACGTGTCACCATATGGTGTAGCTTGACGGCTACTTTCATCATTGGTCCGTTCTTTTTTGAACGGGTTGCCGCTCAAGGACCAAAGACGTGCAGTGCGACTGGCTAGCTTTACTGCGATACGTTTCGCCAGCATGCCAGACCCGACCTACAGAAGAGAGACCCATTGAATTCAACACTTTTTACGCAAGATGTGGCCCCACCGCACATCGCTCGTGAAATTTACCTGCTTCTCAGAAACACATTTGGAAACAATCGAATCATAAGCCGATAGTTTCCAAATCCTTGGCCGATAAGATCAGCTGATCTCACTCTTTGTGATTTCTGGTTGTGAAGCTACTTGAAGGACAGGGTTTACCAGAGGAATATTCACATTTGTGTTGGTCTGAAGCGCAGCTCATCAAGAGAGGTAGCCAGCATACCTATGGACATACTTTGTTCTGCTGTGCACAATGCATTCCTGCGTTTTCAGACTGATGGGCGCCATATTGAGCCTCTTTTGTAGCCGTATGGTATGATGTACCGTAGCAGCACATTAAAAGTGTTTCAGTTGAACTGACTGTGCATTATTGCTCCTCCCAATATCTTTGATATTAATACTACCGAGTTTGGTACTCGTACGGCAATTAGTTTCCGCGTTATAATGTGTTAAACGGGGAAAGTTTAATTATGACGCACGGTATGTTGCATTAAACCTGAAGACTGCCAGTATTAGGGACGAAACCGGTTATCACTCCTAAATAAATTATTATTGCGATCTTGACTGTTTATCTTAATTGATAATTTATAAAACACTCTTAGAAAAAAAAGCGACGTACTACAAAGAAATTATCCAAATAGGACGGAAATCTGTAAATGTTATGTGTCATGTACATGTACAGACAAACAAGTGATTATAAGAATGAGATATTCACTCTGCAGCGGAGTGTGCGCTGATATGAAACTTCCTGGCAGATTAAAACTGTGTGCCCGACCGAGACTCGAACTCGGGACCTTTGCCTTTCGTGGGCAAGTGCTCTACCAACTGAGCTACCGAAGCACGACTCACGGCCGGTACTCACAGCTTTACTTCTGTCAGTACCTTGTCTCCTACCTTCCAAACTTTACAGGAGCTCTCCTGCGAACCTTGCAGAGAGCTTCTGTAAAGTTTGGAAGGTAGGAGACGAGGTACTGGCAGAAGTAAAGCTGTGAGTACCGGGCGTGAGTCGTGCTTCGGTAGCTCAGTTGGTAGAGCACTTGCCCGCGAAAGGCAAAGGTCCCAAGTTCGAGTCTCGGTCGGGCACACAGTTTTAATCTGCCAGGAAGTTTCAAGTGATTATAATTTCAGAAAAACATGGATGATTTATTCAAGAGAAAGTGCTCCACAAACTGAGCAAAAATGGTTCAAATGGCTCTAAGCACTACGGGACTTAACATCTGTGGTCATCACTCCCCTAGACTTAGAACTACTTAAACCTAACTCACTTAAGGACATCACAAACATCCATGCCCAAGGCAGGATAAACTAAGCAAATCAGTAAGGCTTTAGTCCACCTCTGGCCCTTGCGCAAGCAGTTATTCGGATTACCATTGATTGATAGAGTTGTTGGATGTCCTCCTGAGGGATACCGTGCCACGTCCTGTCCAATTGGCACCTTAGATCACCAAAATCCCGTGCTGGTTGGAGAGACCTGACCATAATGCTCCAGACATTCTCAGTTGGTGAGAGACCTGGTGACTCTACAGACCAATGTAGGGTTTGGCACGCACGAAGACAAGTCAAGTTGATTTATTGATACATAGTCAGCACGGTTTCAAAAAATAAAGTTTTTGTGAAACACAACTAGCTCTTTATACTCATGAAGTAATAAGTGCTATCGACAGGGGATGTCAAATTGATTCCATATTTTTGATTTCCAGAAGGCTTTCGACACCGTCCCTCACAAGCGTCTTCTAACCAAACTGTGTGCTTATGGAGTGACGCCTCAGTTGCGCGACTGGATTCGTGATTTCCTGTCAGAAAGGTCACAGTTCGTAATAATAGACGGAAAGTCATCGAGTAAAAGAGAAGTAATATCCGGCGTTCCCCAAGGAAGTGTTATAGGCCCTCTATCGTTCCTGATCTATATTAACGACGAAGGAGACAATCTGAAGCCGTCTTAGATTGTTTGCAGATGATGCTGCCATTTACCGTCTTGTAAAGCCATCAGATGATCAAAACGACTTGCAAAATGATTTAGATAAGATATCTGTATGGTGCGATAAGTGGCAATTGACCCTGAACAAGGAAAAGTGTAAAGTTATTCACATGAGTACTAAAAGAAATCAGCTAAATTTCGATTACGAGATAAGTCACACAAATCTGAAGGCTGTAAATTCAACTAAATACTTAGGGATTACATGAAGTGTTGGCAGAAGAGCCAACACCGTGTAGCTAGAGGAGGCCGAAATGCACGCGTTTAAGCTCACGCAGACTGGCGAGAGGTCTGGAACAGTTAAAGGAGTTGAGTCTAATAAATAAAGCACGAAGCTCTTGGAATACTTAACTTTAATCCACAATTCTAGAACATCGCTCTTGATTGTACATGCTTCATAAAATAATATCAAATGCTATGGCGCCTTGCTAGGTCGTAGCAAATGACGTAGCTGAAGGCTATGCTAACTATCGTCTCGGCAAATGAGAGGGTATTTGTCAGTGAACCTTTCCTAGCAAAGTCGGCTGTACAACTGGGGCGAGTGCTAGGAAGTCTCTCTAGACCTGCCGTGTGGCGGCGCTCGGTCTGCAATCACTGACAGTGGCGACACGCGGGTCCGGCGTATACTACCGGACCGCGGCCGATTTAAAAGCTACCACCTAGCAAGTGTGGTGTCTGGCGGTGACACCACATTACAATCACAAATAACCTAAATTGCAACGATCACATAGATAATATTGTGGGTAGAGCAAACCAAAGACTGCGATTCATTGGCAGAGCACTTAGAAGCTGCAATAGGTCTACTATAGAGACTACTTACACCACGCTTGTCCTCCCTGTTCTGGAATATTGCTGTGCGGTGTGGGATACGCATCAGGTGGGACTGACGGATGATATCGAAAAAGTACAAAGAAGGGCAGCTCATTTTGTATTATCGCGAAATAGGGGAGATAGTGTCACAGACATGATACATGAATTGGAGTGGCAATTATTAAAACAAAGGTGTTTTTCGTTGCGACGGGATCTTCTCATGAAATTTCAATCACCAGTTTTCTCCTCCGATTGCGAAAACATTCTGTTGGCACCCACCTACATAGGGAGAAATGATCATCACGATAAAATAAGAGAAATCGGGACTCGCACAGAAAAATTTTAGTGCTCGTTTTTCCCGCGTGCTGTTCGAGAGTGGAACGGTAGAGAGACAGCTTGAAGGTGGTTCACTGAACCCTCTGCCGGGCACTTTATTGTGAATAGCAGAGTAATCACGTAGATGTAGATGTAGATATCGCATCCGTGTCCAGGAGGTCTTCAGACACATCTTCAGCCTCTAATCTCGTTGACTGCAGTAGAATTGTCTTCAGTGATGAGCACCCTGTTTCAACCCCTTAATCAGCTACATCTTAATACAGCTGTTAGGTGTATTAACATGGGACTACAGAAAGCACTAATGACGAAGGGTGTGGCTCACGTTTTAGCGGTTCCAGTTGAGTCTACCGATAGGTCGGGTTTCACTAGGGACGGCCTATGCCTCTGTGTGTATGAAAAGGGGATTTTGGCCAAACTTACAGGTGATGTGTAGTGGGGAGGGGGGAGGGGGAGGAGGGAGGGAGGAGGGAGGAGGGAAGGGGTAAAGGGGGTGGGGGGGAGTGTTCGTGGCGCCACTCACGGGTAAATTACACGGAAAAATTCCAGTAGTAAGTAGGAGGAAGTACAAACATATTCCGGGAAAATCAGGAATACAGAAATACAAGTCGCTGAGGAATGAAATAAATAGGAAGTGCAGGGAAGCTAAGACGAAATGGCTGCAGGAAAAATGTGAAGACATCGAAAAAGATATGATTGTCTGAAGGACAGACTGAGCATACAGGAAAGTCAAAACAACCTTTGGTGACATTAAAAGCAACGGTGGTAACATTAAGAGTGCAACGGGAATTCCACTGTTAAATGCAGAGGAGAGAGCAGATAGGTGGAAAGAATACATTGAAACCCTCTATGAGGGTGAAGATTTGTCTGATGTGATAGAAGAAGAAACAGGAGTCGATTTAGAAGAGATAAGTGATCCAGTATTAGAATCGGAATTTAAAAGAGCTTTGGAGGACTTTCGGTCAAATAAGGAAGAAGGGATAGATAACATTCCATCAGAATTTCTAAAATCATTGGGGGAAGTGGCAACAAAACGACTATTCATGTTGGTGTGTAGAATATGTGAGTCTGGCGATATATCATCTGACTTTCGGAAAAGCATCATCCACACAATTCCGAAGACGGCAAGAGCTGACAAGTGCGAGAATTATCGCACAATCAGCTTCACAGCTCATGCATCGACGCTGCTTACAAGAATAATATACAGAAGAATGGAAAAGAAAATTGAGAATGCGCTAGGTGACGATCACTTTGGCTTTAGGAAAAGTAAAGGGACGAGAGGGGCAATTCTGACGTTACGGCTAATAATGGAAGCAAGGCTAAAGAAAAATCAAGACACTTTCATAGGATTTGTCGACCTGGAAAAAGCGTTCGACAATATAAAATGGTGCAAGCTGTTCGAGATTCTGAAAAAAGTAGGGGTAAGCTATAGGGAGAGACGGGTCATATACAATATGTACAACAACCAAGAGGGAATAATAAGAGTGGACCATCAAGAACGAAGTTCTCGTATTAAGAAGGGTGTAAGACAAGGCTGTAGCCTTTCGCCCCTACTCTTCAATCTGTACATCGAGGAAGCAATGATGGAATTACAGAGATTGGAATACGTCAAGCAAACAATTGAGGACGTAGGTTGCAAGTGCTACTCTGAGATGAAGAGGTTAGCACAGGAAAGGAATTCGTGGCGGGCCGCATCAAACCAGTCGGTAGACTGATGACAAAAAAAAAAGTAATTAATGTTAAAGCTGTACCTTTTTTAGACTGAGGTCGGCTGATAGTTATCCCTGCTTAAGAGAAGTCTTTTTAAGAAAGGAACTACCTTCAGGAAAGGTCTGGTACCTGAGTAATGAAAGAAGTAGCATATTTAATTAACATTAATTAACATATAAGCGATAGTAGAGAAAAAGTTTGTGAACTGTTTGTAGAGGTTGACTGACATTATTGGTGTACCAGAAGACCACTTGAGCAATGTAACAATTAAGAAGTTTGCTGGGTTACAGACCAGCAAGCTATTCTTGAAGGAGCTCTTGGCACAGTGGAAGGTGGGCGTGTACGTGAAAAATGGTTTTCCATTTGAGTCTATTGATGTATCAAAGCACTGTACTGATCAGATTGTTGACTGTTGCGAATTTAGTGAAATTAAACTTTTAGTTGCAGTTATGTGTAGATCCCCTAATTCTAATTTCAGGACACTTGTCTTCAACCTAGAGAGAATTCTTGGTTCGCTTTTCAGAATGTACCAAAAATTTGTTGCATGTGGTGACTTCAAAATTAATTTCATGAGTGATTGTGCACGGAAAAGAATGTTGGAAGATCTCTTAAATTCATAGCATCTGGTAAGACCGTGTTCTTTCCAACCAGAGCCCAAGGAAACAGTAGTACTACCACAGACATTTTCATTCATTTTTTAATGCTATAAGGGCATTCCGTTAATAAAAGGGTAAAATGCCTTTCAGACGATGATGGATAAATTTTAGCACTTAAGGAATTTATACACACTCACATATTAAATATAGTCACAAACTATTTAAAATGTTAATCCAGCGGCAACAGAGACATTTTTAAGCCTCATTAAAGAACATGAGTGACAGGATGTTTACGGTATTGATAATAACCGATAAACATAATGTTTTCCGCACCACATTGAAACGTCCCCTTAGAAAAATTATACATGACTGTGCTTAAACTGACACACAATATTTTTTTTAGCGCAACGCAATCTGACTTTCAATAATCCCTACAAAAGAATGGCCCCGACTAACATTAAACTATACCTTTCACAAATCACTTACCTCACAAAAATCTTCGTTACTCGAACTACTGCAATACAGCGAGCGCCGCTACTGCCAGCTAAATAAAAGATTCAAACTACTGAAGGCACTAACTACTGATAGGCATAGTTAGGAAATGAAAGATTTTGATAGAGAACAAACAATGCATTCACCTCAATAGTGTTCAAAAGTCATTATATATATATATATATATATATATATATATATATATATATATATATACTCCTGGAAATTGAAATAAGAACACCGTGAATTCATTGTCCCAGGAAGGGGAAACTTTATTGACACATTCCTGGGGTCAGATACATCACATGATCACACTGACAGAACCACAGGCACATAGACACACGCAACAGAGCATGCACAATGTTGGCACTAGTACAGTGTATATCCACCTTTCGCAGCAATGCAGGCTGCTATTCTCCCATGGAGACGATCGTAGAGATGCTGGATTTAGTCCTGTGGAACAGCTTGCCATGCCATTTCCACCTGGCGCCTCAGTTGGACCAGCTTTCGTGCTGGACGTGCAGACCGCGTGAGACGACGCTTCATCCAGTCCCAAACATGCTCAATGGGGGACAGATCCGGAGATCTTGCTGGCCAGGGCAGTTGACGTACACCTTCTAGAGCACGTTGGGTGGCACGGGATACATGCGGACGTGCATTGTCCTGTTGGAACAGCAAGTTCCCTTGCCGGTCTAGGAATGGTAGAACGATGGGTTCGATGACGGTTTGGATGTACCGTGCACTATTCAGTGTCCCCTCGACGATCACCAGTGGTGTACGGCCAGTGTAGGAGATCGCTCCCCACACCATGATGCCGGGTGTTGGCCCTGTGTGCCTCGGTCGTATGCAGTCCTGATTGTGGCGCTCACCTGCACGGCGCCAAACACGCATACGACCATCATTGGCACCAAGGCAGAAGCGACTCTCATCGCTGAAGACGACGCGTCTCCATTCGTCCCTCCATTCACGCCTGTCGCGACACCACTGGAGGCGGGCTGCACGATGTTGGGGCGTGAGCGGAAGACGGCCTAACGGTGTGCGGGACGGTAGCCCAGCTTCATGGAGACGGTTGCGAATGGTCCTCGCCGATACCCCAGGAGCAACAGTGTCCCTAATTTGCTGGAAAGTGGCGGTGCGGCCCCCTACGGCACTGTGTAGGATCCTACGGTCTTGGCGTGCATCCGTGCGTCGCTGCGGTCCGGTCCCAGGTCGACGGGCACGTGCACCTTCCGCCGACCACTGGCGACAACATCGATGTAATGTGGAGACCTCACGCCCCACGTGTTGAGCAATTCGGCGGTACGTCCACCCGGCCTCCCGCATGCCCACTATACGCCCTCGCTCAAAGTCCGTCAACTGCACATACGGTTCACGTCCACGCTGTCACAGCATGCTACCAGTGTTAAAGACTGCGATGGAGCTCCGTATGCCACGGCAAACTGGCTGACACTGACGGCGGCGGTGCACAAATGCTGCGCAGCTAGCGCCATTCGACGGCCAACACCGCAGTTCCTGGTGTGTCCGCTGTGCCGTGAGTGTGATCATTGCTTGTACAGCCCTCTCGCAGTGTCCGGAGCAAGTATGGTGGGTCTGACACACCGGTCTCAATGTGTTCTTTTTTCCATTTCCAGGAGTATATATATATATATATATATATATATATATATATATATATATATATATATATCTCAGTTCATGGCATCCAGTCTTACAAATTAACTGTCTCTGTCCAAAACTCCGCCATCTCACTCCCCACATCCACCACTGCTGGCGGCTCACCTCCAACTGCGCAACGCTACGCGCTATTAACATCCAGCTGCCCAACACTACAATGGCAGACAACAATGCAAACCAGCCACAGACTGCACACAGCACAGCCAGTGATTTTCATACAGAGCGCTACGTGGCGTTACCAATATAAAAACCTAAACAGCCTACTTACAACATTTCTCATTATCTTTCGAAGTTGATTTCCATTGTAACAAGGTACGAGCCCTCAGGCATCCTGAGTGGCTATCTGATGGGGGTAATGACATCATGTAGAACAAAGACGGAACTACGAGTACATCAAAACGTTAGAAATAGTCACAGTCGAGCTGTAATTCCCAATTACAAACAGTAATGGTATGGTGCTTAAAAATATTAGTAAGGTAAAAAAAATGTAGTACAGAAACAGAATAGCTAATTCTCAGGAAAAATTAAAACCATGTGGTCAGTCGTGGAGGGAGTGTCTGGCCAACAGCACGATGACAATGTGAAGTGAATTCGTAGTAAAAATGTTCTTGTTACTGATATATCAGACGTATCCAATATTTAACAGTCACTTTCTGAATGCAGTAGGCGAATTAACTAATAACTTAGTTTCTACAGTGAATCTTATAAGTCTCTTAGAAAATGGCTTTCCAAGACTTCTGTCTGAAATACACCTCCGTGGAACTGACAAGGGGGAAACTGAGTCAATAATTAAATCTCTGAAGCACTGTGTTCCGTGTGTTAACTCAGTATTTTGTCACTTTTGTAATTGATCCTTGAGTAATGGTCAGTTAGCTGAACGATTACAGTAATCAGTGTTCCTTTGCCATGGTGTTTGCAAAAGTTATTGAGAAAGCTATACATTTAAGGGTAACTGATCATTTCAGTTCTCGTAATTTGATATCAAACCTACAATTTGGATTTAGAAGTGGCTTAACAACTGTAAATGCTATGTTCTCTCCCCTCTGTGAAGCACTGGACGCATTAAACAAAAAGTTGCGAAAACAGCACGTTTTCCTCAATTTAATTCCTAGTGGTTGTCGTATTCCAGTAGTCCTAAGGGTTGGCATACTTCTCTGTACGTCTCGCACAGCTAACCGTCAACAATCTTAAGATCTGTGATCTTGTTTTCCCCTTTATTTCGTGTATCAATATCCGGAGATGGAAACATGTAGCAATTTTTGGACGTACAGCGTATATTCTGCCTAAAGCGGCGGTCTGCAAGATTCTGGACGATGTTTTACTGGATTTGCTTGTTCTGTCTTAGAAAGATTTTGCTTGTTGTGCTCGACACATAATAAGTAGGGACGTCGACATATAGTAATGTTTTCGCGAATGGATCCGTTTGGCGCAGTTGGTAAACAGCTGTTAATGTTGTGTTCTGAGGTAGTTCGCTTGCAGTTTTTCTGGCGGTGTCTTTCGTGAAGTAAATTCTCTGACCATTCATCAAATGAACTGCTAGATGTTGCGCGGATGGTTCGAGTTCGTGTATGGGAAAACAGAAAATATGCCACGCTGCTTTATTACTGTTGACGTACCTTCAAATTTGGTACGTGGGGATCTCGTCGTTTCTCTTTTGTTGTTCGCTGTCTTTGACTGTTTGAAATACTACCATCTCACTGCCTTTGTTCACATACTTACATATTTGACGTATTTCACTGAATTGCAGTATTCTACGGTTATGTGTGCTTGGAACGTTTTGGTAAGTAGTGTGTTATACGAGGGTTGTTTTTTAAGTAAGGGCCCTTTTTATTTTTTAAAAAAGATACAAATACTTTTGTAAAACAACTTTTATTTTCTGATTCTACACATTTTTACCTATTTTTCTACATAGTTGCCTTGTTTATTTAAGCACTTGTCATTCCGTACAACTAAGTTTTTAATTCCCTCTTCAAAGAATTCGGCCGCCTGCTCCGACAGCCAAGAGTTCACGGCCGCTTTCACTTCATCGTCGTCATTGAAGCTCTACCCGCCAAGACGGTGTTTCAGGTACCGGAAAAGGTGAAAATCGCTAGGAGCAAGGTCGGGGCTGTATGGTGCATGGTCCAAAACTTCCCAGCCAAAAGAATCAATCAAATCCCGAGTCTTTTGAGAGGTGTGAGGCCTAGCGTTATCGTGCAGGACGAAAACTCTTGTCAGCATGCCGCGCCTTTCGTTTTGAATTGCTCTGCGGAGCTTCTTTAGAGTTGCACAGTAGGAATCTGAGTTGATTGTCGTTCCTCGTGGCATAAAGTCCACTAACAAAACACCGCGCCGGTCCCAGAACACAGTTGCCATAATCTTGCGCTTGGACAGCGTCTGTTTGGCTTTGACCTTGACGGGTGAGGTTGTGTATCGCCATTCCATCGATTGTCGCTTGCTTTCGGGAGTGATATGGGATACCCATGTTTCCAGTGACGATTTGACTCATCATGTCATCCCTTTCTTCCTCGTAACGAATCAAAAAGTCCAATGAAGTGGCAAATCTCTTCCCTTTGTGGTCCTCTGTGAGGAGGCTGGGTACCCACCGAGAACACAGTTTCTTAAAGTTTAGGTTTTCAGACACAATTTTGTACAAAACCGATCTTGAAACTTGCGGAAATTCCAAAGAAAGAGTGGAAATTATGAATCTTCTGTCCTCACGAATCTTTGTTTCGACTGCAGCCACCAAATCATCAGTGATGACAGAGGGCCGGCCTGAGCGTTCTTCGTCATGGACGTTTTGACGGCCATTTTTAAACTAACCCATTGACGCACTTTACCTTCACTCATTGCATTCAAGCCATAAACTTCTGTTAACTGACGATGAATTTCTGCACCTGATAGGCTTCTCGCGCTCAAAAAACGTATCACTGACCGTATCTCACACGCGGCGGGCGATTCAATAATCGTAAACGTTATAAAGTAGCACAGCGATGCGTACACGTCAGCTACAGAGCTGCAGCTTGCGTCAGTGTGAACGGGAAGGATGCCGGCAAGTGGTGCGGTGGCTTGTTGCGGCGTCCGCGCGAACTACGGGACTATACGCGCGAACGGCCCTTACTTAGAAAACAACCCTCGTATAACACTGTCCACTGATTCGTCGCTGCCTCGCATTCATATTTTTGCTGTGAAGCCGCCGCTTATGGATGATCGTCTTCTGTGTTTGGGATAGCCATCAACTCTGGTTTGTGTGTCGTCCACTTATGGTTTTGGTTTTTTTTTTTTTTTGTACATTTTCGATCACTCACACACGGCGAATTGGGGTTTAATGCCCCGCAAGGTCCTTGAATCATGTTTTTCACTACTATGTCGTACAGTCCCGGATGTTTTTGTGGACTGGGAATTTCAGCTTGGATGATTTTGTCGACATCCATGGTATGAATTCTGTCGTGTATCCATATGGGATTGTGTGAGTGAGGCAGTCCTCGTTTTTGGCATTCGATTGGGTACATCCAGCATCTAACGGTTCCAGAGATGTGGTTTTTGTGATGGCTTCATAAATTCATTTGTTTTTGTCGGTAAACCTGGTCTATTACGTTATTGTTCTTTGATTTCTGGCCACGACGAGTTGCATGTGAATGTTATGAAGAGGTCAGGTGTCCATATTTTCTTATGTAGCTCATGGCATCTTGAGTGTATTCGTGCATGTGTCTCGGACTTCCTACGTATTATGAAGGTAAGATTACCATTATTCGAATGTCAGCAATGTTTCCATTATTGATGATTGCGTCTCGAAGGTGGATGTATTCTTCCGTGAGTAGTTTCTTCTGATTCGGCCTTATACAAAGCATCCGTTCCGCTTATATTTTTGCATACCTATATACAAGGAATCGTTGGAACCAAAGGCGAGTGTTGAGAATGTGATTGTATGTTTAATCGTCTCTGATCATTAAGTGGTAAGCACAAAATTCCTTGCAAGTGAACTTTTTGTTTGTTTCTACGCCTGTTTCGGGTTGGATTTGTTTCGCATTAAAATGACACCCGTTCTCTCCGACAGAAATTTTGAAGGACATTGGAGGGTAACCTAAGAACGGTGTATCTCCGCAGTGCGTTGAAGAGATTCTTCGTTGTACAATTACGTCACGGCTTGGATTTTGATTCTCCACAGTTACGATGGCGACTTCGTCTCTCTGAGATGCATTAAATCGACATTTGTGTTCTCCATGTGGTCTCTTGTCAGCTCAAATTATAACTTTAGTCATCAGAAATCATTTGATCTAGTGCTGTTTTGAATATGTGAAACAGCTGATTGGATTCGTGTAAGATCCTCCATACATCTCGAATTACTTCCCGTCTCAGTCCACTGATATTTGTGCATCGTTGATCAATTTCTGTTTCTGTTTCTTCATCTCCGATGAAATATACTTGCAGAAATTTATGGTCTTCGTTGGGTAGTGGTAGTAATGACCTAATGTTGTGATAGATTTGTTATTGGATGGAAAAAAGCATAATCGACTTCATCTCTGTTAGTGTTGATCGAAGTAAAACCGAAAAAAGTCAGTTGAAAGCAGACGTTGTACGTTTTTATATTTTGAAGAAAGTGTTTTGATTCTGGAGTTTCTCCGGTCATGTAACGTACAAATTCCTGCGGAGATGATTCCAATAGTGGTAATCGAATTTTTTCATTCATGAAGCACAATCCTGGTGTTTCTCTACTGAATTTTTGGCGTTGTTAAATTGGCAGATGTTATCCGTTTTATCACTTACGACGTGTTTGTGTTTATTATTTTCCGAAATAAGATACTGGATTGTAAGGCCTACCCAGGAGCAGACATAGACTCAGATCACAATATAGTAGTGATGAAGAGTAGGCTAAAGTTTAAGACATTACTCAGGAAGAATCAATACGCAAAGCAGTGGGATACGGAAGCACTAAGGAATGACGACATATGGTTGAAGTTCTCTAAGGCTACAGATAGAGCAATAAGGAATAGCTCAGTAGGCAGTGCAGTTGAAGAGGAATGTACATCTCTAAAAAGGGGCATCACAGAATTGGAAAGGAAAACATACGTACAAAGAAGGTAACTGCAAAGAAACCACGGATAACAGAAGAAATACTTCAATTGATCGATGAAAGGAGGAAGTACAAAAATTTTCAGGGAAACTGTAAAGGAATGAAATAGATAGGAAGTTAAGGGATGCTAAGACAAAATGAAAGCAGGAAAAATTTGAAGACATCGAAAAAGAAATGATAGGTAGAAAGAATCGATGGAAAGCCTCTATGGGGGAAGATTTGTCTGATGCTGTAGACGAAGAAACAGGAGCCGATTTAGAAGAGATAGGGGATCGAGTATTAGAATCAGAATTGAAAAGAGGTTTGGAGGACATAAGATCAAATAAGGCAGAAGGGATAGATAACATACCATCAGAATTTCTAAAATCATTTGGGGAAGTGGCAACAAAACGACTATTCACATTGGTGTGTAGAGTGTTTGAGTCTGGCGACATACCATCTTCCTTTCAGTAAAGCATCATCCACACAATTCCGAATACGGCAAGAGTTGACAAGTGCGAGAATTACCGCACATTCAGCTTAACGGCTCATGCATCCAAGTTGCTTACAAGAATAATATACAGAAGAAGGGAAAAGATAAGTGAGGATGCGCTAGATGACGGTCACTTTGGCTTTAGAAAAGGTAAAGGCACTAGAGAGGCAATTCTAACGTTGCAGTTAATAATGGAAGCAAGATTAAATAAAAATCAAAACAAGTTTGCACGATGTTCGAAAAGGTAAAGGTAAAGGTAAAGGCACTAGAGAGGCAATTCTGACGTTGCAGTTAATAATGGAAGCAAGATTAAATAAAAATCAAAACAAGTTTGCACGATGTTCGAAATTCCGAAAAACGTAGGGGTAAGCTATAGGGAGTTACGGCTCATATACAATATGTACAAGAGCCAAGAGGGAATAATAAGAGTGGATGACCAAGAACAAAGTTCTCGTATTAAAAAGAGTGTAAGAGAAGGATGTAGTCTTTCGCCCCAACTGTTCAATGTGTACATCGAGGAAGCAATGATGGAAATACAAGAAAGGTTCAGGATTGGAATTAAAATACAAGGTGAAAAGATATTAGTGACACGATTCGCTGATGACATAGCTATCCTGAATGAAAGTGAAGAAGAATTACAATGATATGCTGAACGGAATGAACAGTCTAATGAGAACAGAATATGGATTGGGAGTAAATCGGAGTAAGACGAAAGTTATGAGAAGTAGTAGAAATGAGAACAGCGAGAAACTTAACATCAGGATTGATGGTCTCGAAGTAGATGAAGTTAAGAAATTCTGCTACCTAGGCAATAAAATAACCAATGACGAACGGAGCAAGAAGGACGTCAAAAGCAGACTAGCTATGGCAAAAAGGGTATTCCTGGCCAAGAGAAGTCTACCAATATGAAACATCGGCCTTAATGTGAGGAAGAAGTTTCTGAGAATGTACATCTGGAGTACAGCATTGTATGGTAGTGAAACATGAACTGTGGGAAAACCGGAACACAAGGGAGTCGAAGCATATGAGATTTGGTGCTACAGACGAATGTTGAAAATCAGCTGGACTGATAAGGGAGGGAAAGAGGTTCTGTGCACAGTCGGGGAGGAAAATAATATGTGGAAAATGCTGATAAGGAGAAGGGACAGGATGGTAAGAGACCTGTTAAAACATGATGGAATGACTCCCATGGTACTAGAGGGAGCTGTACAGGGCAAAAGCTGCAGAGGAAGACAGAGGTTGGAATACATCCAGCAAATAACAGAGTTCGTAGGTTTCAAGTGCTACTCTGAGATGAAGAGGCTAGTACAGGAGAGGAATCCGTGGCTGGACGCATCAAACGTGTCAGAGGACTGATGAAAAAAAATCTTTCGTCGGGTCAGTAATCTAATACAGTGATGAAAGATCTTAGCTGTTATCCTCGGGCTCATGGCTCGGTCCGGTCCTACTACTCTGTAGGGGCGTTTCTGAAAAAAATTTTACTGATTTCTAGCTGATTCGACACTTTTGTTCTCCTGTCCAAATTTCAATAAATTTGTTTGCGATGTTTTCTGAATATGTGAAAAGCTATTGGAAATGCATGAACAAAGTCAAAATCAGGAAAACACGAATTTTTGAGTTATTATTGCATCTGTTAACGATTGTGACCACGGATACTCAATTTGAGGAGGAGTATTCAGAAGTACGCCACTGGGAAATTTTACATGCGAGATGAATTGTACTCACATTACAACGCTGAAATGCTGGAAATGTGTGATGTGTCTAGAACTGTTGACTTGGAAGTTTCATTGCAATCCTCAAGTCTCACTTGGATTAAGTCGGAATTTCATGCCAACAAAATAATTTATTTTCTTTCATTAAATTTGAAATCACAATGAATTTCAAGATGTTTTATTTACAACTCGATTACGATTACAAGATAAATGTTCAAGTAAACAATGCTTTGATTTGAATGGTGTACTGTGTCATCATGATTTCGTTCATTGCAATGCTTCATGATGCACTACATTTTTTGCTTTGTTGTCTGGCGCGAACATTGAAATCATTCAGCTGCCTTACTTTCATCCCGCGAGCCTAACAAACCACTCAAAAAAGAATCAACGAAATATTTCGTTCCTATCGTCTGTTATGATCGAGAGTGCATACAAAAGCTTTGATTTTTTCAGATTGTTCGAATTTTCTGCTGGTCGGTGTGACCGAGCGGTTCTAGGCGCTTCAGTCTAGAACCGCGCGACCACTACGGTCGTAGGTTCGAATCCTGCCTGGGGCATGAGTGATGTCCATAGGTTAGTTAGGTTTAACTAGTTCTAAGTTCTACGGGACTGATGACCTCAGATGTTAAGTCCCATAGTGCTCTGAGCCATTTGAACCATCTCGAATTTTCTGACTTTCCTTTGTAACTGTCTCTAATTTTTTTTTCTGAAAACTTTTCCAGGACTGTAATGACAAAAGGAAAAAAAAAGAATTACGCAAAGAATCGGGCATACACATAGTTCCAATCGTGAGTTATGCTCTTGAATTCATAATAAAAGTCCCATAATAAAAAGAAATTTCAGATTTCCTTCCTATTCCAATTTTCCGGCAAGTTTTTCAATTTTTTCCCCTAAAATCGTATTCGTACTATTACCAACTTAAAAAAAAAAATTAGCGAAATCTGTCCGGTCATTCTCAACTGATGGATTTACAAACGAACAGCATAAAATTTTTGTTTACATAGGTTAACTTCTCTGATCTTAATTACATACACTGACTCGTTCCATTACCACGCAGATTTACTTCTCAATTTGGTCATACGTAATAATACGTGTAAAATAAGTACAACCTACGTGTCCTTCACAGTGATAATTCAATGTCTGACACTTTTCACGCCCCCTTATATACAACACCAGGCCTGGTATCAAAACTAAATACGAAAAACGCTAATTTACTCTGGTACCCTATCTACCTATCATAGGAAATTCAATCTCTAATATTTATAGACTCATTGATTGCGTGTACGTGTACGATATCCGATCATATCGCCAGCACTCTTCACTTTTCTTTACCAGGCAGTGCGTAATGAACGACATATGAGATGGACCAAGTGACGAGTGGTTCCATCTAGAAAATTCCATTTCCTAGTATTTCTAAATGTCGAGCTGTAGTAGACTGCACGTTGCTTTTTGGCAGCAACGGTTCTAAAATCAGCAAATAGTAAGAATATCACGTGCGTCTTTTTTCGTTCTCTGGTTTGCAGTGGAGAGTTGATATACATTTACTTACGATACATTTGTGACTTGTTCCGTGATGTATTCTATTTTGTTACTCCGCCCCATACCCCACCTCCACGCCCATCTCTCCCCTACGTGTAATTTTAAATCTTGCGAGGGCTTTCTATCAGCGAAACCCGCTCCGTTCGATTGCCAATACAGATGTTATGCAATGCAAATACGAATAGCGTCTCCTAAATAGAGACCTTTCCTTTGGAGGAGCGGAAAATTGTATTCGTGTCCCTCGAAATGGTCTCCGCGTTGAAAGGGCTGCCCGTGTCGATCTGACGCCCTTTGAAATAAGCGTAGCCGTTCTCTCCCCTCCCCTGCGACCAGGCCGTCGCCCTCCCTGCAGCGGAGATCTATTGGATGTCGTCTGAGCGACAAAGAGGCACCATTGACAACACACAGATTCATAACCAACTCCACCGGCTCGCTCCGTATCACAAGACAGATGCGCGGAAAAGCATGAGACTTCCATCTTGGATACCACTGCTCGTGGCAAACTGCAACACAAAACAGTGGAAAACCTTTGACAGGAAACTGAGTGGTGTGTGTTACATGGGTTTAGTCTTATGTGAGGAAAATATTCAGTGAACAATTGGGGAAAAATCAGTAATTGTTTACGTACATAAATAAACCAATGAATGAGCATAGCGGCCACCACACCATTTTTTATTCATCATTTTTTATTCGCCATTTTTAGACCTACTATACTGCAGATCACATCCATTTTTATAGTGGAGCTGAAATGGAGGAAAGAGCCAAGAAAGGGATTTCTATGGCCGTTCATAAGAAGCACAGGAAACACACACATAAAAAAAGTTTTGCATCACCTCAGTCCCGAGAGTTCCGGAACCTGTGCAGAAAATTGGAATAGAGATCAACATAAACATCATTTCCGCTCTATTTATTGCTCATGAAAACCGTACATTGCATGTTGTACCATAATATAGCGAGACCTTCAGAGGTGGTGGTCCAGACTTCTGTACACACTGGTACCTCTAATACTCAGTAGCATGTCCTCTTGCACTGACGTATGCCTGTATTCGTCGTGGCATACTATCCACAAGTTCATCAAGGCACTATTGGTCCAGGTTGTCCCATTCTTTTAGAGTGGTTGATGGGTCACGTCGTCCATAAACAGCCGTTTTCACTCTATCCCAGGCATGTGCGATAGAGTTCAGGTTTGGAGAACATGCTGGCCATTCTAGTCGAGCGATGTCGTTATCCTGAAGGAAGTCATTCACAAGATGTGCACGATGGGGGCGCGAATTGTCGTCCATGAAGACGAATGCCTCGCCAATATGCTGCCGATGTGGTCCATCAGGATTGATGGTCACGAAGTCAATGAAGTTAAGGAATTCTGCTACCTAGGCAGCAAAATAACCAATGACGGACGGAGCAAGGATGACATCAAAAGCAGACTCGCTATGGCAAAAAAGGCATTTCTGGCTAAGAGAAGTCTACTAATATCAAATACCGGCCTTAATTTGAGGAAGAAATTTCTGAGGATGTACGTCTGGAGTACAGCATTGTATGGTAGTGAAACATGGACTGTGGGAAAACCGGAACAGAAGAGAATCGAAGCATTTGAGATGTGGTGCTATAGACGAATGTTGAAAATTAGGTGGACTGATAAGGTAAGGAATGAGGAAGTTCTGTGCAGAATCGGAGAGGAAAGGAATATGTGGAAAACACTGATAAGGAGAAGGGACAGGATGATAGGACATCTGCTAAGACATGAGGGAATGACTTCCAAGGTACTAGAGGGAGCTGTAGAGGAAGATAGAGATTGGAATACCTCAAGCAAATAATTGAGGACGTAGGTTGCAAGTGCTACTCTGAGATGATGAGGTTAGCACAGGAAAGGAATTTGTGGCAGGCCGCATCAAACCAGTCAGTAGACTGATGACAAAAAAAGAAAGTGGTTGCACTACCGGTCGGTGGATGGCATTCACGTATCGTACAGCGGTTGCGGCGCCTTCCATGACCACCAGCGGCTACGCCGGCCCCGCATATCTCCACCCTGCTGCACTCGCTGGACAGTGTGTCTAAGGCGTTCAATCTGACCGGGTTGCCTCCAAACACATCTCCGACTATTGTCTGGTTGAAGGCATATGCGACCCATCGGTGAAGAGAGGTTGATGCCAATCCTGAGCGGTCCATTCGGCATGATGTTAGGCCTATCTGTAGCGCGCTGCATGGTGTCGTGGTTGCGAAGACGGACCTCGCCATGGACGTCGGGAGTGAAGCTGCGCATCATGCAGCCTATTGTGCACTGTTTGAGTCGTAGCAAGACGTCCTGTGGCTGCACGAAAAGCATTATTGAACATGGTGTCGTTGTTGCCAGGGTTCCTCCGAGCCATAATCCGTAGGTATCGGTCATCCACTGCAGTAGTAGCACTTGGGCGGCCTGAGCGAGGCATGTCATCGACAGTTCCTGTCTCTCTGTATCTCCTCCATGTCCGAACAACATCGCTTTGGTTCATTCAAAGACGCATGGACACTTCCCTTGTTGAGAGCCCTTCCTGGCACAAAGCAACAATGCGGACTCGATCGAACCGCGATATTGACTGTATAGGCACGGTTGAACTACAGACAACACAAGCCATGTACCTCCTTCCTGGTGGAATGACTGGAACTGATCGGCTGTCGGATCCCCTTCGTCTAACAGGCGCTGCTCAAGCATGGATGTTTATATCTTCGGGCGGTGTTTAGTAACATCTCTGAACAATCAAAGGGACTGTGTCTGTGATACAATATCCACAGTCAACATCTATCTTCAGGAGTTCTGGCAACCGGGGTGATGCAAAACTGTTTTTGATGTGCGTATGTCAGGTGCTGGGAGGAAACTGATGAGAGGATAATGACTTAAGAAATCTCAAAATGTGGTTACTAAGTTATCATCGTCGAGGCTACAATTGACGTGACAGCAAAGTCAGAGAGGAGTTTTATGAAAAATTAAGCCACGAAATGGATTCACATATTGTGAATACATTCTAGCCTCATCTGCTAGTGACGAATGAAAATCTGTTCCCAAGCGGGACTCGAACCCGGATTTCCCACTTGTCATGAGCTGTTGCGTTAGTCAATTTTTTTTTTAAATTCTTGGTCGGAGGCTATGCTAATCTTCTCTGTATTGTTGCGATTTTAGTATGTGTACCACCGAAGCGTGTAAGGCCACTTTGGCTATGCTAGTACGCACCCAGTGCCGTTCCAAACCTCCATATTTCACACAATCACAATCCAGATGCACGCACTTTCGTGAAACTAAGCACAGGAAGACCTTTGTTATCATTTTAATCGTTACTTCAGCCCTGCAGGTGCGATTATGTCATTAATAGTGACAGTATCCGGGATGACACAGTCACTGCATTTAGTCAATACAGTGTCCTTCAGATATCCATGCTTGTTTGAAGGAACAGACACTGTATTTGACGATTTGCAGCTGTGAAACTCTTTAACTGTATTCACATGATGTGAATACACATAGCGTCATCTGCTTGTGACAAATGAAAATTTGTACCAGACAGGGTCCTGGACTGACGTTAATATATACTCACAACACGTGAATCTATTACAGGACTTTCACAGTTGCAAATAGTCAAAGACACTGTCTGTTCCTTCAGACACTCATGCTTGTCTGAAGGACACTGTACTGTACCAAATGCAGTTACTACATCAGCATAGACAGTCAACTATAATTAAAAATTAATAAGTGTGCTAGAAAGCATAAGCACCCGGAAATAAATAATTTTAATGAGAAATTTTACTGGAAAATTAGGAGTAACCACCGATGGTGCTGTAGTGGGAGTATATGTAGATGACACACTAAATGACGCTGAAGAAATGTTAGCTGGCATGTGTAAGACTTTGCCTTGAAGATATGAAATGGTTTCTTTACTTACAAGCAGATCCACAAGTATTCATGGGAGAATCCTTCCAGAAATATAACGTCAGTGACAGACTGTATCACTCAAAATAAAAGATCCAACACAAAAACAAATGATATTAGAGTCTACAGGAGCAGAATGTGTCTCCGACGCCAACTATTAGGTCCAAAGATGATAGTAACATCTAAGGCCAAAAGACAAATTAAAGAGGAAAATATTCCCATCAAGGCAGTGGAAACTGTGAAATACAGCTTAGACAGTTTGTCACAGAAGTCAGTAAAATTTCTTAATAAATTACGTTTGTTAAACAAACTGAGGCCCCTAGAAGAAGGAACGATGGAGCAACTGCACCAAGGCATTAAAACTCCACACATGAAGCAGCAATTGAAGCACTGGGCAGCAAGATGGAGGGAAGTGGTACACATAACGTTGGATTCAAAACACTGAAGAAAAAGGCAATCCAAAAAAAGATGTAGCGTAATAGTTGATTGAGAACAGGACTCAGTGGCAGAACCTTCTATATTAGATTGAACAGAGAAGCAAAAAAAGGACGTCTGTAAAAGAAAAAAAAGGAAATTGGGAAGATAAATGCGACGACATCGATTGAAGCATGGGGGGAGGGGAGGGGTGGCACGAAAATGGCGGAAGCTTGGTAAGATGGCTGCAGAGCTGAGGAGAAAAGCAAAAGAAAGAGAAAAATTGCGATTATCAGTCTGGCTGAATTGGAGAAGTATTTTAAAGACCTGCTAACAGAAGAAAGGACAGAATTCAATAAAGTGGGAGATGACGGAGAAACAGGATGATAAAGAGGTAGAGAAAATAACTACAAAACAGGTACAGAAGGTGGCTACAGAAATGAAAATGGATAAATCAGCAGGGCCTGGAAATATGTCAGTAATTTTAAGGACGTATGGCCCTAGCATTCTATATGAATATCTAATAAATAAATGTAGTACAAGGAAGTAATTCCAGAAGAATGGAACTTAGCATATCTAAGTCCTATAATAAAAAAGGAAGCAAGAAAGTGTGTAAGTCACCAGTTCGATTACGAGACAGTACGGGAGAATTTTAAGAATAGAAATGGAGAAGACTGAGAGTGAACTGGAAGAACAAATTGGCTTTAGAATAGGCAAGTCATCTGTGGGTATCACCTTTATCCTACAACAGACCATGGAGGACTTGAAAGAAATCCAAGTAGTCATTTGGTCTTCATACATGCTGGGAAAGCATATGCCACAGTAGCATTAAAGCTATTGTTCGACGTGCTGCAGTCAGTGGAATTGCCAAAAATGTATGTAAGAAGTGTAGTTAATCTCTAGAAGTCGACAGAATGTGTCGTTAAAGTGGGGAAAGAAATTTATAGAGAGGCCATCAGGACACCTAAAGGACTGAAACAAGAATGCTGTCTGTTTACCACACACTTTAAGATGAATGGCAGATATGCAGGCTGCTCGGAAGCTGTAGGATGCCCTTAAAAAAGAGAAGATTTTCCTTTAAGTACCACGATTTTAAACTTAAATTTTCCCAGTGAAGAATGAGGGTATATCCTGCGGTGAAGCAGCTAAGTCATAACACCCCTAGTATCTCTCCAACCGAACTAGATACAAAGATGCCGTTTGGACAGTGAATTGCAGGGACAGGGGCTACTTGAATACATCACATTTCATGTTTGTGCTATTTTTATTATAGAGATATGAGGCCATCTTTGTTTTTTTTTTAATGGAACCCTATGTTAAATTTTAGCTTAACATGATGGGCTTAAAAAGACGGTTTCAGAATAGTTTTTGAGACACAGATATGTTCCCGTATCGTATTCGGCCTTCCAAGCGGCGTTGTCCAATGCGACCTTTCCTGTTGGGTAGAGTACATGGTATACGTCGTGAGCCCGTACTTACACAAACACGTCCATTTACCCGACAATAGTAATACATACTGCTATATGTTGCGCAAAAATTAACTGATGATGTCGCGCAAATATTATTCAGTTATTTGACAACTGTGATACCAAAATAGTAGACAACATATAGTATTAAAATACTGCAAGATGTTGATACATTTTAAGTAACAGAAATACAAATGTAAATGGGGAGGCCATAATTGGTCACAATTATTTCGTACGTGTTTGTTTTTAACATTTACTATTGATCACACTACGAAGCAAATACACACAAATATGCAAACTACATAGTGTACATGATACAAAACTTTGCTGAAGCATGTGCTCAAAATGCTTCCCCTCTGCTGCAATGCACATCTGTAGTCGCCGTTCGAATGATTTTTGAACGGCTGCGAGGGTGTCACGTGAGATATCAGCGTACGCTTCGATGATACGTTGCTTCATATCGTCTGGCGTAGTTGGTACTTGAGCACACACTTTATGTTTGATTGCTCCCCACAGAAAAAAAATCAAGAGGGGTCAAATCTGGAGACCGGGCTGACCATTTCACTTCAGCACGTCGTCCTGTCCAACAACCCGGGAACTTTTCATTTAACAGCTCTGCAGCCACACGGAAGAAAAAAATGTTCAAATGTGTGTGAAATCTTATGGGACTTAACTGCTAAGGTCATCAGTCCGTAAGCTTACACACTACTTAACCTACATTATTCTAAGGACAAACACACACACCCATGGCCGAGGGAGGACTCGAACCTCCGCCGGGACCAGCCACACAGTCCATGACTGCAGCGCCCGAGACCGCTCGGCCAATCCCGCGCGGCCACACGGGAAGAGTGAGCACGACAGCCGTCATGTTGGAACCATGTGCACTGAAGCGTCGTTAGTGGTACATCTTCCAGCAAAATGAGCAGAACGTTTCGCAGGAACTGTGCACAGTTATTGCCATTTAGTATACCCGGAATGACGTACAGCCCCACAATGACATTTCCTACGATACCGCGCCACATGTTAACACTCCACTGCTAATGCTGTACCTGTCGAAGCCAGTGAGGGTTCTCTACTAACCAGTACTGCATATTATGCAAATTCACATTACCGTGGTTGGTGAATGTCGCTTCACCAGTAAAAAGCACCCGTTGAAAAAACGTTGGATCATCTTGTAGGCGCTGCAGAGCAAACCGGTAAAATTCCTGGCGCCGTTAGAAATCCACACATACACACCGGAGAGTGCTTGATGTAATGAGAAGTGAAACGGGTGAAATCTATGCCGGTGCAATATGCGTAGAACACTTCTCTGACTTATACCACATTCCGAGGCGATACATCGGGACGAAACAGTAGGGTCATTATGCGCCAACGCTAGAACGACCTCTTCACATACCTCGACAGTTGCAGTTTTCTGCTTTGTCCTGTGTATGGAGTTCTATGATCCCGATTCAAGTAGTTTCTTGCAAATACGAGCAAGAAGCTGGTGCGTAGGGCGCTCACGATCAGAATACAGCTCTCCATACCGCTTTATTGCTCTAACAGCATTTCTTCTGCTTTCACCATAGACTAGAAGCATATCTAACATTTCTTTGTTGGTGTACATGTCTGCTCCAAGAAACTGTGACGGAAATGGGATGTCTTATTACCCCAGCAGCACATTTATACCCTTCTCTCCAGCTACATCGTGCGTCACCTTGCGGAGTTATCGAGAAGCAGGACAACAACGCCTTCCCTACTAAGTTCCTCAGTGGTCAACAGGAAAGGTCGCATTGGACAACGCCGCTTGGAAGGCCCAATACGATACGGGAAGATATCTGTGTCTCAAAAACTATTCGCCTGGGAGATGAAGAAGCTTGCACACGATAGAGTAGCATGGAGAGCTGCATCAAACCAGTCTCAGGACTGAAGACCACATCAACATATCTGAAACCATCTTTTTAAGCCCATCATGTTACCCTAAAATTTAACATAGGGTTCTATTTAAAAAAATTGAAGATGGCCTCATATATATGTAATAAAAAATAGAACAAACATGAAATGTGATGTATTCAAGTTGCCCCTGTCCCTGCAATCCACTGTCCAAACGGCATCTTTGTATCTGTTGCGGTTGGGGAGATACGAGGGTTGTTATGACTTAGCTGCCTCACACGATATATATATATATATATATATATATATATATATATATATATATATATATATATATATATATATAAACCTAGAATAAAGGCGCGCACACACACACACACACATATATATATATATATATATATATATATATATATATATATATATATATACTCCTGGAAATTGAAATAAGAACACCGTGAATTCATTGTCCCAGGAAGGGGAAACTTTATTGACACATTCCTGGGGTCAGATACATCACATGATCACACTGACAGAACCACAGGCACATAGACACAGGCAACAGAGCATGCACAATGTCGGCACTAGTACAGTGTATATCCACCTTTCGCAGCAATGCAGGCTGCTATTCTCCATGGAGACGATCGTAGAGATGCTGGATGTAGTCCTGTGGAACGGCTTGCCATGCCATTTCCACCTGGCGCCTCAGTTGGACCAGCGTTCGTGCTGGACGTGCAGACCGCGTGAGACGACGCTTCATCCAGTCCCAAACATGCTCAATGGGGGACAGATCCGGAGATCTTGCAGGCCAGGGTAGTTGACTTACACCTTCTAGAGCACGTTGGGTGGCACGGGATACATGCGGACGTGCATTGTCCTGTTGGAACAGCAAGTTCCCTTGCCGGTCAAGGAATGGTAGAACGATGGGTTCGATGACGGTTTGGATGTACCGTGCACTATTCAGTGTCCCCTCGACGATCACCAGTGGTGTACGGCCAGTGTAGGAGATCGCTCCCCACACCATGATGCCGGGTGTTGGCCCTGTGTGCCTCGGTCGTATGCAGCCCTGATTGTGGCGCTCACCTGCACGGCGCCAAACACGCATACGACCATCATTGGCACCAAGGCAGAAGCGACTCTCATCGCTGAAGACGACACGTCTCCATTCGTCCCTCCATCCACGCCTGTCGCGACACCACTGGAGGCGGGCTGCACGATGTTTGGGCGTGAGCGGAAGACGGCCTAACTGTGTGCGGGACCGTAGCCCAGCTTCATGGAGACGGTTGCGAATGGTCCTCGCCGATACCCCAGGAGCAACAGTGTCCCTAATTTGCTGGGAAGTGGCGGTGCGGTCCCCTACGGCACTGCGTAGGATCCTACGGTCTTGGCGTGCATCCGTGCGTCGCTGCGGTCCGGTCCCAGGTCGACGGGCACGTGCACCTTCCGCCGACCACTGGCGACAACATCGATGTACTGTGGAGACGTCACGCCCCACGTGTTGAGCAATTCGGCGGTACGTCCACCCGGCCTCCCGCATGCCCACTATACGCCCTCGCTCAAAGTCCGTCAACTGCACATACGGTTCACGTCCACGCTGTCGCGGCATGCTACCAGTGTTAAAGACTGCGATGGAGCTCCGTATGCCACGGCAAACTGGCTGACACTGACGGCGGCGGTGCACAAATGCTGCGCAGCTAGCGCCATTCGACGGCCAACACCGCGGTTCCTGGTGTGTCCGCTGTGCCGTGCATGTTATCATTGCTTGTACAGCCCTCTCGCAGTGTCCGGAGCAAGTATGGTGGGTCTGACACACCGGTGTTAATGTGTTCTTTTTTCCATTTCCAGGAGTGTATATATATGGAGACAACCTCATGAATCCATGAAACCTGCATGTCAGCAGGGGCCTGTTTAAGCTTGTGGAGGCTCTGTAATGGTATGGGGAATGAGCAGTTGGAGTGATATGGGACCCCTGATACGTCTAGATACGACTCTGATGGGTGACACGTGCTTAAGCATCCTGTCTGATCACCTGCGTCCATTCACGTCCATTGTGCATTCCGACGGACTTCGGCAATTCCAGCAGGACAATGCAACGCCTCAAACATCCAGAATTGCTACAGAGTTTCTCCAGGATCACTCTTCTGCGTTTAAATACTTCCGCTGGCCACTAAACTCCCCAGACATGAACATTATTGAGCATATCGTGGAAGCCTTGCAAAGTGCTGTTCAGAGAAGATATCCACCTCCTCGTACTCTTGCGGATTTACGGACAGCCCTGCAGGATTCCTGGTGTCAGTTCCCTCCAGCACTACTTCAGACATTAGTCGAATCCATGCCACATCGTGTTGCGCCACTTTCGCGTGCTCGCGGGGGCCTACACGATATTAGGCGGGTGAACCAGCTTCTTTGGCTCTTTAGTGTTGAAGCACCTAATGCGAGATGTATTCAGTATCAGATTTCATGCAGTTGTAAGATATTATTGTCTAGCAGGTTCAGTTGTTAAGTTTAGATGAACTGCACATAGACTAACTGACACCACCTGAAAAGCGAGTTTTGTGGGTATGCAGTTACATTCATTTACGTCACTTAAGTATTTTGACTTTGAGTGATTATAATTTACATATTGACTGTCTTCTTGTAAGTATAAAGGACAAAAAAAAGAAATAAAGCAAAATAAAATTTGAAGGCAACGGAGGTACTAGCACCAACTTTCGGCTGGAACTTACATGTTTGTGGAATTTTTTGAGCCAAGCAGCTAGGTGGTGCCCTGATTAGGCATAAATTCTTACTACTGACACTGAACTTTGTTTAACAGCCAACAAGCTTTTGAGTGAGCCGACTTTTAAAATATATTTTTTAACTTTTCCAAGTTTTTTGGTGATCAAACGTTTAAAACGTTTTTTTGAACTTTAAATTTTTCGTCCTTTGTAGTTTGATGTCGTGTAACAAGTTCGTGTCACTCTTTATGTTCCTTTAATCTTAACTGCAAGTGTCTGATGACAGATGTAGCCAATCTGAAGTAATTAATTGTTGTTGTTGTGGTCTTCAGTGCTGAGACTGGTTTGATGCATCTCTCCATGCTACTCTATCCTGTGCAAGCTTCTTCATCTCCCAGTACCTACTGCAACCTACATCCTTCTGTATCTGCTTGGTGTATTCATCTCTTGGTCTCCCTCTACGAGTTTTTCCCTCCACGCTGCCCTCCAATGCTAAATTGGTGATTCCTCGATGCCTCAGAACATGTCCTACCAATCGATCCCTTCTTCTAGTCAAGTTGTGCCACAAACCCCTCTACTCCCCAGTTCTATACAATACCTCCTCATTAATTATGTGATCTACCCATCTAATCTTCAGCATTCTTCTGTAGCACCACATTTCGAAAGCTTCTATTCTCTTCTTGTCCAATCCATTTATCGTCCATGTTTCACTTCCATACATGGCTACACTCCTTACAAATACTTTCAGAAACGACTTCCTGACACTTAAATCTATACTCGATGTTAACAAATTTCTCTTCTTCAGAAACGCTTTCCTTGCCATTGCCAGTCTACATTTTATATCCTCTCTACTTCGACCATCATCAGTTATTTTGCTCCCCAAATAGCAAAACTCCTTTACTACTTTAAGTGCCTCATTTCCTAATCTAATAATTATATTACGAAAATTTATTATCTTAGTGGTCTTACTCACAAAATGTCCATCTTTGACCAACCAAATAATATTTGAGCTAATGGCCACCAACTTATCAACTGACCATCTTTGCCTCCCTGTCCCCACAATATCGTTCAGGGTAATGGTAATCACCTTGTTAACTGACTGTCATCGCCAACAATAGTAGCTGTCATAATAGCAGTCACCATGGTAACTGACCAACATTACCCTACAGTAGTATCCACACTGAATTTGGGATAACTGCAGTGACTATGATCATGGTAATGGTTACTGTCATTGCCCCACCAGTATCTACAATACATTCATAACATATAGAACGTGTTATATGTTTGCCGTAAAATGAAGTAAGTGGCATAATTTTAACACTTTCGTTGTAACATGACAATGTACAGGACAATCTTCTACAATTTCATGCAACAATGGTCATGTAGAGGGGAATTTATTGTAATTGCGCTGTAACATGACGCTGTATGGAGCAGTTTGCTACTTTTTGTGTAACAATGGCGATTTATGGGTAGTTTTTAACAATTTTGCTGCAAGATGTACGGGGGAATGTGTTATAATTTTGCTGTAACATGTATAGGGTAATTTTATACAATTTTGTTGTAAAATGGCGATGAATGAGAGAGGGAATATTATGTAGCTGACACTATGCGATGTAAGTTAGCATTATCAGCAGAATATTGCAAACGTTTTGTTCTGCAAGATAAAGTTAATACCCTACAATTGAGTTGCTATAATGTTGGGGTGACATTGAAAAAGTGGTTGACCGTGGATAGTTAGATATCGTAGGAAATCTTGTTTCCTACCTACACAAATGTGTGTTATTACTGTTCAATATATATTTCATCTACGTGTGACGTAGCTCCCACTGTATGTTAGATTAAGTTAGCAATATCAGGAGATGATGTAAGTAGGCTGTTTAGGTTTTTTATTGGCTGTTTAAGTTTTTTATTGGTAACGCCACCTCTGTATGAAAATCACTGGCTGTGCTGTGTGCAGTCTGTGGCTGCTTTGCATTGTTGTAATACTCGCCATTGTAGTGTTAGGCAGCTGGCTGTGAACAGCGCGTAGCGTTGCGCAGTTGGAGGTGAGCCGCCAGCAGTGGTGGATGTGGGGAGAGAGATGGCGGAGTTTTGAAATTTGTCATGAACTGCTATATTTATATATGATGATACCAAGGTAAATACATTGTTTGTTCTCTATTAATATCTTTCATTTGCTAACTATCCCTATCAGTAGTTAGTGCCTTCCATAGTTTGAATCTTTTATTTAGCTGGCAGTAGTGGCGCTCGCCGTATTGCAGTAGCTTGAGCAGCGAAGATTTTTGTGAGGTAAGTGATTTGTGAAAGGTATAGTTTAATGTTAGTCAGGGCCATTCTTTTGTAGGGAATTTTGAAAGTCAGATTGCGTTGCGCTAACAAAATATTGTGTGTCAGTTTAAGCACAGTCTTGTATAATTGTTCAAAGGGGACGTTTCATATGTCGACCCTTATCCGAGGATACCTCACTGGAATCTTCTGATTTTTTCTTGTAGTTTGTGTAATTAGTGTAGCTATTGTTTATTGATAGTGCGTAATTGTAGAGAAAATCTCCTTTGTAGTTGCAGTCTTTCATTGTTGTACAGTAAAACAGTTGTGGCATGCATGTAGATTTGCACCGAGTATTTCGCAGCTGCAATTAACTAGATATTATTTTCAGTGCTATGTTAATGTGTTCTCTTATTTTTGATCTTCAAATTGTGTTTTTCTGTGTTGTCGTGTGAAATACTGTGACAATAATGGCGTGTGAAAAACGTAATACCAGGCTCCAAAGTAAACTGAGAAATGACAGTGAAGACGAAAGCAGTGTGTTAGCGCCGCAGAGTAATGAATTAACTAATGTTCAAAGTAGTAATTTGGTAATTGTGCATAGGGAAATGGAGCGGGCTGCAAACAATGGTGTAGACAGTGAAACAGGTAGTGAACAGGGAAGCATTATCGATCGATCGGTCGGCAACAGCTCGCCTCAGGAATCCGAAATGACAGGACACAATTTCGCAAATACTGTAGATTCAGGTTTTGGGTCATCACCGTTTTCTCAAATAAGTCAAGACACATTTTCTGCTTGTCAAAATGTGAATGTTGCCGGTGCAAATGCACTGCCGAAAAGCGTAGAGAAACAGATTCCAGACACTAATACATTATTATTGCAATTAATGCAACAAATGGAACAAAATCAGAGACAAATGAGACAAAATCTTAAAAAGTTAGACACAGTGGAACAAAATCTTAAAAAGTTTGACACAATGGAACAACACCAGAGACAAACACAGCAACAGTTAGACACAACGGAACAACACCAGAGACAAACACAGCAACAGTTAGACACAATGGAACAAAATCTTCAAAAGTTAGACACCACACTTGAACAAACACGTGAAGATTTAACTACTGAGTTACATAACATTGAATCGAAATGTCAAAAAGTCTGTAATGACGTAATAACACAAATTTGTGAGCATTTTCAACCTATTTTTTCGCGGCATGAAAATGCATTACAGAATCACGAAGCAGCCATAAAAGAACTGCACACCATTGTTCATGAAAATCATGAGACCTTGTGGGCTAAAATTGACTCAGTTGCATCTACCGATTCGGTTAAGCAACTTGCAAAAACTCAGGAAAACTTAAAGGACACAGTAGATTCGATTTCAACACAAATGGACACTCTGAAACTTGGTTCAGAAAAACACACTGAGGAAATGTGTTCACTATCGGAGAAAGTGGCCGAACTTTCGGATCAGGTTACTAACTTATCTACAAAGGTAGATGATGATCTGAATGACACAAGACCTGTAGCCTTCACTGACACAGAAGAGTATGAACAAATTAGAAAATTCAAACAGAATCAAAATCAAATCAATACACAGTACAAAAGAGAAATCCGGGAAGTACAAGATCAGCTGACACAGGTAATACAAGAATTACGTATTTCAGAGGATACTCGCGCCCCAATACGGGAAGAGGGACACAGAAATACGGAACAGCCACAAAATAATAACACAGGGCATTTCGGAAGTTATGAAAGAAATTGGCAATGTGCACCGAATTTTGAGATGGAACGGCCGACACGACCTAACAGTGACCGATATGCGACTCGCCGACATGATGATTTTGACTATAAGCTGTTCATTACTACACGTAAATTCAAAACATTTAAGAATTCTGTCAACGACATTCATCCACAAGCATGGCTCCATCAATTCTCGCATTGTTTTCCTCCCAACTGGTCGTTAGAACACAGATTAGAGTTTATGTGTGGCTACTTAGAGAATGAACCAGCTGTAAGAATGCGATCGGTCATTCACGATTGCCACAGTGAAGGAGAGTTTTACCATGCCTTCCTCTCAGCATATTGGTCTCAAGCCACACAAGACCGAGTAAAACATAGCATCATAATGATGAAACGTTTCGAACAATCTGAATTTTCCAGTCTTATGAAATATTTTGAAGACATGTTGCATAAGAATCAGTATCTTTCAAACCCATACAGCCCCTCAGAACTCATCCGCATTTGCTTAATCAAACTGCCTGAACATTTACGACATATTATTTTGGCAGGACGACATTGAAGCATTTCAGGGACTCTTACAAGAATTAGAAATTGACACTGACAATCGCGGAACGCGAAACCAGAAACACAACAATTACAGGTCACATACGTCACAATTCCGCGATGACAGAAACAATAACTGGACACGAAAAGGCTATTCTTACAACGCAAATCGTGACCAAAACAGACACCACCCATATGACAACCGCTGGCAGAGTAATAATAGTTACAGAGAAAGATCGCATTTCCGTAGTAATGACTATCACAGAGACAATCAGAGAAACAGACAATATGGGAACCAAAACAATTATTATCAAGGGAGGCAGAATAACTTCAGACGCAACAGTTCGGCGCAGAGTTACGATTCAGGGAGAAATTCTCCACCACACGACCGACAAACAAGAAACTATGTAAACTACCGACAAAACGACAGACCTGAATTGCATCAGAACTGGCGGGATTCAAACAGAGCAGGGCAGTTCCGACAACGTGAATTTGTAGAAGCCAGGTCTCCTAATCCCAATAACGACGCGCGCCAACAAAGGGACAGACAATGACTCGCACCGCAGGCAGCCGCTTGCGCCAGCTGGCTCAGAGAAAAATGACATAGACGCTAACCTTAAGAAAAATTCCAGTATTGTTTAACGACGTATACCGCATGATAATTGCGTTGAAGTTGAAACGCTGCGTACTAGGAAGAGTAAAGGTTTACACCACATTTCACATGTAAAACCGTTTATTGAAAGATAATCTGCTTTTTAACTTTGTCATTGCCATAAAACTTTTCACTTTACATTACTAGTATGCTTGTCAGACTTAGAATCTGTTAACATGCAACAATGTTTGAAGTTAAATACCCATTCAAGAACCAAGAGAACTTATTGAAACAGAAATGACGAATGCATTGTTATAGTGAACAGACGACACAGTGTTATTGTGTGTGTACATTCTTGCTTGTTAGTTGCACGTTTACGTAATGACTATAAGGCTCACATACTTAGAACATTTACCAGTACTGCTAATGAGATTTTAATGCAACATTTTGGTTTACTTGAAAATATATTCCGGATTTAAAGTACTTTCAGTGAGATACCAGATGGCACAGTGGTTAGTTTATGTGACAGCTACACGATTTTATTACGACGCTACTAATGAGTGACAATTTACAATGTTGCTTTTGCAGTGTTTCTGTTTTATATCTGCACAGTTTTCTGTTTTATTCTGGAAAGTAAAACTGGTTTTAGTAGTAACTTTTGTGGTATAGCTACAATGAGATTGCCTTTTCCGTAGCACAACAATACGTACAGCACAGTACGTTCTTCACCACAACAATAAGCGTAATAACTAAGATATCTATACGCAAAGCATTTCACTTTCGTTTATTATGAGGTAAGTACATTGACTTCTGCAGAACTTAGCTTTCGGAGGACGATAACTACGACACTTCCACACAGATTATCTTACAACAAGACGCACAGTTTAGCGCTACAGTACACGTATTTGAGATTAATTTTGTACTTAAACCATTTATTTTTCAAGAGTTTTGAATTACAAAGAAAGTTTTCCATGATACATTTCATTCCATCGCTGTAATCTGTAACACCTGAGGGTGTAATTACATTAATCCTCAGGGGGGTACACGCTTACTTTGTGTACCATGTGTTTGGCAAGCACAAGGAGCCCTAGCTAATATGGTATTTGCTTATACAACTTTACACATCGGTACCACATTCCTCTAACACATAAATTACATAGCTATCTGATCATTTAACTGAGAGAGACAAATATTTTTTTTTACTACATCAGTGACAGATGTTTACGTAATTACATCGTTGTATAACTTCACACTTACGAAATTGTATTTTGTCTGTACTTTGTGAACTGATCATATTTTTTCGGAACCAATGTGATACTACGAGAGTTTTGAATGATGTATTTGGTATGAGATCATGATTTTTAAAGTACGTTTGAGGTAGATGACACTATTGAAATGAGCAGAGAATTTTTTTTAGGTTTTGAAATCATTACAGAAAGCTACGACGATTTTGAGATTTGACTGAGGTGTTATGATGTTATTTTTACGACGACGATGTGTATTATGCTGCTGAGGTATGTTTATGATTAATAGGCTGAGGCTATATGAGTTATTTGATTATGCTTCATATTTATAATGACGAAATATTGACGAGTGTCGATGGATATGTATATGTGTAATAAGGTAAGGAGTAATGAATAGTGGGTAGGGACTCTTGACTTGTGAAACAGAATGTTGGAAACCAAGAATCGTACTTTAAGAGTTATGAAATGTGTGTAAATGCGTGAATGTATCACAATGTCGGCGAAAATTTTTTTTGGACACTTACATTTATAGGATTTTGTTTCTACAGATTTGCAACGCTAATTCTTGACCTGTGAAATATTTTTATGTGAGACTGTCACTGTAGCGGAAACTGCTGTCATAAATATTTCTGTAAGAAAGTTAAGTGACCACCTGCACGTAATGCGTCGTGGGCACCCACCTGGGCGACAGCCGCCCGAAAAAAAAAAGCCGTTAGCCTTTCAGCGGCACAGGTTGAAAAAAAAGGGGGAGGCCATTTACCGCGCTACTGACATTTCCTTGTTGAAAGCATACTGTGGAGCTCGTAATTTATGATATTACCTGAAATGCCTAATAAAATGACAAGAAATATTTTTACATCTGCACACCTGATTATGACAAGCGTCTTTCTATGAGAGTTGAGAGAATTTCTACTAACTTATGAAATGTCACATGACTACTGAATGATATTTTTATGCTTTGCTTTTCATAGTTGCTTATTTCATTTGATACCTGTTTTCCAGCTGTGTTACAGCATTAGTTTTATAAAATAAACTTAGATGCATTTGCTAATGTGAACACTTTCTGTCAACAGATCTATTAAATAATTACTTTATGATACACATTCTTTGAAAGAGGAGCTCTTGGAAAGGAAAGAACAATAAGAAGGGACTAGTAACAGTAACTGCACACACAATTTTCTTTTCAAGTACTTGGTAATTTGTTTGTTGAATAATTTGTGGTGCACCACATTAATTACTTAGACATTAAGATGTGATTATACATTTCCCTTATCTGCATTGTTGATTTTACTGTAATATTTTTTCTGCTTGAGCTATGTCATGTTTAGGTATACGGGTAAGTTACTGCTGTTTGCCAGGCATAGTGTTACTGAATTTGACTTTGTGTTACTCTGCTAAGCCAGTTTACTACTGATTTATTTTTCTTGTTGCTGCACATTGGCTCATATTAGTTGTAATGTTGCATTGCTTGGTAATTTAGATTTACTGTAGCTTGCTTTGCAATTTTCCATTTTTTTGGTCATTGCTGTTTGTGTTACTTATTTTGTGCTGCTGCATTGCCTCGTCCCTTAGTTTAGCATCTGAGCTCAGTAGATTTAAGTTAGCTTAAGAGGGGGTAGCCTCTAAGAGAATGAGTTGCGATGAATTGGAAGAAATGCATTGAGAAGTTATACGAAAAAAAGTACAGAAAACAGGTTTAGGTAGGATTTCCTTGGAAATAAATGTTGAGGTAAGAAATGTGTTAACATATAAATACAGAAAGCATGCTTAGATAGAATTTTTTTGGTGGAAACAAGGGGATGAAATAAGAGGAAAGATATATGAAGTTTTGGGTTGGACTGCAGTACCACATGTTACACTGAAAGCGAACCCTGTCCTTTCCTATTGGTGTTATCCCACTATGTGTTTGTGTACCTTTGTGTATTTGTTTTCTTCCTGTCTCTGTGTAGTTTCATAGAATTTTTTCTTCTTTTAATATTAAGCTACATTCACTATGATGAGGAATACTGTTATCCTCAAATATAATTGGCATAAATAATATGTTATTTACTTTGTAAAGATGTTAGACATTATTAATTCTGTTCTGTTTAATGCTCATGTGTGAAGTTGATGTTTCAAAAGTTATTGTGATCTTTTATGTATGTACTCATGTCATAATTCCACTGATGTATATGTTTATTTCTATTCTGTTGTAAAGCCTGTACTACAAATGTTATCTGTATTGTTATGTTCTTTAATGATGTATTTTGTACCTTTGTTATTGTATTCTTATGTTATAAAATTGTAATTGTCACCAGTTCATGATATTATTAACTTGTTAGCTATATTTCACTGCACACGTTTCTGTTGGTCATAGTATATGGACAATATGTGAGAAGTTGGGACTGTTAGTGTTTGCACGTGTGTTAATAATTCAGCAAGGGACAGGATAATAGCATTGATGGTTCTAAGGACAGTTCCGAAAACTTTGTGAGTGCACAAGTGGTGGTTTATGGACTTGCTATATTATCCGCAAGACTCTTCAATGGTGATTGTGCACCTGCACAGTCACAACAGATGGCTGCTGGCTATCTCTACAAGGACTACAGTGGGTCTACATCTTTGATGATCCATCAATACCATTATTTCTACAAGGACTGCAGTGGGTCTGCACCTCTGGTGGCCCACCAATACCGTAATCTCTACCAAGACTACAGTGGGTCTGCTCTGTGATGACCTACCTACCAATACTCTTCAAAATTTCGACTGACTCTGCTGTGGGTTTGCTCTGTTGTGGCCCATTACCTGTATGCATATCAAGAGTCAGCACTGTCTTTCCGTTGGAAGGACAACACTTCATCTTCAAGACTGCATGGAAATCCACTACTTCTGTGTGCATTTTCTTTTACTGCTCAGACTTTGAGAAAAACTCTGCATTTTTACTGTGATGAACAATCTGGACTGTCTTTATGGACTGTGAGAAATTTTTAGCTTTTGACCAACATTATATCAATAAGTGTGTGCATTTGATTTCTTTGTTATTGTAATTATAAAAATTTCTTCAAATCTGTATTGGCCACTGCCCAAACCAATTTGTAAAATTTTTTGTGGGGAGCATGGGGGCTATGTAAGTAGGCTGTTTAGGTTTTTTATTGGCTGTTTAGGTTTTTTATTGGTAACGCCACCTCTGTGTGAAAATCACTGGCTGTGCTGTGTGCAGTCTGTGGCTGCTTTGCATTGTTGTAATACTCGCCATTGTAGTGTTAGGCAGCTGGCTGTGACCAGCGCGTAGCGTTGCGCAGTTGGAGGTGAGCCGCCAGCAGTGGTGGATGTGGGGAGAGAGATGGCGGAGTTTTGAAATTTGTCATGAACTGCTATATTTATACATGATGATATCAAGGTAAATACATTGTTTGTTCTCTATTAATATCTTTCATTTGCTAACTATCCCTATCAGTAGTTAGTGCCTTCCATAGTTTGAATCTTTTATTTAGCTGGCAGTAGTGGCGCTCGCTGTATTGCAGTAGCTTGAGCAGCGAAGATTTTTGTGAGGTAAGTGATTTGTGAAAGGTATAGTTTAGTGTTAGTCAGGGCCATTCTTTTGTAGGGAATTTTGAAAGTCAGATTGCGTTGCGCTAACAAAATATTGTGTGTCAGTTTAAGCACAGTCATGTATAATTGTTCAAAGGGGACGTTTCATAATGATAAACGTTTTGTACTGAAAGATAAAATCAATACTCTAGGCTAAGGGTGACTATACTGATTTTTGACTTTGATATCTAACTAGTTTTGGTCCTTTAATGCGTGGGACAAGGTTCATAGTAAGCTTGTCATCAAGTGCTGCTTAACCTGTAGATTATAGCAGTACAGCCAATATGAAAAACATGGCTACTTTTTTGTAATGTGGTAGAACCATGACGGTATGAAAGTAGTGCCACATATGTTTTATATTTAAAATCTTACATAATTTGTAAATAATTTTATTTTGGTGCAAAAAACAAATTTTCGTTCACAACTGCAAATTGTAAATGTATATGAATATTATGATAAGCAACCTGGGTGTGTTTATGTACTCAAAATCTTAGTGTATCACGAGCTACATATCTCATTGTCTTTTCTTGTGATCATTAGTTATTATGTCCTGTTTAAACCTGCATAAGCGAATATTCCATGTGTTGCATGCATTGTTTAGATTATATCATGTAATAGCTTTCAGAGTAAGTACTTTTGAACATGATGTCAATTTACTCAGTATTACGATCTGCAAGATACTTTTTGACAAGACACAGTGTTCTCATCATTTGTATATTTTTGCACATGTGCCAGCGCAAGGGTTAAATATCGGTCAAAGTGGCCTCAAAGGTCCACAGGCACACTTCCAGGTTAAACTGCAGACACTATGCATCGTGTGTGTGTGTGTGTGTGTGTGTGTGTGTGTGTGTGTGTGTGTGTATGAGAGAGAGAGAGAGAGAGAGAGAGAGAGAGAGAGAGAAGGTCAGACAAGCCCAATTTGAAAAAGCTACTAACGAAGGAATCTGCTGCTCTCTTCACATCCGTCTTCCACAGTTACATTTTGACAATCGTGGGACTTCAAACTCTAATATCCCTTCCTTGCTTCATATGTAGCATCTGCTTCGACATAGCACGAATTTACGCGAAAATTCACATTGTTTGAATACTTTTGAACATAATGCCAATTTATACAAAATTCAAAATGTTCTAATACTTTTGAATATGACATAAGTTTACAAAAAATTCAGATCATTTAGATACGTCTGAACATGGTGCAAAATTCAGATCGTTGCATACTTTTGAATGTGGCACCAATTAATTCAAAATTTATATCATTCAGATGTTTTTTAACAGGGCGTAAAATCAGATCATTCAGATGCTTTTGAGCACGGTCAAAATCCGCATCGTTCACATATTTCTGAACTTGGTGCCAATTCAAGCAGAATTCAGATAGGTGGGATAGTTTTTAACACGCACAAAATTCAGATCGTTGATATGTTTTTGCACATGTGCAAGTGCGAGGGTTTAAGGTCGGTCGAACTGGTCCTGACTCTCCATAGCCATTCCACTTACAGGTAATAGTGTTACCGATTCCTTTTCAATATCAGACGTTATCAAGAAAGTATTTTATAACGTTACAATCGTGTGCTGTCCCTTCACCACTGCATCATATTATACTACTTATACAATACAGGTAATTTCGTGAATACCTCCGTGTTCGCCTCATTTGGCGTAGAACACGGTAAAGAAAGGAAAACGCAGTCGATCACGCCTGTGCGGACCCTCCAGAACATAAATGATACAGGCCGCCCATGTCGTCATTGTACTGAAACGAACATGTTAATCAGCTGACTTGGTGGCGGTTGCCATTTGTAGGCGACTTCTGTAATACCGTTCAGTGTGTCTTTGTCATAATTGTTGTATTTCCCGTAAAGATTTATTTATTACGAGTGTGAAATTATGTGGAGCGTTTGGTTCCACAGATGAAGATGTATACATAAAAAAATTATGAACACACTTCTCGATATAAGTCAGCAAATTTGTAGTTGAAGTTAAGGAGTTATATCATCACAAAGCAGACGCAATTGGCCTTTTATTTGAGACTACTCGTGTGTAAATATTATGAATGATACTTTACAGGGTGATTCCGTGACGATGTTACAACTTTAAGGGCTGACGGAGAGGGGTAAAGGTGTCAATTGATCTAAGAGACCCTGGTTGAGAATCGTTCTGATGCTTCTGACAGTGAGATTCATATACTGATACCGTTGTTTCCGAGATAATAGGGTACGCAACTTTCAGAGGTTGTAGTAACGACCAAAACAAGGAAAAACTATCTAGCACGCACATGCACTAAAATAAATACCTTAAGAGCTATGAACACTTGTCCATTTTTGCTACTGTGAAACACATATATTCTACTGAACAGGTGCTCATAGCTTTTGAGGTTTGCATTTTAGAGCCCATATTCAATAGGAGAGGTGTGTTTCACAGTACCGTAAATGGATAAGTTCTCATAACACTTAACGTATGCGTTTTAGAGCCCATGCTTACGAGAAATTTTTTTCTTGTTATGTTCCGTACTATCACGTCTGGAAGTTTTCTAACACAGAATATCACCAACAATAGTACCTGTACACGTATTCCATTGTCATAGGTATCTGAGCGATTTTCGCTTATAATTTTAGATTCGGTCTTTCGCGGAGCAGGGTCTCTTACCTCAAATTGGTAAAATTACGTTCTGTACCATCCCTGATAGTTACTAACATCATCATGGAATCTCTGTGTGTATTCCATCTCGTAAAAGTAAGTTGTTCCAAAGATCCATAATGCGATGAATTTTCAACACACTGCAAGAATTTTCTCTTTAATCAACGCTTCCTAATATTCCTGATATTGTTTCAGTAGCTGCACTGGATTAAACAAAAGTCATAAAACATAAACGCTTATTTTGTGTAAAAATCTATCATTTCGGATAAAAATAGGTATAATTTCTTATAAAAGCCAAATAAAACATTTCACACGTTTTGTTGACGAATCGCCAGAAAACTAAAGCTGTATGCCAAACTGGTATTTCGTCTTTTAGTCTTGTGGAAGCCTTGAACTAAATGGCTCTCAATGGAAAAAAAACAGGCAATGCAGTGAAGAACTCTAATCTGTCATTTGTAAGGAGAAAGAACCATCAATAAAGTGTTTCGAACTGTTTGTTACCCTTTCACCTGGTCAAAAGTAAATAGGGTAGCTATAGCATTAATATTGGAAATTTCGGAGAAGTTAGTTTCACTGTACTAGTATACTTTATTTGTGATACGAAACAACAAATCGTTCAGTTGTTAAAATCAGTGCTTGATTTTAGCTATAAAGGAGAGAAACTATAAGTGTCGACTCCACGCAGTGCGTAGTGACAGAAACTCAGCTTTTGCCCTCCATCACGCGTATATGCTGTTTCCAAACCTTAGCACGGCAGAGATAGGGGCAAGCGCTGTCTACAGGGTGTAAACGGCAGTTGTTTACACCGTACCAAAGTGGTATAGGGGAACAAAAGACAAGCAGTTTGATACAGGATACTCTAGTCTACCAAGCCAGGAAACAGCCTCAAATTGGCCTACAAAAGTTGCATCTTATTTTGAATACACTCTCGCCCTCACCCTACTAGCGTCAGTCGGTCATATTTTTGGAATTTATTATTTCGTTAACATTGGTAATTTAAGCTTTCTGCTTGAGGGTAACGTAGGCAAAAAATTCCTTTGTAAGTTTAATGCAAAAAGTATTTACGTTTGGTTGACTATGCTAGTTTTCGTAGTTGTTTTAAGACTGTAACCGCGTTACCTGTACATTATGTGGGTTGCATACCTACTGGGTGTTACCCCATTTCGATCTCTCTGTTTGCGTATGCGATAAATACCTTACTAAGTTTCCCTAGAAACCGGAAGCTATGAACCATCTGGAAACTGCGTGAGGGTATATAAAGGGCCACATAACCTACAGAACATTTTTGTTGTACATACACTCCTGGAAATGGAAAAAAGAACACATTGACACCGGTGTGTCAGAGCCACCATACTTGCTCCGGACACTGCGAGAGGGCTGTACAAGCAATGATCACACGCGCGGCACAGCGGACACACCAGGAACCGCGGTGTTGGCCGTCGAATGGCGCTAGCTGCGCAGCATTTGTGCACCGCCGCCGACAGTGTCAGCCAGTTTGCCGTGGCATACGGAGCTCCATCGCAGTCTTTAACACTGGTAGCATGCCGCGACAGCGTGGACGTGAACCGTATGTGCAGTTGACGGACTTTGAGCGAGGGCGTATAGTGGGCATGCGGGAGGCCGGGTGGACGTACCGCCGAATTGCTCAACACGTGGGGCGTGACGTCTCCACAGTACATCGATGTTGTCGCCAGTGGTCGGCGGAAGGTGCACGTGCCCGTCGACCTAGGACCGGACCGCAGCGACGCACGGATGCACGCCGAGACCGTAGGATCCTACGCAGTGCCGTAGGGGACCGCACCGCCACTTCCCAGCAAATTAGGGACACTGTTGCTCCTGGGGTATCGGCGAGGACCATTCGCAACCGTCTCCATGAAGCTGGGCTACGGTCCCGCACACCGTTAGGCCGTCTTCCGCTCACGCCCCAACATCGTGCAGCCCGCCTCCAGTGGTGTCGCGACAGGCGTGAATGGAGGGACGAATGGAGACGTGTCGTCTTCAGCGATGAGAGTCGCTTCTGCCTTGGTGCCAATGATGGTCGTATGCGTGTTTGGCGCCGTGCAGGTGAGCGCCACAATCAGGACTGCATACGACCGAGGCACACAGGGCCAACAGCCGGCATCATGGTGTGGGGAGCGATCTCCTACACTGGCCGTACACCACTGGTGATCGTCGAGGGGACACTGAATAGTGCACGGTACATCCAAACCGTCATCGAACCCATCGTTCTACCATTCCTAGACCGGCAAGGGAACTTGCTGTTCCAACAGGACAATGCACGTCCGCATGTATCCCGTGCCACCCAACGTGCTCTAGAAGGTGTAAGTCAACTACCCTGGCCAGCAAGATCTCCGGATCTGTCCCCCATTGAGTATGTTTGGGACTGGATGAAGCGTCGTCTCACGCGGTCTGCACGTGCAGCACGAACGCTGGTCCAACTGAGGCGCCAGGTGGAAATGGCATGGCAAGCCGTTCCACAGGACTACATCCAGCATCTCTACGATCGTCTCCATGGGAGAATAGCAGCCTGCATTGCTGCGAAAGGTGGATATACACTGTACTAGTGCCGACATTGTGCATGCTCTGTTGCCTGTGTCTATGTGCCTGTGGTTCTGTCAGTGTGATCATGTGATGTATCTGACCCCAGGAATGTGTCAATAAAGTTTCCCCTTCCTGGGACAATGAATTCACGGTGTTCTTATTTCAATTTCCAGGAGTGTAGTTATCTCCCTGTCTGTTCCTTAAAAATAAACGGCATTTACCGCAAAATTGAAATTTTCAGTGTTTAATTCAGGTCTTACTCGAAAACTGTTAATTCATTACTTGAAATCGGGGGATGCTGCTGTAAAAAGAAAGAAAATACAGACTTCTCGTGTGTTGCTAGAAAACGCAGTTTCCTTAGGAAAGGCTAAAATTAAAAAAACCTCAAAACAAAAACATATCAAACATCACTTCAACACTTCGTCGAGCTTATGTAAAACATATTTCTGTTACTTGCGAACAACATTCGCAGTTATCAATAATAACAGGAAACTTGCATTTGATCATGATGAACAACGTTCCATTGAACACAAAATAAAACAATAATCATACTGATTTTTTGTTTGTGCTTGTAAACTGTACTCGCATCGAAAGCAATTACCATGGTTACATAGAAGCCCAGAACTTACACGATCAGCTAATTTTTCTTACATATAAAATGCAATTTATATTTTGCAAGGTTACGAAGTATACAACAGTCTAACACTGAACGATGTGCGGTTCTAACTGTGTGCAAAACAAAACAAAGGGAAGTCATCGATTCCCAGTTGCTATCACATCAATTTGTGTTTACTTCCCTACCAATGCTACCAATACTACCCGTAATCCTACCATTAAGTTTGTACGGAACCCTTCCACTCATACTTGCCCTGTGTTTTTAAGGATGGGGAAGGAAAGCGGCCGTGTCCTTTCAAAGGAACAATTCCGGCTTTTGCCTTAAGCGACTTAGAGAAATTCCGGAAATTCCGGAAAACCTAAATCGGGATGGCCGAACGGGGATTTGAACCGTCGTCCTCCCGAATGCGAGTCTAGTGCGCTGACCTCTACACCACCTCGCTCGGTTATTCATTTAATAAATACATTCACAAAATAGTCAAGTGCGCTAGTTAACGTAGCACATTTTATTATAATCAGTTCGTCTCTAGGGTTTCTTTTCTGACTTACTTACAACATCTACGCAACATATAGAGGTAAAGTGTGTAAACGATATCTGTTTGCAACGTACTTTAGTAGCAGGGGGAAACCGAGACTAAGAATTTAATATGGGACGCTTGTGTTTTGTTAAGGGTACTCGCCCCTGAACGGGCTGCGTTTTTAGTGTTATCTTCACCCTCATAGTGCAGCTGATCTATGAGAGATAGCTCAAAATTCTTACACACAATTAGGGCGATTAGTCAAAGCATTTACCAAAAAGTCATTGAGATATGTATTATATTTTGGTACTGACAACAATATTTATAATAGTATAAAAAACTGAATACTACTTCACTGCGGTACCATTTTCTTTGGAACCATTGACTGCACAGCTTGGAAAAGTCAGAGTACAGGCAACATTCACATGAGAGTTTTATGCCTCCAATTTCCTTACCTGATGCTGATCTGTGAAAAAGACAATTTATTTTACTTCAACAAAAATATTTAAAAAGGTAGCTCAAATATCACCGACATCATCAGGAAATAGTAGGCAAGGGAGATAGAGGAAGTCATTCTAAACATCTGTACGAATTTTTGTAACTTCAGTCATTTACGAGAAAAGAGTACCTGAATGATGAAAATTCAAGTTTTCGATACATCGTAAAAGAAGATTTAGAAGGACGTTGTGACCGAGCGGTTCTAGGCGCTTCATTCCGGAGCCGCGCTGCTGCTATGGTCGCAGGTTCGAATCATGCCTCTGGCATGGATGTGCGTGATGTCCTTAGGTTAGTCAGGTTTAAGTAGTTTTAAGTCTATGGGACTGATGACCTCAGATGTTAAGTCCCATCGAGCTTAGAGCCATTTGAGCCATTTGAACCAAAAGAAGATTTACAGATTTATTAACTTACCACTTTGCTCGTTTAGAACATTCCAGCTGCATACTCCTGTTTTCTTATCCTCCATACTCTTTCTCTTCATTATTTTCTTCGTCCTTGACTCCTTGACAACAGATTCTGCAGCTGTCTCTGCTTCCGTTACCCGCGGCTTATCAATAGCAGTTAGAGCTGAAGCCGTATGTTCAATTTCTCCATAACATTGGCCCTTGAAATTGCACCATCATTGAATGTTATTATTGTATCCGTTACACCAATCTTCAGCACTGTCAGCCCAACAAATACAGATTTGGGTGTTATCTCCCATATACAGCTGTTGAAGATTTCATTTGCATTCTGAGAGAGACCGTGCATACATTTCCTAAGTAGAGTTCTATTTGCCAGATCCCTATATATAGCCCCAATTGCCTCCTTTACAGCAAATGGTAAGGAATGCTTCTGGGTATATTGTATGCCTGTAGCATTCCTCAGCCGGTACTCACACCACGAATCGTCCCCTTTTGGACACAAACCATGCTGTGGGGTTTCGTCTTTTAACACTCTGTGAAACCACGTTACCCGAACAGCTTGTCTCATGTTCTCAAAATCTCCTACATTTCTTCTTACTGCTAGTCCATAACATTGAGTCAAAGAATCAATTTCACTTTTTGTAAGACTACATGGACCGCGTATGTGTTTTCCGTCTGACAGTTTTTTTCACTGATGTCCTTACATAATTTTCTCAGCCGAAGTCCCATTCTTTTTTGCACATGCCCAACAGATTCAAGCTTTTCTATCAGTGTGTCCCCATATGGTCTGTCATTATCAACAGTAGTGTGTCCTTTACAGACTCCATCCCCAAGGTAGCCTACATACCTTACACCACGACTGACCTTTGATCTTCTAAAAACGTTTAGAACTCCTTTCGTTTCTATGTTTTCACCTGGGCCATCAAAGTACTTTACACAAACATGGGCGCCAGTAAATTTACTTGGACAACTCTGGCAATACTTTGTTAGACATTCACAATCTAGTATCTTACCAGTTTCAATAAATGTGGCAGTTAAAACTCCATTCAGAGAAGTATCAAATACTCCTACAATATCTGTATCAAATACTCCTACAATGTCTGTATTCTCAGACAAGGCTACTGCTTCTTCTGCTGCTCTTTTCATTGAATGTTAACTTACACCACGTAAAGCATTATGTATTAATTTATTGTATCTGTCAAACCTCAGTGGAGGTGGAGGCAAATCTGTCACTACAGAAAAAGTCACTGTGCATTTTACACGAGGTAGAAGCAATCACTAACCGACTCGAAAGAGAATTTCTAGCTGAAATATCCTCAGAAACGTGAATACTATCTTCACAATTGCAGTACTTACATTTCACAGCACTCTTCAGAAGTCTTGACAGCATATTTAGGTTGACAATAACATTTGCGTCATTGTTGCTGCTCACAATATTACTAGGCTTGTTCTTATTACATTTAGAAAGCGAAAGTTGGTCTAGAAGCACTGCCAGTAGACAACTTCCGCAGGCGACTTTTGAAGCAACCGATGGGTATTATTCGGTTGTGTTTGGAACTGGTTGCCGCGAAACTTCCGTTTGGGGCTAAATTTCTTAACCCTCGGCATTTGTCGCACAGGAAATACACACACAGAAACAAAACAACACACAACAACTACGAAAGTACACACTTTTGAAATTCCGAAATCACATATTCTCAGATCTTTGTTTACATTCGAACCATAGCCTTCTTGACATGCCTGTACTTTGGTTCCGGGAGTCAGTGCATTCTAGAATACACCTGTGTTAACGATCCATAACTAACGACAGAAAAAACGGAAGAACAAAATAATGCATCACGTATTCCAACGCCCTTCAAACTGAAAGATGGGCGTGGCCCCTGTGCAACATTACGTTCAACCTCAATTTTAGAACGAACGGAAAATGATGATGTCCATAAACTATACATTTTTGAAATCAGCATGAAGTGCTCTTTTCTACAGACCAAGAATTTTTTTTTTCAAATTTTAGGTCATTTTCATGAGCATGGCCCCTTAAGGCGGAAACACCTTCAAATTGGCCTACAAAAGCAAAGCTACAGCGTATCCGCGCTGAGAAAGATTTTAATAGGCTTAATAGGCTTAATAGCTCTTAACAGTCTGAAGCCGCGCGGGGTAGCCGAGCGGTCTCACTCTTCTTGTCACGGTCCGCGCAGCTTCCCCCGTTGTTGGAGGTTGGAGTCGTCCCTCGGGAATGGGTGTGTGTGTCTTCCTTACGTAAATTAGTTTAAGTTAGATTAAGTAGTGTGTAAGCTTAGGGACCGATGACCTCAGCAGTTTGTTCCCATAAGACCTTTCCACAAATTTCCAAATTCAACCGTTTGAAGCTCGTGTCCATTTCTCGCTGAAATCGTCATTAAATTTTAAATACACCTTGATCTCGGTCATACAAATAGTAAAATTGATGTATGTGTAAATTTTACGTCAAAATTATGAGAGTTTTAAACGCGTAAATGTAACACGTAAAACGTTCTGTATCTCTGGCTTTCTTAGTATGAGACTACTGCACTTGTAAGTGCTAAGTTTAGAGTGCGACGCAAGCGTAATTACTTTTTGCATAACTCTTACTGAAGCAACGCATATGTATTACTACCGTGCCTATGGCACTTACAGTTTTAAACGTACATGACGAAGGTGATTTGGCTTATTCTTGGGACCCTATCGTTTTATATATTCCAACTTAATATTAACGAACTACCTCACTTAAACCGGGTGTCCCAGGACCTATGGTCAATACTCAGGGACATTACAGAAACGCTCAGTTGAAGCAAAGAGCTTCATTTGCACATACGCCCTAAGCCGAATGGTTTCTGATCGTTATAGAAAATATTTAATGCACGTTTATTTTGGAGCTATTGGCGGCCATGTGTGTGTCTTACCGTCGACCTCTTTGACATTTTATGCTAGCCCAACCTACCTCGTTGCTTTCAACATATTTGCCCAGGATGTCTTTCTGCCATAGGAATAAGAATTGACGCAAAATTGAACCCTGTGAGAATCCCTTTACGATTTCTCCTCCACCATTAAAATTTTCTACAGCAAAGTTTGAATTATTCAGTACAACTTTTTACATTATATTTGTTAAGTATGATTCAAACCAGTTGTGTATAAAGCCATCAGTTCCATAACTGACAGTGTATATTAAATGTGTTCTGTCTCGGAAACCATTGGGAGTAGGACATATGTCCGCCTGAAGCTTTTTGCTTCAAATGAGCGACCCTGTCACATCCGTGAATATTGACCATTAGTCCTGGGACATCCAAATTTTAATTTAATTTCTGATGCCTTCGGTGGCAAGTTTGGCATATTTTGGGTGACGTATTGCCTTTGTATCTTATAATGATTGAACATGGCTATTACGAATAGAAATTAATAACGTGACGTATTAAAAATTTTTGTAATACGTAATGTGAATAATATACAGGGCACTCTGAACACTTGTTCATCATGTATATTATGAAACACATTTCTACTGAACAAATGTGTATAGCTCTTAAGCTACGTATTTTGGAGCCCATGTTTATCACACTTTTTTTCATGTTTTGGTCCATATTACCACCTCTCGAAATAAGAAAAACAAAAAGCTTTCAGTAGAAGATATATGTTTCACAGTCTCGAAGATAAAGACGTTCCCGTAGCTCATCAGCTAGGCATTTTAGAGCCAAACATTATTAAATGTCGTTTGCTTACAGTATTGTGTGCTTTCAACTGTATGTGTCTGCGCCATTAACTACTACAGACCCTGTATACAGGGTGTTACAAAAAGGTACGGCCAAACTTTCAGGAAACATTCCTCACACACAAATAAAGAAAAGATGTTATGTGGACATGTGTCCGGAAACGCTTAATTTCCATGTTAGAGCTCATTTTAGTTTCGTCAGAATGTACTGTACTTCCTCGATTCCCCGCCAGTTGGCCCAATTGAAGGAAGGTAATGTTGACTTCGGTGCTTGTGTTGACATGCGACTCATTGCTCTACAGTACTAGCATCAAGCACATCAGTACGTAGCATCAACAGGTTAGTGTTTATCACGAACGTGGTTTAAATGGCTCTGAGCACTATGGGACTTAACATCTATGGTCATCAGTCCCCTAGAACTTAGAACTACTTAAACCTAACTAACCTAAGGACATCACACAACACCCAGTCATCACGAGGCAGAGAAAACCCCTGACCCCGCCGGGAATCGAACCCGGGACACGAACGAGGTTTTGCAGTCAGTGCAATGTTTACAAATGCGGAGTTGGCAGATGCCCATTTGATGTATGGATTAGCACGGGGCAATTGCCGTGGCGCGGTACGTTTGTGTCGTGACAGATTTCCAGAACGAAGGTGTACCGACAGGAAGACGAGCGAAGCAATTGATCGACGTCTTACGGAGCACGGAACATTCCAGCCTATGACTCGCGACTGGGGAAGACCCAGAACGACGCGGACACCTGCAATGGACGAGGCAATTCTGCGTGCAGTTGACGATAACCCTAATGTCAGCGTCAGAGAAGTTACTACTGTACAAGGTAACGTTGACCACGTCACTGTATGGAGAGTGCTACGGGAGAACCAGTTGTTACCGTACCATGTACAGCGTATGCAGGCACTATCAGCAACCGATTTGCCTCCACGGGTACACTTCTGCGAATGGTTCATCCAACAATGTGTCAATCCTCATTTCAGTGCAAATGTTCTCTTTACGGATGAGGCTTCATTCCAACGCGATCAAATTGTAAATTTTCACAATCAACATGTGTGGGCTGACGAGAATCCGCACGCAGTTGTGCAATCACATCATCAACACAGATTTTCTGTGAACGTTTGGGCAGGCATTGTTGGTGATGTCTTGATTGGGCCCCATGTTCTTCCACCTACGCTCAATGGAGCACGTTATTATGATTTCCTACGGGATACTCTACCTGTGCTGCCAGAACATGTGCCTTTACAAGTACGACACAATATGTGGTTCATGCACGATGGAGCTCCTGCACATTTCAGTCGAAGTGTTCGTACGCTTCTCAACAACAGATTCGGTGACCGATGGATTGGTAGAGGCGGACCAATTCCATGGCCTCCACGCTCTCCTGACCTCAACCCTCTTGACTTTCATTTTTGGGGTCATTTGAAAGCTCTTGTCTATGCAACCCCGGTACCAAATGTAGAGACTCTTCGTACTCGTATTGTGGACGGCTGTGGTACAATACGCGATTCTCCAGGGCTGCATCAGCGCATCAGGCATTCCATGTGACGGAGGGTGGATGCATGTATCCTCGCTAACGGAGGATATTTTGAACATTTCCTGTAACAAAGTGTTTGAAGTCACGCTGGTACGTTCTGTTGCTGTGTGTTTCCATTCCATGATTAATGTGATTTCAAGAGAAGTAATAAAATGAGCTCTAACATGGAAAGTAAGCGTTTCTGGTCATTGTCCACATAACATATTTTCTTTCTTTGTGTGTGAGGAATGTTTCCTGAAAGTTTGGCCGTACATTTTTGTAGCACCCTGTATAAGTATATGCTCGAATCACTCGGATATTTTTGCTGCGGGTAAATCGCAACTCGTGAACTGACTGTGGCAAGCGTGTTCGAATATTTCGTCGCTCCTCTGCAGTTTCAAAATTCCGGTGGCGGCCAGACAGCTGATTATTTGCCATTGTGGGGACGCTGCTGGGTGGTAATTACTGCACCGCCGTCCATTTGGTGGCGTCGCCGCAGCCCCATGGCACTGCCAGAGCGCCGGCGCCCTGGGACTGCCGGTGGGGGGGGGGGGGGGGGGGGGAGCGTCTAGTCCAGCCGCCCGCCGTCGCGGCGCCCCGGTCGGTAATTAAAACCCGAATACTGGATCGTGTTATTGTGCGCGAGTCAAGCGGGTTACGCCGGCGCTCTGTTTGTTTTAAGCGGCCTGAATAAACCGCTAACCAGCCCGTCCGGAATTCGAATCGAATTGATTCCCTTTCGGATCCGGAGCCCGCTCCGTCCGCCGCCGCCGCCGCCGCCGTAGCTGTACTCGTTCGCCGCTGTCGATGCCAGTCGATCCCCCCACCCCGCCTCCCGCGGCTGACCAATCGCGCGGAAGCGAAACGCGCCGCCGGTTTGGCGATCAGCAGCCCGCGGCCGCCGGCTTCACCCCGCCGCTGCTGCGCCCTCTTAAAAATTCCGAATCTAATTTCTCCTTAATTAAATCGAGCGGAATATTTTAAGCGCGCCGATACTTGGTCGTCGGCGGCGGCGGCGGCCGGCGCGTCTGTTATCGTTTACGGCATTTGCATAACGCTGTTTAACCAGCTCGGCCGGCGATATTTACAGTCGCTGGCGAGAGAGCAGCAGCTGTCGTCGGCGCCCACGCGCCGCTCTGGACGCTGCGTTCTGCCGACGGTCATGAATCCTAACACTGGCAACCTGCGATCCATTAGCTGGCGCATTGTCACATGCGCATTCGGAAATTTTAAATAGCCTGCAGTTACTTACGGTCCACTGCAATGTCAGTGCTAACATTAGCTTCATGCGAGGACCGAAAAAAAGCATGGTTGGAAATTCTCATTTTCGGCCCTGACTGTAACATCAGTATCCAGTATCGAAAAATTGGAGGCTAACGAAGTATGATTTGCCAAACGCTATAACTCAACAAGCAGTTTTGTTGTTAACTAGTAAAGGCACTGATCGCGTCGATTACTCTTCTCACCTGTTACACCTGTTACCGTCGCTAGAAAGTGAATGTTTACTCAGCCTAGATTTAAAAGTATATCAACGACCAGCCCTAACTTCACCTGGATAACCCAAGTATTCGCAGCCAGACGACTTTCCTGGCGTATTGGTAATTAACTATATCGCCGGCCGAAGTGGCCGTGCGGTTAAAGGCGCTGCAGTCTGGAACCGCAAGACCGCTACGGTCGCAGGTTCGAATCCTGCCTCGGGCATGGATGTTTGTGATGTCCTTAGGTTAGTTAGGTTTAACTAGTTCTAAGTTCTAGGGGACTAATGACCTCAGAAGTTGAGTCCCATAGTGCTCAGAGCCAATTAACTATATCCAGAAATCTTCCTCTTGAATCAATCAGCTGTGGCAAAGTCCGTACAGTACTTCCTAAGATTAGCCCTGACACACAGACGGAAAAACGCGGTGGGCGACTTTGTAATACGTATAGAAGAAGAAAGTGCGTATCGACATCCTCGACAGTGGTCAAGCTTTGCTGCTCTCTGGAATCGCAGCGGGTGTTTATTGCTCTTCCCACCAGATGCTGCATCCTCTGTAGCTGACCAGCTCCTAGCTCTCATTATTGCCATGAGATGTCACTCCAAGCGCCAGTTATATGTGGAACAGGTAACAGTATGTATGTTATACACTCTTCGTTACTATAGCTATGAATTATACACAAAAACCTACCTCGAGTATCAGTTTGTCTATTGATAAAAACCGCATACAGTGGTTTATGAGATTAGCCTTCAAATAAGATAGGAAAATGCGGCTGGGGGACTTCAAATTACAATATGTACAGATATTGGATGCAGCTTTCCTCCCCCCTCCCCCCAAATTCTATACGTCCCTCCAGATCCTCGAGCGCCATGCACTCCACCTCACCTTCCGTGTATGCCTCCCGTCCCCCATGCGGATCCTCTATGACCTGATTCCTTTCCCCAATGTGCTCCTATTCCTCGAACATATCCGCATACTCTACACCTCCCGCCGCTTGGATCCCCCTCACTCCCTGGTTGCTCCTCTCCTCTCCAACACCCGCCCCCTGCCACGCCTTCACCGTTGTGTCCCCCCTACCCTCCATCTCTACACCCTACATCTCCTTTCCCAAGGTGGCTTCCGTCAACTCCCCCTCGTGGATGATGCCCTCTCTCACTCCATTCATCCCTCCTATCAACTCTGATCCACATCCCCCCTCCTTTCCTCTGTCCTTTCTCCAGGCTCCCTCTTCCCCCCCCCCTCACATCCTGTTTTTCTCCCTGCCTTTCTGCCTCCCTTATCCCCCCCTCCCACCGAATCCTTTTGTATTCCCCTCCTCCAGCTTTCCCCACTCCCTGTCGCGTATGCCCAGTCCCCCGCCCCCTCTTATGGGTCCTCATCCTCCATCAGCTCCTTTCCCCCCTCCCCCCACTTCGTTTTTCGTATCCTTCCTCCCCTTTTTCTTTCCCATCCTCTGTCCAGGTTTCCCCCTGTCTGCCCTTGGCTGTGGTATGTCATATTTGTGCCAACTTCTCAGCACAGTGTTCAAGTGAATGTTCAGTATTGTTCATCTTTCCAAAGTGTTGCGAACAGAAATCATGCTGTCACTGGGTGTGAATTTTATATCTCTTGCGAACAGAAACCAGACTGTCATCGTGTTTCTTAATTGTCTGTCTATTATTTTACCTGTCTGCTTCATATGTATTTTATTAGCATCATCAACCCTCTGTTTTATTTTTTAAGTTCCACGATTTTCCGCCAGTTTACCATCGAAGTCACCGATTTTATTGCCTGCTTTTATTATTTATTAACTTCATCTTTTTAAAACAAATTCTGTAGGCTGAAGAGCAGTGTACTAAGCTGCTGCCTTCCACCTCTACAGCCTCCATCTCTTTTCCCAAGGTGGCTTCCAACGACTCCCCCTCCTGGATGATGCCCTCTCTACGTCCATTTATTCCTCCTATCAACTCTGATCCTCACCTCCCCCTCCCTTCCTCTGTCCTTTCCCCGGGCTCCCTCTTCTCCCCCCCCCCTTTCAGCCTGTTTTTTCCCTGCCTACTCTCTCTCTGCCTCCCTTCTCTCCCCTGAGTCCTTTTGCTCTCCCCTCTCCTGCCTTTCCACTCCTTCTTGCGTCCCATCCTTTTCTATGTCCCTTCCCCCCATTGGCTCCCCCCTTATTTTCTTTTCTCTCCTCCCCCCTTTTCCCCCTCATAGGTCCGGGTTCCCCCCACCCCCCCCCCCACCCCCAATCTGCCGTCGTGTCACCTGCATAGTGCTGTTATAGGTGAATGTCCAGTGTTGTGCGTCCTCTGTCAGTTTTGTGATCAGCCACCATACTGTCACTAGTTGTGTTTCTTATATTGTGCGAATGGAAACCAGACTGTCGCGGTGTTTTTTAATTGTGCCTGTCTCCTTCTTGTGTATCTTCATCCGCATCGTCACCGCAGTGTTTTTATATTTTAAATTCCACACCTTCCCACCATTTTACAGGTTTGTACAATGCCACCATTTTATCGCCTGTTTTTCTTGTTTGTTTATCTTCTCATTATGTTTTTTAACTTTTCTGTAGACTGTAGAGCATCATATTACGATACTGAATTGAAATCCAATAAAGAAAAAAATAGCTGCTTTCCTCAGTACACTATGGAGAAATTTAGGCGTTTTATTTGTGTGGTACGAAAATTTTGTCCTGTATAGCTTAGCAACAAAATGCTGCAGCGAACACTTACATTTTCTTTCTGTTTTATACGAACATAATTATTCCATTAAACCTACAAAACACAAAAATAGAATAACAAATGAAACAACCTACATAAAAAATAACTATCATTGTCCTTATACTCAAAATCTACATGTATTACTTCAGTGTGTGTCGTCCCAGCGACGATTGTGTCGTAAAGACATTTAAAACAAAAAATCTTGGAACGAGAAATATTATACGACGAAATAAATGTAAACGAACCTTATATGTTTCACCGACTGCATAGGCCTGTTTTGTTGCAAATATTAAATTTTAATTTTAGTATCAAGGAGTAAATTCTTAAAATGTAAGTTAATAAGGGAGAAGAACGCTCCTAGATTGTTCTTCTCTTTCTTCGCTTGTTTCTGGCGTTAAGAAGCAGACAACTTGCTGCACGGAATTAATGTAAGCTTTTAGGCGGTTAACCTTGTTAATATTGTACGTTAAAGTTTCTATTTGAGTTATTTCTATGTACACTGAGCCCTCTGTCATGTTCCTTGCATTGGTTTAATTTTTCATAAGACGCTTACAGCTCCACAATAATAGCGGCCGCTGCTTCAACGGACGCCATTACGCGTCGATCTAAAAAGCGAAACCATAGCGGAAGCGCAGAGATCGCCCGCTTTAACACGTAACAAACATTTTTTCACAGCAATGAGCCACAGCAGAGAGCAAAATTAGTTTTAAGATTTTACTTTTCAGCTTACGCTCAGAGCCAGGATTTGACCACCACAGCCTGAATATGATGGTAAGAGGAGTATTCTTCGAGTGTCGTGTGGGTCCACAATAAATTTGTGAGTCCTCGTTCTGTAAAGAATAAATACGCCCAGGCTAATTATCATACTGTTATATTTTCATTCTCACTTAATATTCTAGGGAGTAAAAATCAGTTGATTTTTTTCATTTGGACCACACAATTAAATATAAGCGTGATTTTAAAGTCACCAAATACAATAAATAAATAAATATGCTACTTCTCTTGCGTAGCCACTTCAAGTGCTTTAGTGATGGTGCGATTTTGGTTTGTGGAGTCATACCCCCACGTTAATATACAATTGTTCAATAGAGGCTGAAATGTTAGAGAGAGAAACAGAGAGAGAGAGAAAGTCCCTGTCAAACACAAAATCTTTGCAAATAACAGCAAGGTAGACCTTCAAGCCGATACGTGAAAGTTGAAAACTTGGTTACATGCGATACTGACTGTGTGACGCGCAACGTAATACTATTTTGGTAAATACGCTGTTCTCGTAAACTGGATACACGGTGGTTTCAAGAGGAGATGTGCAAGATGGAAGTGTAGACTAATTCGAATAAAACATTCCATATAACACTCGTCAAGATTTTATTAGTAACCAAGATACAGCAGTTACAATGTAAACCAAACCAATACTCACCAAAGGAGTTAGGGATACGTAAACAATTAAGTTAAAAGTCGATGTTCATACACTACTGGCCATTAAAATTGCTACGCCACAAAGATGACGTGCTACAGACGCGAAATTTAACCGACAGGAAGAAGATGTTGTGATATGCAAATGATTAGCTTTTCAGAGCATTCAAACAAGGAAGGCGCCGGTGGCGGTACCTACAACGTGCTGACATGAGGAAAGTTTCCAACCGATTTCTCATACACAAACAGCAGTTGACCGGCGTTGCCTGGTGAAACGTTGTTGTGATGCCTCGTGTAAGGAAGAGAAATGCGTACCATCAAGTTTCCGACTTTGATAAAGGTCGGATTGTAGCCTATAGCGATCGAAGTTTATCATATCGCGACACTGCTGCTCGCGCTGGTCGAGATCCAATGACTGTTGGCAGAATATGGAATCGGTGGGTTCAGGAGGGTAATACGGAACCCCGTGCTGGATCCCAACTGCCTTGTATCACTAGCAGTCGAGATGACAGGCATCTTATCCGCACGGCTGTAACGGATCGTGCAGCCACGTCTCTATTCCTGAGTCAACACATGGGGACGTTTGCAAGACAACAACCATCTGCACGAACAGTTGGACGACGTTTGCAGCAGCATGGACTATCAGCTCAGAGACCATGGTTGCGGTGACACTTGACGCTGTATCACAGACAGGAGCGCCTGCAATGGTGTACTCAACGACGAACCTGGGTGCACGAATGGCAAAACGTAATTTTTTTCGGATGTATCCAGGTTCTGTTTACAGCTTCATGATGGTTACATCCGTGTTTGACGACATCGCGGTGAACGCACTTTGGATGCTTGTGTTCGTCATCGCCATACTGGCGTATCGCCCGGCTTGATGGTATGGGGTGCCATTGGTTACACGTCTCGGTCACCTCTTGTTGGCATTGACGGCACTTTGTACAGTGGCCGTTACATTTCAGATGTGTAACGACCCGTGGCTCTACCCTTCATTCGATCCCTTTGGAACCCTACATTTCAGCAGGATAATGCACGACCGTATGTTGTAGGTCCTGTACGGGCCTTTCCGGATGCAGAAAATGTTCGACTGCTGCCCTGGCCAATGCATTCTCCAGATCTCTCAACAACTGAAAACGTCTGGTCAATGGTGGCCGAGCAACTGGCTCGTCACAATACGCCAGTCACTACTCGTGATGAACTGTGGTATCGTGTTGAAGCTGCATGGGCAGTTGTACCAGTACATGCCATTCAAGCCCTGTTTGACTCAATGCGCAGCCGTATCAAGGTCATTATTGCGGCCAGAGGTGCTTATTCTGGGTACTGATTTCTCAGGATCTGTGCACCCAAACTGCGTGAAAATGTAATCACATGTCAGTTCTAGTATAATATATTTGTCCAATAAATACCCGTTTGTCATCTGCGTTATTCTTATTGTAGCAATTTTAATGGCCAGTAGTGTAAATTCCACCTTTCACTTCAGTACACCTTCGAATTTACTTGAGACCACGTGTAGCTCTTCTGAGGCCATTTTGGTCTTCTTTTATGAATGTAGCAGTGTTATAATCTGATCAATCAATTCGTCTCTTGTGTTTACATTTTCTTTACAGACATCGCCTTTCAACTGTCCCCACAGGCAAAATCTGAAGGTGTTAGCTTGCCAAGAAACATGATCATATCTGTCCATGCCTTTTCCAGGGAATTTTAGGTTCGGATGATGCAGAGTGGCGTCGTCATACTGGTAGCACGTACCTATCTTTATACCTAAAGGATTCCTCTTCCAGTAACACGAAATTGCAGTGGTCATGTTGTCTGGAAGTACGATGCAATCTTCCTTGGAGCATGCATGTATATTCAAAGGCACACAGGTACTATGAAAGACATGAAATGTATACGCAGTTGTGAATATGAACCATCTCCAACAGTTAATGGAATTGTGACAACGAAAATTTGTGCTGTGGCGGGACTCGCAAACCGATTTCCCGCTTTACATCAAGCCAGAGGAGCCGGTGGGACAATCAGCCCTTACGCTGACGATAAAGCGCCAGTGTTAGGAACACAAATGGAATAGTGCCGAAACTTCAGTGCCTAATGGACAGTATCACGAAGTGCTTCAACAGATAGAAAATGAAAATAAAACGCGAAAAAGACAATCTTCTTCACCAACAAAACGAATTCACCTATCAGGAACATTACGATCAGGGCTCACGAACTGCCCTGGAGAGGAGTCATCACGTACCTAGAACTAAAAATCGATAAGCTTGAAACGTCCCCTTAGAAAAATTAAACATGACTGTGCTTAAACTGACACACAATATTTTTAGCGCAACACAATCTGACTTTCAAAAATCCCTACAAAAAAATGGTCCAGACTAACATTAACCTATACGTTTCACAAATCGCTTACCTCCCAAAAATCTTCGTTACTCGAACTACTGCAATACAGCGAGCGCCACTACTGACAGCTAAATAAAAGATTCAAACTACGGAAGGCACTAACTACTGATAGGGATAGTTAGCAAATGAAAGATCTTAATAGAGAACAAACAATGTATTTACCTTAATATCATCAAAAGTCATATTATATATAGCAGTTCATGACATCCAGTCTTACAAATTTCAAAACTCCGCCATTTATTTCCCCACATCCACCACTGCTGGCGGCTCACCTCCCAACTGCACAGCGATATGCGCTGTTAACATCCAGCTGCCCAACACTACAATGGCAGACAACAATGCAAACTAGCCACAGACTGCACACAGCACAGCCAGTGACTTTCATACAGAGCGCTACGTAACGTTGCCCATAAGAAAACATAAACAGCCTACTTACACAGCCCCCATGCTCCCCACAAAAAATTTTACAAATTGTTTTGGGCAGTGGCCAATAATGATTTGATTAAATTTTTCATAATTACAATAACAAATATATCAAATGCACACACTTACTGATACAATGTTGGTCAAAAGCTAAAATTTTCTCACAGTCCATAAAGACAGTCCTGATCATTCATCACAGTAAAATTGCAGTATTTTTCTCAAAGTCTGGACAGTAAAAGAAAATGCACACGGAAGTAGTGGATTTCCATGCTGTCTTGAAGAAGTAGTGTCGTCCTTCCAACGGAAAGACAGTGCTGACTCTCGACATGCAGACAGGTAATGGGCCACAACAGAGCAAACCCACAGCAGAGTCATTCGAAGTTTTGAAGAATATTGGTAGGTAGGTCATCACAGAGTAGACCCACTGTAGTCCTGGTAGAGATTACGGTATTGGTGGGCCACCAGAGGGTCAGACCCACTGCAGTCCTTGTAGAAATAATGGTACTGGTGAGTCAGCAAAGGTGTAGACCCACTGTAGTCCTTGTAGAAATAATGGTATTGGTGGGTCATCAAAGATGCAGACCCACTGTAGTCTACATCTACATCTACATCTACATCCTTACTCCGCAAGCCACCTGACGGTGTGTGGCGGAGGGTACCTTGAGTACCTCCTTGTAGAGATGGCCAGCAGCCATCTGTTGTGACTGTGCAGGAGCACAATCACCATTGAAGAGTCTTGTGGATAGTATAGCAAGTCCATAACCACCACTTGTGCACTCACAAAGTTTTTGGAATTGTCCTTAGAAACAGCAATGCTGTTATCCAGTCCCTTGCTGAATTATTAACACACGTGCAAACACTAACAGTCCCTACTTCTCACATATTGTCCGTACATTATGACCAACAGAAACGTGTGCAGTGAAATGGAACTTACTAGTTACTTAATTTGATGAACTGGTGTCAATTACAATTTTATAACATGAGAATACAATAACAAAGGTACAAAATACATCATTAAAGAACATAACAATACAGATAAATTTGTAGTAATACAGGCTTTACAAAAGAATAGAAATTTACATATACATCAGTGTTACAGGAATTATGACGTAAGTACATACATAAAAGATCAGAATAACTTTTGAAACATCAACTTCACACATGAGCATTAAAACAAAACAGAATAAATAATGTCTAAACATCTTTACAAAGAAAATAACATAGTGTTTGAAAAATTCCACAACATAAATCTTATTAGCAAAACACATAAAGACAGGAAAAAGACAAATACACAAGGGTACATAAACATATAGTGGGATAACACAAAAGGAAAGGAGAGGGTTTGTTTTCAGTGTAACATTTGGTACTGCAGTCCAACCCAAAACTTCATTCCATAGATTGTCCCTCTTATTTCAACATTTGTTTCCATCAAAAAAATCCTATCCAAGCATGCTTTCTGTATTTATATGTTCACATATTTCTTACCTCATTATTTATTTTCCATTATCTTACCTCATCATTTATTTCCAAGAAAATCCTACCTATACCTGCTTTCTGTACTTTTTTCGCATAAATTCTCAATGCATTTCCTCCAATTCATCGCAACTCATTCTCTTATATAGTCTACCCCCTCTTAAGCTAACCTTAATCTACTGAGCTCATATGCTAAACCAAGGAACGAGGCAATACAGTGAGCGCCACTACTGCCAGCTAAATAAAAGATTCAAACTACTGAAGGCACTAACTACTGATAGGCATAGTTAGCAAATGAAAGATTTTAATAGAGAACAAACAATGTATTTACCTTAATAGTCATAATATATATAGCAGTTCATGACACCCAGTCTTACAAATTTCAAAACTCCGCCATCTCTCTCCCCACATCCACCACTGCTGGCGGCTCACCTCCAACTGCACAGCGCTACTCGCTGTTAACATCCAACTGCCCAACACTACAATGGCAGACAACAATGCAAACTAGCCACAGACTGCACACAGCACAGCCAGTGATTTTCATACAGAGCGCTACGTAACGTTGCCCATAAGAAAACATAAACAAGCTGCTCATCTTCAGACCACATATCTGGAAAACTTCCAACAAAACCATTGGTAAATTAATCCTGCTGTATCCATTACTAAAAGTCAGAGGGCTAAGGCAACAAGCCAAAGTTCGTATCTGAAAAACAATTATTTTTCCAACTCTACTTTACGGCTCTGAAGATGGAGCATGGTGGGTGATACCAATTTAAAGAAAGTCGAGGTAGTACGAAACAAAGTACTTAGACTAATCGCCGACGCAGTAATGAAGAGGTCAAGAACATGACACGACATCCTCCGCACTATCACATCATACAACAAAAATCAATCCCATTCTTTCAGTCAAGTCACAACACCCAATATAATCTCAAACTCCCTTGGAGTAGAAGACCACCCCCATCACAGGACGCCCACCATCACTAAGCATCGTCAGTTTGGACAATAAATACCATCACCACCATCATCACTAGTATATCCCATCACCATCACAAATCCTTATAACCACCAATAACACCATCATCTCAAATCAGGGGACATGCCTCCAAAGCCATTACATAAAATCCCGCCAGATTTCGATATCAAAGGTTAGCCAAACAGATGACAGAGTGCCAGAGGACGTTGGATTATAGTCAGACGCAGGGGACAAACCTAGCCAATGCGACTCGTTTTAAACACTTTGGCTATCCATCCACGATTCATGGCCAGACCCAGACTTCTATACACGGTGAGTCACCTAACATTACCGCTGGATATATTTCGTAAACCACATCAAATACTGACGAATCGATTCCACAGACCGAACGTGAGGAGAGGGGCTAGTGTAATTGGTTAATACAAACCATAAAAAAATGCACGGAAGTATGTTTTATAACACAAACCTACGTTTTTTTTAATGGAACCCCGTTAGTTTTGTTAGCACATCTGAACATATAAACAAATACGTAATCAGTGCTGTTTGTTGCACTGTAAAATGTTAATTACATCCGGAGATATTGTAACCTAAAGTTGACGCTTGAGTACCACTCCTCCGCTGTTCGACCGTGTGTATCGGAGAGCACCGAATTACGTAGGGATCCAAAGGGAACGGTGATGGACCTTAGGTACAGAAGAGACTGGAACAGCACATTACGTCCACATGCTAACACCTTTTTATTGGTCTTTTCGAGCAACGTTGGCAGATCATTCTGTAGAAACGCGATGTATGTTGCAGCTGTTTGGGCCTCTGCAATGAAGTGAGGACCAATGAGGTGGTCGCCAATGATTCCGCACCATACATTTACAGTCCACGGTCGCTGTCGCTCTACCTGTCTGAGCCAGCGAGGATTGTCCACGGACCAGTAATGCATGTTCCGTAGATTCACTGCCCTGTGGTTTGTGAAACCCGCTTCATCGGTAAACAGGTAGAACTGCAACGCATTCTCTGTTAATGCCCATTGACAGAATTGCACTCGATGATTAAAGTCATCACCATGTCATTGCTAATGTAGCGACACATGAAACGGGTGAAAGCGGTGACGATGCAGTATGCGCATGACACTACTTTGACTCAGTCCACCGGCTCTCGCAATGTCCCGTGTACTCATGTGTGGGTTCATGGCAACAGCAGCTAACACACCAACTGCACCCGCTTCTCCTGTGACGGGCCTGTTACGGACCCGTTTGCGTGCTACGGCCATACCTGTTGCATACAGTTGGCGGTAGATGTTTTGCAATGTGCGGCACGTTGGATGCTCTCTGTCCGGGTACCGTTCTGCATACACCCTGCAGGCTTCAGCTGCATTTCGTCGACACTCGCCATAGATGAGTATCATCTCCGCCTTTTCAGAGTTCGAATACACCATGGTCACAGTTCCTACAACACTACACTATCACAGACGTCTGGTGACACGGTGTACTACAGTTGGTCTGCGTGCGGAGACGAATGCAGAATAACAATAGCAGCAAGCGCTACATGCGGACACTGCGACAGCTAGACCAAACCACAATAGTGCACTACAGCCACACTCGTAAACACGGTCGTCATCGTAAACATGTCCCTGCAGATGCTGCTCGCCGACCGTGGCCCGTGTTTGTTACAACACGCAACTGAACGTCGGAGGTTTCAAGCGTCAACTTTAGGTTACAATATCTCCGGATGTAATTAACATTTTACAATGCAACAAACGGCACTGATTACGTATTTGTTTATGTGTTCAGATGTGCTAACAATACTAACGTGGTTCCATTTTAAAAAAACGTAGGTTTGTGTTAAAAAACATACTTCCGTGCATTTTTGTATGGTTTGTATTAAACAATTACACTAGCCCCTCTCCTCACGTTCGGTCTGTGGAATCGGTTCGTCAGTATTTGATGTGGTTTACGAAATATATCCAGCGGTAACGTTAGGTGACTCACCCTGTATATCGTCGTACATGTGTCATTACTGTACTCGCACATCCCATTAATGATATTCCCGTGCGTGGGAGACATTTTTTATTTGTAAGTCGCAGGCCCTGTATCCGCCAATAAATACAAAATTGCAGTGCCTGTGTTGGCAAGAAGTGCGACGCAGTATTCCTTCGTCGTCGATCCATTATACAGCTTGAATACATTTCATGTCTTTCAGTAATGCTGGAACCTCTTTTCCAAGAATGTGTAGCTAATCGGGCCCCGTAACACGATGCGGTAACACAACAGAACCAACCAGCTGCACTTTTACAGTGAAGCGTTCTTGAAAATGTGTCTCCACAAAGGGATGAGGTTTTAGTTGAATCCGGATGTGAGTTACGTGTGCAGATGATCCCATCACGAGTGAAAGTGGATTACCAATACGAGGAATGAAGACTTGCCCCTGTAACTAACTGCATCTGCAACCGATAAAATTGCACAAATTTTATATGCAATGTTGTATACGAAATAGTTTATATCATCACCTCACAAAATATTTACTGCCCCTCTTAAAACATGTTTACAAGATATCGCGTGCAGGCAACTCGGTATGTCTCTCCCACGAGCGGTGTCATTCAAGAAGACTGCGTGTTCCGCCACGGACGTCACTCTGATCAAATTTGGAGTATGAGCAACTAAGCTGCAAGAAAGCCCGCCGGTTAGCCGAGCGCTCTAGCGCACAGCTTTCCGGAGTGGGGAGGAGCGCCTGGTCCCCGGCACGAACGCTCCTGGCGGACTTGTGCCGAGGTCCGGTCAGCCGGTCGGTCTGTGGATGGTTTTTAGGCGGTTTTCCATCTCGGCGAATGCGGTCTGGTGCACCTTATTCCGCCTCAGCTGCACTATGTCGGCGATTGCTGCGCAAACAGGTTCTCCACGTAAGCGTACCCCGCCATTACCCCACCGCGCAAACATAGGGGTTACACTCGTCTGGTGTGAGACGCTCTCTTGGGGTTCCACAGGGGGTTGAACCGCACAATAACCCTGGGTTCGGTGTGGGGCGGCGGAGGGGTGAAGTGGACTGCGGTAGTCGTCGTGGGGTTGCGGACCACTGCGGCTGCGGCGGGGACGGAGCCTCTCCGTCGTTTCTAGGTCCCCGGTTAACGTACAACATACAAGCTGCAAGAAGAGGAAGTTTGGGATACTGTTCTGTAGTTACCTCCCAAGTCGTTTTTGTTTTCTCTATAAAAAGGCGTGAAATTCTCTCGCTGCGATGTAAATAAACAGACCTATGCAAGGAACTAATTCGGCCTTCCGAGAATGAGATGCTTACTTCCTAACTTGCTACTGAAACCTTCCAGCAGGCTCTAGAATGGAACTCGTCGGACGCGAAAAAAATCTTAAAATGGAAACAAGAGATGTTGCTGCCGTCGTGGTATTCAGTCTGAAGACTGGTTTGATGCTGTTCCCTATCCTTTTATAACCTGTGCAAGCCACTTCATCTCTACGAAATCCTGCATTCTAGATGCATTAAAACCTACTTTCTGTAATCAAACCTTGATATACCCCTATAATTTTTTCTCCCGCCGTCCTCCTCCCCCAACTCCTCCACTAACATTTGACAATTACTTGACATCTAAAAATGTGTGATACCAGCCGATTCCTTCTTTTAGTCAGCTTGCGAGATACATTTCTCTTTTCTCCTATTCAACTCCAGTACCTCCTGATTAGTTATTTGGTCTACGCTTATAATCTTCATTATTGTGAGACCTGAGTTTCTCCTGGCACATACAACTTTCAAGTAAGATCCGGGAATTCAGCCAGGTAACACTTTCAGCGACCGCCGATATTTCGGCGGGAGAACACCCCGCCATTTTCAAGGCAAACTGTAACGGACAGGCGGCGTACATGCAAATTTAAAACCTCGGTTCTCGGACACACACACACACACACACACACACACACACACACACACACACACTGAACACTAGTGCCACCAAAGATGACCAAAGTCAGAGCTATCGATAGTGAGACTACGAACTCTCATGTGAGGTAGCGTTGACTCTGTCCCTCTGTTTTTTGACAAGGGAGAGAACCGGATTCCAAACAGAGTTTAAACAGAAACCTCCATCCCTGTTAACGAGGTTGCTCGCTAATTTAATCTCAACTGCCTCCTTAATAACACTGTCGCCTAGCTGGACGTGAATGCCAATATCTCGGTGTTATTATATAACATGGGGTGACCAGTATCCAAGCAATGTTCGGCAATAGCAGATCTACTTGGCTGCTGTAATCGTGTGTGCCGTTTATGCTCAGTATATCGGTCCTCCACGGTCCTGATAGTTTGACCAATATATGCCATGCCGCAGCTACAAGGAATACGATATACGAGTACACCCGCCTTACGCAGTCCTAGATCATTCTTAACGGAACTCGAAAGTGCTCTAATTTTAGATGGAGGTCGGAAAACACATTTCACATCGTATTTCCGTAAAATACGACTGATCTTGTTGGAAGTGTTTGCTACGTAAGGCAAAGAGGCAGTAGCCTTAGGTGTCGACTCAGAATTATCATCAAACACCCGATGTACAGTTGGTCGATAGCGCAACGCACGTTCAATCTGTCTATCACTATAATCATTTTGACGAAATGTAACTTCAAGATGGGACAGCTCAGATGGCAAAGTCTCAGCGTCAGAAACGACATGTGCCCTGTGTACCAAGATACGAAATATCCCTTCACGCTGAGTCGTATGGTGACAACTATTAGCCTGTAAGTAGAAGTCGGCGTGAGTACGTTTCCTGTAGACTGCATGTCCCAATGATCCATCATCATTCCTCCTAACCAACACGTCAAGAAAAGGTAGGCAACCATCCTATTCCACCTCCATCATAAAACGAATGTTCGGGTGGATCGAGTTCAGATGTTCTGAAAAGGCGTTCAAATTCTCCCTACCATGAGGCCAAACAACAAAGGTACCGTCAACATATCTAAAGAAACAGGCGGGTTTCAATGGCGCCGACTCCAACGCACGTTCAGGCCCAGCCTGAAGGGGTCCTTCGTACCTTGCTACCTTGTTTACCTCTACAGGGAGGAAATGCATCGGTGTTTACGTAAGTTGGATAAACTTCGTAGCTGCTAGTTAGACTGCAATGTGCTCTGCCGTTTTTATTGAGATGACGTGATGAAAATCATGTCCCAACATTTGTCAAGGTTGTGCACCATGTTATTTCTCCTGCCGCCAATCGCATCAAGCAACGTGCTGGCTTGACTCTTGTTCGGGAAAGGATTCGTTTTAATTGTCGAAGTTTGGATTCTGTTTCCAAAGAATTGTATCGTTTTCATTTAATGGTTGCATCGGAATTGTCTGATTTCACTTGGGATTGGTTTGTCGGTGCCTCATGGACTCAAACTAACTGGGAATACAATTCCGTTACTGCCCGGCATTTGGCAAAGTTTGAACTTTTTCATCGCGCGGAGTCTGATGTTATATCTCGATGTTCCTCCTGAAGAAAAGTGGTTTGTCTCAGGACACTATCAAGAGTCCTAACACCTATAGTGCTGTCCCCCCCCTCCCTCCCCCCCCCCCCCCTAGGTTATATGGCCTTCCGAAGCTTCACAAGGAAGGGGTTCCTTTCCGTCCTACAGTGAGTAACATCGGTGCTCCTACATATCGTGTAGCCAAGCATCTTGCTTCTCTGTTGAGTCCACAATAAGGTTGGCGTGAACATCATATAAGGAACTCGGCAGATTTTTTTTTACGTCGTTTGAAGGAACTGTCGTTGAATGACTCTGATATTTTAGTGAGTTTCGATGTGGTCTCTCTCTTTACTCGTGTTCCTCTGTGATTCGTTGCGGTTAACTGAGGATAGGTTTGGTGCTGATTTAACTAATCTCTTTCGGCATGTGTTGACATCCACTTACTTTTTATTCAATGACCAGTATTACGAACGGACAGATGGAGTTGCGATGGGTGGTCCATTGTCTCCTGTGATCTCAAATTTGTTTATGGAAGACTTCGAGGAACGTGTATAGGAGTCGGCGCCATTGAAACCCGCCTGTTTCTTTAGATATGTTGACTGTACCTTTGTTGTTTGGCCTCATGGTAGGGAGAGTTTGAATGCCTTTCTAGAACATCTGAACTCGATCCACCCGAACATTCGTTTTACGATGGAGGTACTTCAAAATGGCTCCGAGCACTATGGGACTTAACTTCTGAGGTCATCAGTCCCCTACTTAAACTTAACCAACCTAAGGACATCACACACATCCATACCCGAGGCAGGATTCGAACCTGCAACCGTAGCGGATGGAGGTGGAAGAGGATGATTGCCTCCCCTTTCTTGACGTGTTGGCTAGGAGGAAGGATGATGGATCACTGGGACATGCAGTCTACAGGAAACGTACTCAAACTGACTTCTGCTTACAGGCTAATAGTTGTCACCACCCGGCTCAGCGTGAAGGGATACTTCGTATCTTGGTACACAGGGCAAATGTCGTTTCTGACGCTGAGACTTTGCCAGCTGAGCTGTCCCATCTTGAAGTTATGAAACGTCCCCTTTGAACAATTGTACATGACTGTCCTTAAACTGATACACAATATTTTTTTTTTTTTTTAGCGCAACGCAATCTGACTTTCAAAAATCCCTACAAAAGAATGGCCCTGACTAACATTAAACTATACCTTTCACAAATCACTTACCTCACAAAAATCTTCGCTGCTCAAGCTACTGCAATACAGGATCGCCACTACTGCCAGCTAAATGAAAGATTCAAACTACTGAAGGCACTAACTACTGATAGGGATAGTTATCAAATGAAAGATATTAATAGAGAACAAACGATGTATTTACCTTGATATCATCATGTATAAATATAGCAGTTCATGACAAATTACAAATCTCCGCCATCTCTCTCCCCACATCCACCACTGCTGGCGGCTCACCTCCAACTGCGCAACGCTACGCGCTGTTCACATCCAGCTGCCGCTGCCCAACACTACAATGGCGAGTATTACAACAATGCAAAGCAGACACAGACTGCCCACAGCACAGCCAGTGATTTTCATACAGAGGTGGCGTTACCAATAAAAAAACCTAAACAGCCTACTTACATAGCCCCCATGCTCCCCACAAAAAATTTTTACAAATTGGATTGGGCAGTGGCCAATACAGATTTGAAAAAATTTTTTCATAATTACAATAACAAAGAAATCAAATGCACACACTTATTGATACAATGTTGGTCAAAAGCTAAAAATTTCTCACAGTCCATAAAGACAGTCCTCATCATTCGTCACAGTAAAATTGCAGTGTTTTTCTCAAAGTCTGACCAGTAAAAGACAATGCACACAGACAGATTTCCATGCTGTCTTGAAGAAGTAGTGTTGTCCTTCCAACGGAAAGACAGTGCTGACTCGACATGCAGACAGGTAATGGGCCACAACAGAGTAAACCCACAGCAGAGTCAGTCGACGTTTTGAAGAATATTGGTAGTTAGGTCATCACAGAGCAGACCCACTGTAGTCCTGGTAGAAATTACGGTACTGGTGGGCCACCAGAGGTGCAGACCCACTGCAGTCCTTGTAGCAATTGGTGGGCCATCAAAGATGCAGACCCACTGTAGTCCAGGTAGAGACAGCCAGCAGCCATCTGTTGCAAATGTGCAGGTGCACAATCACCATCGAAGAGTCTTGCGGACAATATAGCAAGTCCATAAATCACCACTTGTGCACTCACAAAGTTTCTGGAATTGTCCTTAGATCCAGCAATGCTGTTATCCAGTCCCTTGCTGAATCATTAACACATGTGCAAACACTATCAGTCCCTACTTCTCACATATTGTCCATGTACTATGACCAACAGAAACGTGTGCAGTGAAATGTTACTTAATTTGAAGAACTGGTAACAATTACAATTTGGTAACATAAAAATACAATAACAAAGGTACATGATACATCATTAAAAACATAACAATACAGATAACATTTGTAGTAATACAGGCTTTACAAAAGAATCGAAATAACATATACATCAGTGTTACAGGAATTATAAGTACCTACATAAAGAACAGAATAGCTTTGGAAACAACAACTTCACACATGAGCATTAAAACAAAACAGAATAAATAATGTCTAAACATCTTTACAAAGTAAATAACATAGTATTAGAAAAATTCTACAACATAGCTCTCATCAGCTAAACACATAAAGACAGGAAAAACACAAATATACAAGGGTACACAAACATATAGAGGGATGACACAAAAGGAAAGGACAGGGTTTGTTTTACTGCAGTCCAACCCAAAACTTCATATATCTTTCCTCTTATTTCATCCTTTGTTTCCACCAAAAAAATTCTATCAAAGCATGCTTTCTGTATTTATATGTTCACACATTTCTCACCTCAACATTTATTTCCAAGAAAATCCTACCTAAACCTGTTTTCTGTACATTTTTTTTGTATAACTCCTCAATGCATTTCTTCCAATTCATCGAAACTCATTCTCTTAGAGGCTACCTACTCTTAAGCTAACTTACATCTACTGAGCTCAGATGCTAAACTAAGGGACGAGGTAATGCAGCATCACATAACAAATTATCACAAACAGCAATGACAAAAAAATGCCAATTTGCAAAGCAAGCAGCAGCAAATCTAAATTAACAGATAAAATGCAAAATTACAACTAATATGAGCCAATGTGCAGCAACATGAAAAATAAATGAGTAGTAAAATTGGTTTAGCAGAGTAACACAAAGTCAAATTCAGTAACACTACGCCTGGCAAACAGCAGTAACTTATACCTAAACATGACATAGCTCAAGCAGAAAAAATATTACAGTAAAAACAACAATGCAGATAAGGGAAATGTATATTCACATCTTAATATCTATGTAATTAAAGTGGTGCACCACAACAACTTATTGTAAAAGAAATATTACCATGTACTTGAAAAGAATATTATGTATGCAGTTACTGTTACTAGTTCCTTCTTATTGTTCTTTCCTTTCCAAGAGCTCCTTTATCGAAGAATGTGGGTCATAAAATAATTATTTAATAGATCTGTTGACAGAAAGTGTTCACATTAGCAAATGCATTTTATTTTATAAAAGCAATGCTGCAACACAGCTGGAAACCAGATGTCAAATGAAATAAGCAATTACGCAAACCAAAGCATAAAAACATCATTCAATAGTCATGTGGCATTTCGTAGCTCAGTAGCTCTCAACTCTCGTAGAAAGACACTTGTCATAATCAGGTGTGCAGATGTACGAATATTTCCCATCAATTCATAAGCATTTCAGTAATTAGCACAAAGTACGAGTAACCATATGTTTTCAGGTAATGAGCGTGTAATATTTGCGATGCTTTCTACAAAGGAACGTCAATAGCCAGGATAATGGCCTCCCTTTTTTTTTCTACCTGTGCCGCTGAAAGGCTAATGGCTTTTTTTTTTTTTTTTTTTTTCGGACGGCTGTCGCCCAGGTGGGTGCCCGCGATGCATTACGTGGAGGTGGTCACTTAACTTTCTTACGGAAAAATTTACGACAGCAGTTTCCGCTACAGTGACAGTCTCACATAAAAATATTTCACAGGTCAAGAATTAGCGTTGCAAATCTGTAGAAACAAAATCCTATGAATATAACAGTGTCCAAAAAAAATTTTCAGTGGCATTGTGATACATTCACACATGATTCACACATGTACACACATTTCATAATTCTAAAGTATGATTCTTGGTTTCCAACATCCTTTTCCATAAGTCAGAGTCCCTAATCACTATTCATTACTCCTTACCTTATTACACATATATATATATTCGTCGACACGTCAATCTTGCGACGGCACTTCAATATTTCATCATAATAAATACATAGCATAACCAAATTCCTCATATAGCATCAGCTTATTGATCATAAACATACCTCAACAGCATAATACACATCGTGTCATCTGCCTCAAACGTACTTTAAAAATCATGAATCCATACCAAATACATCATTCAAAGCTCTCATAGTATCACAATGGTTCCGAAAATATATGAACAGTTCACAAAGTACAAACAGCATACAATTTTGTAAGTGTGAAGTTATCCAACGGTGTAATTATGTAAACGTCTGTCACTGATGTAGTAAAATAAATGCTTGTCTCTCTCAGGTAAATAATCAGACAGCTGTGTAATTTGTGTGTTAGAGAAATATGGTACCGATGTGTAAGGTTGTATAAGCAAATACCATATTAGCTAGGGTTCCTTGTGGTTGCCACACACATGGTACACAAAGTAGGCGTATACCCCCCTGAGGATTAATGTAATTAACCCTCAGGTGTTACAGATTACAGCAATGGAATGAAATGTATCACGGAAAACTTTCTTTGTAATTCAAAAATCTTTAAAAATAAATGTTTTAAGTACAAAATTAATCACTCAAATACGTGTACTGTAGCGCTAAATGTGCGTCTTGTTGCAACATAATCTGTGTGGAAGTGTCGTAGTTATCGTCCTCCGAAAGCTAAGTTCTGCAGAAGTCAATGTCCTTACCTCATGATAAACAAAAGTGAAATGCTTTGCGTATAGATATCTTAGTTATTACGCTTATTGTTGTGATGAAGAAATTACTGTGCTGTAACGTATTGTTGTGCTACGGAAAAGGCTGTCTCATTGTAGCTATATCACAAAAGTTACTATTAAAACATGTTTTACTTTCCAGAATAATACAGAAAAACTGTGCAGATATAAAACAGATACTCCGCAAAAGCAACAACGTAAATTGTCACACATTAGTAACGTCGTGATATAAATCGTGTAGCTGTCCCATAAACTAACCACTGTGTCATCTGGTATCTCACAGAAAGTACTTTAAATACAGAATGTATTTTCAGGTAACCAAAATGTTGCATTAAAATCTCATTAGCAGTACTGGTAAATGTTCTAAGTATGTAAGCCTGATAGTCGTTACGTAATCGTGCAGCTAACAAGCAAGAATGTACAAATACAACACTGTGTCGTCTGTTCACTATAACAATGCATTCGTAATTTCTGTTTAAAAATGTTCCCTAGGTTCTAGACTGGATATTTAACTTCAAACATTGTTGTATGTTAGCAGTTTCTTAAGTCTAACACAGCATACTAGTAATGTAAAGTGAAAAGTTATATGGCAAAGACAAAGTTAAAAAGCAGATTATCTTTCAATAAACGGTTTTACATGTGAAATGTGGTGTAAACCTTTACTCTTCCTAGTACGCAGAGTTTCAACTTCAACGCAATTATCATGTGGTATACGTCGGATTCTGTAAGGTCCATTGTAAACTAGAAAGAATTTGTGACTCAAGTGTTTCTTCTTATGTGACAATGAATGAGCTTTAATGAGAACTTTCTGACCAATATACAATTTCTTTGCATTTGCTTTACTGTGTAGTTTTCTCCTTTTGTCTGCTGCAGATTTTATATTTTTAAGAGCCAAATCAATTATGTCTTTGTGTCGAAGTTTACGTGTATTTGGGAAAGGTACAAGCTCTCTGATTCTGTTCGGTGGTTCTGCATTCTTTAGTACAAGAGTAGGTGGTAAAGCAGTGGAATCATGAGGCATTTCATTCAGCACATTTTGAAATAAGTGTAAATATCTGTCCCAATGCTGATGCTTTCTATGACAATAAAGTCTGCAAAGCTTATTGATTTCTTTCATAATCCGTTCAGACGGGTTACAATGTGGTGAGTACAATGAAATAAAAACAGGTTTGATTTTATGGTTGCGAAGCATGCGTGACCAAACAGCAGATCTGAATTGACGTCCGTTATCTGAAATGACTTTGCTAACGTGTCCAACTTCACGTAAGAAATTTTTAACAAAGGCGTTGGATACAGATCGTCCAGTGGCTTTACGTAACGGAGTGAAAGAAACAAATTTTGAAGTAAGTTCAACAGCGACTAAAACGTACGAAAATCCATTAGATGTTCTGACAAGCGGTCCCAAGAGATCAACAGCAGCAAATTCTTTTAATTTAGAAGGGATAATAGGAAATAACGGAGCACGATGTGAGACAGTAGATGGTTTCGCCTTTTGACAAAGTTTACAAATAGACAAGACTCTTCGAATTCTCTTTTCCATATTCTTAAAATAACAAGTCGTTCGAAGAATATGATAACATTCTCGTGGACCAAAATGTGCGTAGCTGAAATGAATGTACCAAATGAGCTTATTAACAAAATCGTCAAGAATGCAAAGTACCCATAGCTTGTCATCAACAGTGCAGCGTTTGAAGAGTATGTTGTTTCTAACCCGGTAATAATGCCGAATCTGAGTATATGTCTTTTCATGCCATTTATTTTTGATGTCTTTCCAAATCGGATCTTTATCTTGTTCATGAGCAATGTCCTTTAAAGATGTGGTGATGAAGTTTTCAAAGGCGACTTTCTGAATGTAAAGAATACTGAAATTTTTCTCGAGGTTGCCTTGTGTGTTACTTTTCTCAAGCCCAGCCGGTGCGCGTGACAGCGCGTCCGCAACAATGTTCTCCTTGCCGGGAATGTAGACTATTGTAAAGTGGAATTCTTGCAGAAACAATGCCCAACGTTTTAACCTGTCATGATTTAATTTTGAAGACATAAGAAATTGTAATGCACGATGATCACTGTATACTTTTACGTGCTTACCAGAAAGAAAGAGACGGAATTTGTTAAATGCCCAAACGATAGCTAAAGCTTCTAATTCAGTAACGGAATAATTTTTTTCAGATTTTGTTAGCACTCGGCTAGCAAAAGCAATGGTTTTCTGAACAGTAATGTCATCTTCTATGGCTTCTTGAAATAAATGGGCACCAAGACCGACTTTGGAAGAATCCGTGCTAAGGCAGAAATCTTGTGACAGATCTGGATGAGCTAGTATTGGCGCGTTAAGTAACGCTTCTTTCAAAGAACTGAATTCCAACTGTGCTTGTTCGTCCCAGTTCCAAATAGTATTTTTTCCAGTGAGAGAACAAAGTTTTGGTGTAACTAGAATTTGCATATTCAGAAAACGACGGTAAAAATTTACGAGACCTAGAAAACTGCGGACTTGTTTTTTTGTGGATGGAACTGGAATGGCTCTGATTGCTTCTAACTTTTCAGGATCCGGCTGAATGCCTTCAGAAGAAATAATATGTCCCAAAAACCTCACCTTTGACCTACCGAATTCAGACTTTTCCAAGTTAACTGTAATTCCAGATTCTGCAAAAATACGTAACAAACTGTTGAGGATGCGATTATGTAGTTCCCATGAAGCTTCTGCTATTAGAATATTGTCCACATATAAGGTGATGTGACGTTTTAAGAACTCAGGTAATATGGAATTTAGCCCGCGAATGAATGCTGCTGAAGAAATGTTCAAACCAAAAGGAAGTTTCCGAAACTGATAACAAACGCCGAAACAAAGGAAAGCTGTGTATTTTCTACATTCTGGATGAAGTTCGATCTGATAAAAGCTGGATCTGAGATCAATGGAAGACAACACTTTTACACCATTAAAATTTTGAAGAAGTTCTTCCAACGTTTGCGGCCTGTCTGTTTCAGGAATAATGATCGTATTGATTTGTCTCGAATCTAAGACAAGCCTGATCGATCCATTTTTCTTCTCAACAACATGTAATGGATTGTTGTATGAGCTTACTGCAGGCTCAATAATGCCCTCGTCGAGCATAGATTGTATTTCTGTTCTAACACGGTCCCTATAATGTGCTGGAATTACATATGGTCTAACACAAAATTTAGTATGCTCACGAACACGAAATTGGTATTGAAATCCCTTGATTGTTCCTGTTTTGTGAGTAAAAACTGTGGAATGTGCTTGTAAAATCTCAAAAAGGTCCTGCCTATCAGTGTCATTACAATTCTCAATTGTTTGAATTTTATTCTGAATTAACTTATTAGTGTCAAATGCGCCGTCGATATCATCCCTGTCAGTACTTGCAGAGTGATTGTTAGTGTCTAGTTCCGTAGAAAAGTCCGAACTGTTGTCTAACAGAAGGTAAAGCCGATTAATTTCTTCGTCATGGTTTGAGAGCCAATCTTCAAATTTCAAAGCTATTGACTTACCTTCTTTCTCTAAACTTATTTCAGCATCGTGAAAGTTTAAGATTGCTTTGTATTCATTCAAAAAGTCTACTCCCAATATAATTTCCGTCGACAATAATGGAACAATAAGAAAGTTCATAGAGAAGCTGTGGCTTTGACAAAAGAATTCTAAGTTGGTTTGTTGACGTACATCTACACTTTTTCCAAAGATTGCACCTTGTAATTTAATCTTACGTAACGGAAGTGTGGGACAATCGTTCGATTTGTTGCATTTGCTAAAGGCTGTTTCACTAATTACTGAAATGGGACTGCCAGAGTCAAGTACTGCCGTAAATTTTACGTCATTTACAGTAATGTGAATCGCAGGATATGCAATGTTGTTAAGTTTTACGTCGTGTTCCTGGAGTAAGATGTCCCTAATGTCTTCCATTTTTACGTAATTACTAGCTACGGCAGCTGCGTCGTCAGTTTCATAAGAACGTTTTGTGGCTGCCAGCGGTGTGAGTCATTGCCTATTGTCTCTTTGTTGGCGAGCGTCGTTATTGGGATTTGGAGACCTAACTTCTACAAATTCACCGTGACGAGAGTGCCCTGCCCTGTTTAAATCCCGCCAGTTCTGATGCAATTCAGGTCTGTCGTTACGATCACATCGTCTGTCGTCATGTCGGTAGTTCCTGTAGTTTCTTTCTTGTCGGTTAAGTGGTGGAGAATTTCTCCCTGAATCGTAACTGCGCGCTGGACCGTTGCGTCTAAAGTTATTCTGTCTCCCGTAATAATAATTATTTTGGTTCCCATATTGTCTGTTTCTCTGATTGTCTCTGTGATAGTCACTACCGCGGAGAGGTGATCTTTCCCTGTAATTATTACTACTCTGCCAACGGTTGTCGTACGGGTGGTGTCTGTTTTGGTCACGATACGTGTTGTGAGAATAGCTTTGTCGTGTCCAGTTATTATTTCTTTCATCGCGGAATTGCGACGGATGTGATCTGTAATTGTTGTGCTCCTGCGTTCCGCGATTGTCAGTGTCAATTTCCAGTTCTTGTAACAGCCCTGAAATGCTTCAATGTCGTCTTTGCAACGTCCTGCCAAAATAATATGTCGTAAATGTTCAGGCAGTTTGATTAAGCAAATGCGGATGAGTTCTGAGGGGCTGTATGGGTTTGAAAGATACTGATTATTATGCAACATGTCTTCAAAATATTTCACAAGACTGGAAAATTCAGATTGTTCGAAACGTTTCATCATTATGATGCTATGTTTTACTCGATCTTGTGTGGCTTGAGACCAATATGCTGAGAGGAAGGCATGGTAAAACTCTCCTTCACTGTGGCAATCGTGAATTACCGATCGCATTCTTACAGCTGGTTCATTCTCCAAGTAGCCACACATAAATTCTAATCTGTGCTCTAATGACCAGTTGGGAGGAAAACAATGAGAGAATTGATGGAGCCATGCTTGTGGATGAATGTCGTTGCCAGAATTCTTAAATGTTTTGAATTTACGTGTAGTAATGAACAGCTTATAGTCAAAGTCATCATGTCGGCGAGTCGCATATCGGTCATTGTTACGTCGTTTCGGCGGTTCCATTTCAAAATTCTGTGCACCTTGCCAATTTCTTTCATAACTTCCGAAATGCCCTGTGTTATTATTTTGTGGCTGTTCCGTATTTCTGTGTCCCTCTTCCCGTATTGGGGCGCGAGTATCCTCTGAAATACGTAATTCTTGTATTACCTGTGTCAGCTGATCTTGTACTTCCCGGATTTCTCTTTTTGTACTGTGTATTGATTTGATTTTGATTCTGTTTGAATTTTCTAATTTGTTCATACTCTTCTGTGTCAGTGAAAGCTACAGGTCTTGTGTCATTCAGATCATCATCTACCTTTGTAGATAAGTTAGTGACCTGATCCGAAAGTTCGGCTACTTTCTCCGATAGTGAACACATTTCCTCAGTGTGTTTTTCTGAACCAAGTTTCAAAGTGTCCATTTGTGTTGAAATCGAATCTACTGTGTCCTTTAAGTTTTCCTGAGTTTTTGCAAGTTGCGTAACCGAATCGGTAGATGCAACTGAGTCAATTTTAGCCCACAAGGTCTCATGATTTTCATGAACAATGGTTTGCAGTTCTTTTATGGCTGCTTCGTGATTCTGTAATGCATTTTCATGCCGCGAAAAAATAGGTTGAAAATGCTCACAAATTTGTGTTTTTATGTCATTACAGACTTTTTGACATTTCGATTCAATGTTATGTAACTCACTAGTTAAATCTTCACGTGTTTGTTCAAGTGTGGTGTCTAACTTTTGAAGATTTTGTCCCATTGCGTCTAACTGTTGCTGTGTTTGTCTCTGGTGTTGTTCCATTGTGTCTAACTTTTGAAGATTTTGTTCCACTGTGTCTAACTTTTGCTGTGTTTGTCTCTGATTTTGTTCCATTGTGTCTAACTTTTCAAGCTTTTGTCCCATTTGTTGCATTCATTGTAATAACAATGCACTGGTGTCTGAAACATGTTCCTCAGTGCTTTTCGGCAGTGAATTTGCACCGGCAACATTCACATTTTGACAAGCGGAAAATGTGTCTTGACTCATTTGAGAAAACGGTGAGAACCCAAAACCTGAGTCTGTAGTATTTGCAATATTGTGTTCTGTCATTCCCGATTCCTGAGGCGAGCTGTTGCCGACCAATCGATCGATAACGCTTCCCTGTTCACTACCTGTTTCACTGTCTACACCATTGTTTGCCGCCCGCTCCATTTCCCTATGCGCAATTACCAAATTACTACTTTGAACATTAGTTAATTCATTACCCAGTGGTGCTGGCAAGCTACGCTCGTCGTCACTATTATTTCTCAGTTTACTTTGGAGCCGAGTGTTACGTTTTTCACACGCCATAATTGTCACAATATTTCACACAATAACACAGAAAAGCACAATTTGAAGTGCAAAAATAGGAGAACACATTAACATAGCACTGAAAATAATATCTAGTTAATTGCAAGCGTAGCTGCGAAATACTTGGTGCAAATCTATATGCATGCCACAACTGTTTTACTGTACAACAATGAAAGGCTACAACTACAAAGGGGATTCTCTCTACAATTACGCGCTAGCAATAAACAAAAGCTACACTAAATACACAAACTACAAGAAAAAATCAGAAGATTCCAGTGAGGTATCCTAGGCTAAGGGTCGACATATGAAACGTCCCCTTTCAACAATTGTACATGACTGTCCTTAAACTGATATACAATATTTTTTTTTTTTTAGCGCAACGCAATCTGACTTTCAAAAATCCCTACAAAAGAATGGCCCTGACTAACATTAAACTATACCTTTCACAAATCACTTACCTCACAAAAATCTTCGCTGCTCAAGCTACTGCAATACAGGAGCGCCACTACTGCCAGCTAAATAAAAGATTCAAACTACTGAAGGCACTAACTACTGATAGGGATAGTTAGCAAATGAAAGATATTAATAGAGAACAAACAATGTATTTACCTTGATATCATCATGTATAAATATAGCAGTTCATGACAAATTACAAATCTCCGCCATCTCTCTCCCCACATCCACCACTGCTGGCGGCTCACCTCCAACTGCGCAACGCTACGCGCTGTTCACATCCAGCTGCCGCTGCCCAACACTACAATGGCGAGTATTACAACAATGCAAAGCAGACACAGACTGCCCACAGCACAGCCAGTGATTTTCATACAGAGGTGGCGTTACCAATAAAAAAAACCTAAACAGCCTACTTACAGTTACATTTTGTCAAAATGGTTATAGCGATAGACAGATTGAACGTGCGTTGCGCTATTGAACAACTGCACATCGGGTGACTGATGATAATTCTGAGTCGACACCGAAGGCTGCCCAGCACGGTGTGTAGTTTGACAGCTCCATGTATGATTGGTTGTGGGTGCCAATATCTTCTACGTTGTTCCGTTGAACTCCCTGTTGTACCCTGGTCAGGTGAAGTGGAAGTTATCTTGTCGGTGTGTCCGTTGACTGTCGGTCGGTTGGGTTGTCGTCAGATCGTGAATGGTTGGCCCGACTGCCTGTCTCACCTAAGCGAACGTTAGTGTTTGAATTCAAGGCCGACCCCCGAACATCTGAGCACCCTTGGGTGTATTGTTTTTTCGTTGTTTGTACTTGTATGGCTTCCAGCCGATTTTTTAAAAATTAAGGTCGTTTTACCCTTAAGGCGTAAGATTCTTTAGGCCTTCAGCCTAATTTAAAGGACTGTTCACGTAAGATCTTTCGCATTTTAAAGGTTTTAACGTTGTTGAATTTTAAGCGTTTGGCCTTCAGCTGATTTTGAGTGAGTTGTTTTGCTCTTAAGGCCTTCAGCCTAGTTGAAAGAACAGTTTCACGTAAGGTTTTTGGTATTTTAAAAATTTTAATCTTGTTTTGAATTTAACTTGTTTGCTCTAGAAATCTCACATTCTTTGGACCTTCGGCCTAAATAAAGAACTGTTGTAAGATAAGGCTTGTCTTTTAATTTCTGATTATGCTCGCGTTTTAAGTCATTGGCCTTAAGCCGTTTTTAAATTAAAGTGGCTTTCAGCCGGTAATTAAGTCCCAAAGATCAAAGTTTTTTTGTGCTCTTGTAATGTTTGATCAAATAGTATAGTTGTATGTTCGAGTGTAACTGTCAGCCCCTTACTTTGGTCCCTTTCCACAATTTAAACTACCTATCCTGTCCTGCGGGTTTAGTAAGGCGTTTCATTCTTATTAACATCATTCCATAAACTAGTTGGAATGCATGTCTTATCTAGACTTTATATATATGCAGGTGGAACCTTTTGTGCAGAATTCTTCGCACTGCGGTACTAGAAATTGCTAATTTACGAAAAGCGCGTCCAGTAGATGTGGAACGGCTCCATAAGAAGGCTTGTTGCACAGATCCGACACTTTGTTGACTGACCGAAGGCCGTCCTGTTTGCAGAAGATCAACAAACGCCAGTCCGCTTAAATTTCATGTATAACGCAACAGTACTTCTGTCGGGCGCTTCTCTCTAGTTTTATCTTCGAATATTTCCCTGCGTGATAGCTGAAGATTTTGTCCCGTGATACCATACAACACGCTGCGCGTTCTCCTTACCTGATGCTATTTTACATCAACAGCGATTATAGTGCTCTCCGCTTAGCTTCTGCTTGCAACGAAGGGATGCAAAGATCATGATTTCTTCCTTCATTTGCCAAAAACCAGAAATCTGTAACTTATGTAGTTTTGTAAAATATATATTGATAATTGTGCGAATACTTTACGTCCACTCTGTATATCGGTTTGAGATTTTTGGAAACAATGTAAATGTCAAAGTCTTAGATAACATTTTAGAATGCTCTGTGTTGATCGGAGTGTGGTCGGCAGAAATAAAACCTTTTCTTTATTGGCTGCACATTTACGTTTGGAATCCAAACCCACCCTGCGGTATTGTGGGGAGAGTACGTAGCTTGTTGTACAGATGAATATTCCAAACAAAAGAGTGCGTAGTACTACACAAAAACATTCCCAAGAATGACCAAGCTCCTCCTATGAGTCTGTTATCACTTAATTTATCGTTTGTGTAAACCATTATACCCGGACGCCTTTTCCATACGTGGCAGAAATTTAGGCATTCTCTAATAACGTGTTTGGTTTTGGGGAAGGCATTTGGGTAACAGCCATTTTTGATGCACTTTTGTCGACCCTCTATCCGATCTGCACACACTGAATGCAAAACGCTGAAACAACGCTCAAATATTGGTGTTCCGACATCGTGCAGCGCGAGTCAACTGCGCGGTACTGCGACCAAATTTGTATCCGTCGTATTTTCCCTTATTGTGCGGCGAATGTTTGGTCAACGCTGACAGGAAATACTCTGTCCGGTAATCATAATTTATAGGGAACGTTTAAATCACTAAAATCGATACGGAGTTATCCTCATGCTTTAAACAAAGGAGAAAGGAAGCTGTCACTTTCCAGTTAACAGAGGTGTAAAGCTAATACACTACCGACTATTTGTGGTAAGCTCTATGCTGAACTAGGACTCGAACACGGATCTCTTCTCACTCTCGGGCTGTACATTAGCAACACTATTGTATGCCACTGCAATTATGTCAGTGTCATGTAAGCAGTGTTTGCCATTACTAAGACTGAGCGAGGTGGCGCAATGGTTAGCACAGTGGTCTCGCATTTGAGAGGACGACGATGCAAATCCGTATCCGGCCATCAAGATTTAGTTTTCCGTGGTTTTCCTAAATCGCTCCAGGCAAATTCCGGGACAGTTCCTTTGAAAGGGCACGACCGATTTCCTTCCCTAATCCGAGCTTGTGCCAAGTCTCTAATGACCTTGTTGTCGACGGGACGTTAAACACTAATCTCCTCCTCCTTTTGACTTTTACCAACGTAATGTTTGACCACTAAAGCGTTTTTACATTGGGGCATTCATCCCTTAAGCTACGGGTGATAAGCCGCATGGTAAAAACACCGCAGAACTATCCTGTCTTTTAAGTCAAGACCTGTACATTAGATTAGATTAGCCCTTGTTCCATAGATCATGAATGCGACACTTCGTAATGATGTGGAACATGTCAGGTTAATAAAAATGTCTATACAAGATATTTCATTAACAAAACATTACATGACACTGAATATTTTTACTTTTTTTAAATTTTATATTATTTTATTTTTTATTTTTTGTGGGGTTGGGAAATTACCCACTTGCTATATCCAAAAATTCATCTAATGAGTAGAAGGAGTTGCCATTAAGAAATTTTTGATGCTATTAGGTAAGTGACCAAAGACTTTTGTGTCAGCATAGTTTACCCCCTTCTGAGCCAAAGTTAGATTTAACCTTGAGTAGTGAAGATCATCCTTTCTCCTAGTGTTGTAGCCATGTACGCTATTACTTTCGAATTCGTTCGGATTGTTAATAACAAATTTCATAAGTGAATATTTATATTGTGAGGCTACAGTGGGGATTTCTAGCTCTTTAAATAAGTATCTGCAGGATGATCTTGGATGAGCTCCAGCAATTACTCTGATTACACGCTTTTGTGCAATGAACACTCTTTTACTCAATGATGAGTTACCCCAGAATATGATGCAATACGAAAGCAGAGAATGAAAACAGGCGTGGTAAGCTAATTTACTCAGATGTATATCGCCAAAATTTGCAATGACCCTAATAGCATAAGTAGCTTAACTCAAATGTTTCAGCAGATCCTCAGTGTGTTTTTTTCCAGTTCAATCACTCATCAATGCATACACCTAGATATTTTGAATATTCTACCTTAGCTACCGATTTCTGATCGAAGTCTATATTTATAAATGGGGTCATTCCATTTACTGTGTGGAACTGTATATACTGTGTTTTGTCAAAGTTTAATGAGAGTCCATTTCCAGAGAACCACTTAATGATTTTCTGAAAAACATCGTTTACAATTTCACCAGTTAACTCTTGTCCATCGGGTGTGGTAGCTATACTTGTATCATCGGCAAAAAGTACCAGCTTTGCATCTTCGTGAATATAGAATGGCAAGTCATTAATGTATATTAAGAACAGCAGAGGACCCAAGACTGAACCTTGCAGCACCCCATTCTTGATTGTTCTACAGTTTGAGAAATCACCAGTTTTTTGCTTATTATGTGAACTGTTTATTTCAACTTTCTGCACTCTTCCAGTTAGGTATGATTTAAATCATTTGAGCACTGTCCCATTCATACCACAGTACTTGAGCTTATCTAGAAGTATTCCATGATTTACACAATCAAAAGCCTTTGATAGATCACAAAAAATCTCAACGGGTGACTTCCGGTTACTCAGAGCATTTAATATTTCATTAGTGAAAATTTATATAGCATTTTCCATTGAGAAACCCTTCTGGAAACCAAATTGACAATTTGTTAAAACTTTATTTTTACAAAGGTGTGAAGCTACATTACATTACTTTTTCAAGAATTTTGGATAAGACAGTCAGAAGAGAGATTGGGCGGTAGTTGTTGACATCAGTCGTATCCCCTTTTTTATGCAGTGGTTTAACAATGGCATACTTCAGTCTATCTGGGAAAATGCCCTGCTTCAGAGAGCTATTACATATGTGGCTGAGAATCCCACTTATTTCTTGGGAACAAGCTTTTATTATCCTGCTGGAAATGCCATCAATTCCATGTGAGCTGTTATTCTTGAGAGAGTTTATTATCTTCCTAATTTCAGAAGGAGAGGTGGGTGCAATTTCAATTGTATCAAATGGTGTGGATAAGGCCTCTTCCATTAACTGCCTTGCTTCTTCTAATGAACATTTAATCCTATTTTTTCTACAACATTTAAAAAATGATTATTGAAATGTACACATTTATGGCAATGGGATGAAGAGAAAAGTATGAAGTGCTAACAACAGTTTTTTAAGTATCTTATATATCCAAGTAGTTCACTGGTTTAGATAAGTAGTTTACTTTCTGATAGTTGAAAAATTAAAACTAAGACATATAATCCATGTATCTTTAGTTAATGCACTTAATAAACTCTCGCAAATTAGGAAAATAAAAACCAAAAGTAAGATTTGCAAACTTAGTTCATTTGGTTTTCTTTCTATTTTCCAGCCCACAATCGACAAAAAAACATATCAAAAACTCAGCATTCTCCGTGAAACCAAAACTTAGAAGTTGCGCAACGTAACCTTATGTTTTCAGGTGCAATTCTCCGCACTCCTTACACATATCGAGGGATGCTTTTGTTTGATTCTTCTGTGCCTCATAAGAGTCGTTGGATTTTGAAAAATTGTGCATGCCAAGTCGTTTTAACGAAAATACAAACAAAAGAGAAGTGTTTTCACTTATTAATTAAAATTGTTATTTCATATCCGCGGAAAGTATCATTAACGAAAAAATGTGCGGCATATTTACGGAATTTTATTGCGGCATGTATCCCGATGCATAGGGGAAAGACGCCGCACCTTATAAATTCATGACCTTCAGAGCCGAGATGGCAGCAATAGAAACAAAACACGCTCGGCATAACCTACTGTCACTACGGCTACTCAAACATTTGGAAATATTTGGCTATTTAGCATAGACCACCAACAAATCATGAAGCTGAAAAAGGTTTTGAAGGTATTTAGGTCAGCTAGTCCCACGGAGCTTATGTAAAATGTCCTTTATCGAAACGTAAACACTTTTGTTATAGGGGCCTGGAGTGCGCTGAGCAGCCCCAATGCCGTTACGGACACTCTCAGTCTGTGTTTACCGAAACCACAAGGAGTGCGAAATTTATACCGCACGCAGGCCTATGCCGGATTCACCCTGTTTCTTCTGTGTCGCTGCGAGGCCTCCCGGAAACCATCTGTTGAGGTCTTGCCCGGCTTTGCACTCAGTCATTGCCATTTCTCTATAGTAACTCTTTCAACGGCGTCCGTGACCCTTCTACTTCTGAGGACCTCGTCCTGTTCTTTCGCCTGAGGCTAAAGCTCAGCGTCCACCTCTTCATTTCTCTTATTGGCAGGTGAATTTCACGAGTGTTCGCCACTTTTCAGCGCTAATGGTCCTAGACCACTAGTTCTCAAATGGTTCAAATGGCTCTGAGCACTATGGGACTTAACATCTGAGGTCATCAGTCCCCTGGACTTAGAACTGCTTAAACCTAACTAACCTAAGGACATCACACACATCCATGCCCGAGGCAGGATTCGAACCTGCGACCGTAGCAGCAGCGCGGCTCCGGGCTGAAGCGCCTAGAACCGCCACAACGGCCGTCACTAGTTCTCAAACTGTGGGTAAATACCAAATGGTTATTTGTGTTGCTGTCATGAAATTAAACAGTTCTTAAAAGTTCATTACTATTATCAATATTTCCTAAGATTGTGTGGCTCAACCATATGTCTGCAATACCCTTTATTCCAGGAGTGAAAGTCTTGCAAGGTTCGCAGGAGCGGTTCTGTGAAGTTTGCAACATAGGAGATGAGGTACTAGCGGAAGTAAGGTTGGTCGTTAGCCGTGCTTGGGTAGCTCAGTTGGTAGAGTACTTGCCCCTGAAAGGCAAAGGTCATGAGTTCGAGTCTAGGTTCCGCACACAGCTTCAGTCTGCCAGAAAGCTTTATATCAGCGATCAGCGCACACTCCGCTGCAGAGTGAAAATTCATTCTGGATTATAATACTGATAAGTTACCAATATGGTTCAAATGGCTCTGAGCACTATGGGACTCAACATCTTAGATCATAAGTCCCCTAGAACTTAGAACAACTTAAACCTAACTAACCTAAGGACATCACACACACCCATGCCCGAGGCAGGATTCGAACCTGCGACCGTAGCAGTCCCGCGGTTCCGGACTGCAGCGCCAGAACCGCACGGCCACCGCGGCCGGCTGTTACCAATAATTGTACCTTTTCCCGAATATTACCATTAACGTGTGGCATAATGTGGTGAGGTTACGGCTGGTGAAACAATGTTTACGGAACATCTCCTTCACATATTTCATGCTCTACACATATACTTTGCACTTTTTTGTATTTCGCAGTAAAATTGAGAGATGCACGTAACATATACTCTCGTAAATACAACAAAATACAGCTTGGGTTCAGTACAGCGGTCTTGTCTGCCATGAGGTCTCCATCTACTCCGAGTGTCATCGTAGTTTTTTCGTGTTACACGTGTCGGTGACGTCGATATAGCGACCGAGGTCAGCGTGCTCAACATCGCGCCCCGCTCTGGTTCAAACGTGGTACGACCAGGCCGCCGCAGGACACAGCGAGAAGGCGTGAATCTCACATGACACCGGTGGCTTTGTTTAAATTTTTTTTAAAATGGTGGAGCTTCTCCATGCTCACACTGAAGTGATGACCATCACAAAAGATCTTCTGTGACCCTTGCGTTTTTAATTTCAGCCGAGGAAATCACGAGATGTGGTTCCGTCATATCGTTTGTGCGTCTGGGTAGTATTACCCACTAATATGGACTCATCTAGTGGATAGAAGTGGTCGAAAAGCGAGCGAAAGGCAACAGGTTTAAGCACAGAAAGGAAAAAGTTCCATTGCATGTGCAAAGGGAAAACATATCTACGATAGTCAAGACGGGTCGTAAGAGCTGTAGCGATTTTCCTGCTATCTGCGACGTGCAACTGTAAGGTTGGGGTTACATTTTGGGTATCGTGCAACGCTCAGTGCCATTGTCATAGTTTATGTTGTTGTTGTCGTGGTCTTCAGTCCTGAGACTGGTTTGATGCAGCTGTCCATGCTAATCTATCCTGTGCAAGCTCCTTCATCTCCCAGTACCTACTGCAACCTACATCCTTTTGAATCTGCTTAGTGTATTCATCTCTTGGTCTCCCTCTACGATTTTTACCCTCCACACTGCCCTCTAATGCTAAATTTGTGATCCCTTGATGCCTCAGGACATGTTCTACCAACCGATCCCTTCTTCTAGTCAAGTTGTGCCACAAACTTCTCTTCTCCCCAATTCTATTCAATACCTCCTCATTAGTTACGTGATCTACCTACCTAATCTTCAGCATTCTTCTGTAGCAACACATTTCGAAAGCTTCTATTCTCTTCTTGTCCAAGCTATTTATTGTCCTTGTTTCACTTCCATACATGGCTACACTCCATACAAATACTTTCAGAAACGACTTCCTGACACTTAAATCTATACTCGATGTTAACAAATTTCTCTTCTTCAGAAACGCTTTCCTTGCCATTGCCAGTCTACATTTTATATCCTCTCTACGTCGACCATCATCAGTTATTTTGCTCCCCAGGTGGCAAAACTCCTTTACTACTTTAAGTGTCTCATTTCCTAATCTATTTCCCTCAGCTTCACCCGATTTAATTCGACTACATTCCATTATCCTCGTTTTGCTTTTGTTGATGTTCATCTTATATCCTCCTTTCAAGACACTGTCCATTCCATTCATCTGTTCTTCCAAGTACTTTGCTGTCTGACAGAATTACAATGTCATCGGCGAACCTTAAAGTTTTTATTTCTTCTCCATGGATTTTAATACCTACTCCGAATTTTTCTTTTGTTTCCTTTACTGCTTACTCAATATACAGATTGAATAACGTCGGGGATAGGCTACAACCCTGCCTCACTCCCTTCCCAACCACTGCTTCCCTTTCATGCTCCTCGACTCTTATAACTGCCATCTGCTTTCTGTACAAATTTTAAATAGCCTTTCGCTCCCTGTATTTTACCCCTGCCACCTTTAGAATTTGAAAGAGAGTATTCCAGTCAACATCGTCAAAAGCTTTCTCTAAGTCAACAAATGCTAGAAACGTAGGTTTGCCTTTCCTTAATCTTCCTTCTAAGATAAGTCGTAAGGTCAGTATTGCCTCAAGTGTTCCAACATTTCTACGGAATCCAAACTGAGTCATAGTTTATATTCGTCGTAAAGAGTATCAATGCAAACCGATGAGAGGCACTGCTCAGGCTGGGCACCTACGATGTCTCCCGGGCCAGCCACGGCTGTCATTTGAGTGGTCGATTGGTCATAAATTGATCGCACAGTGAAGGGCTTTGTTTGTGTTTAGTGTGCAATACGGTTTCCTTGCGTTGCCGGATGGTCGGCTGGGTGCAGTCACCTGGGATTGCGAGTCAGTTTTGCTGTAATCCAGGAGATCATCAGTATTTGATTTGTCTGTGGGCTTGTACAAGCCATAGATGATGAACTGGCCCTAGCGTAGAGAGTTTTTGGGCAATTAAGTTTACGCCTATTGCTATGATCGTTGTTTCCAGGTCTATGATTGTTCGAGTGGCTCGAGTTCCAGTACAGTCGTGTGGCAACTTTTTAGAACACTCCCACGAGAGTAGCACCTTCTTTTGTATGACCTGCAGGCGGCGCAGACGTTTTGGAGCTGCGTATCCCCAAATTGGACCAGCGTACGTCGGAATTTTTTGGCTGCCAAAAAAGAGTCATTGTCAATTTTCTGTATTGCATCATATGGCGTTTGTGTTTTCGCAACATTTTCCGTTCCTTCAAAAACTGTCTCTGAGCACTGTGGAACTTAACATCTGAGGTCAACAGTCCCCTAGAACTTAGAACTACTTAAAGCTAACTAACCTAAGGACATAACACACATCCATGCCCAAGGCAGGATTCGAACCTGCGTCCGTAGCGGTCGCGTGGTTACAGACTGAAGCGCCTAGAACCGCTCGGCCACTGTTCCTTCAGTTGCGTCGTTTTCCTTTGTTCGTACAACCACATTTGGATCCTGAGATAACATATTTGAGTCCCATCTATCATCACATCTACGCAACGGTGTGCAATTATCTAGACCGTACACTTCCTCGTCTATCGGACTGAAAGATACGTTTAAATTTCCCATTACAGGATCAGTATTTTGTCTTTGTACTTGCTTCATATCGACCTGTGGTATATGGCTTGCTGCACTGTAACTAGTGAAGTGAGAATTTGGTAAGTGTGATGCAGTAAACTGCTCTGTTATCCCGTCATTCGCGTACGTTCGGAGGGTCGGCTGCCGCTCTGTTGGTATGCGCGCAGTTACCACTTCTGGCAGTGTTGTCTACTGTGAATCCACATTACCTGCTTCGCTCACTTGTCTCAACTGTACTTACTCCATTTGTTTCTGTTTCGGATCGTAAAATACTGACGCAACATCTTCTGGATATACAAATGGAATCTCATGACTTTTTTGCGTTGCCACTACTGACACGGAAGATTGCATAACGGGATTGGTTACATCTGGACTTTTTTCCACCACAGATGATACTACCAATTCCGTCGCCTCACTAGTGCTTTCTGTACGGTTCTCAGTACACTTCTTCAGTTCTGTAGGAAGCTGTTCATAGTGCTGCTTACTTTCGATATTTACAATGCGTGTATCGAATCTTTTTAACACGGCTCGCGTGACACGTTTTCTGACGTTGAGTTCATCCACGATTTGTTGCGCCTTTCCAGACGCAAAAAATGCAAATGGCTCTGAGCACTATGGGAGTTAACATCTATGGTCATCAGTCACCTAGAACTACTTAAACCTAACTAACCTAAGGGCATCACACAACACCCAGTCATCACGAGGCAGAGAAACTCCCTGACTCCGCCGGGAATCGAACCCGGGAACCCGGGCGCGGGAAGCGAGAACGCTACCGCACGACCACGAGCTGCGGACTTTCCAGACGCCATACGTGCTAAATTATCAACTCTGTTGTTGATATCAGACACTGTATCCTGCACCTGGTCAAAGTCAGTACGCATCTTTTTTCTGATCAGCCATAAGCGATTGAATTAGTTCGCGCTAGTCTCTCGCTTCTTTCCGTATTTCAGTATACTGTTCATTAACCTCCGTTCGCATCTTTTGCTGATCTTTGTGAACTTTATCGAACCCATCATAGGTTTCAATTTTGAAATCATTTAAAGTAGCATTTGTGCTCGCTAACCCTCCATTCGATTCAGTTTTTAAATTCGCCGTTTCGGTTTCTAAAGCCACCAACCCTGCATTTGTTTCTGTTTTTAAATCTGCTAACTTGTTTGCTTGACAACAAAAGAGAGTTGCTTCAACATTGCGAACACACTATCAGACGCTTCGCAATCGTCATCTGTCATCGTTTGTTGTAAATTTTGTCGTTCGCATCTTTCATGTGACGTCTCACCGACTTCTGTGCATGTTGCTGACGCACTTACACAAATTCTTTCGATAGGAAACTGTCCCGTTTGATTCAGAATTACAACATTTGGTTCAACGAACCAGAGCTCCACGTCCTCTGATTCTGCTTCTGAACCACTAGATCCGTCATCGGTTTTGTGCGGTCTCAGCCTGAGATACCGATTGCGAAACTGCCACCATTATTCCTCTGCATTATCACTTTGGTTTCGCGACTCGCATTCGATACGTTTTGTTGTACGTCATTTTCTATCAAGATCTTCAGTTTGTCCTATATGCGATGATCTACGTCCGTCCGCCATCTCAGACCGTCTAACTGACCTCTGTCTTTCACGATTTGCGCGTGCCTGAGCTCTAGTCAACATGAAGTTATACGACATGACACGTCTCCAAAATGTCATAGAAAGTTTATTGTGTCATTAACACATCATTATCAACGCCGTTTACAGTTTGTGGGAACTCAGAACAACCCAACAACGCTGTGAATAACTTAGCGCGCGCCAGAAAGCTCATACAGAAGCTACTTTTAATCAAAACACATTTTTCTTCACTCGTTAATACAATCTTTTCTGCTCTGTGGATCACAAATTTACAGTAATCTACCACTGTGCAGACACACATACAAATTTCTTAATACCAATTTTTAATTACTCTATCTAATTTGACTAATTGCCATAATGGCAGACCAATTGCCATCCTGGCAGGGTCACCGTTTTCTGACACCCAACTCCTTTTCTCATTCGTCAGACATCAATGGAGTTAGGAGTGGACCCTTATTCCATGACAGAACACATCGGTGTTTAGCTGTACAAAATTTGTTTGATTTCTGTATTGTTGTCAAAAGAAGTACACTGGTTTACATAGACTGTGACATGACAATTTAAGGACATGAGATGACGTATTACATCCTGATTAGCAGAAATAACACTGGACATAACAATATTAAATTTAGATAGAAGATTCTCTACAAGATTTTTCTTACATCTAGACAGTGAAGCACTGCCTGAGTCGACCAATATCACGTCAAATCACCGGATTCCGGTTCTAAGTTTGGTACTATTTAGAATGACAATCAAGTCTACGAGGGATGGTTAGTTTTCGTGACAAGATGTGCAAAAAATTACGCAAGGTTGCTCATGTTCACAGTAGTTGCAAGGTGTTGATCCAACAATTTTGCGCCTCTACCAGCGGCATTTACCTTTAGCTGAGACGTATTGTCAGCTGCATGGCTGCTGTCGCCCACAGAAAATCCTATAAAAAGCTGATCAAAATCTTGACTGATTTTATCAGTTGAATCTGTCCTATTTTTCTCGTTAGGCTAGAAAATATGCACTCATCCCTAGTCTGGAAAATGTGGTGATATATACGCGCATAGATGGAGCAGCGCGTGTACTTCAATGCCCTCTCAGTTCTCGCATGAACAATTAACGACGTGGCTGTTTCGTTTCCCCGCTATCAGAGCTCAATGATTCTTCAGCTAATTTCTAGCTGAATGTCAGCCAAAGTTAACGCAGCGTTCACACAGAACTACACTTTTGACGTCGTACGGAGCGTGATGCACCCTGTTCTACACTACTTGATGCTGCTTCAGAGGAGAGTCCCCATTTTCTCTATTCTGTCTTTCGTAGCAAACTGTCCCCCACATGTGTCCTTTCATGCTTCGCGTCATGGTCTTTTCAGACCAATGGGAGCTTTCCTTTCATTTCGTGGAAGCTACCCCTGCCAATCGCAAAGGGCCTACCCTTAAACTTCGTCGAAATATTGCCACTTCTTCCAAATTTATTTTACCCAATCGGACATTTTGTGTCCACTCCTGACTCCTAAAAGATACACGCGTACATCCCAAGAGTACCACGTACCTTTCACGTCTTCAGTAAATGCATCTCCCTTTTAACTGCGTCTCAGGCCTGTTTGTATCCACCTGGAAATTTCCCAACGCAGTTTTCTACAGAATTTCTCTGTCGCAGGCAGCGCGTTCGTTGTTTCTCTAGCTATGCGTCACCGACCCCTGTGAGAAGCCTTTCATTGTATTTGGGCCATGAGGGCACAACTTGAGTCTGTCCCCAAACTTAAGCGTTTCTTTCAGCAGCTTTCATCATCTTTTGCTCATTGACATGCAGGATTTGGGTTCAGTGTGTTAATAGCATCGAATCGAGCGTTATCCCTTTTGGCATTACCTATTGTACATTTTGATAGGCAAATTTGCTCATTATCACCGAAGTATGTCGTGTGACATATTCACCGAAGTATGTAAGGTGACATGTGCCTCTACTTGTTACGACACATAAAATCTCATGTAAGGTACAAAATTAACATTCATTCAAGCTGCCACCTTACAAAGTGGATACAACTTTTCTTTCGAGTTTTTGTAACGTCTTCTCTGAATGCTTTTATTTTGCACAAGTATGTCACTAAGGCAAGTATATCCGCTTATTTATTTATTTATTTTTTTGTCATCAGTCTACTGACTGGTTTGATGCGGCCCGCCACGAATTCCTTTCCTGTGCTAACCTCTTCATCTCAGAGTAGCACTTGCAACCTACGTCCTCAATTATTTGCTTGACGTATTCCAATCTCTGTCTTCCTCTACAGCTTTTGCCCTCTACAGCTCCCTCTAGTACCATGGAAGTCATTCCCTCGTGTCTTAGCAGATGTCCTATCATCCTGTCCCTTCTCCTTATCAGTGTTTTCCACATATTCCTTTCCTCTCCGATTCTGCGTAGAACCTCCTCATTCCTTACCTTATCAGTCCACCTAATTTTCAACATTCGTCTATAGCACCACATCTCAAATGCTTCGATTCTCTTCTGTTCCGGTTTTCCCACAGTCCATGTTTCACTACCATACAATGCTGTACTCCAGGCGTACATCCTCAGAAATTTCTTCCTCAAATTAAGGCCGGTATTTGATATTAATAGACTTCTCTTGCCCAGAAATGCCTTTTTTGCCATAGCGAGTCTGCTTTTGATGTCCTCCTTGCTCCGTCCGTCATTGGTTATTTTACTGCCTAGGTAGCAGAATTCCTTAACTTCATTGACTTCGTGACCATCAATCCTGATGTTAAGTTTCTCGCTGTTCTCATTTCTACTACTTCTCATTACCTTCGTCTTTCTCCGATTTACTCTCAAACCATACTGTGTACTCATCAGACTGTTCATTCCGTTCAGCAGATCATTTGATTCTTCTTCACTTTCACTCAGGATAGCAATGTCCGTGACTGAATTTATAAAAGAGGTTATCATGGACTTGGTAGCGGCAGGAGGAGACATTCGATCATAGGAACCAACACTTTCCGCTAGCCCAGACAGAAACTTTGGTCGCCACTTTCCAGGAAAGGTACCACCCACTACCAACAAAGTAAACGCGACGCGCCACTGTTAAGTTTTCTCTGACAAAGGAAAGAAAGACACTCGCAAGCAGATAAGAAAAGAACGCAGATGGTGATAGAAAGAGTGCAATGTTTTCAACACTACCGTTTGGAAGTGAACTATGGATAAATTACATGTACAGTAAACATTTTTGTCACGAAAAACGAAATTATATGCATTTGGAAGATTTTTTTGGTTTATTTCTAGTAGAAATCTTTGTCAGCAAATGTAAAACATCCTCTGGGAGTAATTTTTTCATGTTTCTTGGCAATGCTAACAACAGTACTGACGCGAAAGTATGTAAAATCTAGCATGTTTCCTAATCTATAACGTACATGGTTTAAAATGATGATAGATGTGTACTCCTAATATGGTTGCATATTGTGTAATTATTCTTTAAATTTTCTAGAAAATCACCAGTTCACGTACACCATCAGAGCAGACACAGCAGTGTTGAAAGTGTTGACAGATTTCAGGCGCAGGACACATGATGCCACTGTCATAACGCACACTCTCTCCTCTATTGCTGTGGACATCCAATGCAACAATCATCACCTTTGTAAATCGTCATAATTGTTAAAATAGGCTTTCTGCTCAACCACAATTAGAATCGGGCCTTGCATTTTGTAAGTGTAAATTTCGAGTTCCTCCAAGACGTTACGTTATTTTCATTGATGAATGAGTGCTTTAAAGTTACCGAATGTGTCCCAAACGCTGTTTTGATCTGACAATTTGTGTGCTCCCTGAATCTGGTCTCGAAGATTCTCCCCGTTTGTTCTATGTATTTCCACTGATGTTATTGCGGTTGATCCTATCCACACCTCAGTCCTGGAACTTATTCATACTATAACAGATCTTATAGCAAAGCAGTAACTTTAACACGTTATTTGCACGAAAACCGATTTCAGTTCTTACTTTACGAAAACATCTCTCGATTTTGTCGGAAGACTTTCCATTGTTAAGTCACGGCCACGTATTATTTGCTTTTGTGATTCTTAGCTGCGTCGTGATGTCCACATATTTTATGTAGCTGCTTCTTTATCTTTTTAGAAATTTCCACCACGTCCCTGCTTCCGTACCCATTCACTACAGCTACTTGCTTTTAAACGCTCTGTTCCGTATCTTCTTCCTACTAGCTTAGTGGCAGTCTTAATATGCTATAAATTGAAGTATGCCCACTTGTATCGTTGAGGGTGGCATAGATTAATAACGTGGATTCTACCAAATCACTATTTTATCCTGAGACATAGCATGTAAATGGTGCTGATGGATGGACAGGCTACTCCTGTAACTCATGGTATCAGGTACTTTCTGGTACATTTGGCGTTTGATGACAATCTAGTATGATAATATTATGTACTAGCGAAGCAATGATGGAAATAAAAGAAAGGTTCAGGAGTGGAATTAAAATACAAGGTGAAAGGATATCAATGATACGATTCGCTGATGACATTGCTATCCTGAGTGAAAGTGAAGAAGAATTAAGTGATCTGCTGAAAGGAATGAACTGTCTAATGAGTACACAGTATGGTTTGAGAGTAAATCGGAGAAAGACGAAGGTAATGAGAAGTAGTAGAAATGAGAACAGCGAGAAACTTAATATCAGGATTGAAGGTCACGAAGTCAATGAAGTTAAGGAATTCTGCTACCTAGGCAGTAAAATAACCAATGACGGACGGAGCAAGGAGGACATCAAAAGCAGACTCGCTATGGCAAAAAAGGCATTTGTGGCCAAGAGAAGTCTATTAATATCAAATACCGGCCTTAATTTGAGGAAGAAATTTCTGAGGATGTACGTCTGGAGTACAGTATTGTATGGTAGTGAAACATGGACTGTGGGAAAACCGGAACAGAAGAGAATCGAAGCATTTGAGATGTGGTGCTATAGACGAATGTTGAAAATTAGGTGGACTGATAAGGTAAGGAACGAGGAGGTTCTACGCAGAATCGGAGAGGAAAGGAATATGTGGAAAACACTGATAAGGAGAAGGGACAGGATGATAGGACATCTGTTAAGACATGAGGGAATGACTTCCATGGTACTAGAGGGAGCTGTAGAGGGCAAAAACTGTAGAGGAAGACAGAGATTGGAATACGTCAAGCAAATAATTGAGGACGTAGGTTGCAAGTGCTACTCTGAGATGAAGAGGTTAGCACAGGAAAGGAATTCGTGGCGGGCCGCATCAAACCAGTCAGTAGACTGATGCCAAAAAAAAAAAAAAAAAAAAAAAAAAAAAAAAAAAAAAAAAAAAAAAAAAAAAAAAAAAATCGAAGCCGGCAGTGCTTCGCAATTGCGAAACGAGCGAATTGGATATGCATCCTAAACTCCACTCCCGCTCTGTCTATCCACCACTCCTCATCCACCTTCTCCTTCTGCCCCCTCTCTGTGCGTCACTTCCCTACTCTTCATCTCCTCCTTCACCTCTCTCTGTCGATTATTTCATCCTTCCTCGCCCTCTCTCTCTCTTTCTCTTTTTCTGTCCATTCTTCTCCTCTCTCTCCGACTCTGAGTCTTGATTTGTAATTGAAGTCGCTTAAAATTACTGGTTAAATCGGTTGGGACCATTGGTATACAGGCCATGAGAGAGACCTCTCCAGCTGGTGGACCTGTGACGGTAGTAGCTTCAATGCAGTATTACGCATAGTTTCAATCTGCGAACGAGTAGCATTACAAATGTTCGGACGACCCAAACTCCGTAGTAGTATTGTAATCATAAACCCTTGAGACATAAATACAACTTTCCGATTTTTTGTAAAACCGACGGCTAGGAAAAGACAAAACAGCACATTTTTATGTAAACAACATTTGTATAAAATTATATCTAAGGAGAAAGAAAATATATAAGAGAAACGGCATGACTGATGGTTCACACGCCCTGCTGTCGCTGTTAAAACTGACTGCGTGGAAGGGAATGGAACAGCGCATTTTTCAGCATCAGCATTTTCTTTCCCGCAGTCTGTTTTAATACAAAAACTAAATATTACGGTTTACATAACTGCGCAATCGATTTGTTGTGATGACAATTTATTCAACCATAGATAGTTGAAAAGGAGTTCGTGACTTATCTACAAATTTGACCATCGTGCTTAGGAACTAAACGTGGTCAGCATAAATCGGACTAACACCGTTACAAGCACATGATAAGTTGGTGTAATATATTTTGAAATATTTGAAAACAACGCTAAGCGGTGACTCGTCAACATGCAGTAATACACATGATTTTGAGATAAACACCACCGGCACGTGTTGATACAATAGTACAGATTCTCTTAGAGCATCCATAGACATGCGCATGAATCGTGTTGTGCCGAAGCGTATCATTTTAAAAATCAGTGCAATCAAGCCTATTTTAAAACCAGTGATTGCCGATTGTCTATGATGAAAATTGTAGTGACACAGAAGCACATACACAGAGAACTTTGACACACGATGTCTGTTACTCTATCTAATTAATCCACCGAGCTTTTTACAATAATCTATTTGTTTAGTGCAAACTACAAGTGTTTTCCTTGTATTACTTGTTACATGTGCACCTTGGAGATCTGGCCAATACTTCAAAATGGTTCAAATGGGTCTGAGCACTATAGGACTTAACATCTGAGGTAATCAGTCCCCTAGAACTTAGAACTACCTAAACCTAACTAACCTACGGACATCACACGCATCCATGCCCGAGGCAGGATTCGAACCTGCGACCGTAGCGGTCGCGCGGTTCCAGACTGAAGCGCCTACAACCGCTCGTTCACAGCGGCCGGCCTCTGGCCAGTACTTAAGGTTATAAAGTGTATATGGTCGCGACACTCACTGATGTGAAAATTGCTGCTGTTTGACAGTTGGAACGCGATTAGCATCCCTAGCGGCGAGAAAGACAGCCGTAAGATTAATGTTTGTTTTTAATTATTTTTCTACTTAATTAACGAAATAGATATTATATTACTGCTTTCAGGTATTAGTAAATGATAAAGAGACATGAATGCTAATGAAATAAGCGTATAAACAGCCGAATATCACTGACAGTGACATAGCCTGCACGAAGAAATACTTTCGAATATTCGTATAACTGCAGCTTACTCTGCTGAAATCTAAAGAATATACACACCTATTTCATGCATGGGAAGCATATATTTCTGTTGTCCGTTCTTATTATGATAGGTAGCTCCGTTGACATCGAAAATTTGTGTATGGGGTGAAATGATTCGCATATTTTTACGCTTTACACGAATGTCTAATACAGAATATTTTTGTAAATTTAATTACATTTGCTTCAAAAGCGAATGGGCTGAAGATTCTTACCGATTGTTGTTCAGGTGCACCAACAACCGTTGAGTTGCTTTCTTGTGTTGCGAAACAGTTTTACTGTTTGTGACTTTTTATTGTTATTTCTGTGTGATTTTCCCTTCAGCTGCAGCTTTTGTGGCTCATTTGTTACGTTAAATAGTGAAGGTATTACATTCCAAAGATGTTTCCTGCGTTCCACTTTCACTGATTCAAATGGAAGTTAATGAAAAAAATTTCATGTTTTTGAGGAGATATATTACCCATTTTTGCAGGTCAGGTCTTCTGCTGTTTACTAGCCTTTTTTGTTGTTTGAAAAAAAACTACATTCTTCATTAAATATTCTGTAGGTCACAAGAGAATCGTAAATAAACTTCCCTGTATTGTACCGTTTCTTACCTCCTAGCGTCCTTAGGAAACTAAAGACAAATATGATGTGACTTAATTATTGCCGATTTTTATGGCACTACATACATTCCCTATTGTAAAAACTATATCACAAATCGGTATAAACAATACTATTCGCACTCATGCGATATCGTATTCAGAAGTGTAGGTCTCTGTCCGCTACGAGCGCTGCTGTCTCACCGTATGACAAAAATGAGCAAGCATGTTGTGATTGTGTTGGACTGTGGTTATATATCGCGCGGCGTGAGTTTAATCCATAGCCGGATACAGTACTCAGATGGTCGACGGCCATATACCGCAACCAGAAGCCAGATGTTATACTGCATCCCCTGCGGCGATTATGTTCTGGTAATGAAATAAATAATTGAATATTCGGTGTCATGTATGTCTTTCAACACGTACTCATTCTGTTTGTGGCCTCTCTCGAATGAGGTTCATTTTAACGTTTTCATGGAATGACTATAGACTCTTTGTTACGTGATTAACCTTTGTACATCGTTGGTGGAAATGAACCAAGGTCGACTATTTTTATATAAAGTAACTTACATTCACTGAATAATTTATACCATAATACACACGCAAGAGGAAGATGAAATGAAATGAAATGTCGTGTGGCTAGGGCTTCCTGTCAGGTAGACCGTTCGCCTGGTGGAAGTCTTTTGGGTTGACGCCACTTCGGTAACTTGCGCGTCGATGGGGATGAGATGATGATTGATAAGACAACAACACACAGTCCCCGAGTGGAGAAAAATCTCCAGCCCCGCAAAAGATCGAACCCGGGCCCCTTAGCATGACATTCCGTCGTGCTGACCACTCAGCTATTGAGGTGGACAAAAGAAAACGTATCTCACTTGTGCCTCTTATAGTATTATAGTGAACTAGTTAGATGTATATGAAAAAGTAATTCTGAAGCGTGTTAAAAGTCAAAAGTATATCTTTGGATTTATAATATTAGGTCGGTGGATAAGTTCGTAGCGTTTTAGTTTTTCATGTTGGTAGTTCGGTTGCTACGGATTTATATATCGACTGTCATATTTTATTTGTAGTTCACTGTTGCTATTTACATATTGTCATTTGGAGATAGTGAGTGAAGTTGTGGAAGACAGAAATTACTGAGCTATGTGGAGAAATCGGAACATTCGCGACCTATTCTTCTGTTTGAATTCAGCGGAGGGGCGAAAGTAGTGCACGCAGCTAGAAACATTTGCGCCGTGTATGGCGATAATGCCACTGGAAAGAGGACGCCAAGAAACTCGTTTTCTCGTTTTAAGGAGGTTCGTTTTCATATCAGAGACTCTTCACTTTCAGGAAGACTTTCGGGGTTTGATGAACGTTGTTTACACGCTTTAATCCCGAATCATCCAAGTCAGTGTTCTCGAGAACTGGCAGATGTAGGTGAACTCCAATCATCCCACCATAGTGCGACATTTGCATGCAATGGGGAAAGACTAAAAAGTCGAGTGTATGGGTACCGTGTGCTCTATGGCAAAATCATAAAAATCAGCGGGTTGCCATTTGTGCATCTCTGCTTGCTCGTCATGAGTTGGCTCGTGAACAACGCCGACCAAGCCTATCATGTATCGTTACTGGTGTTCGATCCCAACGGCCTCGTATCACTAGCAGTCGATATGACAGGCATCTTATCCGCATGGCTGTAACGGACCGTGCATCCAAGTCTCGATCCCTGAGTCAGCAGATGGGGACGTTGGCAAGACAACAACCATCTGCACGAACAGTTCGACGACGTTTGCAGCAGCACGGACTATCAGCTCGGAGACCATGTTGCGGTTACCCTTGCGCTGCATCACTGACAGGGGCGCCTGCGATGGTATACTCAACGACGAACCTGGGCGCACGAATGGCAAAACGTCATTTTCTCGGCTGAATCCAGGTTCTGTTTACAGCATCATGATGGTCGCATCCGTGTTTGGCGACATCGTGGTGAACGAACATTGGAAGCGTGTATTCGTCATCGCCATACTGGCGTATCACCCGGCGTGATGGCATGGGGTGCCATTGGTTACACGTCTCGGTCACCTCTTGTTAGTATTGACGGCACTTTGGACACTGGGCGTTACATTTGTGTTACGACCTGTCGCTCTACCCTTCATTAGATCGCTGCGAAACCCTACATTTCAGCAGGATAATGCACGATAGCATGTTGCAGGTCCTGTACGGGCCTTTCTGGATACAGAAAATATTCGAACGCTGCCCTGGCCAGCACATTCTCCAGATCTCTCAACAATTGATAACGTCTGGTCAATGGTGCCCGAGCAACTGGCTCGTCACAATACGCCAGTCACCACTCTTGATGAACTGTGGTATGGTGTTGAAGTTGCATGAGCAGCTGTACCTGTACACGCCATCCAAGCTCTGTTTGACCCAATGCCCGGGCGTATCAAGGCCGTTATTACGGCCAGAGGTGGTTGTTATGGGTACTGATTTCTCAGGATCTATGCACCCAAATTGCGTGAAAATGTAATCACATGTCAGTTCCAGTATAATATATTTGTCCAATGAATACCCGTTTATCATCTGCATTTCTTCTTGGTGTAGCAATTTTAATGGCCAGTAGTGTATTATTGTTGACTAATGTGTCTTGTGTTTATCTGTTGTGTTTCTTAAATTTATGGTAAAACCTTACGACCTTACGCACCAAGCTAATACTTCGACGACGTGAATTAAGAAAGTCAGGCACTGATGGCCTTGCCGTTTAGCGCCCTCCGCCATAAATCATCATCAACAATAGACACATATTTCGATGTTTCAAGGATTGGAAAGAGCTATGAACTGTATATTGAGGTTAGGGAAAGAGTCCGATGGCCTGGAAAGTAATCCAGTCGCATATTAATGTCAGAAAATATCAATTTCAGCTGTAACTGCTAGAGCAGAAACCAACAGTTCACCGATTGTGTTGATTGCAGTGATCTCTATACTGTCTGCATGCCGTTCCAGCGTGCCGACCAAAGATGCTCATACTTCGTTTCGTGCATAATTTCGCTACCACGAAATATCACGAGAACGCAATATGTAAATACTTTTCGATTCTTCTCCCACATCAGTCTATTACATCGCATGTTGGTATAAAGTTCAAAGCCAGAAGTAAGTAAAGAATTCTTTATCACGTGGAAAAATTTTAGCATAACTACAAGGTAGCAGACTCCTTTCTTTCAGGAGTGCTAGTTCTGCAAGGTTCGCAGGAGAGCTTCTGTAAGGTATCGAAGGTAGGAGACGAGGTACTGGCAGAAGTAAAGCTGTGAGTACCGGGCGTGAGTCGTGCTTCGGTAGCTTAGTTGGTAGAGCACATGCCCGCGAAAGGCAAAGGTCCCGAGTTCGAGTCTCTTTCGGGCACACAGTTTTAATCTGCCAGGAAGTTTCATATCAGCGCACACTCCGCTGCAGAGTGAAAATCTCATCCTGGAAACACCCCCCAGGCTGTGGCTAAGGCATGTCTCCGCTATATCCTTTCTTTCAGGAGTGCTAGTTCTGCAAGGTTCGCAGGAGAACTTTTGGAAGGTAGGAGACGAGATACTGGCAGAAGTAAAGCTGTGGGTACCGGGCGTGAGTCGTGCTTCGGTAGCTCAGTTGGTAGAGCACTTGCCCGCGAAAGGCAAAGGTCCCGAGCTCGAGTCTCGGTCGCGCACACAGTTTTAATCTGCCAGGAAGATTCATATCAGCGCACACTCCGCTGCAGAGTGAAAATCTCATTCTGGAAACATCCCCCAGGCTGTGGCTAAGCCATGTCTCCGCTATATCCTTTCTTTCATGAGTGCTAGTTCTGCAAGGTTCGCAGGAGAACTTCTGTTAGGTTTGGAAGGTAGGAGACGTGATACTGGCAGAAGTAAAGCTGTGGGTAGCGGCCGTGAGTCGTGCTTCGGTAGCTCAGTTGGTAGAGCGCTTGCCCGCGAAAGGCAAAGGTCCCGAGTTCGAGTCTCGGTCGCGCACACAGTTTTAATCTGCCAGGAAGTTTCATATCAGCGCACACTCCGCTGCAGAGTGAAAATCTGATTCTGGAAACATCCCCCAGGCTGTGGCTAAGCCATGTCTCCGCTATATCCTTTCTTTCAGGAGTGCTAGTTCTGCAAGGTTCGCAGGAGAACTTCTGTAAAGTTTGGAAGGTAGGAGACTAGTACTGGCAGAAGTAAAGCTGTGAGTACCGGGCGTGAGTCGTGCTTCGGTAGCTCAGATGGTAGAGCACTTGCCCGCGAAAGGCAAAGGTCCCGAGTTCGATTCTCGGTCGGGCACACAGTTTTAATCTGCCAGGAAGTTTCTAGCAGACTATGTATATGACAAGAACCTGCAGGCACGCCGAAGTTCAATACTGGGAGATTAGGGCTCTACACCCAGGTAGTTGTGTCTCTTTAAACAAGTCATGTGTCAGCATGGAATTCAACTTTTACACAACGATACAAGCTCAGCACAATAGGCTGAGGGGTGGTAGGAATGAACCAAGTGACACATCAGGCAATCACCATCGACAGTTGCACTGAACTTTTATTTGGCACATTTAAACGAGACAAATAACAAATAAAACCAACACATCTTTAAAATTACCATTTAGGTGAGAGCAGGTTACTTCAGAATTTAAACATTCATAAACCACGGCACTTATGGCCTATTACACATTTAGTGAAATGAGTTAAAAATTACTCAAAAACTATGATCAACCTGAACAACAATTTACTAATATTTAGCCGGCCGCGGTGGTCGTGCGGTTCTAGGCGCTGCAGTCCGGAACCGCGGGACTGCTACGGTCGCAGGTTCGAATCCTGCCTCGGGCATGGATTTGTTTGATGTCCTTAGCTTCGTTAGGTTTAAGTAGTTCTAAGTTCTAGGGGACTGATGACCTAAGATGTTAAGTCCCATAGTGCTCAGAGCCATTTGAACCATTTTTGAACTAATATTTAACGAAGTAATTCAGAGTACATGCAACAACAAATCAGATAGGATGGCACACAACCACGTAACTGAAATGGCAGACATCGTATAATGTAGGATATAAAATATAAAATTTCATGTGACCAACCAACCTCGTGGGATTCAACAAACTACGCCCAGAAGCGGACGCTCGCCCATTCAGCTGTTTCAAATACAGGCTCGGCATGGACCCCCAAAACGGGAGCAAGCAACGGTCACGAAAAGGCACGAAAAATCTCAGAACTAGTGGGTATCTACAACAGATTTACATCTGTTGTAAGTAACTTGAAACAGTAATTCATTGCAGCACATCAACCTATTAATGAACATCAGCTAAGCAGTACAAATCTATTATCTTATGTGCGTAAGGCCAACTATACATCAAGCCGAGAGCGGACTTGATACACGGCCAGCCGGCACGCGCGGGCAAAGGGGGCGGAAAATACACAACAGCACAAGCAGGACGCAACCCAGTACCCCGCACCCGCTACCAAGACAAACAGCCAAAGCCCCGATAAAACGAAATAAACTGCAATAAATAGAGTGAAGGCTAACGGTATATCGACACTGCCGCCGTCTTCCCCCCGACGCAAAACACAAGTCGACTTACATCAGCCGGCCGAAGTGGCCGTGCGGTTAAAGGCGCTGCAGTCTGGAACCGCACGACCGCTACGGTCGCAGGTTCGAATCCTGCCTCGGGCATGGATGTTTGTGATGTCCTTAGGTTAGTTAGGTTTAACTAGTTCTAAGTTCTAGGGGACTAATGACCTCAGCAGTTGAGTCCCATAGTGCTCAGAGCCATTTGAACCATTTGAACTTACATCAAATAGCCACATTTAAATTTATGATTAAATCAGAATTGATTACCATATCCAAATACTGTCATTGAAGGAATTCTTGTACTTTCATTAATACAATCAGTTTCAAACTATTTAAACAATTATTGTAGCCAAGATAGACACGAAGCCCATGCCTACTACAGTAGTACAAGTTTATATGCCAACTAGCTCTGCAGATGAAGAAATTGATGAAATGTTGTTGTTGTTGTTGTTGTTGTGGTCTTCAGTCCTGAGACTGGTTTGATGCAGCTCTCCATGCTACTCTATCCTGTGCAAGCTTCTTCATCTCCCAGTACCTACTGCAACCTACATCCTTCTGAATCTGCTTAGTGTATTCATCTCTTGGTCTCCCCCTATGATTTTTACCCTCCACGCTGCCCTCCAATACTAAATTGGTGATCCCTTGATGCCTCAGAACATGTCCTACCAACCGATCCCTTCTTCTGGTCAAGTTGTGCCACAAACTTCTCTTCTCCCCAATCCTATTCAATACTTCCTCATTAGTTATGTGATCTACCCATCTAATCTTCAGCATTCTTCTGTAGCACCACATTTCGAAAGCTTCTATTCTCTTCTTGTCCAAACTATTTACCGTCCATGTTTCACTTCCATACATGGCTACACTCCATACGAATACTTTCAGAAATAACTTCCTGACACTTAAATCTATACTCGATGTTAACAAATTTCTCTTCTTCAGAAACGCTTTCCTTGCCATTGCCAGTCTACATTTTATATCCTCTCTACTTCGTCCATCATCAGTTATTTTGCTCCCCAAATAGCAAAACTCCTTTACTACTTTAAGTGTCTCATTTCCTAATCTAATACCCTCAGCATCACCCGACTTAACTCGACTACATTCCATTATCCTGGTTTTGCTTTTGTTAACGTTCATTGATATCCTCCTTTCAAGACACTGTCCATTCCATTCAACTGCTCTTCCAAGTCCTTTGCTGTCTCTGACAGAATTACAATGTCATCGGCGAACCTCAAAGTTTTTATTTCTTCTCCATGGATTTTAATACCTACTCCAAATTTTTCTTTTGTTTCCTTTACTGCTTGCTCAATATACAGATTGGATAACATCGGGGAGAGGCTACAACCCTGTCCCACTCCCTTCCCAACCACTGCTTCCCTTTCATGTCCCTCGACTCTTATAACTGCCATCTGGTTTGTGTACAAATTGTAAATAGCCTTTCGCTCCCTGTATTTTACCCCTGCCACCTTTAGAATTTGAAAGAGAGTATTCCAGTCAACATTGTCAAAAGCTTTCTCTAAGTCTACAAATGCTAGAAACGTAGGTTTGCCTTTCCTTAATCTTTCTTCTAAGATAAGTCGTAAGGTCAGTATTGCCTCACGTGTTCCAGTATTTCTACGGAATCCAAACTGATCTTCCCCGAGGTCGGCTTCTACTAGTTTTTCCATTCGTCTGTAAAGAATTCGTGTTAGTACTTTGCAGCTGTGGCTTATTAAACTGATTGTTCGGTAATTTTCACATCTGTCAACGCCTGCTTTCTTTGGGATTGGAATTATTATATTCTTCTTGAAGTCTGAGGGTATTTCGCCTGTTTCATACATCTTGCTCACCAGATGGTAGAGTTTTGTCAGGACTGGCTCTCCCAAGGCCGTCAGTAATTCCAATGGAATGTTGTCTACTCCGGGGCCCTTGTTTCGACTCAGGTCCTTCAGTGCTCTGTCAAACTCTTCACGCAGTATCGTATCTCCCATTTCATCTTCATCTACATCCTCTTCCATTTCCATAATATTGTCCTCAAGTGCATCGTCCTTGTATAGACCCTCTATATACTCCTTCCACCTTTCTGCTTTCCCTTCTTTGCTTAGAACTGGGTTTCCATCTGAGCTCTTGATGTTCATACATGTGGTTCTCTTATCTCCAAAGGTCTCTTTAATTTTCCTGTAGGCAGTATCTATCTTACCCCTAGTGAGATAAGCCTCTACATCCTTACATTTGTCCTCTAGCCATCCCTGCTTAGCCATTTTGCACTTCCTGTCTATCTCATTTTTGAGACGTTTGTATTCCTTTTTGCCTGCTTCATTTACTGCATTTTTATATTTTCTCCTTTCATCAATTAAATTCAATATTTCTTCTGTTACCCAAGGATTTCTACTAACCCTCTTCTTTTTACCTACTTGATCGTCTGCTGCCTTCACTACTTCATCCCTCAGAGCTACCCATTCTTCTTCTACTGTATTTCCTTCCCCCATTCCTTTCAATTGTTCCCTTATGCTCTCCCTGAAACTCTGTACAACCTCTGGTTCTTTCAGTTTATCCAGGTCCCATCTCCTTAAATTCCCACCTTTTTGCAGTTTCTTCAGTTTTAATCTACAGGTCATAACCAATAGATTGTGGTCAGAGTCCACATCTGCCCCTGGAAATGTCTTACAATTTAAAACCTGGTTCCTAAATCTCTGTCTTACCATTATATAATCTATCTGATACCTTTTAGTATCTCCAGGGTTCTTCCACGTATACAACCTTCTTTCAAGATTCTTAAACCAAGTGTTAGCTATGATTAAGTTGTGCTCTGTGCAAAATTCTATCAGGCGGCTTCCTCTTTCATTTCTTAGCCCCAATCCATATTCACCTACTACGTTTCCTTCTCTCCCTTTTCCTACACTCGAAGTGTAGGATAGGTTAAAGTTAGATATAGTGGGAATTAGTGAAGTTCGGTGGCAGGAGGAACAAGACTTTTGGTCAGGTGACTACAGGGTTATAAACACAAAGTCAAATAGGGGTAATGCAGGAGTAGGTTTAATAATGAATAGGAAAATAGGAATGCGGGTAAGCTACTACAAACAGCATAGTGAACGCATTATTGTGGCCAAGATGATGAAATTTATGATGAGGTAAAAGAAATTATTCAGGTACTGAGGGGAGACGAAAATTTAATAGTCATGGGTGACTGGAATTCGAGAGTAGGAAACGGGAGAGAAGGAAACATAGTGGGTGAATATGGATTGGGGGAGAGAAATGAAAGAGGAAGCCGTGTGGCAGAATTTTGCACAGAGCATAACTTAATCATAATAATCTTGGTTCAAGAATCATAAAATAAGGTTGTATACATGGAAGAATCCTGGAGATACTAGAAGGTATGAGATAGACTATATAATGGTAAGACAGTGATTTAGGAACCAGGTTTTAAATTGTAAGACATTTCCAGGGGCAGATGTGGACTCTGACCACAATCTATTGGTTATGAACTGTAGATTAAAACTGAAGAAACTGCAAAAAGGTGGGAATTTAAGGAGATGGGACCTGGATGAACTGACTAAACCAGAGGTTGTACAGAGTTTCAGGTAGAGCATAAGGGAACAATTGACAGGAATGAGGGAAAGAAATACAGTAGAAGAAGAATGGGTAGCTCTGAGGGATGAAGTAGTGAAGGCAGCAGAGGATCAAGTAGGTAAAAAGACGATAGGTTAGTAGAAATCCTTGGGTAACAGAAGAAATATCGAATTTAATTGATGAAAGGAGAAAATATAAAAACGCAGTAAATGAAGCAGGCAAAGGGGAATACAAACGTCTCAAAAATGAGATCGACAGGAAGTGCAAAATGGCTAAGCAGGGATGGCTAGAGGACAAATGTAAGGATGTAGACGCTTATCTCACTAGGGGTGAGATAGATACTGCCTACAGGAAAAATAAAGAGACCTTTGGAGAAAAGAGAGCCACTTGTATGAATATCAAGAGGTCAGATGGAAACCCAGTTCTAAGCAAAGAAGGGAAAGCAGAAAGTTGGAAGGAGTATATAGAGGGTCTATACAAGGGCGATGTACTTGAGGACAATATTATGGAAATGGAAGAGGATGTAGATGAAGATGAAATGGGAGATACGATACTCCGTGAAGAGTTTGACAGAGCACTGAAAGATCTGAGTCGAAACAAGGCCCCGGGAGTAGACAACATTCCATTGGAACTACTGACGGCCTTGGGAGAGCCAGTCCTGACAAAACTCTACCATCTGGTGAGCAAGATGTATGAGATAGGCGAAATACCCTCAGACTTCAAGAAGAATATAATAATTCCAATCCCAAAGAAAGCAAGTGTGGACAGATGTGAAAATCACCGAACTATCAGTTTAATAAGTCACAGCTGTAAAATACTAACGCGAATTCTTTACAGACGAATGGAAAAACTGGTAGAAGCCGACCTCGGCGAAGATCAGTTTGGATTCCGCAGAAATATTGGAACACGTGAGGCAATACTGACCCTACGACTTACCTTAGAAGAAAGATTAAGGAAAGGCAAACCTACATTTCTAGCATTTGTAGACTTAGAGAAAGCTTTTGACAATGTTGACTGGAATACTCTCTTTCAAATTCTGAAGGTGGCAGGGGTAAAATACAGGGAGCGAAAGGCTATTTACAATTTGTACAGGAACCAGATGGCAGTTATAAGAGTCGAGAGGCATGAAAGGGAAGCAGCGGTTGGGAAGGGAGTGAGACAGGGTTGTAGCCTCTCCCCGGTGTTATTCAATCTGTATATTGAGCAAGCAGTAATGGTAACAAAAGAAAAATTCGGAGTAGTTATTAAAATCCACGGAGAAGAAATAAAAACTTTGAGGTTCGCCGATGACATTGTAATTCTGTCAGAGACAGCAAAGGACTTGGAAGAGCAGTTGAACAGAATGGACAGTGTCTTGAAAGGAGGATATAAGATGAACATCAACAAAAGCAAAACGAGGATAATGGAATGTAGTCGAATTAAGTCGGGTGATGCTGAGGGAATTAGATTGGGAAATGAGTCACTGAAAGTAGTAAAGGAGTTTTGCTATTTGGGGAGCAAAATAAGTGTTGATGGTCGAAGTAGAGAGGATATAAAATGTAGACTGGCAATGGCAAGGAAATCGTTTCTGAAGAAGAGAAATCTGTTAACATCGAGTATAGATTTAAGTGTCAGGAAGTCGTTTCTGAAAGTGTTTGTATGGAGTGTAACCATGTATGAAACATGGACGATAAATAGTTTGGACAAGAAGAGAATGGAAGCTTTCGAAGTGTGGTGCTACAGAAGAATGCTGAAGATTAGATGGGTAGATCACATAACTAATGAGAAGGCATTGAATAGAATTGGGGAGAAGAGGAGTTTGTGGCACATCCTGACAAGAAGAAGGGACCGGTTGGTAGGACATGTTCTGAGGCATCAAGGGATCACAAATTTAGCATCGGAGGACAGCGTGGAGGGTAAAAATCGTAGAGGGAGACCAAGAGATGAATACACTAAGCAGATTCAGTAGGATGCAGGTTGCAGTAAGTACTGGGAGATGAAGAAGCTTGCACAGGATAGGGTTGCATGGCGAGCTGCATCAAACCAGTCTCAGGACTGAAGACAACAACAACAACTCATTTAGAATTGGATACGTGTCTCTCAGGCAAACTATCACTTCAGACAGAAACTTAATAGTAATGTCATTGCAGTTCGCAACAAAATATATCCAGGGAAAATTTTATCCATGTATATCTATAGCAACTGGCCAGCTTAACTCAGTCGTGTGACATAAGCACAATAACCAGGCGGCACTTAGACAAGGACAAACCAAACCATTTTCAATGGCCGTTAACACTGACAGTAGCAATCTACAACATAGTGTATCAGCAACCTAGGCCCTAGTAAATGTTAATCATCACATCACATACAGCTCTCACTGGGACCTTGAGCACCAAGTAAGCTGAAATTAACACATTCGAGGACAGACTCAGTAGGAGTAGCAACAGCCGGCCAAGGAAATGAAGTCAACAGCACTGAACCCAGTAGTCGATTGCGGCCACAACTTACAGCACAAGCAAGGCCCTCACCCTCTTGCTAGTTCGACGAAGCCAGCCGCCGCAGATCCCGGCGCCAGGAGACATGCAGGAAGCGAAATACACCAACGGCTTCCCAGTAACGTGACTGCTTCCACGCCGGCGATATTTCCTACGTCGCCGTCACCCGAGTAAACAGCCCCTATTAGATGTGCTCTTCCTGCTGGCTCGCACGACGCCTGTACTGTCCGCCAGACCTCCCAAACGACGTTACTTTCAGGCGTCCGAAAACAAAAAAAAATCCTCGCTACTTGCTGGAGCTTACACCTCGCTCCGCGATCGGCCCGGTAGGTGGCGCCACAGCACTCTCTGCGCACACCGCCGGATAGATGACCCAGATCGGCGGCGGGAATATCGCTGATCGAGCCACACAGCTCAATAGGCTGTATAGACAAAGGAGAAAATCAATAACTTAAGCTTACAACAGTTTCTGAAAGTGAACACAGAAAATTCTGCTTCTTTCTTTACCACATATTTTCTCAAATGCCGGTATTCACGACATACAGCCATACTGTACCAACTGTCAGAGAAAGTTTTTATGGTGACGGGACAGTGCACTGTTGGAACTCCATAAATTGTTGTCTTCATCAACGTCTCATATTCAGAAGGGACCAGTTTCACCACAAAATTCAGCGTTATGAAGTAGTTCACTAAATCTGTAATTTTATCTCCGGAAAAGTCACGAATGATCCTGATTCGAGCGATCTTCATTGGTAAGCCTTCAACAGCTTCGCGGTGTGCACAAAGTCCTTAACATACGCGTGTACCGTGCATGTTTTTCAAAATTTTCCGTGATTAAGGGCTTACCCAGGAAGCGATCGGATAGTAAAGATGTTGTTCCTGAAAATCACGCAATCTGCGGAGTACCATTTACCAGTATGTTTAGGTTTATCTTCACTTACCCCTGGAGCCACTTCTGCGTGAATATTGAATGTCTGAAGATCTGGTTCAAATGGCTCTGAGCACTTAACTTCTGAGGTCATCAGTCGCCTAGAACTTAGAACTAATGAAACCTAACTTAACCTAAGGACATCACACACATCCGTGCCCGAGGCAGGATTCGAACCTGCGACCGTAGCGGTCGCTCGGCTCCAGACTGTAGCGCCTAGAACCGCACGGCCACTCCGGCAACTCTGAAGATCTCTGCAGATATTTATATAGTGCGGGAGAGTGCAAATGAACATATTTAGCTTTAACGTCGCAAACTGCCTTACTCTTCTATAGTCTGAAGTTGATAAATTAGATTTTTACATGGTTCATAGAAAGGTCGATATTCCCTTAGTGGTCGAGCAGTAATTAAATAAGCTGCAAAAGTATTACACGATAAACTTAAATTTCAGGGATCAGGATTTAAAAAACAGAAAATGGCTGAGAAGCCTTATGCATCAATGTCCCTATGTGTTGAAGGGTTTTTAATCAAGCTCTGGAACGAGAAAAAACGCGGCAAACGCAAAGGAGAGTGTAAACAGTAGGTGGGGAGAAATGCTTTTAAGGGCCTCATGTGGATTGCTTTAATTTTTCCGTTCTTATTCTTTTTTTTCCGCATAAACTCATACTCAGATTCCTAACTGGGTGTTTGAACCGATGGGGGAACCGTGTTTAAAAGTTAGGGATATAATTTTACAATTCCGCATTAATTAAGGAGGTATAAAAAAACGAAACAAACATGCACTCTAGCGAACAGGGGTTAAGGTGAAAAAAAATTAAAAAAAGGAAACGGTTATGAATGGATTGTGGGATAAGCAGAGAACAATTTCAGAAAATACACGAACACGCCTGTGTGATGACGGGTTTCCTCGTTGCCTCAATTGTTTGTGCTGTTCGGTATAAACTGGAGCGAAAAAAAAAGTAGAAAAAGAGGTTCGGGAAAAAAAAATCAGGCGAACAGCGCCGAGCTGCTCCGTGGGATAGCAACGGCGAGGGTGGAGAGCGGGGAGTTAGGGAGATGAAGGAGAGGGAGAGAGAAGCGTGAGAGAGATATATAGAGGGAAGGGTGAGAGTGTGAGAGAACAGTCGACAGGCGGCAGCGAAGAGTGGCGAGTAATTCAGATTTGGCGGTGGCGCCGGCGGCGGCGGACGATTAAACTAACGTACGCGGCGAGACATCAGCGCCGAGACCAACGCGGCAAACGGGTGAATCGTCGTTGCCTCTGGACAGCCCTTTTTCCATATCACTTTGGCTCCTGCTGTTGTTTTGATAAAATTACAGAAAGTAAACAATTATAATACCACTCTAGTTTATCGCCGTCCCAATGGAAAATTGTTTTCATCCCGTTGGTCGCAAATGGCGGGTGAAAAAAACACACTCGTCCGGTCCGGCCGAAACATATTCACAAACACACGAGCACGGGTACGTGAATTCAGGTGCGTGTACAGAGGTACACAGATGGACATACGCACATTGGTGGCGCCAGCGAAAAATAAATAAAAAAATGTAATTTAGGTTCGCGAGGAAACACTATATTGAGTAAACAACTGTTTTTATAACTGTTTCCCTTTCGCGGTGGCGCAGACCCTTTTTTTTGTTCATTTTTTCATTTTTTTTTTGTTTTGTATGCGCATGGCGCGCGATTTCCCGTCAGCCGTATGGCGGCGCGCCAGTCACAATATTGCGACAGCGTCTGTTTTTTGCCGGTCGTCACCGCTGTCCGTAATTAAAAGGACTACGGACGGAAAAATATTTTAATATGACTCGGCGAATCGCAAGTATATTTTTCCTTCGCGTTGTTTTGGTATCGCACGGATTGCGTTCCGAAAAATGCCACCCCGTGTCCTCGCCCGCGGTATGAAATCCTGTTCCTAAAAATTTCCTTTTTGCTCCGTAAAAGAAAAGGAAGGAAGAAATGAGACTTCTGTTGTTTGATTAAATGTCTCGCAAAAGGTTTTCCATAAATATTGCTGTATGAACGTACCAGAGTTCGGATTGTTTTGTACGCTCTTAAATTGGACAGGGTGGAAACGGAAGGATTCGTTTGCACACCGTAAATTCTTCTACTGTTCATTTTCAACTATACTTAGAATTTTTTTAACTTTCAGACAGTTGGTTTCGAATACCGCATGTATGTCAGTGCGACGTCGCAATATACAGTTTCTCACACTTCGTTTGTAAATCACAACATGTTCATGTAATTCACACATTTTTAAACTTTAGGATCTGCACCTCCTGCTTGGCGTGACGGTATGTTATATATCGCGACCTTCTTGCCTAAACTTTTCGTGATTGCTAATATGTCTTTAAACCTAGTAATACCACTGCATTTTCCTTAGAGCACATTGTCATGGGGAAGGTGGTAATTTATGCAGTCTTTAACACTAGTAATACCAGTGCATTTTCTTTAGAGCACATTATCAAGAGGAAGGTGTTAATTTATGCCCACCCTAAACAATACTCCCTTATTGTTGCGGACATATATTAACAACATAATTTTTAAAGAGATACAGATGTGTAACTATCGTCCGGAACCAGAATATACCTTTTTAGCGCACTGCTAGCAATACTGACGCACTTTTAGTGATGTTTACTGCCGACGGAGAATGGGAGCAAGGGGGGTACTTTATGTCCATCGTAAAAAAGCAAAATTCGTTAATTGTTGTTGACTTTTACTTACAATATCATTTTTAAAGAGATATTGATGTGTAAGTAAGGTTATGAACCTGAAAGTATTGACTATGACATTCGCTGGGGAAAATGACAGCTACCACTAAAACTTAAATTTTTGGGTTAAGTGCAACTAAAAAATTAAAAATTTTATTTCATTAAAAAGCAGCAAATACTGTTTTCAATTTAAAATGTAAAGTAACTGACTAAATGACAATATTTTTAAAAGGTTCAATTTAAAATGTAAAGTAACTAAATGACAATATTTTTAAAAGGTGATCATGACGTATACCCCCCCCCCCCCCCCTTTCTCTTGGTATTGCGATGGTTCAGTCTTTCCATTTCTCTACGCTTATCATTTCGGATGGAGCTCACTGTTGTTAACGACGTAGAAAATTTACTTAATTTCGCCTTTGTGGCCGGCTGACTTTCCTATCGCCACACTTGTATTTCATCCTAAGACGAGTGATTCCTGAAGTTTTCCCGGTGTAATGAGTATTCCATGCGGTTTCGTGATTGCAGCCATATGACGTCGACAACTTCCAGCGATGTTCCGGCTGACAACAATTCAGCCATGCTGAGGTGAGTGTTGTGGACATGTTAGAATATCATTTTAAGACGGCTGAATCGTTCCCACCCGAGTTATCAAAGTGCATCTGGATGCAGTCCCATGTGTGCGTACATAAAGCCGTACACATTATGTATCAAGCAAATATGTATCAGAAACAGCAGAAGTTTTCTAGGCGAATAAATACTAAGTTGCGATCGAATCCAGTAATGATATTGAAAGGAATCTTGCTTGCGTCGCGTTGCCGCACGTTTCGTGGCTTGTTCACAAAATCTGACACTCTCATTACGAAGAGAGAGCGCTTTGACACACACACACACACACACACACACACACACACACACACACACACATATATATATATATATATATATATATATATATATATATATATATATATATATATATATATGTGTGTGTGTGTGTGTGTGTGTATATAACATCCAATATTACAGAAATATTTCCACTAAATTGATAAGAAATTTCCAGAATCTCTCAGGACACGTGATGGTAAATAAGAAATATTTGCCGATAGCGAGCTAATTACGTGTAAGTTCACAAATCCCCACCTCCATCCATTACACTACAGTCAACAAACAAACAAAGTAAGAGCCTACAGAATATCAGACCAGCTGTGTGGCTGGATTGAAGAGTTTTTAGCAAACAGAACACAGCATGTTGTTATCAATGGAGAGACGTCTACAGACGTTAAAGTAACCTCTGGCGTGCCACAGAGGTCTGTAATGGGACCATTGCTTTTCACAATATATATAAATGACCTAGTAGATAGTGTCGGAAGCTCCATGCGGCTTTTCGCGGATGATGCTGTAGTATACAGAGAAGTTGCAGCATTAGAAAATTGTAGCGAAATGCAGGAAGATCTGCAGCGGATAGGCACTTGGTGCAGGGAGTGGCAACTGACCCTTAACATAGACAAATGTAATGTATTGCGAATACATAGAAAGAAGGATCCTTTATTGTATGATTATATGATAGCGGAACAAACACTGGTAGCAGTTACTTCTGTAAAATATCTGGGAGTATGCGTGCGGAACGATTTGAAGTGGAATGATCATATAAAATTAATTGTTGGTAAGGCGGGTACCAGGTTGAGATTCATTGGGAGAGTGCTTAGAAAATGTAGTCCATCAACAAAGGAGGTGGCTTACGAAACACTCGTTCGACCTATACTTGAGTATTGCTCATCAGTGTGGGATCCGTACGAGATCGGGTTGACGGAGGAGATAGAGAAGATCCAAAGAAGAACGGCGCGTTTCGTCACAGGGTTATTTGGTAACCGTGATAGCGTTACGGAGATGTTTAACAAACTCAAGTGGCCGACTCTGCAAGAGAGGCGCTCTGCATCGCGGTGTAGCTTGCTCGCCAGGTTTCGAGAGGGTGCGTTTCTGGATGAGGTATTGAATATATTGCTTCCCCCTACTTATACCTCCCGAGGAGATCACGAATGTAAAATTAGAGAGATTCGAGCGCGCACGGAGGCTTTCTGGCAGTCGTTCTTCCCGCGAACCATACACGACTGGAACAGGAAAGGGAGGTAATGACAGTGGCACGTAAAGTGCCCTCCGCCACACACCGTTGGGTGGCTTGCGGAGTATAAATGTAGATGTAGATGTAGAACTGTTGTGTAAATGTATGCCTTTGATGTTCAAGACGTGCTGAAGGCTCTGACCGCCGGCCAGCTTATATACGTCGGACATTAATTATACTTAAAAACCAGCGAATATGGGCTTCAGTTGCCTCGCTGTGACGTTACAGACCTCGACCAACTCCACGTCAACGAACTCCTTCCCGTCTCGTGTGAGGACGGATTAGGAGAGAGTAGCCTTTTCCTTTCCGCTTACTGCCGTCTGAAGAGCCTGATTGGCTTCACGTGGCTCTTCCGGCCATATTTGCCTCTTCTGTTTTCGTGTGGCATAGGACGTATTAATATTTTCGAAGTTTTAACTGATATGTCTCATTATCGCGGTTTCCACTGCACTTTTTTGATGCCAGAAGGGAGGTGCGTTAACAGAACTCCTACTGGGGGGAGATATACGGCAACTTATCTTGAAATTTGAGAGTTGTCCGCAGGTAAATCATGCGAGAAAGAACGGCACTGTTTTGCAGCATTAGCTTGTACAAATACCTAACCAATACTGCTGTGAAATGATGTGCATTTAAATGCTTGACGTGTTGGTTTTTCTGTTTGTCTGTGGATGGTTGAAACACTCAAGTGCAGCTGGCGCATAACTAAGCCAACACATATGATCATTGTTTCATTTCGCTTCGTATTTAATGCTAAATTATTGAACAGAGGTAAACGCTTTTCTTGTTCGTTTAACTGCCTGTAGTGCACCATTACTTCAGACAGTGAAAAGTGCTTGGGGGAAGTACAAAAAACAACAAAAAACATGCGAATGTAATGGAAATAATACAGCCAATTTTTTTAATCCTCGATATCTTATAGCTGCTCCTCTGCTGGACTAATCAATTTTAGTTGGAAATGTATGTGTCTCAAACAACATTTTTTTATACACAATAGTCGAGATATACAGTTAGTCAATTAGTTACTTGTTCCGTAGATCACATTCACGATAAACCTTATGACGTGGAACGTGTCCGCAGAAGAAACACAGAACACATACAGATATATTTTAAAAAACTACGAAAAAATATTTCCATGGAAACACTCTGACGATTTACAGCTTTTTCTGTAAAAATGACTAGTAATTTCTATTCAAGAATTCTTCTAAGGTATAGATGGGATCTGTAAGAAGAAACGTTTTTAACCTGCATTTGGAAACACTGCAGCTATGTGGTGCTACAAAATAATGCTGAAGATAAAATGGGTAGATCGTGTACATAATGAGGAATTAATCAATCGAAGTGGAGAGAAAAGGAATTTATAGTTCGAATTGACTAAAGAAGGGAAATGTTGATAGGACACATTCTGAGGCATCAACGAATTGTCCGTTTGGTATTGGAGGAAAGTCTGGAGTATAAAAATTGGTGAGAGAGCCAAAGGAACGAATACAGTAAGCAAGCTAAAATGGTCGTAAGTTGCAACAGTGTTTCGGAGATGAAGAGGCTTTCACGAGATAGATTAGCGTGGGGAGTTGCATCTAACCAGTCTTTGGAGTGTAAACCACAACAGAAATAATTGTGACGCGTGTTATTTCCTATAGGTAGGCCAATTTCATATACTTTCTACGTTCGTAGTCTTATTCTGAATCTACCCCTGCTAAAGTGATGGACGATATGACTATATCCTAAGACAGTAAATATTTTTGCCAGGGAAAATTGTTGTGGTTGCGTAACTGATAACATTTCAGGAAATAACTCTTCTGCATCCACATCTTATTTATTTGGTCATAAGTAGTTTTAAGGCCGAACATTCACTACACAGAGTGCTCATCCTCGTAATTTCAGCGAGCGTGAGCATCTGATAATGAGGCTTCGACTTACAAGAAGTTGTGATTCAAGAAATAAATACACATAGAATGTCTGTGGACTAGATACTTCCTGAAAGAATATATATGTTTTCCCTTTGTGTCATTAGCTTTTCTGCCAACATCTCGGCGTCAGAATAGCACTTATACCTAAATTCATCAGTTATTTGTTGGATACATTCCAATCTCTTTCTTCTCTTACAAGTTTTACTCTCTACAGCTCCCACAAATACCACGGAAGCTATTCCTTGGTATCTTAACAAATGTCCTGCCACCTTACCAGTCTACCTAACATTGAACAGTCTTCTGCAACACCACATCTCAAACGCTTTCGATTTTCTTCTTTACGTACATTCCTAGAAATGTAGTCCTCAAATTGCTGCCGATATTTGATACTAGTAGGTGTCTGTTCATGGTGAACGCTTTCCTTTCCTGTGATAGACCGAATTTTGTGTGTCATCGCTTCATCCGTCATGTATTATTTTTCTCCCAAGGTAGCACAAGTCCTTCACTTCGTGGTCCTGAATTTTTATGTCAAGTTTATCAATTATCTTATTTCTGCCACTCTTCATTACTTTCGTTTTTCTTAGGGTTTACTCTCAATCAGTATCTTGTTCTCATTTGATTGTTTAGTTCATTCCACAGCTCCAGTAATTCTTCATTACATTAATTGAGGACAGCAGTGTAATCAACGAACATTGTCAGTGGTATCCTTGCACCATGAATTTTAATTCCACTTCTTTCTTTCATTTCCGTAGTTACTGCTTCGATTTATAGATTCAACAGTAGGGTCGAAAGACTGCATCCCTGTGTTATACTCTATCACGCAATTTCCAATGTGAGCACTCTGTTCTTAATCTTCCACTCTTATTTTTACCTCTTGGTTCTTGCACACTTTGTTTATCTACCCTTCCTTCTCTACGGCGTGTACTTACTTTCCTGAGGATTTAGAACATGACGTTACATTGTCGTACGATTTTTGTGGGTAGATATGTCCTATAAATTATTCTAGCGCTTCTTAAGCCATTATACAGCTCATCCTCAGAACAGTCTCTGGTGCGTTTACCTCTCGTAAAACCAAGCTTAATGTCATCTAACATATCCTCTTCTTTTTCTTTTTTTTTTTTTTTTTTGTTGATAACTTGAATGTGAACTGTTAAACTAAATGTGTGACTGTTCTCGCAGTTATCCGCCTTTTTTATCTTTGGCATTTTGTGAAAGATATTTTTCTGAAAGTTTGATACAATGTCTCTAGACTCATAGATTCGACGACCACCTTGAATAGTCGTGTAGTTGTCACTTTCCCCTATGACATTCGAAACTTCGAACGGAAGTTATCTACGTCTTCCACCTTATTTGACCGGAAATCTTCCAAAGCTCATTGAACTGTATATTACTCGGAGCCCCATATCATCCATATCGAATCCCTTGCTTTATCTAACACATTGACATTTCCTCCTCTCATAGAGACCTTCAATCCACTCTTTATATTTATGTACTCTCTCTTCAGCATAGCAGATTTCCTCTCGTACTTCTAATCGAACGCCTTTGATTTTGGATTCACCGAAAGCTGTTTTGATAAGGACAACAATAGCAACAAGAACTGCAACGATACCCACACTGAAACAGACCGAAAGTTTCATTTGGTTACGATGAAGGGGTCAAACTTTCTGTATTCCATCCGTTTCTACATTCTTAAAAGTATTTTGATAATTATTTCACCTTTAAATTTTGGACCAATATATCTCTTTATCGAAGATCACTCTTGGCTGAGAAACGTGAAAATTCATCCCCTTCTCCCATACTTACAGCCATAATCGAAGTAACTGTTATTCTACGACTCGTGTCCTACCTGTCTTTTCCGTCGTTTTCTCAAGCAAAATTCGATGTAGCACCTCTTCATTAGCAACTAGCCTTCGGCATTCTGTAGCACCACGTTTCACCAGCCTCTGATGTCTTCACTTCAGTACAAACAAATAATTTCAGAAGACAATTCCTAGTACTGAAATTTATATTTAATTTTATTACATTTCTCTTATTCAGGAAACCTTTCCTTGCTATTTCCAGTCTTCATTTTATATCCTAAACACGTACGCCGTTGATAGTTATTCTGCTGTCCAAACATCAAAGCTCTTCTACTAATTTTAGATTCTCATTTCCACATCTGCAGTCTGATTTCTGTGCAAATTATAGATAATAATCTTTCACTCTCTGGATTATATAATTTCTACAGTGTAACTGATGTAGAAAACAAACTTCAGTTTTCCACCTCCCCCCACACCTCTACAATCCTCATCGCTGCTTTACCTGTTTATTCTCATGTTAAGATCAACACACATTTCAGTTGATCTTGTTCATATGATGCAGGGGGGACAAGGGAAAAGATTTATTCCAAAGTCTCATTGTACGCAATATTTACACGATTTCTTTTTCAGTTCTTCATTGGCGATCAATCTAAAACCGTATCAAGCAAAATAACAAACTCACAATATACTGTTGAAACTTACGTTTGTTAGTACCTTGGGCTAACGAGAGGGGTCCATCGAGTAGACGGTAACAAGAAACGAACATCTCCTTAGAAGAGAGAGGGAGGCCATTTGCATCCCCCTTCCCATTTTAGTGCCCTCCTATTCATTGCGTTCATCACCACCACCATGATCACCGCCATCATCATCATCATCATCTTCATCTTCTTCTTCTTCTTCTTCTTCTTCTTCCTCTCCTTCTACTACTACTACTACTGCTCCTACTACTATTACTGCCACCACCCTCTTCTACATTGTCCTCCCTCTTGCTGTTTTCATTTGTTTTGTCTCTATTTGTTCGCTTGTCGTAATACTACAACCCCGCAGAAATAGCTCTCAGGCTATCGTACCATAATCACGCCACTGTCCTTCTACCTTCCAAAGAGTGTATTCCAGTCTATACTCTCAAAAGCTTTATCGAAATTTAAGGGAGATGAAAATTTAAGCGATACGTGTGACTGGATAAATTGAAAGAACAACAAATAATCTTATTCGTTCATTTATTTGGCCTTCAGCGTGAGTACACTATTTAGTCATTAACAGTGAAGGCAAAAATTGGAATTTCCTTAACTCGGGCAAGAGCATATTTCATTAAATTACTTAACAATATTTATTTACTATTGAATAAACAAAGACAAGCTTAACTTCTAAATACTGAAACTTTTTCTTTTTTTTAAGTTAAATAGTGAAAGATCAATGAGACATAAAGACTACGCCCAGTAGAAATAATAACACACGAGACACCGAATTTAACCGACAGAAAATGATTTCACCTTCGTGAGGTACCACAGCCATATAGAAATTTCTGAAAGAAATTTCGGCGATTTGACTGTAAAGTATTATTCGTTTATTTTACAATCATGATTTTCAAGGGCAAGTTGAACTGAAAACTAATACAACCTACAGATAACACAGTGTAGGGCATAATATGTGAACAAAAGATCATTACGTAATTTAAGATCATTAGACGTCACATAGTGTTCGACATGCCTAAATGACGTGTCATCGTCAAAATAACATACATCCGGTCTTACAACACAATCGTCGCATTACAGGATATACTGTAGTCCGTCGACTGATTTAGAAGCCCGAAGATATGTTATGTCTTCGGTGACATCATTTAGGCACGTCCGATACTTTGTGACATGTAAATGATATTGTTAAATTATGTAATGAATTTTTGCTACTTTTTATATCCTGCAATATGTGAGTTGTACGTTCTATTAATTTTCAGTGTTATTTGCAATTGAGAATGGCTATAAATTCAAAATAGTGATTGTAATTTACAGTCAAATGTCGGAAACTTCATTAAAAAAAGAAATAATTGACAGACGTATTGAAGTTGAGGAAATGAAGCAGAACGTAGAAAACAGCTAAGTGGGTATGGCTAGAGGACAAATGCAAGGCTGTGCGAGCGTGCATCAGTAGGGGAAGTTAGATATTACATATAGGAAAATTGAAGCGACTCCAGGAGAAAAGAAGAGCAGCGGTATTAATATCAAGAGTTCGGGGAAAATAAATGAAAACTTTGAGGGTTTCTGATGACATGGTAGTTCTCTCATGTACGAAAATGACATTGAAGAGCGGATGAACGGGATGGATAGCTTACGGTTTGGAAGTTCTATGAATATAAAAGAAAGTATGACAAGGGAAGTACTTCTAAAAAAAAAAAAAAGGAAGTGTGTTTATGTCTAATTTACGTTTAAGTGTGGGGAACACTTTTCTGAAGACGTTTGTCTGGAGTATAGTCTTGTATGGACGTGAAACGTGGACGATAAACAGTTCTAACAAGAGAAAAGAAGATTTTGACGCGTGTTAAATTTTTGGGAATACAGTTGGATAATAAATTCAGTCGGAACGGGGCATACCATAAAATTGCTGAAGCGTCTAAACAAATATTTCCAGAGCGAATAATGTCAGATGTAGGAGATATAAATAAAAAAATTTGCATACTTTACTTGTATTATATCATATGGGATTATATTTTGGGGTAGCTCGTCAAACCGAGCATAGGTTTTTGGAGCGAAAAAGCGTGTAATAAGACTCACTTGTGATGTAAATTCAAGAATATCATATAGAAACCTGTTCAAGGAAACGGGTATTCTAGCCACTGCTTCTCAATATATTTATTCCTTAATGAAATTCGTTGCAAATAATTTCTCTTTTTCTAGCCAATAGCTCAACACATAGTATCAATACTAGGAGTAAGAACAATCCATATAAAGGCCTAAAATCATTTACCTTGGTCCAGAAAAAGGGTCCAATATTCAACAATACACGTTTTCTATAACTTGGCAGCAACCATTGAAAACTTTGTTTCAGGAAAAGCATAGGTTAGACAGGAATAAAGACTTTTTGGTAGGCAACTCCTTCTGCTCAATAGATGAATGTCTTAACAGGGACTGTTAGACCTGCTTAAGTAAAAACATATGTTAGACTTCAGTTTTGACAGCACTTGGTCATAAAAGTCATTATTAGCTATTCCTATGTGATAAATTTGCTAAAAGTGAATAACTATGTTTCTTTTTGACAGTGTGTTAATTCTGTAAATACTAGCAATTCCAGTTCACTGTGATGTATTGACATGCGTTGACAATCACCCCACAAATGATCATGGAAGTGAGTATTATATTCAAATGTTTTGTGTTTTTTTATGCTTGAATACAATAAACAGGTTCAAATTAATGTACAGGATGATCCAGAACAGCATCAACATTTGAAAATGCACTAATTCAAGGAATAATGTAGGTACCAATGCAAAAATTGTCACTTATACCTGAATCGATGTGGGGTTTTACTGAGAGCAAAAATGAGCGCAAAAACTGCCCAACCCAAGGCGCTGGGCAGCAACACGTCAGCGACGCTGCATGTGAATCGTTTGAAAAAGAGTTGTAGTGAGAGAAATAACCAGACCACCCGTAGCCTGGCTGATAAACACCTGCTGGAAGGTACGACCTTAATGCAAGATAGCGCTCCACCCCACATTGCTTCAGGTGTGAAAGATGTCTTGCGCACATCGTTTGGTAAGGATCATGTACTGAGCCGCTACGTACGTCATGCTTGGACCCCAGACCACAATCGGTGTTGTTACTGGTTGTGAGGTTAACTGAAGTAGCAAGTCTACCGCCATCGCCCGACCTCATTAGGGACGCTAAAAGACAAGTTTTTGTATGTCCATCCTTTTGGCAGGAGGTCTTTGAGACGACGGCTATTCACTACTGTGACAGCCGTCCTTATGATTTTATGTTACTTTGTTGCAACCAGTTTCAACGCTTCAGTGCGTCATCTTCAGGCTGTTGTTGATGCCCGTTGTTGATGCCCGTACCGCATCAACAACAACCTGAAGATGACTCACTAAAGTGTTGAAACGGGTTGCAACAAAATAAAATAAAATCTTAAGGACGGCTGTAAGTGTTTTATTTTGTCACAAACTAAAAGACAACATCCGACGAAATTTCTCACAATACCTATTGATACGCTGTACAGTGCTATTTATAATAATGCCCCTTGCCTATCTGTATTGTTGATGAATGACTGTCGACTTGTTCAGCATTTGTTATAAAGAATTGTGGTGTCACCGCCAGACACCACACTTGCTAGGTGGTAGCTTTAAATCGGCCGCGGTCCATTAGTACATGTCGGACCCGCGTGTCGCCACTGTTAGTGATCGCAGACCGAGCGCCACCACACGGCAGGTCTCAAGAGACGGACTAGCACTCGCCCCATTTGTACAGACGACGTAGCTAGCGATGCACACTGACGAAGCCTCGCTCATTTGCTGAGCAGATAGTTAGAATAGCCTTCAGCTAAGTCAATGGCTACGACCTAGCAAGGCGCCATTAGTAGTTTATTGCCTGAATCTACAGAGTCTCACTTGTATCGTCAATAGCGATGTACAACAAGGATGGATTAAAGTTAAGTAATCCAGCAGCTACGTACTTTTCTTTATAGCATTCATTAAGTATCCTGTTTCAGACCTCACGCCATCCTTCGTGAGCTTATAGCGTGCATTGCGGTCCCCTCAAACCACACTGTGTCGGCACTTCTGTCGACACATCAAGAATATCGGCTTTGCTGAAAATAAATAGTTGTGGCAACTATTGCTTTTGTATCATATGAAGCTTATCTTTTGGTCATTTTGTGCACTTTTATTGCTTTCAATAAAACACCATGTCATTTCAAGCAGGCGCGTCAATTTTTACCTCTTTACCTTCATTATTCCGTGAAGAATTTTCAAATGTTAACAGGCTTTTGGGTCACTCTGTAGGTTTTGGTAGTTTTTCAGAGATGATGATAGATTAACGTGGAGAGCTGAAACACACAAGTGTTAGGACTGAAGACTGCAAGAACAACGCACAACTTCTGCAAGTGGACGCTAAAGTAAGGGAGGAGTCGAAAGAGTTCTACGTCCGCATTCACGTAACAGTGGCATCTTTCACGTAGCGCAGCTCTGTTGACACTAGGCGAGAAAGAAGAGACGCGAGATCTAATTAAACCGTGATTACGCGGCATTCATAACAATTTCCGTGCGGGCAGCGCTGTGGGAGCGCACAGGCATAATTGGCTGATTGTCATCAAGTGGCGTGTAAACAGGCTGGAAACCCGATGATACCTTAACGGCAATTAGTGCAACGCTGCCCGCCCGGAAACTGTTTGTGCCCATTAGTTCAGCCGGGGAACTAATTGCATTATTGAGTGGCGCACCTTTGTGAGGATTACGCTAGATTAACTTAATTGGCGGGCGCCGCAGCGGTGACACGGTAGGAATCCTTGCCTCTGGCGCCGGGCAGGGTCTTCCCGCTCTGGGGCTCAGGCGTGCCTCAGACGTGTGCGTGCAGGGGTGCGTTCCGTGCGGCCAGCTCCCCTCTCTGATGTTAACAGAGCGGCGGGCGAGTGGTGGTCGCACGGCAAATGACGAACACGCAACGCCGCGACTGCGCTATCGGTTTTCTGTGGTCGCGCATCAGTACAAAGCTTAATAACCAGGTACGGTTGTCATGAAGTCAACAGATAGCGTGTGGCCAGTGTGTGGAGTTAGTGTAGTAGTTGATGAATAGACGTGGATGAAGAGTGTAGTACACAGACGCGGATCACAAAAAGCGGGGTGATGAAGGTCGTGACGCCAACTGTTGTTGTTGTTGTGGCCGTCAGTCCTGAGACTGGTTTGATGCAGCTCTCCATGCTACTCGATCCTGTGCAAGCTTCTTCATCTCCCAGTACCTACTGCAACCTACATCCTTCTTAATCTGCTTAGTGTATTCATCTCTTGGTCTCCCTCTACGATTTTTACCCTCCACGCTGCCCTCCAATACTAAACTGGTGATCCCTTGATGCCTCAGTACATGTCCTACCAACCGGTCCCTTCGTCTAGACAAGTTGTGCCACATACTCCTCTTCTCCCCAATTCTATACAATACCTCCTCATTAGTTATGTGATATAACCATCTAATCTTCAGCATTCTTCTGTAGCACCACATTTCGAAAGCTTCTATTCTCTTCTTGTCCAAACTATTTATCGTCCATGTTTAACTTCCATACAGGGCCACACTCCATACCAAATACTTTCAGAAACGACTTCCTGACACTTAAATCTATACTCGATGTTAACAAATTTCTCTTCTTCAGAAACGCTTTCCTTGCCATTGCCAGTCTACATTTTATATCCTCTCTACATCGACCATCATCAGTTATTTTGCTCCCCAAATAGCAAAACTCATTTACTACTTTAAGTGTCTCATTTCCTAATCTATTTCCCTCAGGATCACCCGATTTAATTCGACTACATTCCATTATCCTCGTTTTGCTTTTGTTGATGTTTATCTTATATCCTCCTTTCAAGACACTGTCCATTCCGTTCATCTGCTCTTCCAAGTACTTTGCTGTCTGACAGAAAAACAATGTCATCGGCGAACCTTAAAGTTTTTATTTCTTCTCCATGGATTTTAATACCTACTCCGAATTTTTCTTTTGTTTCCTTTACTGCTTGCTCAATATACAGATTGAATAACATCGGGGAGAGGCTACAACCCTGCCTCACTCCCTTGCCAACCACTGCTTCCCTTTCATGCCCCTCGACTATTATAACTGCCATCTGGTTTCTGTACAAATTGAAAATAGCCTTTCGCTCCCTGTATTTTACCCCTGCCACCTTTAGAATTTGAAAGAGAGGATTCCATTCAACATTGTCAAAAGCTTTCTCTAAGTCTACAAATGCTAGAAACGTATGTTTGCATTTTCTTAATCTTTCTTCTAAGATAAGTCGTAAGGTCAGTATTGCCTCAAGTGTTCCAACATTTCTACGGAATCCAAACTGATCTTCCCCGAGGTCGGCTTCTACCAGTTTTTCCATTCGTCTGTAAAGAATTCGCGTTTGTATTTTGCAGCTGTGACTTATTAAACTAATAGTTCGGTAATTTTCACATCTGTCAACACCTGCTTTCTTTCGGATTGGAATCCAACTACCCAACAAAAATATCTTTTCAGTAAAATTGTTTATATGTTCACGTACATCAATTTCCAAACTTCTCAGCTAACTCTCAGAGAAAACTAATGATGGGCGTGGTGGTATGTTTTTTGGAGTCTTGAAAGCCGCCGCCTCCCCCCCCCCCCCCCCCAGACCAAATAAGGCTTTTCTTTTTAGTTTCAGTTTATATTTTTACGTACAATTTTGCCTGATCACTTTCAGAGAGTAAAGCAGCATAAAAACTAAGCCTCGAAATGTCAACGAATTCTATGAACGTAAAACTATTTTTAAGGGAAATGGATGATTTCTGACAGCCTACGAAGAACATTCACAAGAAGACTGTACCCACTATCGACTACAAATCCGAGACGATTTAGAGTCCACTGGTTGCACCGGTAAAGCACAAATGTAAAGGACAGCAGCCAGTCGCAGAATCCATAATTTATTGCAGACCAAGATTTAAACTATAAAATAGTCATCATCGCTGCATTATCAGGAGAGTTAAATAGGCATTACCAAGTCAAAGCATAAATATTTACGTGGGAGAAACAAAAAGCTGGATAGAAACAGGCAGAAAGGGACTGACTAATTGCTAAGGAAAAAAGAAAAATATTTAATTCCGTATTGTAATCAGAAATTACTGAAAGAAACAAAATTGAAAATTATATTTTTGTGGCGGCTGTCAACATCAGTCATATATTTTATATAATACAGTGCTGTGTTGCATTTCTCATTTATTACAACCCGTTTCGGTCGTCGACCATCTCCCCAGTAACTGTTTCAATATAGAGCAAAGAAAATTGATGTAGAAACAACGAACAGCATGGCCACATGCAACCAACTAATCATTTTATGATGTTTACAAAAGAAAAAAGTAACGACTTCACACATCATGCTTAATTTTACATGTAACATTTCGAGTAAAATCAACTTGATAGTGTACGCCCAGAAAAACTAAATTTTCAAATGTGAAACCCAATGACAGAGAAATAACTGGATGCTAAAATTCCAGGCATGGCCAAAACAGCTGTGAGAGATACATAACCAAAGAAATTACTTACCAATGATAGAAACACAGAAGTTAACACATTGAAATGAGCAGTATCATATAATAATACAGTTACACCATAATACAATATACAAGGCGAAAATGTAACGTAATATTAATGTCACAGTATTTATTTATTTTTTTCCAATGGCACTGATTATCGTCAGAAACACTGTTAATACATAATAATATTATGAAAACGTGAAGTATACTATTCCATAAAAAATATGAAGTCATCAGACACAATAATAGTGTACCGGTTCTATGACATGCACTGATATAATAACAAGAATAGAAAAAAATAATAATAAGATATGTAACATGACGATATAACACAAGGAGATAGGTATATTACAATCCAATGTTCATAATCCATTGTCCTTAATCTATTCATGTCACAAGTTTAAATTGAAAATACAATCCACAGTGTTATAACCTATGTGTAATTGGAGAAACAAAGTAAGTAATCAGAAGACCCTGAAAAACTTTTTAATGAATGACGACTTTACAAGAAAGGGGCAAAAATAGAATGTGTTATAGGCTAGCATATAGTTGCAAAATGAGAGCACTGAAAAATATATGTGACATAGTGTATGGGTTTAACAACTTAAAACACAAAAAGGTACAAATGTATGGAAGGAAATTCTTTATCGAATGGTGAGACTTGTTAGGGGCATATAACAGCAGACACATGTGAGAACCAAATCCAATTAAGACAAAGGACATTACAAACCACTGACTGAAATAACAGACACCTGGGGAAGTATCAGGCTCAGGAGTTCAATTAGCTCCACTATTTCTAGGAGGCTCATTTTATATGTTGTGTACAATTTTTTTAACCAGCTCAGTTGATTCACTGATAGAAATTTTTGTGTACAAGTTGATTGCATCAGATCTATAAATTGTAGCATTATGTGGGAATTTAATGTCTTTTAAATGACAGACCAAGTCATTTGTCTTTCTAATCATGTATTTCTGCTAAAAGACACAATTTTTGGTGATAATGTGATTACGGTTTTGGCTGTGTAACCAATCTTGACTGTCAATCTAATTCACAGTTTGTCTGAATGGTGTACCTAATTTATGAATTTAGGTTGGGACCTAAGCCTAGGGTGTTTAGGGCTCATAACCAGACAAACTTCTTTTTGAAACTCTTTGGGTAAGAATTGCATATCACATATGCTTTCCTTTATGTTTTTCCGAAAGGGTTCAGTGGAATCATAATGTAACTATGAAATGTGACTTGCATCAAAAAATTTTATGTTTGACTAATATATTCATGATTTTTACATGATGTCAATGAAATTACCTTTCTCTGCTTGAAGACTAAAGCTTGTTCCTCAGCAAGTTACCATTTATGATTTTTTCAAGAAATACTCATGTCTATTACATGTATATTGCCCTTTATCTTCTTGAATATGTTGCTTTACAAACTTCGCTGCTTTACCAGACATAAAATAATCTGTTGCTAGCTTTATACTGGCAATTAATCTTTTTATGTTTTTACCATTTGCTTCGGGACATAAGTTTTACTTTAAAACTTTTTCTACTATATCAACTTTATCATTCAGTGGAATCATAATGTAACTATGAAATGTGACTTGCATCAAAAAATTTTATGTTTGACTAATATATTCATGATTTTTACATGATGTCAATGAAATTACCTTTCTCTGCTTGAAGACTAAAGCTTGTTCCTCAGCAAGTTACCATTTATGATTTTTTCAAGAAATACTCATGTCTATTACATGTATATTGCCCTTTATCTTCTTGAATTTGTTGCTTTACAAACTTCGCTGCTTTAGCAGACATAAAATAATCTGTTGCTAGTTTTATACTGGCAATTAATCTTTTTACATTTTTACCATTTGCTTCGGGACATAAGTTTTACTTTAAAACTTTTTCTACTATATCAACTTTATCATTGGAGAAATTTTTGTCAGTCAGATTCACCACTTGGTCATCAAAATTAGATGTAACACTCCTTGTATTGGGACATACTTGTGTTATCAAATTCGCTCTCTTTTTGGTGTTACTCAGGCTGATGGACTATTTTCATTAAAGTTATTAATTATTTTAGTCCTTGTAGACTAAATTAAGACCTAGAAAATCCATTGTCTTTCGTAATAACAAGTGGCCACATAAATATACTCATTTAAAGTAGCACTTTATTTTAGTGAAAAGAAGTGATTAAAGGGAGGAGTCTGTAGCCGACTTCCTTGCTTAGGATTTCGATTGTCTCTTTTGTGCGCACGTCCACGTCTGTCTTGCAAGTATCTGTGCTTCTTGATACTTAATAGTCTGTACAGGATCGCACTGGTGCTCCTCTAGTGTTGATCTGTTGTGCTGCCCAATCGAACATTGCACTCATGTTCTGCTATGTGGATGCTAATAGACCTTCCCTTATCCTCAATGTAGATGCCACAGCACACACACACACACACACACACACACACACACACACACACACAAGCACGGTATTTCACAAACACCTGTGGCATTGAAGGCTTTTGCTGCATCTTTAATGGACCCTACCAAATCATGGATCCAGCGCACACTCCGAAAAACTGGTTTAATGATTCTGCAGCGAATTACCAGACCTGCTTTATAAGTGACACCCCTGACATAAGGTAAACACATCACTAGAATATCTTGTTTTATTTCATTTCTTGCGTCTGGCTTCCTACTGAACTTGGTAGCTCATCTTGATCGTATCTGTTGTGTCAGTAGGTGTTGGCACCTCTTTCAATCCTTGTCTGGTATTCCTTTTCTCATTGATGCGATGGACTCGAGCAGTCAGCGTGTGTAGGACGCAACATTTCTGAGCCGGATGATACCTGGGATTATGTCATGAACGTCAGGGGCGAAACTTCGTGGAGTTAAAACGCAGTTTTCTCAGATGCTTGGAGCGGAGTGGGGGTGGGGAATACCATTGCCACTACGGCCACTTGTCGATAATATTTACCACACCAGATGAAATAGGTTGAAGATAAACATGATCACACTAGGCCACATACAGCGGTATTTCTTCTCTACTACTGTTACTTGGTGCAGAGAGTATGTCAAAACTGACCGACTGACCGAAATACAATGCTGTACGTCTTGATCCTGGGTAAGTTGAACGATGCAAGTCAAAGCCTTCACACACGATTCTGTGTTTTCCACCAGGAGACGTAGTTTCTGGCTAGGTACTTCCTCAATTTGTAGACAGATGAATCGATCCTGTTAACAATAGATCTGAAGGGGCAGTTTTCTTTACGGATCTTAGGTAGCGTGATCCATAAGTTCTTGATGGTACTTGAATATTAGTGATCAGACCACTGGCTCTTTCATGGTCCATACTCTAGTCTCGGGATAAGGCTCACGTTTTCATCATCAGCTAGATTACTTCTAAATTCTTTGTAGGTGGGATCACTTGCCACACTGGACATTTTCGATTCATGGTGCGCAGTATCCATTACAACTGTGGCGCTGACCTTATCTGCCTGAAGAAGCACACTGTCCTCATATCTCCAAAGTTCTTCTCTGGCGGCTCTAGTTAGCCTTTGTCCTGCAGAAAGCCGTTGCAACACAGCCAACACGTTGGTTTGCTCTAGTAGTGTATTTTAAGAATTTTTAAAGATGACGTAAAACTATCCTCAGAAGGAAGTTAATAAAATTGACAGAAGACTGAAGATTTAATACAACATTGTATTACCCAATAAAGCGAAGTGAAGACCTAGCCAGGGTGGCAGTACTCTCGTGTTTATGCAGAGGAACATGGCGAGGTGTGGGATACTCTTACAATGTAGCGCTGTCACGAGCTACAGATCCAGAAAATTTTGAGACTGACTTTGTTCGTGGCTTATAAGCGACGTCAGGGCAGTGACTACGGTGACAATTTGAAATAACCGCTTTTAACCATAGATATGCATCGGACCACTCAGCTGTAATCAGGGAGTGTTAAGTAGTGAATATGTGGCCGTACTGTACAAACGTTGTTGTGTCAAAAATTGCAGTGGAGCAAGAACTTTAAAGAAACTGTTCAAAACTGTAAGTAAGCTGTTTATGCTTTCTTATTGGCAGTGGTGGATGTGGGGAGAGAAATGGCGGAGTTTTGAAATTTGTAAGACTGGATGTCATGAACTGCTATATACGAGGGCCGTTCAGAAAGTAACCTCCGGTTGATTTAAAAAAATACACCATGTTAAATAAAAATATTGTAATATATACATCTTACAACTACATCTTTGCACTATTTTTCTACATAGTCTCCATAGCGATTGAGGCACTTATCGTATCTCTTCACAAGCTTTGAAATTCCTTCTGCATAAAAATCACCCGCTTGTGCCTGGAGCCAGCCTGTGACCGCATCTTTGAGCTCTTCGTCGTCATCAAACCGCTGTGACCCGAGCCATTTCTTCAAATGCATGAAGAGGTGATAATCACTTGGCGCCAGGTCTGGGCTGTAAGGTGGATGGTTGATAACGTCCCACTTCAAGGACTCAAGAAGGGCCGTTGTTCTGTGAGCAGAGTGAGGACGGGCGTTATGGTGCCAAAAAACGATACCGGAAGTCAGCATACCATGGCGTTTGTTCTGTATAGCCCGTCGTAACTTTTTTATTGTTTCACAGTACACGTCTTGATTAATGGTCGTACCACGTTCCATGAATTCAACCAACAACATCCCTTTGGCATCCCAATACACCGTTGCCATCAGTTTTCTGGCAGAAAAATCTTGCGAGGCTTTTCTTGGTTTGGTAGGCGAATTTGAATGTGCCCACATCTTTGATTGTTCTTTTTTCTCAGGGTTCACGTACTTAATCCAGGTTTCGTCACCGGTCACGATTCTGTTTAACAATGGTTCTCCTTCGTCCTCATAACGTGACAGAAAGTCTAATGCAGAGGCCATTCTTTGAGTTTTGTGGTGGTCGGTAAGAATTTTGGGCACCCATCGTGCACAGAACTTACGGTAACCCAATCTCGCTGTCACTATCTCGTACAAGAGAGTCTTAGAAATCTGTGGATAACCAGTAGACAACTCCGACATTGAGAAACGTCGATTTTAACGAACTTTTGCATCAACTGTCTGAACGAGTTCGTCAGTCACCAATGATGGTCTACCACTCCTCTCTTCATCATGAACGTTTTCTCGTCCACTTTTAAATAAACGTACCCATTCATGGACAACTCCTTCACTCATAACTCTTGGTCCGTACACGGCACAAAGCTCACGATGAATAGCTGCTGCAGAATATCCTTTGGCTGTAAAAAACCTTATGACAGCACGCACTTCACATTTGGCGGGGTTTTCTATTGCAGCACACATTTCAAACTGCCACAAAAACTAAACTAGCGCAGGTACGACGTTCACTCGACCACGGCTTGATGCCGACTGACCTGTTGAGTGCGTGAACGCACAGATGGCGTCGCTACTCCCCCCACAACCCGGACTGTGACCAATCGGAGGTTACTTTCTGAACCGCCCTCGTATATTATGACTTTTGAACACTATTAAGGTAAATACATTGTTTGTTCTCTATCAAAATCTTTCATTTGCCAACTATGCCTATCAGTAGTTAGTGCCTTCCGTAGTTTGAATCTTTTATTTAGCTGGCAGTAGTGGCGCTCTCTGTATTGCAGTAGTTCGAGTAACCAAGATTTTTGTGAGGTAATTGATTTGTGAAACGTATAGATTAATGTTAGTCAGGGCCATTCTTTTGTAGGGATTTTTGAAAGTCAGATTGCGTTGCGCTAAAAATATTGTGTGTCAGCTTAAGCACAGTCATGTATAATTTTTCTAAGGGGACGTTTCAAAACATTCTCCAGAATCTTTCGAAGAAAAGAAAAGTTTATTTAAAATTTGTCCTGCGCATACTGACTCCCGGACAAAAACAACTAGGCGTGGACTCCCGCTGCAACGTGTTTGACATGAAAATTGCAGAAGTTCTTTTCTGAAAAAAAAAAAAAAAGTCATCGCGGATGACTAGGCTTGGTGTTATCGACAAGAACCTATCGCAAAGCGACAAAGTGCAGAAATTCACATGATTGGTCAATGCTTTGACGACATAATCGACAATGAAGCCAATGTCATGTACGAGTTCACCAACATCCAAAAAAAAAAGGGATTTTACAGATAGTTGCTTATGATTGTATGAAGACCACCTCGGTCCCTTCAACTTTCCAAAGGCCGGATCCCAAGCTACACTTTGCTGCAGACGGCCTCTTTGTTGAGGCTTTAGCCAGAAAGTCTCGATCGCTTTTCCGACAGCAAAATTTCTGAAACACCCACAATGTAGCTAAGCGGTTTGGGCCCCGGCCATCAGCAGGTTGAAGCGCTCTTGCAGTTGTAAGTAGCGATCAAAAGTTTCCGTTTGAAGGCCGTACAGTCCATAATCGGTAAGCTAATCAAGCAAAATGGCCGTGAGCATTGAGGCAATCATCCCACCGAAGCACGAGGATGGGGATACCCGTTCTGTAAAACACTGTGTCCTGATGCGTGCATAAGTCCATAACAGCCTGCTGCACATCCCAGTCCGATGTAATCGTCGACCCTTCATGGCATTTTTGAGAGGACCGATGGCGTGATAATCGCATGCGGAGAGGTGAGGACCATACGGCGGCTGTTTGAGTGCCTCCCACTTCAGTTGGCGTAATTTCTGCCTTACGACATTTGCAACACGGGTCTGTGCGTTGTCGTGAATAAGCAGCTGCCCTTGTAGCAGTTTCCTGGACTGGCCGCCGTAATTTCTCTAGCTTTGTACAGTACCGTTCCCGAATAATGGAGACGCAAGGTCGCTTGAAATCAATAAGCAATGGTCCCCAATAATCTAAGGACCTTTCCAGCAGATGACTGGCTCTTGAACTCCTTGAACCGGAGGGACGATGGATGATAACACTACAGCATCGTCGACTCTTACGACTCTGATTCTCAAGGAACGTGATGCCTTCAATACTGAAACGCATCGGATGATTCAGACAAACAACCATCCGGCTAGCTTTTTGTTCAGCGTTCAACGGGTGGGGTATCCGCTGGCTGCAGACCTTTTGGTAGCCTAACTGCTGCCAGATAATGTGCTGCACACTATCGAAGCGGATATCGAGATCCTTCGCTAGCGTACAAATCGGTATGCGCCGGCCCATTCTAAACGTATCATCAACCACCCACTTCGTCCGTAATGGATGACGCTGGCCTCTCACACGGACTGGCATCTTATGTCGAATCTCAACCTGAACGGAACTTGGCATGCCATTCCGCAACGATGGTTTTCGACAGATATACTGCCGCATGCGCATTCGTCCTTCTCCGATGAATGTCTACTGGAGTTCGTTCTTCGGCAGCCAAGAAAAGAATAACTGCACTTCGGTCCTTTTCGGACGCATTTGGTAATAACGTTACCATAGACCATGTTTCCGCGTTTACAGCATGCGTGTCATAAAAACATGAATGCCACACTAATCCCTTGCCTACATGTGGGTACTTATGTACCCTCATGGGAATCACCCCTTACAAAACATTCTTATAGACTACAGGGCTTATAATGAAACAACTAAATACTTACTTCTTCCGTACGCATTTTGGCATTTCCTCATTGTCAAAGGCACAGAACGTTGTTGATACAAAGTATCTCATCCAAATTGCTCTTAATAAGCATAAGCGCCTTCAATGCAATAGGTATCTTGTGTGAGTATGGTACTTGAGCGGGCGCCAGTGACGTCACAGGTGGTAGCACGGCTAGTTAAGGACAGTAATCACATGAGAGTCCTGACATGAGAGTGACGAGGAGCAAAAGACAAAAATCCTCATGGGTTTTTAATCACTCGACGCAGCTGAAAGCTCGAGGGAACATAATGAACACATACTGCCGAGAAACCATCCATTCGTATACCATATGTAATATACTGGCGAGAAAAACTCGAGGATGAAAGTAAGTGACATATCATATGTCACTGCCAAGTAACATAATTCAATGAGACTTGGACCATACATAGAAAATACTGTCACACCATAACAATTCTTGAACTCATAACTGGAACAACATCGACGTTGTATAAAATTTAACAAAAGACAATGAGTCTAGATCGCAAATGGTGCTTACTTTTCTGGTAACTGCTTTCACTTGTAGATAGACATCTCCAGACTGGTATATGTCTCCATTGGCGACGCGTGCAGTATATATGCAGAGCCATTGTACATGCAAGAGTCATCTGCCATCAGGTGCTCAATGTTCCTGAGTGCATTGCACATTCCACCGTATGAGGAACACTGTCGAAGGTGACAGTTTCAGTGGTCTAGATTTATAGTGTAGGAAGCATAATGTTACATGGGTCTCGTGACCGCCAAATACTTGTTCTCGGTACACTAACCGAAGGATAGGCTGACATTTTAGACCAGTCAGAAAGAATCAGCGCGAAAAGATGTGGGATACGAAAGCACTAAGGAATGAAGAGATACACTTGAACTTCTCTGAAGGGATAGATGCAGCGATAATGTTAGCACAGTAGGCAGTTGAGTTGAGGACGAAAGGACATCTCTAAAAAGCAGACATAGAAGTTGGAAAGGAAAATATGGGAACAAGGATGGTAACTACGAAGAAACCGTAAATAACAGAAGAAATACTTCATTTGATCGACGAAAGAAGAAACACAGGAATACAAGTCATTTATGAATCAGATAGATAGGAAATGTGCGGAAGCTGAGACGAAATGCCTGCGTGAAAAGCTTGAATAAAGCGAAAAAGAAATTATTGTCAGAAGGACTGCCTCTGCATATGGCAAAATCGAAACAACCTTCGGTGAAATTAAAAGCAAGGATGGTAACATTAAGAGTGCAATGGGAATTCCACTGTTAAATGCAGAGAAGAGATTGGATAGGTGGAAAGAATACACTGCAGATCGCTGTTGAGAGGGAACTTGTCTGATGACGTGATAGAAGAAGAAACAGGAGTCGACAGGGAAGAGACGTGATCCAGTATTAGAGTCAGAATTTAACAGTGCGTTGGACGGCTTAAGATCACGTAAGGCACATGGGATAGATACCATTCCACCAGAATTTGTAAAATCACTGGAGGAAGGCGCAACAAAACGATTATTCACATTGGTGTGTAGAATGTGTGAAACTGGCGATATACCATCAGACTGTCGGAAAAATATGGCTCACACAATTCCAAATATAGCAAAAACCGACAAGTGCGAAAATTATTGAACAATCAGCTTAACAGCTCAGACATCCAAGTTGCTGACAAGCATAGTATACAGAAGAATGGGAAAGGAAATTGATGACCTTTTAGATGACGAACTGTTCGGCTTTAGGAAACTTAATGGCGCCAGAGAGTCAGTTCTGAGGTCGAGATTGATAGTGGAAGCAAGACTGAAGAAAAATCAAGACACCTTCAAAGGATTTGTTGACCTGGAAAAAGCGTTTGACAGTGTGAAATTGTGCAAGTTGTTCGAACTTCTGAGAAAAGTATGGGTAAGCTACAAGGAAAGATGGATAATATACAATATGTACAACAACCAAGAGGGAACAGTGGCTGAAAAACCAAAAACGAAGTGCTCGGATTAAAAAGGCTGTAAGACAGGGATGTAGTCTTTCGCCCCTACTGTTCAACCTATGCATAGAAGGAGCAATGACGTGATTAAAAGAAAGTTTCAAGAGTGGGATTAAAATTCAAGGTGACAGAAGGAAATACAGAATGTTTTGAATGAAATGAAAAGTCTGCTGAGTACGAAATATGGTTAGAGAGGAAATCGAAGAAAGAGCAAAGTAACGAGGAGTAGCAGAAATGAGAACAGCGAGAAACTTAACATCAGAACTGGGGATCACCAAGTGGATGTAGTTAAGGAGTTGTGCTACCTAGGCAGCAACATAACCCTTTACGGAGGGAGCAAGGACATAAAACGCAGACTAGCACTGAAAAAATGAGGATTCCTGGCCAAGAGAAGTCTGCAAGTATCGAACATTAAGTCTCAACCTGAAAAAGAAATTTCTGAAAGTATACGTTTGGAGCATAGTATTGAATAGTAGCGAAACATAGACTGTGGGTAACCTGGAACAGAAGCGAACCGAAATATGAATATGTTTGAAGGTGGTGAGCAGTATGCGGAAAAAACAAAAGAAACCACATAAATCAGGGGACAAATATTGACGGCTGTGAGACCTTGGCTCACAGAGTATGTGAGTAATACACTCCTGGAAATGGAAAAAAGAACACATTGACACCGGTGTGTCAGACCCACCATACTTGCTCCGGACACTGCGAGAGGGCTGTACAAGCAATGATCACACGCACGGCACAGCGGACACACCAGGAACCGCGGTGTTGGCCGTCGAATGGCGCTAGCTGCGCAGCATTTGTGCACCGCCGCCGTCAGTGTCAGCCAGTTTGCCGTGGCATACGGAGCTCCATCGCAGTCTTTAACACTGGTAGCATGCCGCGACAGCGTGGACGTGAACCGTATGTGCAGTTGACGGACTTTGAGCGAGGGCGTATAGTGGGCATGCGGGAGGCCGGGTGGACGTACCGCCGAATTGCTCAACACGTGGGGCGTGAGGTCTCCACAGTACATCGATGTTGTCGCCAGTGGTCGGCGGAAGGTGCACGTGCCCGTCGACCTGGGACCGGACCGCAGCGACGCACGGATGCACGCCAAGACCGTAGGATCCTACGCAGTGCCGTAGGGGACCGCACCGCCACTTCCCAGCAAATTAGGGACACTGTTGCTCCTGGGGTATCGGCGAGGACCATTCGCAACCGTCTCCATGAAGCTGGGCTACGGTCCCGCACACCGTTAGGCCGTCTTCCGCTCACGCCCCAACATCGTGCAGCCCGCCTCCAGTGGTGTCGCGACAGGCGTGAATGGAGGGACGAATGGAGACGTGTCGTCTTCAGCGATGAGAGTCGCTTCTGCCTTGGTGCCAATGATGGTCGTATGCGTGTTTGGCGCCGTGCAGGTGAGCGCCACAATCAGGACTGCATACGACCGAGGCACACAGGGCCAACACCCGGCATCATGGTGTGGGGAGCGATCTCCTACACTGGCCGTACACCACTGGTGATCGTCGAGGGGACACTGAATAGTGCACGGTACATCCAAACCGTCATCGAACCCATCGTTCTACCATTCCTAGACCGGCAAGGGAACTTGCTGTTCCAACAGGACAATGCACGTCCGCATGTATCCCGTGCCACCTAACGTGCTCTAGAAGGTGTAAGTCAACTACCCTGGCCAGCAAGATCTCCGGATCTGTCCCCCATTGAGCATGTTTGGGACTGGATGAAGCGTCGTCTCACGCGGTCTGCACGTCCAGCACGAACGCTGGTCCAACTGAGGCGCTAGGTGGAAATGGCATGGCAAGCCGTTCCACAGGACTACATCCAGCATCTCTACGATCGTCTCCATGGGAGAATAGCAGCCTGCATTGCTGCGAAAGGTGGATATACACTGTACTAGTGCCGACATTGTGCATGCTCTGTTGCCTGTGTCTATGTGCCTGTGGTTCTGACAGTGTGATCATGTGATGTATCTGACCCCAGGAATGTGTCAATAAAGTTTCCCCTTCCTGGGACAATGAATTCTCGGTGTTCTTATTTCAATTTCCAGGAGTGTATATGGATGGTAACTCTTCTTTCGGACATGTCAGAAAGAACAGATACCATCTTCATATATATAAAGTTAGATTCATTATATAAGATAAAAACAAGGAAGCACAACTAAACAATATCAATGTATAAACCGCGTGTACATAGACGTTTATCTAAAATGTAATCCAGGTTGTAAAAGGTTAGATATTCGTTGAGCGGGCCTGGGCTCTTAAAATAAACTCTTTTTCGAAATCTCAAATTCTTCGAACATGTTCATCTTCTTGCCTCTTTGTACAACATGCAAAATATCGAGATCATTTATGAATGGTGTGCAATGGGGGAGAAGTTTTAAAATGTTGTGCGAAGGGAGAATATTTTTTTTAAAGTTTCACTTCTTTTTGAAAAGATGCTCATTGATCTGTGCTATAAGGGACCTCCCTGGATAGTGTGCGTTACACACAAGAAACTTAATTTTACGTATCCCGATCTCGAAAAGGGGAAAGACTTCGAGGGCTTCTGGCGGCTCCACCTAGTACGGGATCGGTCACTTTGATTCATAGCTGAGTAGTAGGAGTCGTAATTTTGTGCCACAAGAATGCTTTATACACCTAATCCGTGTTGTAAACGCGTCCTGCGTTTTGTTAAGAGCGAGTACGCGTAAGCACAGGCAACTCATGACTCTTGTACGATTTTATTCCTTATATTACTCACACATTCTGTCAGCCAAGATCTCTTAGCCCTCAATATTTGCTGCTTTATCTCCACCCGTATTTACGTGGTTTCCTATGTTTGTTCCGCTTATCGCTCTTCACCTTGAAATTTATTCTTATCTATTTCCATAGTCCAGAAAAAGATATTCACTCTGCAGCGGAGTGTGCGCTGATATGAAACTTCCTGGCACATTGAAACTGTGTCCGGACCGAGACTCGAACTCGGGAACTTCGCCTTTCGCGGGCACACCTGAGCTACCCAAGCACGAGTCACGCCGCGTCCTCACAGCACAGAGCACTCGCCCGCGAAAGGCAAAGGTCCCGAGTTCGAGTCTCGGTCCGGCACACAGTTTTAATCTGCCAGGAAGTTTTATATCAGCGCACACTCCGCTGCAGAGTGAATATCTCATTCTGGAAACATCCCCTAGGCTGTAGCTAAGCTAAGTCCCAGAAACATCCTTTCTTTCAGGAGTGCTAGTTCTGCAAGGTTCGCAGGAGAGCTTCTGTAAAGTCTGGAAGGTAGGAGACGAGGTAGTGGCAAAAGTAAAGCTGTGAGGACGGGGCGTAGGTCGTGATTGGGTAGCTCAGATGGTAGAGCACTTGCCCGCGAAAGGCAAGGGTCCCGATTTCGAGTTTCGGTTCGTCACACAGTTTTAATCTGCCAGGAAGTTCCTTATTTCCGTGATAGTTGTGTCCCATATATTTTATTGGATGACGTGCTATTTTTGTTCACTGCGGGACGTTCTGTAGTCTTGCCAGTGGTCCAAGAGTACTTTTAAATGGTTCAAATGGCTCTGAGCACTATGGGACTCAACTGCTGTGGTCATCAGTCCCCTAGAACTTAGAACTACTTAAACCTAACTAACCTAAGGACTTCACACACATCCATGCCCGAGGCAGGATTCGAACCTGCGACCGTAGCAGCAGCGCGGCTCCGGACTGGAGCGCCTAGAACCGCACGGCCACCGCGGCCGGCAGAGTGCTTTTACCCGTCGGATGTGTCCTGCAAATTTTATTGGATGAGGTGCCACTTTTGGTGGTTTCGGGTCTTTCTGTACACTTGCCAGTGGTCCTCGAGTGGTTTAACCCCGTGAGTTTGTCTTTGGTTATGGCCTTTTCACAATTCCGGTCGGATTTTCCCAGTTGCTTTATTTAACTGACAATGTAGCTTTACAGCTGATTCCTGGCTCGTAAATTTGTGCTGAGGAAACTTGTTCCCCCCCCCCCCTCCCTCCCCCAGATGTCTGACCATGCTCCTGCTACAGTGAGAAGCGCCACAAATTAAATAAATAAAAAACCATTTTGCAACCGACACACGGCCGGCCGGCGTGGCCGAGTGGTTCTAGGCGCTTCAGTCTGAAACCGCGCGACCGCTACGGTCGCAAGTGCGAATCCTGCCTCAGTCATGGATGTGTGTGATGTCCTTAGGTTAGTTAGGTTTAAGTAGTTCTAAGTTCTAGGGGACTGATGACCTCAGATGTTAAGTCCCATAGTCCTCAGAGCCATTTGAACCGAGACTGCATATTCTTGCTTGATCATGTTAAGAGGTTGCTGTACCATTAGCCGAAAGATGGAATGTTGTCAAAAGAAGAAAGGAATTCGTAGCGAGCAGCATCAAACCAGTAATAAGACTGGTGACTCAAAACCACTCAACGGTCAGCGTTATCTTGTGACCTTCCCAGTGTGCATCTTTTCAAGGGTTCAATCGAGCCTAACTTTATTTTTATGGATGATAATGCACTATCGCTTTGAACAGCACAGTTGGAGGAGCTTTTGGAACGAGAAAATATTCGGCGAAAGAGCCGACCCGCCCGTTACCCCCGACTTAAATCAGTTCCAGCATGTGCGGGATGTGTTGGGGGAAGTCACATGCACCAAAGACCATCCAGCAGTTGCCCCCCGCGCTGGTGGAGGAATGGAACGCCCTACCACAAGAATTGCTTACCTGCCTGGTAGCCAGCATGGGATCACAATGCAGAGCAGGAATTGCCACTCACGGTGATCACACACCATATTGAGAAGAACCATGTCCCGCCTTTTGTAACGTCCGAATGAATTCAGTATAATTGTTGTCTATTAAAGAAAGTTTCATTTCCTTTGAAGACGTGCATCCCAGACGTGCTCGATTGGGTTTAGGTCTGGAGAACAGGCAGGCCACTCCATTCGCCTGCTATCTTCTTTCAAGGTACTCCTTCACGATGGCAGCTCGGTGGGGCCGTACGTTATCATCCATCAGGAGGAAGGTGGGACCCACTGCACCCCTGAAAAGGCGGACATACTGGTGCAAAATGACGTCCCGATACACCTGACCTGTTACAGTTCCTCTGTCAAAAACATGCAGGGGTGTACGTGCACCAATCATAATTCCATCCAACACCATCAACCCACGACCTCCATACAGGTCCATTTCAAGGACATTAAGGGGTCTTTATCTGGTTCCCGGTTCAGGCCAGGTGAAAACCAGGCGAGAATCACTATTCAGACTATACCTGGACTCGTCCGTGAACATAACCTGGGACCACTGTTCCAATGACCATGTACTGTGTTCTTCACACCTGGCTTTACGGACTCTCCTGTGACCAGGGGTCAGTGGAATGCACGTTGGAGGTCTCCAGGCGAATACATCATGTCTGTTCAGTCGTTTGTAGACCGTGTGTCTGGAGCCAACTGCTCCAGTGGCTGCGCTAAGGTCCCGAGCAAGGCTACCTGCAGTACTCAGTGGTCGTCTGCAGGCACTTATGGTGAGATGTCGGTCTTCTTGTGGTGTTGTACACTGTGGACGTTCCGTACTGTAGCGCTCTGACACCTTTCCTGTCTGCTGGAATCGTTGCCATAATCATGAGATCACACTTTGTGGCACACGGAGGGCCCGTGCTACGACCTGCTGTGTTTAACTAGCCTCCAGTCGCTCTAGTATTCTACCCCTCATAGCGTCTTTGAGCCATTTTCAACACACAGTCACCATTAGCACGTCTGAAAACGTCTGCGCACTTACTCGCTGCACCGTACTCTGACATGCACCAACACACTTCTGCGTATGTGGACTGCTGCCAGCGCCACCGTGCGACGACCGCAGGTGAAATTCACTGCATGAACATACCCCGAGGTGATTTAAACCCGCAAACCGCCCACCAGAGAGTTGTTTCATCATTTATCAGCATTATCCTTAATTTATGAGCATGAGTGTATATTTCTTTCGGTTACCTTCTGTGCTGTACTGTATCATTTCTTTCCATGTGTGGTCCAAATTACACGGCAGTGACACATCACGCGAAAGTAACTTTTTTTCTTTAAATTTTGGATACCGTACCACTATACAGGGTGATTCAAAAAGAATACCACAACTTTAGGAATTTAAAACTCTGCAACGACAAAAGGCAGAGCTAAGCACTATCTGTCGGCGAATTAATGGAGCTATAAAGTTTCATTTAGTTGTACATTTGTTCGCTTGAGGCGCTGTTGACTAGGCGTCAGCGTCAGTTGATGCTAAGGTGGCGACCGCTCAACAGAAAGCTTTTTGTGTTATTGAGTACGGCAGAAGTGAATCGACGACAGTTGTTCAGCGTGCATTTCGAACGAAGTATGGTGTTAAACCTCCTGATAGGTGGTGTATTAAACGTTGGTATAAACAGTTTACAGAGAATGGGTGTTTGTGCAAAGGGAAAAGTTCTGGACGGCCGAGAACGAGTGATGAAAATGTAGCACGCATCCAGCAAGCATTTGTTCGCAGCCCAGGAAAATCGACTCGCAGAGCTAGCAGAGAGCTGCAAATTCCATAATCAACTGTATGGAGAGTCCCACGAAAAAGGTTATCGTCTGAACGTTAACTACCCGAGGCGATGGATAGGCCGCCAGGCAGCCGGTGACAGAGCACTTCATCACTGGCCTCCAAGAAGCCCTGATCTTACCCCCTGCGATTTTTTCTTATGGGGGTATGTTAAGGATATGGTGTTTCGGCCACCTCTCCCAGCCACCATTGATGATTTGAAACGAGAAATAACAGCAGCTATCCAAACTGTTACGCCTGATATGCTACAGAGAGTGTGGAACGAGTTGGAGTAGCGGGTTGATATTGCTCGAGTGTCTGGAGGGGGCGATATTGAACATCTCTGAACTTGTTTTTACTCTTTGTAATGATGTATAACAGAAGGTTATATTATGTTTCTTTCATTAAATACACATTTTTAAAGTTGTGGTATTCTTTTTGAATCACCCTGTATTTCTGAAAGCTGGGTTGACGTTGAAATCTTTTTAAACACTAGAAGGCCTCGGACGAATCTCTGAGTCTCACAGCAACGTATTCAAAAGGCAGAATGCACCTCGCTCCTGCTGATTTCTGCAGCGCAGTTGGGAGAGTCGCAGATGTCTTGACGTGTTCTGCGGCCGGTGCTGCACATCTGGGGCGGGGGGGGGGGGGGGGGGAGCCCCAGATCGGGGAAGCCCCTGTGAAAACAAACGAGCGGCGCCGCGCGTAATTATGGCGCCGTTTCTGCGGGGCTTCCCCGCGGCCGTTCTAGATTAGCTCCTGATAGGATTTTCCCCTTTCGCCTAGATCGCTCCCTATCCCCTTTCCAACTCGCTGTGATTTAAGGTCCTCCATATCTGTCTCTTTACGTCTCTTTCGCTTGACCCTTCTCCATTCGATTTAATATCTGCTGCATATAAAACCTTCATAACTTCTTCAGTGGTTTAGAGAATATCCTTGCCTGATGTCCCATCGTGAATACAAGGTGTTTCAAAATCACTGATACGAATTCACAAGATCTTCTACATGAATGAATATAAAAACTGGGCGTGAATGTTAAAGTACACATAGTGCTACAAAGTTTTTATTTTCAAAGCAACCATCCTACTTGGTCAGAGTATATCCTTTACACAGAGACACACACATTATGTTCGCAATCAATATTTTAATTTACTTTTCACAGATGTTAGATATGCACTTCACCGTACTTGTGACAAACACCCAGACGATAGAACAAATCGTTTCCTCATGGGCCTCCAGTCGCGAAAAGTGGTGGTTCCATTTCCACGAGCTTTGGGCCAACTATTCCCTGGGCGTTTTCATGTGGAATGACTGCTGATGGATCGGTCACTACTTAGACACGCCGTTGCTCTCGGTCGTTGAGTGAATGCCTTCGACCACTGCGTTGTCCTTGGTGAGGGGTGATGCCTGAAATCTGGTATTCTCTGCGCACTCTTGACACTGTCTCGGAATATTGACTTCCTTAACGAATTTAGGAATGACATGTTCCATGCGTCTAACTTCAATTACTACTCCGCGTTCAAAATCTGTTAATTGCCGTCGTGCGGAAATAGTCACGCTGGAATTCTTTTCACATGAATCACCTGAGGATAAATGATAGCTCCGCCAATGCACTGCCCTTTTATACCTTGTGTACGCGATACTACCGCCATCTGTATATGTGCATACACATGACTTTTGTCGCCCCAGTGTACGATGCATGCCCAATTGTGGGCTGGTGGCCCCCTAGTTTCTCGTGACAATCGTCTGTTGCGACCTGGACACAATCCATTTGCTCGACTGCTTTGCCATGATACCTTCGTAGTTCTGTTCGCCAGAACCGTGGAAACCTTCGAAACATATTCCGACTCCATCTTCTAACAAAACCGACCATCAAAGTAAACTCTTTATACCTTAGACTTTCGAATCTTCGTAATGAAACATTTTGGTTTAACGAATGTCACACTTTCTAGATTCTTACATCCATCTTCTTTTTCTCCTTAGATGTGTGTGCATGAACCATTCTCTAGTCTACCCTGACTCTAACGGCTGCTCAGTCCATTTAATTTCACAAGAACACTATAGTCTGGGAGACGAGTCTTTGGTATTGACAGCTCGGTAGCGTCTTTCCGTTGCCTAGCGACCGCAGGCAGGCAGCCAATGACGGCCTGACTTTGAGCGGGTAGCAAGGGCCACGCTGCCGCCCTGAAACCCGGTCGCGCGCGCTTATGAAACTTACCAGTGTCTCGCGTACAGGCGGTGCGGTCGTTCGTCGTTTGTCTGAAGTTGAATTCGCAGTTTATTACGTTTTTGTTGTTTTTAGTGTTTCTTTGTTTATGTTTCTTTGTAAACAATGTCTAGTGAAACGGAGGAAGAAAAGTGTGCTACACACCCAGGCCCGTGAATTCGTGTGCTCTGTGAGGGATTACTTTGAGAAAGAAAAGGAGAAAGGTGGGCCCTTAATTCCTGTTGTTCAGGTTGTGAAGAGAACTGCAGCAGCATTGAAAATAAGTAAGAACACTGTTGTAAAGATAGGGAAAGAACAGTATAGTGTAGATTGTGACGAGAGTGGCACAACAAAGCTGCACACACCAGGAAAGAAGCGACCGAAAAATAAGCGGGTGACAGCTTTGGACGATTTTCAGAAAGACGCTATTCGTCGTCATATATACAGCTATTATAAGAGAAGGGAACATCCCACTCTATCTAAATTATAGGTGTCGCTTCAGAAAGACGATCTTTTTAAAGGGAGCAAATTTTCATTGCGTACAGTGTTGAAAGACATAGGCTTCAGCTATTCACTGTTTAACGGACGCAAAATATTAATGGAAAGGACAGATGTAGTTGCATGGCGGTGCCGATTTCTGCGCAGGATCATGGGTTTGGAATTCGAAAGTATAGTGTGGTTAGATGAAACTTGGGTCAATGCCAGCCATTCTTTACGTAGAGGCTGGAATGTTGGAACGCCCGAGGGGACAATGGCAGTGCCTGTTGGCAAAGGAGGGCGTATTATTGTCTTACATGCAGGAACATCGAAATGTTTTGTGCCAAACTGCTTGAAAATGTTTCGGTCAAAAAAGACGGGAGATTACCATGAAGAAATGAACAGTGTAGTATTTCAAGAATGGTTCGAGACATCGCTTATGACGAATCTGACAAGTCCATCAGTGATTGTTATGGACAATGCGCCTTATCTTTCCGTTGTTCACGATAAGGCACCAACCTTGGCAACAAAAAAAGACGATATCATTCAGTGGTTGAAACGGCGAAAAGTAGATTTCAGAGAAGATTTAAGGAAGGCGGAACTGCTCGAAATTGTGGCACAAAAGAAACCCCAATTTCCAACATATGTAACTGACGAGATTGCTAAAAGGCACGGGCATGAAATCGTTCGGCTTCCTCCATACCACTGTCACTTCAATGCAATTGAAGGAGTGTGGGCGCAGATAAAAAATTACATTTCTGCAAACAATAAAAGATTCACGATCTCTGAAGTGGAAACTCTCCTTCCAGCAGCTATCAATAAAGTGACAAGCGAGACGTGGGCTAAAATTGTAAACAGCACTGCAAGTGCCATCAGAGAGGCGGCCAAAACCGAAGGGGTTGTGGAAGAATGCATCGAAAATTTAATTATACATCTGGGAGAGAGCAGTGATAATTCGAGTAGTGCTGAGGAATACAATGTCAAATCAGATTCTGACAGTGATATGAGTGGTGTTTTTCCATTACAGTAACTACAACGTATTCAGGAATGTAAGGAGGGAGTTTGCTATCGATCTACAACCAGATCATCATATTGTGAGTACTTTCTTCAGATTATAACTCTTAATACACTGACCAATTATTCTGTAGCTTGTAGTAGAACAAATTAATAATGCTAATACTTAACAATGCAAGTCAAAACTGCTAATGTTCAACAACTTGCGAAAATAGTTTTCATTTCAGTTGTGAAGTTTAACAAATAACTTTATTATGTTTCAGCATCTTAGATACTTGTACTAAATAGCGCTTATCAGTTTTCGAGTTAATATATTTCAAGCATCAACTTTAAATAAATTCACGCGTACCGATACGACTTGTATTTTGTCTCGCTTTTATTTCTGCTGCTAGAGAATGCGTGTAGCAGACAGGGCGCCGCGTGCTGTGAGCCACGTTCGGCAACAGCGCCGTCTGCCCGCCGGAACTGTCACTACCAATCACTCGTCTCACGGACTATAAAACTGGATTTACACACCTCTCAAAAAAAGGTTGAGCATGTAACTGGTTCTCGTATCTTGAAATGAGATAGACGTCTGAGACTCTATTTTTTGATCATATAGAATATTATGTAGAAGGAAACTACACTACATGTTCTCTTTGAACATTTTTTGATATGAAAAAGGAACATTATTTGAAAAAACAAAAAAGTTGCAGTGTTCCACATCAAAAAACATAAAAATCTGTGTTCAGTGCACTGTTCAATAATGCTTAGGTCCTCCACGAACCCTCAGGCACTCTTGAATGTGACAGGGCATGCTCAGTGCCAACTCACTGCTGGCCTCTTGAGACATATTATCCACTCCTCAATGGCAGAATTCCTGAGAGCTGCAATCGTTAATGGAGGATGTTGACGACAAGAAATCGCAAGCTCCATACATGCTATATGCAATTCAAACCCGGTGAGCATGCTGACGGATCCATTCTCCGGATCCCACGTCCTGTCAGGTACGGACACTCACTGCCAGCACGATGATGTGGGGCGTTATCATCCTTTAGACTGACCTCTTGCCCTACAGTCTCTGCAGAACCACTTACTATGGGTCTAAGAATGTTGTTTTCACGTACTGCAGCAGTCATGTTGCCTTCCGTTGGAACGTGCGGTGTGCGGCGGCCATACATCATACCTGCCTAGAATACGACTGAGCCACCGGGTTGTTGGTGACGTTCCACAGTCAGTGAGTGGTGATTGCCTTCACCTGTTCGCCTCCATATGTGAACAGAGTAGTCGCCAGGGTGCAAGCCTATTCGCACTTCGTCTGTGAACAGCGATTTGATCCATTGGTCTCGTGTCCAATCTTCATGTGCCCTGCCTCATCTTACATGAGCACCCCTGTGATGTGGACGGAGCAATGGAGTCTTGTCTTCGACTGTAGAGTCCCCCAGCATGCAGTCTGTTGCGCACAGTCTGAGTATCACGGTAACACCTAGCTTCTCGAAGCTTACGGCGCAGAGTAGTCCCTCTCTTTGCAGGGGTCTCCGTGCAGATATTGTTAATACCGGTCATGAGCTGCTGTAGTTCGCGATGTCGATCCACTATTGAATACGTTTCATGGAACTTTTTCCACCGTCTCGAGACAACACTTTGACTAACGTGAAAGATATCCGCAACTTCAACTAGTCTCTTGTTTTGTCCCGTCAGTGTGATGATTCTGATATGGTCTGCCATGGAGAGTCTGTTCCGAGGCATTGTGCTCCCCTGCAAGGCACACGGACAGCTGTACACTCATAAGAACTCAGGCCTGGTGCACTGGGTTTTTTACAAGCCGTGATTGCGCGGCCCCCGATGAGGCAGAGTGGCAACGACGAACAAGTTCGCATTATGTACACAACCTCCTTCCTACGTAAACACAAAATGAACGTCCAGAGTGACTATTGGTGGGTAAATTGGAAGTATGCTCAAGTTTTTTTGATGAGTATACACAAGTTTAACCAGCCATGAGGGACATTTCCACTGACGTAGCAGGCGAATGGTGTACTAAGATTTCGCACAAATTCATAATTTCCAGGTCACCTATGACAAATTTCGCATCAAAAACGTTATTGTACTTAGCTGTTCCTGTTGAAACAACTAGCGCACTATTCGTTCGGCATTCTTTGTGCGATATGGTAGTGTTACATGATTACTAAAATTTGTACGTTGATCTTGCAGATCACTTATGTTACACAAGTCCTTACACACCGTCTCCTCGCGTACGGCTTGCTTTAGCTCTACCTATTCCGTGAAAAAGTGAAAGATGTTTTCATTGGGTTACAAACTTTTCTTGGCCTGCAACTCGTGTTTCTTTGCGCGTATTTCACAGGTTTTGCACGCAGCACTGTGTTCTGAGTCTATCTCAGAAACAATGATTTGCAACTGTGAATTAGCGCTCTCATCCATTTGTTTCTCTCTGTTGGCCACGTTGCTGTTTTGCGTCTTGCATTACTTCTGATTTCAACTATGAGATTTCCATCGAAACATTTGTTTGGATGTTATGTCGCTGTTGTTACATTTGAAATCAGTGTTTTTGCACTAGAACTTATAACACTCCCGTCTGCTACTGCTATACCATAACCTTAAAGTTGTGGGCAGGTCGTGAAATAAAACTATCTTGTTAAAGCAATTATGGTATAAAGCAACAGAGCAGTGTTACCCTCTGAGAGGAATTTTGTTATGTTGACCGTGTTGTACCTAACGGGGTTGGCTTATCGGAAGTGAAAGTCAGAATTACGTAAATATTTGAACAGTAAGAAATAATATTTTACTTGGCTATACTGTTTAAAGAATAAGGAAAACGGTCGCCAGCCTAATTAGGCAAGAGAAGGATTAACGTTCTCGTTTAAGAAAGTAGGTATAAGTAACTATAACGGACAAACACAACCTACACTTGGCCACACGCGAGTGAATGAACTCTGACACATACATATGTTTTAATATTGAAGCTAACAGCTGGAGCAGCACAAACTATTTGCAAAATTGTAACAGATTCCGAAACACACTATTACTTTCAGTGCTTGTTCAGACTGAATGGTCTTTATAACATTACTATTAACATTCACTGCAGGATCATTAATTGAATATAGGTTAAGTCTCTCTTAATTAAATACTTTACTATTTAAAATGAAAGTTAATTGGAATCCATTAACAGGTTGCTTCTCACTATCATTTGAATAAAGAAATAATGTTTTTCATAATTAGTGATCTTTCCGTTACTTGTTACCGAGCATTAACACAATAGACAAACTGTGGATCCTGTTATACTATTAATATGCACTTCTAATACACAAGAGAGACAAACACTTAGCAAACATGAGTATATAATGTTTCACAACTGCAGTTTTCCACTTTTACTACCGTGAGACACAAAATTAACATATATGTAAGATACTGACTCACTTTCTGCGATTTACAGCAGGCAGTAATGTGATCATTTACTAAGCAAAACTTTATAAGCCTCAGTCTTAAGAACTTTTAATTTGAAGTTGGCAACAACACTTTAATAAGCAGTTTTGTAGGAAAGTTATTTTTATCAAGCATCATTAACTTTAACTCACTCTCTTGCCACATTAACTTTAACTTTCTTTTTACTTTGTTCAAGAGCCATTAATTAGCAAAACACTGGGCTGTAACGTTCATTCAGTAGGGATACTCGGTAATCACTTTAGTTCAAACGGAGAGGAACCTGAGAGGTGTTATGATGAGGAGAAAAATCAAGGTAGGTACATAAATTCAGATATAAATTACCTTATATTTGAGTACATTAGCACATCCATTAAGCTGATCCTCCACTGTACATCATTATAGTATTACGTTACAGTGAGTGCGCAACGTTGTGGCAACTGCATGTTGGTGGGTGGATTCGCAGACAGAATTGCTGGACTGTGGCCCTTCTTGGTGGCGATGATGAATACCAAATCCAGAATCGTTCCAGCTATTTATCCATCCAACCGAGGCATTGGAAAGTAGCAGAAAAGCCTCTCTCGGAACCAGCTCAATATGCAATTTTTACATGGCAGTGCACAGTTTGGTAGCTCGTAGCCGACTCGTAGCTCGTCCCCGACTGACTCTTGTTCCACCTTTTCCACCTAGGCCAACCACAATTTGCGCGCGCTACACAGTTCCGTTCCCGAGGGGAACCACAACAATTTTTACATACAGAATAACTAAGAACCCTAAGTGAGGATCAGCAGTTTGCATAACAGCAACCAAATGCATTGAATAAAACAGAACATTTGCACATATTTACATTTCTACAAAAAATTATTCACACAGAAATTACACTTATGTATATAGTAAGTTTTGTTCCCTCCAAATGGGACAAAGAATTTAAATGACAGATATACTACATTGCATAGAATCAAATCAAGACATCGAGGTTCTTACAAAGAAAGGAGTATACAATTTTATGTTATCGATTCAAACAAACACATTTACAGAAGCTCAACGAAGTAACATTAAATGAAACAAAAACAAAATAAATCAGTACAGCATTAGAGCTATGGTGTTACAAACTGATCTCACCAATCTCAGTTTTTACCGTGAGATTTACCTAATCCAACTTCATGTTTAAACTGATATTTAGGTTGGCGTTGTCCTTTTGCAATTCGGACTTAAAGTTACTTAACATCCCAACTGACAATACCAAAATCTTCTGCCCATCGGGTCTGGCATCTGGAAACAACTGCTCCTCCACTGATTCTGTCGTTATGCATAAAAAATGGTTCAAATGGCTCTGAGCACTATGGGACTTAACTTCTAAGGTCATCAGTCCCCTAGAACTTAGAACTACTTAAACCTAACTACCCTAAGGGCATCACACACATCCATGCTCGAGGCAGGATTCGAACCTGCGACCGTAGCGGTCGCGCGGCTCGAGACTGTAGCGCCTAGAACCACTCGGCCACCTCGGCCGGCTATGCGAGTATCATCCGGGCTACTAGGTACGGAATTGCTCACCTCGAGTACAGTTGGTCGTGTTTTAACTTGAGTTACTGATCCAACACTAAGAGATTCTGCAACAGTTTTATCTCCATACTACACTCGAGTAGAGAACATATCAGGATTGAAACCTTCGATACTGCCAACTTCTATCTTTATCCTGTCCATATTAGTAATACGATTTCGAACCCGTGCTGGCAGCATGACTATACAGTAAGTATAGACCACAACTCTAGTCGTGCATTCAGAGTGACACAGAAAACAGCCATGCCGCCTGGTGACGGTGAAACTCCAAGTTTCCAAGAGCTGGTCGTAAACAGACTCGGTCAAGTAGTTTGCGACCAGGTGTCGATTATGTCTGACAATGGCTGGAGTAGACGGACCGTCGTAACTCTCCTTTTCTCGCTCTAAAAGGACGAGCTAGACTCCAGCTGTTCCTTGGCAGTATTGCCTTTTCAAAACACCTCTGTGCAGAATTCTGTCCAAATTTCCGCATGTATTGATTACACAGCAGTATTCCATTCTACCGTAAACAGGGGAATAATAGGCGAGTTATAGCAGAGACTTAATCCCGATTGACCAGAACCACTCTCAAACTATACGCTATTTCCTACTGACCAGAAATACTTCCACATTTAACCCACTAGCAACCCACATGAGTTCACAATAATACTGCTTCTGTTACATGGGACTTGGAAAACGAACCGGCAAGTTAGTGGACAGTTCTGAATAAGCTTGGCAATAAGACACACGATATTCTCCAAGATGATAAACGTACAGGTCCACACACAGTCACGACCACAACGGCATAAACGATGATTTAATACAACAACGAGAAAGCTCACGCCCGGGTATAAGGATCGTGCTGCTTACCACCAGCAGGGTGAGAGATGACGTTACAACACGGGATAAGCTTTGTTCACCTGCGCTACCAATATTTAAGTTTGTATGTACTGACACAGTCAAAAGTACAACGTAAAGCACTAATGAAAGTCATTGTCTAGGCAACTGGTCATATTGTGAGATTGCCAACAAAAGATGAATGATTAAAAAGCTTACTGTGCAGCTGAGGTGGAGCTACCATTAGCTACATGTCCTTTTAAAATACTAATGTCTACAGATACATAGGTCGTAGTGAGATGTGGCTTGAATCAATCAATATGCAACAGAGCACACATTAATCATATATTCCTCTATAATTTCTTTTCTTAATCTGTGGATTTGATTTTGTAACTCTAACAGTAAGAAATTAGTGTTGTCAGTGCGATAGCATACACTACATATCTCAGGTTGAAGATCGATTTCATTTTGTGTCTTTTCAGCACGCTGCTTACCTTGCCTGACATGGAGCCACAGAAATGAATGAAAGCATGGCTGATCTTATTGCTTGAGATCATTTATGTGGTGATTGTTACAGCCCTTGTTCAAAATTTAGCGTGGTGACAATAGATACAACGGCCCATTCCATATTACTGAAAATGTAAGTGCAGACGGCATAGAAGCTTTCACTTGCTTTGGCTGAATTCCTGTTAGCACTGAGCAGTTCCAGCAAAGAACCGCAAACCAATATAGTTGAAAATTTAGCCATTGGAACGAAATGGGAGTGATAGAACTACTTTAAAAATACGTACAAAATAATTTGGTTTATGAAGATGATACTTGTTATGTTTTTGCATTACAGAAACAAAATTTTGTATTTGTGCTAAGCCGACAACGTTTTATCTTGTGTTCATAAATATGATACATATTAACAGATCTAAACATGATACTAATAAGTTTTAATTTTCACAGATAACACCATTTACGAGGAGTAACAACAGAAAGATTCTAAGCTTCAATTCTCACTGCGTCCTATACTCCATGAACAGCTTGTATTGTAGCAGTAGGGTGCAAAACACCCTCTAAAATAACGACGTATGATATTACTGTCGAAGGGATGAGAGTGCGACTGGTTATAACAGTTTTACCGTTCATGTAGGGTTCACTTAGTGTGTTGAATAACGTTGTGTTGCAGTTCACTTCATGTGTAGAATAACGTTGTGTTGCAGAGTACTGTTCGGTCAGTCAGACGTTTTTTGCCCTGTGTCATAGCTTTGTGAATGTGGATGTAAAATTCGTCCTTAAACATGAAGTAGTTTCGTCTCGTGTTTACTTTCAAAACTGTTGAGATTTCTTATACTGCTGCGCTTTAGGATCTGGAGGTCAGTTTCCGTGCCATGAGTATTTTCAGTGAAGTGGTTTGCCTATGTAGAGTGTGTACTATCGCTTTCCAGAGTTCTTAAATATTCACAATATGTTATTCTGTCTATTCCATATATACTGATTCACATTTTTGCAATTTTGAGGTACACAAGCTTTGCTGAACTTATCTGAGTTTCCGTTGGGTGTTAGTGTACTTTTTTCTGTGTGCCACATGTATTCCTTATTTTCTCATACATTTTCCTATATCATGGGATATTTTGTTGTCGAATGTAGGTACATACCGTGCATCTCTGTTGTTTTTAGTTTCCTCATCTTGTGTACCTTGTGTGTCGTTCTCTCCTGTATCAGCTTTATAACTATGTGGTGCTGTATATGTGTGTTATGTGTCAGCTATATTTTTATTTTGTTGTTCAGATTGCTGAGTTCACTTCATAGCCATTTTTTGGGCAATCTGGTTATGTTTAGTTTTTGTATGTAGCTGTATTTATTCATTGGATTTCTGTTCATTCTGTGTAGATGATATCTGAGGCTGGCTTGTTTGTATGCTGTGGGGTGAGTAGACCGGTTGTAGTGGTTTTTCTGTACATTGAGAATTGTTGTTGGTGGTTTTTATTTTCCACTGTGATGTCTAGGAAGTGTATCTGTTTCAGTTTCAAGTGTGAAATGGATGTTTGGATGGACAGTATTGATATCTCTGTGTAGCTGTAGTATTATGTTATATGTTTTATTTGCCTAGCAAATCACGTAATCAACACAGTGGTACCAGTATACTGCTTTGCAATGTTTAGGTTATATTTTTTCCTCAGAGGCAAAGTTCTCAAGACAGTTGAGGAAGATGTTGACCATTATACCACTTGTAGGTGATCTCATGTGGAGACCTTCCAGTCAGATGTAAAATTCGTCCTTAAACATGAAGTAATTTTGCTTTGTAATTACTTTTCAAACAGTTGAGATTTATTGACTCTGTCTTTCTGGTATATGTTTTGCCATATTAAGTGTCTTTCAGTAATAAAACGCTCGTGCCATCTGTCCTAGAACATTGCTCAATTGTGTGAAACCTATGGCAAATAGGACTAACATGTTGTATTGAACTTACACAGAGAAGGTCGGAATGAATGGCCACAGGTTTGTTTGACCTGTGGGACACTGTCACAAAGGTGCTGAAGAAACAAAACTGGCAGACAGTAGAAGATAGACGCAAGATATCCCAAGAATGCCTCCTTATAAAGTTTGAAGAACCAGTTTTAAAAGACAAATCTAGTAGTATACTACAACCTGGTAGGTATCGACCCTGTAGAGATCACAAGGACAAGGTAAGGTTAATTATAGAGCACACAAAGGCACTTAGACAGCGTTTTTCCCTATGCCGCATATGTAAACACAACAGGAAGAAGCCCTAATAACTGGTAAAATTGGGAAGTGCCCTCTGCCATGCTCTTCACAGTTATTTGCAGAGTATGGATGAAGGTAGAGATGTTCTTTGATTTCTTCTTCAGTAGCTGTGTAGGTGTACAATTGTGTGATGTCAAATGAGAAAACTGTGGCTGTGTTGAATATATTCATATATTTGAGTATTTTAAATTAGGCCATTGGTGTTTTCTAAGCATCTTTTGTTTATATATGAGTAGTGGGTTTGTAAATAAAGAAGTATGTATGTACATAGCTAAATAGTGTGTTGCTCTAGCCCTGAAATTTCTCATGAGTCATTTTTGAGTCTTGGTTTTTTGTTCTCAGTAATGAACTTCTGTGTATAATTCCTTTCATACAGGTTGATCAATGTACTCTCCTCGTCTGCTCTTATGATGACTGCATTGTATGTCTGCATTTTGTTGTAAATGTTTTTCGATGTTTTCTCCTCCGTTTTCGTCTTGTTACCATTGATACTGATGGTGTTTCTCTTCATTCTAAGAGTATGCCTGATTTATTCTGGTAGCAGGTCGCTGATTAGGCACTGTATTGGTTTCCTGAATCCTTCATTTCTTCGAGTTTCTACAAGTGTGTTTTCTGTTGTTCTGTGTGTGCTTTGTTTTTATCCTCAAAACTGTTCCAACAGGTGTTCTACCTGTTTTGATAATTTTACAACCATTAAATCAACAACTTTCTCATTGATTGTATATTTGTATGCTGGTGCCCATTGATCCTATTGTGTGGGTTTATTTTCGACAGTTTCTTTAGCTTCTGGTTTTGTTTCTTCCACTTATTTCCTATAATCATTTCTCTGTGAAATTTCACATTATCAATAATTGAGGTTTTTCTTGTTTATCTGTGCATGGCGTGGAATCTATATATTTTATCAGTGATGACTGCCCCTTTCATAGCTTACATTACATCCCAAAATTTTGAACGACGAAGTGTGTTAAGTTGTATAGTATACAAGAACCTTATTGTATGTTCCCGCTCAAAGTAATGATTCGGGACTTTTCATCTACGATGTATAACTCTTTGAAAATTATCTTTAGTTTCATACATGGTGACATAATAATATGCTAATAATCTTATGTTTTTATACCTTTAGTTAACATTTTGAATCAGGTCCTTGATGAGTCCTTTTCTTCACTTTACATCCCAAATTATTATTTGTTAATGTATAAAAATGATGTTTCATAGTCAATAATTGCAAACTGTACTTGTGAATTAAATTCAAATTTTGTGTTAGTTGTATGTTTCAAATATGACCATCATCTGAACAGGAACTGACTCTCTCAACACCAGCATGCCTTCCAAAGATTGTATTATTTCGCTGACGATTTTACAGCGCATTTTAGAAACATTGTTCACAAGACATGATCTATATTAACCTTTTATTTATCTAATTTTGGCACAGAAGAGATGAAATATGCAGCTGTAAGACTCTGTGACACTCTACCCATGGAATAAAATGTCTGACATACAGAAGTATTTTCTAATGTGCATTAAAGATGCTTCTTCATAATAACTCCTCCTATAACACAGAGGAAACTAAATATAAAAAACTGAGTGCACATTGAAATCTTAGTGAAAGAATCAGTTGGTATTGTGCCATTTATTTGCATGCAGCAAAAATATTCTACATAGAACTGCACATTCGTACATGGGACTGTATGGTATAGTATGAATGTATTTCTGCAGTACTGATACTGATCACTACTGTATTAATAAACTCTGCTATTACAGAGGCATCTAGTACAGTCAATGGTGAAAGCATGTGACTGGTATACTATTTACTTTCAAATTTTTCTTGGAGTGGGAGGATTATTCTATTACACTGTTGTCTGCTAAAATTTATTATACCTGATAAATCATGTGACTTTGCCTTTCAAAACAATGAGTAAATAATTGTGATAATGTTGATTACACTCCACTGGACAATTTGTACCACTTTTTACAAATAATGATAGTACTGAACATTTAAATAAAACTGATTTAAATGATTGTAATAACACTGATATGTCTCAGCTAATTCTGAATTCTCACTCAAATGATGTGAGTGAAACTGTTGAAGATCACCAGGCGTTAGCTAATGTAGCAGGCTACATGCAGCAAACTATTCATGCACTATATGGCTGTGACACACGTAAAACCAACCTCTGCTCATCTGTTGTAACTGAAAATCATTTGTTTACATCATTCAAGGAGAATAATGAAATGTCTTCTCATTAGAAATGTACAGGTTTTAATGTTATGATTTTCCTGAGGACTCTCCACGATCAACTGTATGATTATCTAGTTATCCATAGTCACACAGCAAGAATATATGTAGTATTTTGTAATAATCGTGCCATAGAAGAGGCACCTCTAATGACAAGTGTACCATTCCTGATATATAACTGTAGGAGAAGAAAAACTTGAAAAAAGGAAGTTGTGTGTTCAACAACTTAAAATTGAAAAGAAGAGGAAGTTCAAATCATTTTAATAAAAGTTGTATTTCATTATCCATCACATACAAAATTACATCAACTTTTCTATGAATATACAAATGTGAGGTGTTGATCAGAGCTGAACTTGGAGACCTACAAACTACAGTGACTGTGATTAGGTATGGCACATTCAACTGTAGGTCCCTCTATACTCAAGCAAGAACAACCTGTACATGTCAGCCACATTCGCATCATACTTCATAGTCCACTGCCAGTATACAACAAGAGGTTGGAGGAGGAAAGGAATTTTAGATTAGAACTTCAAGAAAATTTTTTTTGAGAAATGTTCCTTCATTGTAAGCGTTATGTTGGCTCACAGAAACGCTAAACGCTCATGGAATGCTAATTACATATTCAGTCTGATAATAAGTGTGTCCCTATGCAAAATAAAGTTTCTGCTGCCGGTTTCCTTTTTCCTCTGTTCCAGATTCGTCTGACAGTACATGAACTTGATGATGGGCATCTGACAGAAGAGTTGTGAAATGTAATGATTAAAGTAATGCTGGCACGAATTTATGTGTTCATTTTAACTAATGAACTGAACAACGTTTCCAAAAACTAATAAATAAATACTGAACTTAAATTTCATTTCATTATTCAAAATCGTAAAGATGATTAACAGTTTTGACTACATTCATCCAGTGTGTACTTCCTCTGTTTAATATTTATTTTTCAACCGATACAAAAAGGCATTTTGTTAGTTTCGTAAATTTAATTTGTTTGAAAGTCACGTTTGGAAGGATAATCTCGAATGATGAATATGCATAAATAATAAACAATAGAAATTAAATTTTAGTAGATGTAAAAGTACAGTTCTTTTTTGGCATTATAGATTCTTGTAAATAGCACCATTGTCGTCTTTTAATTGTCGTCATTTATTTGTACAACTTACTATTCCAATTTTTATTGTGTGGCCATTATGAAATGGAGATAACTGCGCTTTAGCACATTTCAGAAGTCAAAGCTGGCCACAATGTCATTTAAAAATTTTTTCATGGCTGTAAACCCAAGCTAAGAGAACTTAATCTCAACTTTTGATTAAGATTTCTTGAATATAATACACAGAAACGTATCCAGGCCCCCACATTACCACTAAAATACGAGGACCTCCCATAAACTATACATGAAAAATATTGTAATCTAATACTTGTATTCCGGAAAGCAGTAATAAAGGTTCCCGCGCCATATTTTCCCATATTAGAAGTGCACTGCCAGGTCAGTAGGAGGACTGTTATTGTTCTCTGCTTGCATACTGTAATGTGAGTAGTTCACTGTTTATATTTTGGTTTTCTATGATCATAGTTTTCCATGTCTTCCATTTCCTCTCTCTTCCTTCTATATTTCATTAATATAATGTTTGACTGCAGAGACATATAAATTTCCGTCATGCTATTACGTGTATGAGGGGCATGGATGCGGGAGAACAGTCCAATGGGGTATTGTGAGCTCCTCTAGGATGTGCAGACTTGTGTGAGGCCTCCCGTTGTCGCTGAGAAGGAGAAGTTCGTTTGCATTTCTGTGGCGACGAAAACGATGAAAGTCGTTTCTTCAGTTTCGTGATGGTAGCACAATACACTTTAAAGTTGCACCATGACGAAGAACATGAAACAGAATAACCTTCTCAGAGTCCCAGAAGATCATCGCTATGACTTTACTGGCTGCTGGCGCGAGTTTGAACTTCTTCGAAGGAAGGGTGATGTGGGGCCGTTCCATGTATTGCTGCTTTGTTTCCAGCTGGAAGTAATGAACCCATGTTTCACCGCCTGTGACGATGTTCCACAAGTAATTGTCACGATCAGCATCGTAAAGCGCAAGCAATTCCGCAGAATGGTTCTTTGTCGCTCTTAATCGTCTTCTGTTTCCAGCTGGAAGTAATGAACCCATGTTTCACCGCCTGTGACGATGTTCCACAAATAATTGTCACGATCAGCATCGTAAAGCGCAAGCAATTCCGCAGAATGGTTTTTTGTCGCTCTTAATCGTCTTCTGTCTCCAGCTGGAAGTAATGAACCCATGTTTCACCGCCTGTGACGATGTTCCACAAATAATTGTCACGATCAGCATCGTAAAGCGCAAGCAATTCCGCAGAATGGTTCTTCGTCGCTCTTAATCGTCTTCTGCTTGACGGCGAGGAACGCTAAGGGCACGTAACTTTGAGGACCCCAACTGGTGGACGAGTGTACCAGCACTACCAACAGTGGTGTGCTTGATTGTCATCCGTCGGTCACCTCGAATGAGAGTGTCCACACGTTCCTATATTGCAGGAGTCACAGATGTGTGCGTTCACGTGGCACGCAGAAGATCAGACAAGTTTGCGCGCTCCTGCTACGATGATGGTAGACACCTTGCCCAACGACTAACCATGCTTTTGTTTCCTGCCAGATATCAATAGACATTCTGGAAGCGCCTATGAATATCTGCGCTGCTCCGGTTTTCCATGGAAAGAACTCAATGACAGCACTCTGCTTGGAACGCACCTCCGTACAGACGCTATTTCGAAAGCTAGGAATAATGCCGCCACCCATCAGAACTTCATGAAACTACAGAAGTTAAGGCGCAAATATTCCACGATGACAAATTCGACATTATTTCAATATAAATAATCCATATAGTCTGAACACATCCTCATCTTTTATTCATGTTTCTGATGTTCAGATATGTAATAAATCTTTTTCTGGACCCTGTGGTTTGTACACATTTTGTACTTAGACTCTTTTCAACTTCTCATTAGCCTTAACTTTTCAATTATGTTAAAATCAAGTTTTGTAGGTATTCTGTTTATCATTCACTGTCTTTTAAAACTCTTTTCTCCACATTTTAAGACCATCCTTTCGTCCCTTTATATTCATTTTACCCAATGGTTCACTCCCATTTCACTTATTATGGTTGTCTATACTGGCTGATATAAACATGGCTGAGATTCTGGTGCATATAAGTGAGTTTGTCAGTTAGGCTGTGTATACCAAATGACAACTACCTTTAAGAAACATACATGGGTCAGTATCCAACTAGAAGGCTTGGGCAACGTGAGTGTTTGTTAAGTATCTTATACTCCTCCACTGCATTTTTCCTTCTTCCTCTTCCTCTGTCGACACATATGTAACCTGAAGTTTCTTGCCCCCCCCCCTCCCCCGCCCCCATTGGTTTCTGTCTGTATGTTTGGGCTAATCTCAGGAACTATTGTCATGATTTTGATATGGTTTTCAGTAATAGATAGAACGACTCATAGGAAGATTTGTGTGTAAAATTTATTAATATTTCACGCAAATAGGCTTAACTATGATGAATTAAAGTCCCCCACCAGTGTGAAAACGATGCTATTGCCACCTAGCAGTGAATGCCAGAAATCCTTAGATCTAATCTCCTAATAGGGGTAGCTTCCCCCGGCCTGGCACTGCAGTGGGGTGGCTATCTCCTGCTCCCGTAAAGTGCTTCTGCCACTGTCAGTGTAGTTTTCATCTCGAAATACAGTGCACATGTAGGTTGTCAATCACTACTCCTGTAAAATATTAATCCTGTCTCCACTTGTATACACGACAATTTTTATGGTCACAATTTGCCGAGTCACATAGTACTCCTGTGTGTCAATCTCAAACACAAAGCGCACAGTTTGGGTGCGTACAAGACTTACTATATGCCACAGGAAGATGTTGATAACACCGTTTTCCTCGACTGCTGTCATATACCCCAGAAATCACAACAATCCCTCCAAATCTACCTCAGTCTGTTTACATCCTGGTGTAACCAATCACTGCAATACCCAGGCAATAATTATACGATGAACCACCTTCTATGTTACTGTCTACGACCATCCTATTCAGTTAAATAACACACTACAATATTTGGGACTAGATCAGCAACTAATGTGAAAACCTCATCTATTAATTATCCCACAGAACGCCTATAATAGACTGAAACTACTACTGGCCAGACTTGGGGATTACACCCCTTCACTATTCTCTACACCTACAAAACCCAGATCTGACCCATCCTCTGCTATCCAAATGCTCAATGATTTGACTGTCTTTTAAAACTCTTTTCTCCACATTTTAAGACCATCCTTTCGTCCCTTTATATTCATTTTACCCAATGGTTCACTCCCATTTCACTTATTATGGTTGTATATACTGGCTAATATAAACATGGCTGAGATTCTGGTGCATATAAGTGAGTTTGTCAGTTAGGCTGTGTATACCAAATGACAACTACCTTTAAGAAACATACATGGGTCAGTATCCAACTAGAAGGCTTGGACAAATTCTATAAGTTCTTAGTTCTTCCATATCTTCGAACGCCATGCACTCCTTCTCTTTTTCAACATACGTTTACCTTCTCCCACATGGATCCTCTACTATCTCTTCAAGTTGCCATGACTATAGCTTATCTGTCGATATGGATGTAAATTTAGTTTTTTACTTACTGCGACAGTATAGGCGGCTTCTTCGGTTAGTGTCCATCTGTCTGCCTCCATTTTGATGTCCAGTACT